>NC_044306.2:31699476-32424542 GCF_007474595.2 Lynx canadensis | reverse complement strand
TTATTTTTCTTACCTAAAATGGTAATTACATATTACATACCCCTTGCACGCTTGCTGTAAGGATTCAGTAGGATAATCTGTATAAAACTCCCAGGACACCGCCTGGCACTTTGTCATCAAAATGTGACAGCCCCCAACTATCCCCTTGCAGCACTGCTTCTGTGGAATGCTGCCCCCAAGTCGTTTCAGGGTGCTCTCCAACTTGGGGCTGATGGGTGGGCTCCCTTCCAGCTCTGTGCGAATTTAAACACCCTCTGTCAGTGGTTTCACACGTATTCTGTCCATTCTTCTCTGCTGCATCTCAGGATCATTCGTTCTCCCCAGCCTGGGAAAGTACATCCAGTGAGCTGAACTTCTTTCCTTTCTAGCAACACATCTTCCACTCGAGTTCCTCCAGCCGCAAGGGCGGACGCCTGTGCATTGATTTAAACATCACGGGACTATGGTAATACCCAGGTGTCCCTTTTTCAGTAACAACCCAGCAACACTTCTTGAATCCGTGTGAATCTACACCCCACGTTCTAATCCGTTTTCTCAACCAATAATCAGGACTTGAAAACTGACAGGTTAGGGTGTATTTGTGGGGACAGATGGATGGAAATGTTTGAAAGAGGTACTGTCCTGGAAATTCTGAGATATTTGGTGATGGTGAACATACTCTAGAACTTCTCCCCTCCCGAGATTTAGCTACGTGCTACTCCCCAGCTTCCGGTTGGAGAAATGGTTCAGTGAGTGTTGGTCAGCCGGCCTGATTGGCCCATACAATTTTGGGAGGCTGAACCTAACCCTTCTTCCCCACAGAAAAGAAATAGGAGACAAGCCTGGTGGTGGGTAGAAGGTGGTTAATGCGTGATGTAGAATCACGTGAACGTAATTGCTAAAATGTAGCTCATAGAAGGGACTGATCTCTCGTTTAAAATTCGCCAGTGCGATAAAACCTTGAGCTGGTCTGTATGTAGTTCTGCAAAAATCTGGCGCGGAGCAAGTGCCCAGAGCTGAGGTGGGCTCGGGGAACTTGCCAGACACAATGGATCGCCTTTCTTCCCATCGTTGCATATCCACGCAGATTAAAGCTACTCAAGTCTAATCTTTCTGAACTGGTGGTTATTACTGGCTGCCAGGGCACATGCTCTGAAGTGTAATTAAGCTCGGTCCCATGATTGGAAGCCAGCGTCTGATTGCTTATTACCAAGGACAGAAAATTCCCATAGAAAACTGTGTCTCGTTTTCAGGACATTTCATCTGCAAGCCCTGCTGGGGCGTGGCTCTCGTGGGAGACAAGATGGGACGTGGCAGTGACTGGGGCCGGGCAGGGGGCGAGCTTTGGGTGTTTTCCCGGGTTTGTTTTACTCTGTCTGGGTCGCCTGCCTTTCAGGATTTCTCGCGCTACTTCCTGCGGCACAAGATTGCCTTCCTGGAACCTGGTCTTGAAAAATGAAGCCTTTGCTAGTCAGGCAGAGCCTTTTTCTGGGAAAGAGAAGAGGCCTCGCTAGCGTGGAGAGAAAGAGTATCCGGGGCCCCGTGGGTTCCCGTTCACCCAGAGAGCAGAGTCCGTGCAGCATGAGGACGCCCAGGAGCCAAGAGGCCACTCCAGACCCCAGGAGTTATAGACACTGGGCAAAGCCAGGAGAGTCACGGCAGAGAGATCTACCCGGGTGGAATTCGATAGAGCGTGTGAGCCCATCAGGAGTGAGATGGTCAGAGTCGGATACAGTCAATCAGGAAGTTGCTTAGAAGAGTAATTAAGTTTAACATCTCGGCCATAGACTCACAGACGCTCATCCCCGGGAATGGATCCCAGACCCAGTCCCTTTGTTTTACAGATGGGCGTGTATCTCAGAGGGAGTGATTTGCTGAAAGTCATTTCGCGAGCCAGTGACAGAATTAGAAGTCGTGACCAAGTCCCCATACTTTCTGTCCAGCGCTTTGGCCTCGGAATCAAAATCGGCACAGAAGGGGAAAGGCTGTTGGACAGAGGAGCTATTCCTTTGCTGATGGAGAGGTGGAGGACCAGAGAAAAGCCTTTGTCTTCTGCATTCTTTGGGAAAGTGACCAGAAGCCAGGTTTTCTGACACCCAGGGAGGTGGCGTCACTGTCTCAGTGGCCCCTAGGATTTCTAAAATACTCAATGGGGGGCTTCTCTATCCCTGCCACTATTGAAGGCAAAGCTGTTTTTTCTTGCGACTTTGTTTTTAATCTCTAGAAATTGTTAGAGAAAGAGCATGCACGAGAAAACCATTCATAATAGAAATGTAAAAAGTGAGACCTTCGAGATCTTGAAGTGAAAAACAGGGAGAACTTCTAAGCAAGGGCAGGAATGCCTATATTGTCTGGTCGGAGACTATTTCGATTTCTCTATTTCACGCAGCTGTACCTGAAATTGAAATCAGAGTGTTGTTTTACATCTGAGCTGTCAAAATTCATTCTTGAGTCACTCCCGTCCCAGGATTGTGCTGAGTTTTGCAGAGAGGATCAGAGAGATTGTTAAATAAATTCCCTGCTCTCTTAAATTATGTGACAGCGGCGGCTAATGCAAAAAAGGCTGGGGTGCCTGGGTGGCTCACTTAATCGTCCGACTTCAGCTCAGGTCATGATCTCACGCCTCACAAGTTCGAGCCCCACGTCCGGCTCTGTGCTGACAGCCTGGAGCCTGCTTTGGATCTTGTGTCTCTCCCTGTCTGTCTCTGCCCCTCCCCTGCTTGTGCTCTGTCTCTCTGTCTCTCAAAAATAAGTAAACATTAAAATATTAAAAAAAAAAAGGTTGGGATTAATGATAACAGAGAAGGTACTCTGCAACAGGCAGGCTTGGGCAGTGTAGGATTTAGGAAAGAAGACAGGAAGAGGTGTGTGAAGGCAGAACAGGTGGAGACTTGGGTCGTTGGCTCAGGGGCTTGTGGGGAGGGTTCGGTTTTCTCCTCACCTGCCCTCACGGGCTTCCCAGGAACCCATAAAGTGTCAGGGTCCAGCTGTTACCCAGAGCATCCTACTTAGAACAATTTCAGAAATTCACGTCCGTAAAGTAAATGGGGAAGTGGCTTCCTTTGGTGTGTTCCAGCTTGTCTCTTCAGAATTAATTGGGCACAGTGAATCACAGAAGAATGGCTGTCTTCATCCTTCTTTTGGGGGGTGGGGGAACTTGGCAAAGAAGGCTGATATGGACAGGCAATAATTAAATCGCCCCGGATAGTGTCTGATATCATTGAGACCAAGAACTTGTGAGCATGTGCCACAAAGCACTGTCTCTCAGAAGGGATCCCCTGAGTCTGAGCCCTTTATTTTTTTATCATAATACGAGAAATAATATCTTCATTAGAATTTTTTAAAACCCACCAAAACAGCTAAGTAAGAGTAGACAAATAGGTTGCAAGAAAGAAAAAAAGAAAAAAAAGATCCCTTTCTTGCCCAGCAGCTTTGAAAGGCAAAATTTTACAGCCTCAATTTCTCATTCCTTTCGTGAAGTTGAAAGACAAGGGGATGGCAATATTTTATATAGAATTACGTGGGGAAAAAAAACAGGGTTTTTACCTTTGCTTATTAAAAATGAAACTTTTTAAAGTCTCATCTTTATGCTTTTCAAAAGACTGACTGATGAGAAAGAGGCAATTCAGAAAATGCCAAAAGCATGAGAGGTAGCTAATTGCAAAATGTTAAGCAGGTTTCGCGTTCTGTGTTTTTCGGATCCATAGTGTTAACGGAGCATATAAGCCAGTTCTTCGACTCTCTCCTTAGTGTTCTCACAGGACGTTGAACTTCTTTTAGGGCTTTTATCACACTCTGCTAATCTCACTGCTGTCTCCCCCTATCCTGGCCCAACTTCTGCACCGAGGGCTCTTCGCTCTGTGTTTGCTCTTTGTTCGGGAGTACCTTGGGTGTTTTCAGTATCTTGATTGTACTTGATAACTTGCCCAGGAATCTGCCCCAGGGATTGTTGTAGAAGAACATCACAAAAGAACATGCTGTACAGCCATTGACAATTTTCTTTGTGTATGTGCGTGTGTGTGTGTGTGTGGGGGGGGGGGGGGGGGGGGAGTTGCATTGTCTTTACAACAGATAAAAATAGTTCCTATAATTTGAAAATGTATAGTTACATAAATATATCATGACTTTTCACCTATAAATAAAAAAGAAGTGATTTCGTAGTATTTATGGGGTGATTGGAATTGTGCAAGTTTTTATTTTAAATAAACATGTGAAAAGCGATCCACAAAACGGTTTTGTTTGAGGACTGTATCTCAAATGTCTTCCTTCTCCCATGTACACCCTATCATATTTCAACCATTTATTTTTCTTCTGGCACTTTTCATAATTTAAAATTATCTCCTGTGTATATAAATATTCTATGTTCATTATTTATGTAAACAATATTGTATAAATAATTGATATATATTATTTACATATATAATCATATATTAATCATTTAGATAAAATCAAGGTCTTAATGGCTTGGACATCAGATACTTGCCTCTTAAAATGATAGAGGTACATATAATTAGTTAGTCATAAGTTCGTTTGGTTCAGGTATAGAAGTTCTTACCGAAGCCCAGAATAACGGTTTAATTATTGTAGGTCTAACAATTTTCGGGATGGTCTAACAGTTTTATGGGGACTTTAAATAATATTTTCCATTTGACTTTCCATTATCCTTTATCTCTGATATAACAGTTCTTTCTCCATCCATAATTTACTTATGTGGCACATTTTATAGAACGCCCACCCTCCACCAGCTCCTAGGGATACAAAAATGAACAAGCTCCTCGTCCTGTAGAAGCTGACTGTCTTAAGAAGAGAGTCAAATGGGCCAGGGTGGTCCAGGTTCTGAGTGACATGATGAGAGTCAATCCCAGGAGCAATGGTAGGGATAGCCAGCCCACAGTTAGGGTTTCAAGCAAGAGACTTCTAAGTTGAGACCAAAGAAGTAAGAATTAGCAGTTGGCGGAGCTCATAGCGTGTGAGGAGGTGTGAAATGGGGGGGGGGAGTTTGGGGGGGAAGAGGGAAAAGGGGTTCCAGGTAGGGGAAGTACCATATTGAGAGGGTCTGGAGCACTCCAGAGAAATGGGCGTAGCTTTTAATGGGAGGAGTGTAGATTTTTGAAGTAGAGATTGGTGCAAAATGTAGCTGGGAATGTGGGCAGGACCCAAGATAGGAGGGAGTTTACAGTGTGATTGCTGTGTCTGGAAGACAGAGGAAATCCCTGGAGGGTTGAAAACAGAGGTGGGACATGGCTGAACTTAGGGTACATGGATGATTTGACATACTTATGCGTTAAGAATAGTCATCCATTCTACACTGGCTTATCTGATTCGAAAGTTGAAATAGGGTAGGGAGTGGGAGTGGCCTAGAGCAAAGCCATCCCTGTTTTTAAAAGATCCCTTTGAAGTTCACAACTTCATGGCAAAACGAATGGCTTCAGTAACACCTTATACAGTAAGAGCCAAGTCAAAAGATATTTCCATCCTCCATCACACCTTCATATTTTTGTTCTTTCCTCCGCCTCACTTTCCCATCCTAGAACAACAAGGTCACACTTTTCCGCCAGCTGCAGCAGATGACCTATAGCCTGATTGAGTGGCGGTCCCAGATCCTGTCTGGAACGCTCCCCAAGGATGAACTGGCAGAGCTCAAGAAGAAGGTCACAGCCAAAATTGATCACGGCAACAGGTAAACGAGGGATGAGTTCGCTGAGGACTTGGAAAGAGATGGGCGCATTCATGCTAAGGCCATCCCTTGCCATCAGCTTTTGATCTTGGAGTTGTCGAAGAATAATGCTTCCTGCCCTCTTTTTCACGTTGGAAGGCATTTAATTTTGTTGGAAAAATTTGGCAGTCCCTTCCTAGGCCAGACCCTGCGCTTGGATGTGTGTCAGGGAGATGACAGATGATCAGGGAAGAGGAGACTTCCCTGCCAAACAGACGGAAAGAGACAGCACATCGGAAGTCACATTTTCTGAGGCCTGGGACCGTATCAACTTTTATTCGAACAGTGGATTTTAAATCCGCATCAGACTCATTCTCTTTCTCCCCATGCTCCCTAACTGGGACTGTTGTTTGCAGTGTATGAAAACCAAATTTACAAGAAGAGTAAACCATATTTTTAGCCTGTTGATTAGGTCGCCAGTAACCTCCAAAGAGTTTATCACTTCATTAATCTTCCGATTAGCTCAGGCAGATACATAGGTTCCAGACATTACTGACCTTATGAAAGCGAGAAAGCCGCCAATTCATGAATTTATGTGGGCTGGGGTTCGTTCTCCTGACCAGCTCCTTTTACAAGACAGGGGTGATTCCTTCATTAGTCTTGTTGATGATCTCTTTGCCTTTTAGTTTCATTTTCTACATTTCTTCAACTTGTGCATACATGATTTTTCTCCCCTCCCCTATTACCCTACTTCTCCAACCTCAGGACTCTTGGATCTACTTCTGAGACCTGTTAACATACAGCTCATTATCCTATTTACTTAACTGTTACAGGCTCTGACAACTGTATTCAGAAATAGCTGGGGTCAACAGAGCATCCAGGATTCAGGTTCAATCATTATTTGAAATCTCCTGTGTACCCTTCACATATATTACTTGATTCTAGCCCATTTTATGGTTAAAAAAAAATAAAAGACCAAATGAGCTTAGGTGATTTACTTCCAAGTTACATAGGTCATAAGTGGGAAAGGCTAAATTTGAGCCCCAAACACACGATTCCATGTTTAAAAAAAATTTTTTTTAACGTTTATTTATTTTTGAGACAGAGACAGAGCATGAACGGGGGAGGGTCAGAGAGAGAGGGAGACACAGAATCCGAAACAGGCTCCAGGCTCTGAGCGGTCAGCACAGAGCCCGACGCGGGGCTCGAACTCACGGACCGCGAGATCATGACCTGAGCTGAAGTCGGACACTTAACCGACTGAGCCACCCAGGCACCCCACGATTCCATGTTTAAAGCTCCCTTCTTAGGGTTAAGAACGCACCGCTCTCTCGTCACTTGTCCATTCGCAGGACTGTAACCACAGGGGTTGTATTGCTAGTCACGTGCTGGGGGCATTTTTTCAAAAACAGCTACGGTGGGATAAGTCGGGTCCCTCCTTGCGCCTCTGCTGCCTCTGTATTTTTGAGTCTTGTGTGACTTGGGCCTAGAGGACTCTGATCGTCAGCGTAGAATGTTAATGTCCCACAAACAGTTGAACACGCCTGCCTTCCCATTCCAGCCTTGAGTAGCAGTTCAAGAGATCAAGCCGCTTCGTCAGTGCCTCAGTGCTCAGTCTCTGAGCAGCTACCAAGACCCATGGCTCATGCATCTGGGTGGCCTGTGGGTCTGACTGCCGTGGAAAGGAACCTGCCAGATTCAATCAGTTGATGGAGATGCTGTAAAACAGGGAGGAGGGTAATTAGACATGTTTGCTTTCTTCCCAAAGACTTGGCACATCTCACGGTGATCCCTCGGCTCTCTTGCTCTTTGAACATCCCTTCTCCCAAATTGCTGGTGCCTGGAATGTTCGCCGGGCATTCGGATAGCAGGATCTTGTTTCCACCACAGTCCCCAGCGTCTTGGAGCTGAGCAAAATGTTTCCTACTCCTGTGTGCCCATCGGGCAAAAGAGCCTTGGTAGGGATTGTGCCGTGCGCAGACCGCACGGCTCTTAACGTTGTCTGTATAACACGCAGAGCTACAACTTAACATAGCCAGGCGTGTTTTTGTGGCGGTTGCTGTAGAAGAGCTGCTGTTTGCCAGAAGTGTGCCAGAGTTTGCCAGAAGTATATCTGGTATGTAACTAGACATACCACTGTTATGTGCTTTCCGTGTTATCTCATTAAATTCTCCCCAACGATACTGAAGGGTGGGCAATATTTACAGATGAGGAAGGCAGGGCTTCACAAAAGTAAGTAAGTTACCTGGGGTCATCTGTTAAAGCCAAGACTCCAATCCTGATGTAAGTGACGTCGGAGCCCGTGCTCAGAGATAGGTTATGAAATTCCAGCAGCCGAGACCTACTTCATTGATCTCCTTTAAGGCAGTCTTTTTTTTTTTTTTTTTTTAATCTTTATTTTGGAGAGAAAGAGATAGAGAGAGCGCAAGCAGGGGAGGAACAGAGAGAGAAGGAGACACAGAATGTGAAGCAGGATCCAGGCTCTGAGCTGTCAGCACAGAGCCTGATGTGAGGGAGGCTTGAACTCGTGAACTGTGAGATCGTGACCTGAGCCAAAGTCGGACACTTAACCGACTGAGCCACCCAGGCACCCCAAGACAAGTCTTGAATTAAGGATTGTCCTCAACACTGAACTTTTTTTTTTTTTTAATGTTTTATTTTTAAGAGAGAGAGAGCGACAGAGCTTGAGTGGGGGAGGGGCAGAGAGGGAGGAGGAGACACAATTGGAAGCAGACTCCAGGCTCTGAACAGTCAGCACAAAGCCCTATGCAGGGCTCAAACCCACGAACTGGGAGATCATGGCCTGAGCTGAAGTCGGATGCTTAACCGACTGAGCCACCCAGGCGCCCCTCAACACTAAACTTTTAGGGAAATCCGGCAAAGCCCCCAGATATTTGTGCGTGGGTCCATCATTGTTCCTGTGCCAAACAATAGGAGATTAGGGAAAGAGACATTGGTCAGAGGGATCTGGTCAAAATCAGTGCCACTGTTGCTTTTCCTTTTGAGGTTCTGTGGAACAAATTACTTTGCGTATCATTCTATGAGTTTGGTTGACATTACCATAAGCGTTCTATCTCTTGTTATGGGGAGAGGAGGCAGAAATTGAAGGGCGAAAAGCCAAGGGAGCAGTTCTTGACTTGGTAGCACCCAAACTTTCTAACTATCAATCCTCTGCGTTCTTTCCTGGGCTCTTCAGGAACGAGTCTGTTCTAAATGAGGAGAACCCACTGATCACTCCTTTCTTTCTAGAATGCTGGGATTAGATCTGGTAGTGAGAGATGACAACGGGAACATCTTGGACCCAGATGAAACCAGCACCATCGCCCTCTTCAGGGCCCATGAAGTGGCCTCAAAAAGGATCGAGGAAAAGATCCAAGAAGAAAAGGTACACTTCCTCCGACGTGCAGATAAGGTTTCATTTTTGCTTTTTGTTTTTGATGAAAGGGAGTCATTGACAACAAGAGGTAGAAACGTTTAGAAACTCATCCATTGCCGCGTTTGAAAAGCAAAAGAGGACAAAAAGAATGAGTCAGGGGTATACCTTCTGATATGGAAAGATCACAAAGATCTACATTAACAGACAAAGAGCAAGATGGAGAACAAGGTGTACAATATATTCATCTTTGTGTTTCAAAAAGGGATACACATACCACAGCGTTTGCACATGCGTTGACTGACTCTGAAACAATAGACAAGAAGTTGATAATTAATGGTTGCCTCTAGGAAGGAGAACTGGGTGGGAGGGAGCCTTTGTACCACGTAACCTTTCGTATTTGGTGTATATAATACGATTTCCAAACTAAATAAAATTATGTTCAAAAAGAAGGCGTTTGAAAGATTTGAAAGTGACAATTGGACCTTAAACACAAATTGGAAAGGTACAGAGAAAGAACAAGAAAAAAAAAAATCCCTCATAGTATGACGGCACAGACCCAACCATATTGATATTTTGATATATATTCTTCCAGTCTTTCTGTTCTGTTGAGTAAAGGCTTCTCTTTACTTGATTGGTAGTTTTGTCTCCTGACTTAGCACAGTTGTCATAATATTTAATTGTGTTCCTGGCTCCAGTGGCTCACCATGCCTGAGGGTGAAGCCTTTCCAGAGGAATCTCTTGTTTGCAATGAGAGCTCTTCCCAAAAAGAGGGATAATGAATCATGATTTTTGTGCCTGTGAGGTTCATTCAGAAGCCATTTGAGAGATGAGAAGTTCTTGAAGCTTCCAAGCCACAAATCGTCTTTAGACGGCGCTTAATGAATGAGGTGGGCTTAAGGCCCCCAATAGGACAGTCTTGATCATTCAAAGAATAGTGATGGTGCTTTGCTCACTCGACCGTTTAGCCACGTGCACACGATTTCTTCTCAGGCAGTGCTTCTCCCCCCAGGGGGTAATTATATTCGTCCCGCATTTGTCAGCCCGTGTCTTTGCCATTGTTTGTCATTTGCTGAAACCAAGATGCTTTTCTCTCTTTCCCTCTGTGTCCAGTCGGTTCTTCAGAACCTGGACTTGCGGGGCCAGTCTGTCTTCAGCGCTGTCCATACCTACGGCCTCTACGTAAACTTCAAGAACTTCGTCTGCAACATTGGGGAGGATGCCGAGTTGTTCATGGCCCTCTATGACCCGGACCAGTCCACCTTCATCAGGTAGCCGAGTCCCAGGTCATCTGCGGTTGACCTTGCAAAAAGACCCACTCTTACGTGCCACCCACCTAAGGAGCTCTTTGCTAGGTTTGGGAGGGGGAGATAGAGAAGAAGGGAGGGTCTCTAGGTGATAGAAAGTAACATCCTTTGGGCTCCTGAGCCTTTCTGTATGGCTGCTGGCACAGTTGTGTGTGCTCCCTGGGTCTGAGAATCACAGGAAACTCATCAGAACATGGAGACAGGGACAGGATAAGGGAGGAATGTATCGGCAGAGCACAGAGGATTTTAAGGCACATGACACCGTAATGGTGAATGCGTGTTATCATACCTGTGTCCAAATCCGTAGAACGCACAGCGCCAAGAGTGAACCCTAAGGTAAACTCGGGACTCTGCGCGGTAATGACCTATCGGTATCGGTCCATCAATTGTGACCAATGTGCCACTGTGCTGGGGGATGCTGATAGTGGGCGAGGCTGTGCATGGGTGGGGGCAGGGCTATATGGGAACTCTGTACCTTCCACTCAACTTCGTTGTCAACCTAAAACTCCTCTAAAAAATAAAGGCTGTTTAAAGAAAAAAAAAAAAAAAACGCTTTTTAAAAAGACTGTAGAGAATAATAGGCTTTGTTTGACCCTGCAGTCACACTGCTACTTGGCTGAGCAGCTAAGAAAACCGATTTGGTTTTTGACTAGATGGTTAAAAGTAGTTACTGACAAATCGTTCATTTCTGCAGTAGAAATTTTATCTGAGTGGGGTGGCGTGAGTTCCAGGGGATGGATCGGGAATGATTATGTTGAAATTATATTCCTGATTCCGCAAATCGGAAACCGTCATACGAAGAATTTGAGTTGGAAGAAAGACCCCAGACAGCGTCTGGGAGAACGTGCTGTCTGTCTGTGCCCGTCCTGAGCAGCGTCTGTCTCGGGTCCACCCTGGGTGTGCCTCTGAGCGCTGGGCTGTGGCACTCGCGCTTGTCCAACGCCAGGGGACCAGGGAGTGGCCACCTGTGCGCTATATTCACACTTGCCCGATAAATTCAACAGAGCTTGTTTGGGCCTTCCTTTCACCCTGTTAAGTCTATACCGAGGGTAGCCCCATCCCCAGTTAGCTCTTCGTTAAGGATATTTTTTTTTCCTTCCCCAGTGAGAATTACCTAATTCGTTGGGGCAGTAATGGGATGCCCAAGGAAATAGAGAAGCTTAATAACCTTCAAGCAGTTTTTACTGTAAGTGCGACCTTAAGTTTAATAATTTTCTGTGCTTACGATGTTAGCAGATGCACATGGTAAGTATATGGAAAACATCAGAAATGAAAAGAAGACAAGAAAAATCATCATGATCCCCCTAGCAGGAATAACCGCTCATTTGTTTTGCAGATATTTATCGAGCACCTATTAGATGCCAGGCACTGATCTGGGCACTGGACATATAGCAGTAAACACATCAGAAAAAACATCCCTGGGACGCCTGGGTGGCTCAGTCAGTTAAACTTCCGACTCTTGATTTCATCTCAGGCTGTGATCTCGCGGTTGTGAGATCCAACTCTGTGTCGGGCTCTGCGTGGAGTAGAGCCTTCTTGAGATATTCTCTCTCTCTCTCTCTCTCTCTCTCTCTCTCTCCCCCCCCACCCCCCCCGTCTCTCTCCCTCTCCCCTCTGTCCCTCCCTGCCTGTGCTCACTTGCTTGCTCTCTCTCTCTCAAAAATAAGTACACTTTAGAAAAAGAAAAAAAAGAAAAAGCATCTCTGGCCTCAAGGAGCTTTTGTCCAAAAGGGGAAGACAGTAAGAAACAGTGATCAAACACATGAGTAAATTGTATAGAATGTTAGGGGTCATAAGTATTTTTCGGTGGGGGGGGGGGGGGGTGTTGGGAGCTTTGGGCCTGGGGAAGTGATCCTTTTTAAATAGGCGGGTCAGGGCAGACCTTCCTAGAGAAGGGGCCGTTTGAGCAAGAACTTGAAGTTGACGAGAGTGAGCAATGCTGATGAAGAGCTTTGCAGACCGGGGTTACAGCTCCAGCAAAGGCACAATCTTTATTTTTTGGTTCGCTCCTCTTTCAATGGCCTTTCCCCTGTATTTCTCCTCTTCTCCAAGGTAGGAGGAGCAGTGCTCTCTCTGGGTCAAGAGCGAGAAAATTTATCGGGTCATAGAGCTGAGACATGGTGACTCTTTCTCCTGGGTTAGAACTTTCTTGGGGTTCTCTCACTTTTTTATGACGTCAGTGCTTAAAATGCCCCGGAGCCGCTGCCACCTGCTCTGAGAGGTGTTGGTGGGCAGGCTTCTCCATCTCCCACTAGGCCTAAAGGGGATACGCTCTCCTTTCCTGCCTTCTTTCCTTAAGCCCATGCACATATATGTTATCTCCCTGTTCTGTTACCACTCTACGGCAGGGAAAATACAGTCTAAGGTAAAATGCCAAAGGAAGCAATAAGAAGGAGCAGTGGACCCAGTACAGTCTAGTCATTCATTCATTCATTCCTTCTTATTAGTATTTATTCCTTCTGTTAACATCATTTTCACGACGAGCACGGTGCGATGACCGCTCGTGAGCTGACCCACCTATATCTTTACCATCTGGTAATCAAAGACAGAAGAAGAGCTTAAACTCTTCCCGAAACCTCCCTTCCTCAATTCTAAGATATGTGGATTTTCCCCGAAAATCAAAAAGCGTTTATTGGTCAATGTGTACATTGAAAGACCATTGGGGAAAAAAAAAAGGAATTATTGAGCTTTTGGTCCATCTTCTAATCAATGACATTTTAGAAAAGCTGCATTTTATCCTGTTTCTCCCACACCCCTCCCGATTATGATCTTCTTGGATGTAAATTTCGTGTCCAGCTTTTTCAGTGAAATAAAATGTGGTGACCACGTCCTTGATCATTAAACAGCCTTCCAAAACTTATTTTTCAAAGGATTGCACATTATTAAATAATGGCAGTGTGCCCCAATTTATGTAACTAGTCACCCGGAGTCTTTATCTTTCTATTAACAGAAGCCTCACAAAACTTAGAATAGAAATTCAGGGTTGATGCTATCATTGGTATAGATCCCTATTTTGGAGACCTCAGTTAACTCAATTACAGAGGATGGATTCGGAATGATTATTTAGAAAGTAATTCTTGATTCAGTAAAGAGGCCTTGGACAGCTGTTTCATGAAAAGAATTTGAGCTGCAATTAAAATATCTCTGATGTTAAAGAGAATGAGCTATGTGGGCTCATTCACAGATTTACTCACCCATCCTTAAGAATACAAACAAGTGTAGAACACGAGCCGCAAAAAAACAGAGACATCCACACATCTTCCATTGATCAACATACACCGAGAAGCTCTCCATGAATACCTCTCAAAAAGCAGATGAATAATTACAGAAACCAGCACATGTAAATTTCTGTGTTATAGCTGCCTCGCAGGATTATTTGGAAGATGAAATAACACCGGCATGTGTAGATACCCAGTAAATGTCAGCGTCACGCAAGCTTTCATTTCATCTGACACTGAAATGCAGCCTGTGCTCAGCTCTGTCCTGGCAGAATATAAAGTAGCAATGACAGGTGTCCCGATTTTTAAGCACCCTGCTTAAATTGATAAACTAGAGACTTTAGACTGAATGTGATCTTTTTTTTCTCGATATGAAGTAGGAACTGAGGAATCAAAAAAAAAAAAAAAATCCCTTCCTTTTTGGAATATGGGCTCCGATGCCCTGGTAGTTCTTGGGTGGGTATGGAGAAGGGAAGACTCGTTCTCCTTTTCCAGGATTAGGAAATAGGCTCTGAATTGTAGAGTGAAAAGAGAAACAAAGGTGATGGGTGATGCCGCCTGATCTCCTCTTGCTTGGTCTCTGCCCCTTTAGGACCTCAGCAGCACAGACCTCATCCGGCCCCGCATCAGCCTCGTGTGCCAGATCGTCCGGGTGGGCCACATGGAGCTGAAGGAGGGCAAAAAGCATACCTGTGGGCTCCGAAGACCTTTTGGAGTAGCAGGTACAGAAAGTCCCAGAGACCTGTAAAGGGCGCAGCCACTGTGAAAAAAAACGGCACGGCAGGGCCTCCGACAATTAAGCATAGAACTTATGACCCAGGAATCCCACTTCTGGGTGTCTACCAGAAGGAATTGGAAGCGGAGGGTCTCAAGACATTTGTACACTTGGGTTTAGAGCAACATTATTCACAATAAGCCAAAAGGTGGAAGCAACCCAAGCGCTTATGGAGGGATAAATGGGTAAACAAAATGTGGTACGTACATAGAGTGGAATAGTGCTCAGCCTTACAAAGGAAGGAAATTCTGACCCGGGCTACGACATGGATGAACCATAGGGATGTCGTATAAAGTGAAATAAGCCCGTCACACAAAAAGATAAATACTGTATGATCCTACTCATGTGAAGTAGGTCAGAATCGTAGAAACATAAAATAGAATGGGGGTTGCCAGGGGCTGGGGGGAGGGAGGGGAGATGAGGGGGGAGTTGGTGTTTACTGGGGACCGAGTTTCAGGTGGGGAACATGAAAAAACTCTGGAGATGGACGGCGTTGTCAGCACCACATGAGTGTGAATGTGCTTCCCGCCTCTAAACTGGGCTTTGAAGAGTAGTTAAAACAGCAGATCTGACGTTACGCATATTTTACCCCCACCACACACGCACACTTAAAGATAGGAGGGTGGGGAACCCCAGAGACCGTGCAAGATGAATTTGGTTGTCAATGTTAGTATCGGACACACGGCATTCACTCCCTCGGCTACCAGTTATCTTTTCTTGGGTCCTGTGTCTAGACCTAGACCCCGCCTCCTTTGTTTCTTCTTCAGTGCCCAGCACCATGCCTTGCACACAGTAGGACCTTAGGAAAGCCTCAGTTGTGACTACCGGTATTGCCCTGCCTGTGGGCTACGTATTGATTTTGGTCCAGTAAAACTCTCCCTGGAAAGTGGTTTGCCTGTCTGGGAGACTCACTCATCAAAGGCAACATTGTGTTGCTGACTGCTTTCAAAGAGGGTCCTTGGCTTAAATCAAACCCCGCAACCTTCCAAGAGGCCCTGCGTTTTCTTCTGTAGTTTGTTAAATGGGGGAAATACATTCTTGGTCGTACGTGGACGTTTTGCTCCCTGAGACGTTTTGAAAGCTGTCGATGAAATGCCGTAATTCTCCTGGAACAAATGTCCAGAAAATGCTACCAGGATTGACCTGGTGGGTTTATGGATAACGAGGCGGCCTCTGTATCCCATGAGACTGGATGTCGTCATCTCTTGACCAGCCTTGCGCTGCACCTGCTGTCAGGGTCTGCTGGTCTGTGAAGAGGGCACAGCATTACTCCTGATAGAGAGTTAAAGTGAAATCTGAGAAAAGGCAAGGAGCCCTGGCCTAGCACTATTTAGCCATCTAGATGACAATCTACCGAACTAAGGATTTAAGGCATGTTCGAGGTCATTGTCGTTCCAAATGGGCCACAGAGACTTGAAAATCAAGCTTGAGGCTTTTGCTTGCTTTTCTGTTTCAGGGTGTGTGTGTGTGTGTGTGTGTGTGTGTGTGTGTGTGTGTGTATGCACGCACGCGCGTAAATGTAAGGCGAGAACAGTAGTAATTTACTCTGAGACTCGATGCCAAGAGGTTTGGGATAACTATGTGATGGCCTTGACAAAGAACTGCCTCTGGAAGGGGGTGTGCCAGACACAGATTTTTCAGTATTTTTTTTGTGTGTACAGTGTTTGCAGGGGTCTGTTAAGGACTAACAGCAAGTTGATGGCATGGCCCGCTTTTACCGCAGCCTTTCACCAATACTATTATTTCCCAAGCCTAACACATTGTCATCCAGGTTGCTTTGAGAAGGCGTTTTCTTCCTTATCCCTCGTTTTTCAAATGAGAAAGGTCTTGTATCTCAGTACTTCTTTTAATCTCCAAACAGGTTATCTGGGGAGTGGATTGTGAGCGTGCGCTTTATGGCCAGATTGTAATCCATTAACCAAGGGATCGCCTCTTGGCTGCGGGTCCTGCCTAGTTTGAGCAGCTGTAGAGTGGTCCACTCATCAGTTCTCCGGGCAGCATGGCTTTGCTAGCTTAAGTGATTTGGCCAGGTAGTAATCGCAGTTGGGTTCATACCCTGGCTTTACCGCTTAAGACTTCCGACCTAGGGCAAGTTACGTACCTTTCCTGTGCTCGGTTTCCTCATCTCTTGAAGTAGGGGCATAAAGTATCTGCATAAATAAGAAAATATATACAATAGGCTTAGAACAGTGCTTTATTGGTTACTCTGCTTGTGCACAAAGAAGCAAATCACCGTATGATCTTCTGTTCTATGCTGCTGGTGCCCTTGGCTTCCCTTTGTTTACATGGAAACCGGGTGCGACCACGTCAAGGCCAAGGGACAGGTGACCACTTCAGGTCTTGAGTTTCTCACGTCTTCTTTCGGTTGACACTCCTGACGACAATCTGTGTTCCCCGTGCCTGGGAATTCAGGCTTACCAACAAGTAATCCACCGGTTTAAATTTCTCCAGAACTGAGCGCTGGGTCTCATAGAAATTTCAAAAGCGGGTAACCTGCAGGATTGAGCGGAGCAAATCTAAACGCCTGCACGAGCTCCTGATGAATGAATTGTTCTGCAGGGTGGGTGCTGGGAATGATCGTTGGCAAAGACAGAAGTGTCCCTGCTCTGTCTGTCTGTCTCTCTCTCTCTCTCTCTCTCTCTCTCTCTCTCTCTCGGCCTGTGTTTGCAGATACTGTAATTTTCCATTGTAATGTACTGAAGCCTGAAGCAATTAAGTTCTTTAATTAAGTTTTATCTTTTTCCTAGTGATGGATATTACTGATATTATACATGGGAAGGTGGATGATGAAGAAAAGCAGCATTTTATTCCCTTTCAGCAGTAAGTACTGTGGCATTTATCCCGGGGGACTTGAGACCTGGAATAGTTCTTTGAATGATCTGTTAACACACAAGCAGGTGCTAGGAACCATTGCTCAGTTACAAAAGCAAAAGTCTCAAGCTGGGAGATTGCGAGATAGAAGCTGACAGAAGACTTTATTCAAGGTCCTTTATGTTGGGGTCACACGTAAGAGGGTAAACCTAACTTTCCCGATTCTGCAGACAAGACCTTTGCAATATAAGGGGCAAATCTCTATCTGCTCTAGAAACCCGAGAATGGTGCCATTTAAGCGTCAGGAAGGCCGAAGTATATTTGTACTTTGTCATGTGGGACGAGTGTCATGGAATACAAGGCATCATGTAGGACAGCACGGGGCTTCTCTTGAGGTCTTGTCAGTGCAGAGCATGGTCTGGTAGGTGTGGAGGCTGCATCTGACAAGCTTCCGGCTGCTTCTGCCAGGCTGGAGACCAGGAGGGTGAAAGGCTGACCAACGCCTGGGCTCCTGCTGGTGAGGGAGAGCCAGCCTGGGAGTACATGGAAGGATTCCCTGGAGAGCTCTACTGAGGCCTCCAGACCGAGCTTCAGGAGCCGGAGCCCTGGGTGGGCCACCGGGGAGCTGTTGGTCAGCAAAGGTCAACCCCCATCCGTGACTCCGAAGAAGTGCATGTGCGGACACCATTCCTGGCTCTATCAGTCGTGGCTGCCTTGCCCCAGGTGCGGGCAGTGGTGGCCTGAATGAGGCCACGGACGATGCTGGAACTGACCCCTAACAGGGCAGTCGTGTCAGTGAGGGAAGGTGACTGTCTCAGCCAGCCTACAGCTGCCAGAGCAGGTCAGCGGAACAACTGAGAATTCTGGAAACCAGCCCAAAGACGTTTCAGTTAATATACGGTTTTAAAAAAAAAATAATAGTGCAGATCCATGGAGAAGTATGAACTACGCAGAAAGGAATTGTTTGACAAAATTAGCTCACCATTTATTAAGCTGAAGTCAGAACCTTGTCTCACATCTTGTGCCGGATGATTAAACTTATAAGTGTAAGAACTCAAATCTCAAAATATACAGGGAAATAGAAGTTTTATATAATAGTGCCTTTTATGAATCAGACTCCAGAGATTTAACCAAAAAAAAAATATTTGATAGGTTAAACCACCCCCAAATTTTAAATAACTTATATACAGAATAACATTTAGTAAAATCTTTGCAATGTGTATGAAAAAGAATGAGTATTGTTAATAAAGAGTTAATAGTAGTAATTCATAAGGATATCAACAGAAAAGAATATATGTATGTATATATAGACACACACAAATATGTACACATACACACACAGAAAGAAACGGCTTATAAATTCCTGGAGAATCAATGAAATGCAAAATAAACAAGGCGGTTTGGTACTGGGTTTGATCGAGTTTTAAAAATATATATAATATCCAGAGTTTGGGTGTAAGGAGATATGCAGTACTTATAAGAATATAAATTGTTACAGTGCATTAAAAGCCTCAAAATTTAGGTATTTCAAAGAATATACTCCATGATTAACAGTGGTTATTTCTGTTGAGTTAACCAAAGGTGATTTTGTCCCATTTGTGTTTAACTCTGTGCTTCTATTTTTTTCCCACAAAAATTACGTATTGTATGTAATTTTATTTAAAGTATAAAAATCTTTATCTTTCAGTTTAAGGCCCACCACTTTGGACCAGTTTCTAAATATAACAGTACCAATAGCTCATGCTGAGTAGCACCTCCTTCATCCAGAGGCTGCTATTAATACTTTTTAAAACCTGCACTTATCTAGTATCTTACCACATATATACTGACGCTCCAAGAATGTGGTGCGGTGAATACTTTATGTAGCTTCATGCTAATACGAATTATGAGCTAACTTTCAAATTCGTGAATGCTGATCCCACGATAATTATATACACACGTGTTCGAGTATATTAAATAATGTACTAAATGTAATAAGTATATCAAATATAATTTTTATTAATACATTAAGTGTATTAATACGTTAAATCAAATATATGAATATACCTTAAACATTAATGAGTAAATGTTAAATAATATATAGAAAAAATATGAATATATATTTGAATATATTAAAACATGCATTTTATGTATGATAAATATAAACAACTCGCATGGCCACAGATGTTCCTGTTATATCCACCCATATGTAGATATGACGTATTTACAAAGGTTACCGCGTATCACTATTATATATGCATTATGTCTTATGTGCCTGTTGTATATGAGTATATACATTACATAATAGCAGCATGTATGCACGTGAAAGTTATTCTGTATGTTTGTTTCACTTCTGAGGTGGGTTTCTTCCTCTGGGTATGTGCCTCCCTGCCTAATTTCTGAGCCGGCTCCCATCCGGGAGCCACGTTGAAACAGCGAGCCCTGAAACGGCCTTCACTGTATAATAATATGCGCTTTGAGTTTCTGAGGAACCCAGGCCTAATTTGATTACCACTCATTGTGCAGTCAGCAGCCACTGTAAAGCATTCCGTGATGCAAATCACAGTCTCTGGTGCTTGAACTCCTAAGATTTATGGCAAATGCTTTCATAACTTATCTCAAAAGCTTTATAGCATGTTATATTAGGGGAGTCTCCTATATGTCTCCTGCCAGTTCATCAAAGAGAAAGCCCTTGGAAAGCACCCACGCAGATCATAGCCACCTCGCTTATCTAGTATCTCACTAGATACTGCTGTATGTTTCCCTGCAACTATCAGGGTCCAGAACAGAGCCCCGCAGAGAACGCTGGCCTGCGTGTGGGCAAGAGAAGAAAACCACAGCAGAGAGAGAGAGAGACTCTTGTACTGCACCAGGCTGACCTGTAGTTCCTGAGAGTGCCCGGGCTGTCAGGAGGGGCTGGATTTGGCTCTTGGATCACCCTGTACGAGCCGCAGCCCGATGGGATCATTAAAGTGAAACTTGTTTGCTGCTGGCTGTGCCACTGTAACTCCAAATATAGTTTGTCATCACATGAGAATCTGAGAACATTCTCCAAAAGCCGCTGCGTGCATACTGCTCCTGTATGTTAAGTGTTGGCACCAGAGGGAGGCCTCGGGAGGCATATGATCTTGGCCCATCTCCTCACAGATGAGGAGACTGAGGCCCAGAGCTTCCTGTTAGATGGAACCAGACCTGGAGGCCAGGTCTCCTGCCTCGTCCCCGTTTCTTCTTCGATTCCATTACATCAGCCTCTCCCAGCTCAGAAAGAGCATTAGGCGTTGCCTCTGATTTTGTTAACATTTGCCCATCAGTTTGGTGTTGTTGTTGTTGTTGTTCTTGGGGGATTTGTTTTTCCTTTTTCCACTGGGGGCCTGTCTTAGGCACCAACGTCATCTTGGAAATGACCAAGCTGGGCACCCAAAGGAGAAATACAGGGAAGAAAGAGTCTTCAAGTTAGGTATGTCCAGTGTTTATAGCTGCAGATTGTTCCCATAGGACCCACCGTATCTGAAGCTGTTGCTACAGAAACTTCCGCTTTTTACCTAACCTCTCACTTCTGACTTTCCCAGAATTGCAATGGAAACCTATATCCGGCAGAGGCAGCTAATCATGTCGCCCCTGATAACATCCCATGTGATTGGGGAGAATGAGCCACTCACTTCAGTCTTGAATAAAGTGATAGCAGCGAAGGAAGTGAATCACAAAGGACAAGGTACAGCAGCGCTACGTACTAAGCTGGGAGTGGGCATTCGAGTTGAGCCCTTGGACTCCTGCCCTTTTGCGCTATCTTTCTCTGATACCAAACAGCCCCTGCTGGGTGGGGATCGCTCACCTCAGCTTCCTGGTAAAGGCTTTTAACGCTGAAGAGCACAGAGGATGCATCCAGCGCCGAATTGGATCACAGCTATATTTTGTAAATTGTGTGAAACAAATTTTTATCCCGTGAGTCTTCGCTCAGTTTTGTCTGCCCCACAATCCCAATGCTGACTCTAAGGTAAATGCACAAAGTGAAGGAGGTTTGGGGAAAATTATGTTCCACCCTGTGAATGTTTATCCCGTTACATTACCTAAAAAGTAAGAGGGAAGAGACCAAAGTAATGCAAATGAATAGATAATAATATGGAATAACGGGCTAGCTAGCCAAACATTTGATTGTTTTTAGTGCTTCCATTTATCATTCTGTTGGCACAGTTTTAGCTAAGAAATTCTCCTGGAAACTGCATTTTAAATTCAAATAATAAGAAAAACTAGTTAAAATTTTAGATTTCAAATACCAAGATGGAGATGATTTGGGGATAATTTTGAAGATGGGAGATGGGGTCTTTCTTTTTTTTTTTTTAACCACCCTGTGACTGTCTTCTGAAATGGAGGCAGTCAGGAAACACACTAATCATTATTTTCAGCATATTTAGTTTTCCATGTATTCACAGTCGTTCTGGGTGGGAAAGACATGTGAGGAATCATTAAGGAATCTGAAAACAAGTAACAAAATATATTTCTGTTGTTTTGGAACTCATCAGTGGCTGTTAATTAGCACAGTGCCTGCTGTGTGACCCGATATTTAAAAATCTGTACCTGTTTGAAAGGTGAAAAGTCAACTTCCGTAGTTCTCTTGCATTTAAACAAAAAATTACTTGGGGCACCTGGATGGCTTAGTTGGTTAGGCATCCAACTCTTGATTTCGACTCAGGTCATGATCTTACAGTTGTGAGATCGAGCCCTGGGTCGGACTCTGCGCTAACAGCACAGAACCTGCCTGGGATACTTTCTCTCTCCCTCTGCCCCTCTCCCCCAGTCATGCTCTCTTTCTCTAAAATTAAAAAAAAAAAAAAAAAAAAATTAAAAGTGAATTACGCAGGCTTCCCTACGTTTTTTTGAGTTTTCCTTCTCAGTTTTTATGAAGATAACAATGTCTCTCTTTTATTTTTTTTTAACATTTTATTTATTTTTGAGGGACAGAGAGAGAGAGACAGAGTGTGAGCAGGGGAGGGGCAGAGAGGGAGACAGAATCCCAAGCAGGCTCCAGGCTCTGAGCTGTCAGCCCAGACCCCGACGCAGGGCTCGAACCCACGAACCGTGGGATCATGACCTGAGCCGAAATCAAGAGTTGGGCGCTTGGGGCACCTGGGAGGCTCAGTCAGTTAAGCATCCAACTCTTGATTTGGGTTCAGGTCATGATCCCATGGTTCACGGGTTTGGGCCCTGCATCAGGCTCTGCGCTGACAATGCAGAGTCCGCTTGGGATTTTCTCTGTCTCTCTCTCTCTTTCTCTGCCCCTTCACTTCCCCCTCTCTTGAAATAAATAAATAAACCTTAAAAAATTAAAAAAAAAAAAGAGTTGGCTGACTGAGCCACCCAGGCACCCCTCGCTTCTTTATAAATACCAAAACTTTCCATTTCTATATAGATAGTTTTGTTCTGTATGATTTCTTCATTTGTCTCTATTCTTAGAAAAGAGGTTCATTTTACTTCCTTAATATATTAGGAATTTAGTTTAATGAAAATGGGAGGTGGCAGATTTGTTTGATTCTCTTTTTTTTTTTTAATTTTTTTTTTTTTTCAACGTTTATTTATTTTTGGGACAGAGAGAGACAGAGCATGAACGGGGGAGGGGCAGAGAGAGAGGGAGACACAGAATCGGAAACAGGCTCCAGGCTCTGAGCCATCAACCCAGAGCCCGACGCGGGGCTCGAACTCACGGACCGCGAGATCGTGACCTGGCTGAAGTCGGACGCTTAACCGACTGCGCCACCCAGGCGCCCCTTGATTCTCTTTTAAGTAGAAAATTATTCCAGCATATTTATAAAATCGTTGGTTCTTTTTTTCAGGATTTTTATGCATCTTTACTATATATACAACTACTATCTACTTTGTATATATATACACTATATATATACTGTATATTTTAGTACTTAATCTAATTGTTTCCAGTGATTTAAATACCTTTTCTGCCATTAATACCACACTTTACTACAGCTCTATCTATATTTTGGTATCTGATTGGGGATATCTTTACCCATGCTCCTTCCCCCAAAGTAAACATCTGTTCACATCTCTGTCAAATTCTCGAGGAAGTCATGTGATTTTGATGAGAGTGTCATTAAAATTATAAGTTAACTGGGGGAGAATTTACATTTTTCTAAGAAAGTATCTGTACATTACTACAACACATGTATTTTTCTCAGCTTTTCTATGTGGGTTTATGGTACAGATCATAAAGAGCACCAAAGTTTATGCTTTATTTCTTTAAAGGGCTTTGGATCTCTTTGAAGCTGTTGCCAGGTGACCTCACACAGGTTCAGAAGAATTTTTCACATCTGGTGGATAGATCAACTGCAATCGCCCGAAAAATGGGCTTTCCCGAAATAATACTTCCAGGTAAAAAGCTTTGGCTTGATTCACCTGTGCTGCCTCCTCTGTTACTTCTAACAGGACGGCGGAGGCAACATAAGATCCCGCGTGACATTTCGTTACCTGCATCCAACGGTGTCGAGACAGTGGGAAATACATATAGGGTCGCATTACCTTGTACCAACCTACCCAGTGCACAAGCCCGAGATAATGCTTCGAAACATAACTCAGAATTTTCTGTTCCCGCTCTTTCTTTATGTTCCACATAAGCCCCTCTGAAATTCTCCCTGACTTGTCTGTTAAGGAGAGCTAATGAAAGCATAGGTCCTGCGCCCCCAGAGTGATCGGCTTCATCACGTGGACCTTTCTCAGGATGACATTCAGCCTTGTGGGCCGCTTGCCAGGGAACGGCAGCGAGGTACCTGCTCAGCCCCGTCTCCGCGAGGCCCTTTGCCCCATTTGCTTAAGCTCCAACTGTGTGCTTGGCTCTCCCCGTACTTGTGGTGACGAGAATGTAAACATTCTGCGGTTTTCTTACTTGAGTTTCGTCTTTTTTGGCACCACATATGGGTGAGATCTACATATGTGTTCTCTTGAATTCACTGACTTAAGCCATTTATTTCTGAATCTTTACAGCCATAAAGGGAAATCAGCACAAGGACCTTAATATAAGATCTTTATATACATATCCGTATAGGTATTCTCCACATGCTCATCTCCATTCTGCAAGAGTGTTTTGTCTTCTTGTTTTAAAAAAAAAAAAAAAGCAGCTTTGGTAATACTCCTCTCACTGAACGCCCTGTTACTCCTACAGCAAGAGCAAAGTCTGAAACAATGCAGTGGAGTTTATTTGGGGGACAAGATGAATTTGTCTTTGAAATCTGGCTGGGAAGATTCTTGTCTCCTCTTTCTTTTTTTTTTTTTGTTTTAATTTTTTTTTAACGTTTATTTATTTTTGAGACAGAGAGAGACAGAGCATGAACGGGGGGGAGGGTCAGAGAGAGAGGGAGACACAGAATCCGAAACAGGCTCCAGGCTCTGAACTGTCAGCATGGAGCCTGATGGGGGGCTCGAACTCACAGACTGTGAGATCATGACCTGAGCCGAAGTCGGACGGTCAACCGACTGAGCCACCCAGGCGCCCCACTTGTCTCCTCTTTCTAACCAGTGGGATTGGTTCCTGACTGCCAGGGCTATAATAGACTTCAAAAAACCATCCAAGATGATGGCCACCAGACGCTGGTCTTTGGATCAAGCTCGTCAGGATCACCTGCTACAGGTTCCCAGCATTTTCCAGACTCTGATTCAGTTTGTAAGGCCCGGGCTCCCCAGGTGATCCTGGTGACCGGCCAGGGTTCAGAAACAGAGGTCTAGACCCAAGTCCCCCACCTTGCATCTCCTCATCTCCGTTTGGACAACCTGACTCTCCCCTCCAGCTATGGCGCCCCTCTCTGCCCTCATCTTCCCAGCCAGGTTCTTGGAAGCGGTTACGTACTCTCTATCTCTAGTTCTGCGTCTGCCGGTCACCCTTCCCCGGCCACCCCCCCCCCCCCGTCCTGTCCAGAGTGGCTGTCATTAGAGTCACCAAAGATTGCAGTGTCACTAAACCCGGTGGATATGTTTTTGGCCTACTGATTGTCTCTGGTGTTCTTAGCGGCATGTGACATTGTCTGCCGCTCCCTGTGGAAATGTTCCACCCTTCTCGTCAGAGACCCGCACTCTCCTCTTTTTCTCCGCTCCCCTTTGCTGCCTCGTCATCTTCTGTTCTGCCTTTCAATGTTAAGAGCTCCTCGGTATTTGGTCCTTATGGTCCCGGATTAGTTTGCTTGGGCTGCCATAATGAAGTACCACAGGCTGGGTGGCGAAAGCCTCAGACATGTACTGTCTCACAGCTCTGGAGGCTGCACGTCTGAGATCAAGGGGTCAGCAGGGTACGTTTCAACCCTGAGGCCTCCCTGCTTGGCCTGGAGATGACCGTCTTCTCACTGTGTCCCCACATGGTCGCCCCTGGGGGCTCTGTGTTGTGTGCTGATCTCATAAGGACACAGGTCCTGTTGGATTAGTGCCCACCATGTCACCTCCTTTTACCTTAATCACCTCTTTAAGGGGCTGACTCCAAATACAGTCACATTCCGAGGTGCTAGAGGCGAGGGCTTCGGCATATGAGTTGAGGGGGAGCAGTTCAGTCCGTGACAGGTATCTTTTCCTTCTCATACCTCCGTTTTCTTCCCATGGGATCTCATCTACTCATTTTGCCTCTGTGGATTCGTTGCCTCCGAATTCGTACCTCTGGCTTCAAGACTGCTTCTTTGAACTCCGGCCCCATAGACCCAACTACGTCCTGCCTCAGGACTTCCGTAGACACTGCTCCTACCCGGCTGGATCACTCTCCTCTCTTTAACTGGCTAGTTCTTCCTCACAGTCCCCACTTGGGACTTGCAATCGTTTGCATGTAGACTGGCTCTTCTGTTGTGTTTTATCCAAGACAGTGGCACCCTCATCCACCCAGTTGCGCCAACGAGAAGCCTGAGTCTCTCTCTTGAACCTCCCTTTTTCTTTATACCTCACGCGAAATTAGTGGCCAAGACTTTCCAGTCTTACCTTTGAAAGACCTCTCCAATCCACCCCCTTCTCCCTGTCTCCATTGCCACTTCCTTAGTTGTAGCTACTGCCATCAGTTCCCTGGGCCACCATATGTTTGGATAACAATCATATGTCCACTGCCTCCGGACCTTTGCACATGTTACTTGCTCTTCCCTGTTACTCTCCTCCCTCCAACATCCGTTCAGAGGAAAGATTTCCACACCTTCCAGACACAGTTGGGACTTAGTGGTATACCTTCATAGAGCCTGGCCTTTTCTTTCCTCTGTAGTGATACATTTCATCATGTGGTTATCTGATCATGCTTCTCTCCCCCACTAGACTGGAGGCTGTGTGAGAGCGAGGCTGGCGCATGGCTCACCACCGTCTCCCAAACGCTTAGCACAGCGCTTGCCACGGAGCAGGTGCCCGGTCGGTTTTTCAAATGAATAAATGAATAGCATCTCATCCGATGATACCGTAATTTATTCAGCCAGCTGTCGATTGTTGGAAATTGAGGATTTTCCAGGTTTTCACTTTTGGAAACAACACCACAGTGAAGATCCTTACAGACTTATAAGATCTGTTTGCTCACATTCTCGATACTTTGGGATAAATATTACCAGTGAGCTTGCTTTGTCAGTTAAGGCTTTTAACACAAATTGTCAGTTTCTCTGCCGACACGGTGTGCACCATGAGGATTTCAAAGTGTGAAGGATGAATTAGCCCCCGTTCCTTCACCTTAACCAACTGTGGGCAATACCTTCCTTTCTTCTAAGCAGATAAGAGATGAAAATGAAAAGCGCTCCAAATGTGCACCCCCCCATTTTCTTTTAGGGCTGGAAGGTTTCATTTTTTTTATACTGGAAGGCAGTTTAATATTAGTATAGATTTTAGACTAATTGAACAACACCTAGTCTTCCCAGTCAGAAACTTGATACACCTTTCATTCATTCTAGGTTTTGTTCAAGCATCTCAAGAATATTTAATTTGTTTTCGCTGTGGGGGCTCTTCACTTGCTAATTAACTAATTTTTTAAAATGTTGTGCTGGGTAACCAAGAAGACGCCAAGCAGAAATTTTTCTGGTAGTGTAAAAATAGTGACACTTACTGAATAATGACACTTAACAATAATGACACTTATTAACTAATGATTTAAATGAGCGTATTCTACAGGCTTTTAGGAATAGTGTCTATCTCATCAAGAGCATTATATGGATTAAATAAATGATTGCCTAGAAGACACTCTGAACAGTGCCCAGGGACATAGTGAGCAGCCAATAAGTACTAGCCTTCCTTATGATCAGATGTGTTAAAATAACAAACTTCAAGGCATTATTGAAAAAACTACCCCGCTGTAACCTCAAAATTCATTGTGTACTTATTACTAGACAGCAGTGGTTAAGAAAGAGAACAAAGGATGGCCATTAAAAAGAGTTCATTAAAAGAAAATGAATTAAAAAAAAAGAATTTTTAATTAATTAATTAAAAAAATTTAAATCCAAATCAGTTAACATAGTGTAATAATGGTTTCAGGAGTAGAATTTAGTGATCCATCCCTTACATACAGCACCCAGTGCTCATCCCAACCCGTGCCCTCCTTAATGCCCCTCACCCATTTAGCCCCCCAAAAAGAGTTCATTTTCAAACACGGCATTTCAAAGCCACTTTGGTAGGTATGGAGAGGTGGGATGAGGGAAGCAAATAGGGCAATACACGTAAAAACTTCTGCTATATGAATGGCTCTCTATAAAGTCAGAAAGCTTCGTAGTTTATTTGTATTTTATATCTCCTTACATCCTGAAAGTTACAAGTGACTTCTGTCAGCACCGCTCATAGGATGGGTTGTGCCGTTGCAGGCGACGTACGGAATGATATTTATGTCACCCTGATCCACGGCGAGTTTGACAAAGGGAAAAAGAAGACACCGAAGAACGTGGAGGTGACCATGTCTGTGTACGACGAGGAGGGCAAACTCTTAGAGGTATGGGGGACTGCCCCGAAATCCTGCTCCCATCACACACTTCTTTCCAACAACGGCGGGCTTTGACCTGACGTGGCTTGTTGTCCACAGGAACGTGCGTTGGGCTTTTCATAAGGAAAAAATAGGAAACCTGTTAAATTTGTGATTAGCAATGGCCGGCTTTACTGATAAACCCACGTAGACTCTTCTTTTCGTTGTTTCTCCTGTTCTAAGAAGTGCCTCAAGCCGCTAATGGTTTCAGGTGTATGCTCTTGCTCCAGAAGTTCTGTATCGTTTCCAAGGTATACGGCCACTTTCAAGCCTGGTAGGTTCCTGTGGGGCTTGAGCGAAGGCCCAGAAGGCTCTGAAGGGCACATTCCTCTGTGGAGTAGAGAGTACTGTGTTAGAGGGGCTAACAGTGCGGTGGGGCCCTGGTACAGGGATGACTTATGTGTGCTGTTGATGGGGCCCTTGAGCCCCATGACTTCAGGTCCACGGCTTCTCCTGACTGCTCACTTCACAGCTTTGCTAACCAGCTCAGAAAGTGCCCCCTTTGGGGCCTGCCCCTACTGAACCGACTGGCTCATTACTAGGAGACAGAGCCCAGAGTTGTAGTGAACACGCTGTACCTGGGCAGCAGGTCCTTAAAGCAGAGCGTAGACAGGACCTCACACACCGGCGTGTCTGCACCCGTGCCGTAGCTCTTGGTCACTCTCGCTGCGCCTCTGCTCCCTGGGAGGGGAGCGGAGGGAAGGAGAAGGTATGGCTGCAGAGAAGGCAATAAACGTTGCAGCAAAGAGCAGTGTTAGGATGGTGTTGGGTCCCTTAGTGACGACCACAGTTAGATACCTAGACCCTCAAAGAAAGTGGTAGAAAGTCATTCTTACCCTAGCCTTCAGCCCCCAGATGTCATCGGCTGCTATGTGCCTACATAAGGCGTGCGCTGGCCACATGGAGGATAGAGGACTCACGCATGGTTCGTTTCCTAGATAAAATTATCCCCCTTTAGTATTTACCCCCAAAATACAAAAACATGGATCCAAAGGGATGTATGCACCCCTGTGTTTATGGCAGCATTATTTACAATAGCCAAATTAAAGAAACGGCCCAAGTGTCCGCTGACTGACGAATGGATGAAGAAAATATGGCGTATATATACGACGGAGTATCATTCAGCCATTAAAAAGAAGGAGATCTTGGCCATTTGCAGCCACATGGATGGAGCTAGAGAGTATAAGGCTAAGCAAAATAAGTCAGTCAGAGAAAGACAAATACCATATGATTTCACTCATCTGTGGAATTTAGGAAACAAAACAAACGAGCCAAGGGGGAAAAAAGGAGAGTGACAAACCAAGAAACACCTTCTTAACCATAGAGAACAAACCGGAAGGGATATGGGTGGGGGATGGATGACGTAGGTGATGGGGATTAAGAGTAGACGTATCATGCGCACAGAGTATTGTGTAGAAGTGTTGAATCACTGTGTTGTGCACCTGAAACTAATAGAACACCATGTTAACTCCGTCGGAATTAAAATGAAAACATTCTCCCCTTTCATTTTTTTCGTTCCATCCAAAGAAAGCCATTCATCCTGGTGCTGGATATGAAGGCATTTCAGAGTACAAATCAGTGGTCTATTACCAAGTCAAGCAGCCCTCTTGGTATGAGACGGTCAAGGTGAGACGCGCCATTTGTCATCTCTAGCATACATGAGACCTTCTTTAGGTTCCTTTCTTCTTTTTACCCACAGATCAGGTCTTCTGTATCCTAAAGTTTTAGATAGGTTGCCTGCGGTGTCCTATGAGAAATGAATCGATGCGATTCTGTACGAGAGTATCTCTAACCCCGGATTCTTAAATAACATTCTTACTGATAAATGGGTAGGAATTTGACTGGGGAAGCTTATAGTTGTAATGATGTAACAGGCTGCCAAGATGGTCCAAAACCAAATGGAAATTTTCACTCTCTGTAAGCCGTTGCCTAACATCTTTTTTCTTCTTGGCCTCTAACCAAGTTTTCTGGGCCTCTTCTCAATTTAAATATGTGTATTACAAATTCCCAAGTGCTTTTCAGATAAGTCATCTCCTGTGCGTCGCCTAATAGCCCTCTGGCTGAAACAAGCAGTGTTGCAACACCCTTTCTGATTAGACTCAAAAATGCCAGGTGACTTTCCAAGATCCTGTAACTGCTTAGTGTCCAAACCTAAATTGGATCCCACTTCTCTTGAATCCCAGGCTCCGTCAGGTCTTTCGGATTGTCAAAGTCTTATGAGCTCTCTATAGAAAACTCAAAAGGAAAAAAAACTGCACTAACATCTCAATTCAGAAGTAACCATTTTCCACAATTTTATATAATTCATTTGTTTTGGGTTGTGGTGTTTATAACAGGTTTATAGTGTGCTTTTTATTTAAAAAAAATTTTTTAATGTTTGTTTAAGAGAGGGGGAGAGAGCGAGAGAGAGAGGGAGGGAGGGACAGAGCATGAATGGGGAAGGGGCAGAGAGAGAGGGAGACACAGAATCAGAAGCAGGCTCCAGGCTCTGAGCTGTCAGCACAGAGCCCGACGTGGGGCTCAAACCCACAAGCCGTGAGATCATGACCTGAGCTGAAGTCGGACACTCAACTGACTGAGCCACCTGGGTGCCCCTATACTGTGCTTTTTAAAACTACTTATCTCAAGGGGCACCCGGGTGGCTGAGTAGGTTAAACGTCTGACTCTTGGTTTCGGCTCAGGTCATGATCTCATGGTTTGTGGGTTCGAGCCCTGCTTTGGGCTCCACACTGAGATTGAGATTCTCTCCTCTCTCCATCCCTCCCCCACTTGCGTGCTTGCTCTCTCTCTCAAAATAAATAAACTTAAAAAAAAAAAAAAAACTATCTCGAGGCATTGAAAGTTCTTTAGAAATGGATTTCTAGATACTTACGTAATGTTCCATTATATAATCATGCCATAATTTATTTAACTATTTGCCATAAATTCTCTGCTCTTTTTATGGCCGTGTACTTCTCTTTTCCCCTGTCCCCTCTATATATGTAAACAGCAAAAGACTCCTTGTCCCCAGCATTTTACCTTTTCCTTCTGTTACAGGCCCTAATTATTACCATATCAGTATACACCTTGCAGGCTGGAAGTTCCTGTATAGACCCCAAGTGCTGATCTTTTTCCTCTGAAGTATTTCCTCTTTCATACTTGAGAAAGTTCAAGAAACTTGTAATATCCCCATTCTCAGAACCCACAATAGGCAGCGAAGATGGTTTCTCTTGAAATTTTTCTAAATTTTGAATATAACTAAATCTGCGTTGAACGGAAGCTTCCTCCAAATCTTACTCTATAGGAATTAGTGCTGCAATCAGACACTAAAAATGAGCCTGATTTTTAAAAACGAGCCATGAGTGCAACACATTATGTACATGTAAACTGGAAGTTTTTTTTATTATTATGCAGGTATCCATTGCTATAGAAGAGGTTACTCGCTGCCATATAAGATTTACCTTCCGACACAGATCATCTCAGGAATGTAAGTATCAGAAGCTCTAAAATGTGTTTCTGTTGAAATATACATATAGTATACGTGTGTGTGTGTGTATGTCTAAAATGTATTTCTGTTGAAATATATGTATACATATACATATATTTACACATATATACATATACGTATATTTACTATTTACAATATACAAGTTACAATAGTAGATATACGTATACGTATATTTACATATATATGTATACATATATTTACTATTTACAATATACAATTTACAATAGTAGGTATACGTATATTTATATATATACGTATACGTATATTTACATATATGTATGTATACGTATATGTGTACGTATATTTACTATTGCTTGACAACACTTTTGTGGTTCTGGTGAGCGAAGTCCTTGGAAACTAGATACTTAGCATCATTACTTCAGTCAGGATTCACTTGTGCTAAGGAAATCAGAAAAATGGACTTTTCTGGGCTTCCAAGATCTGTGTTTATCGTTCTATATAAAAAGGTCCCCAAAATGTGTTCTGTGAATACTGAGGTTCTGTATCATGCTGATAGATGCTCTATGGCAAAAAGGGTTTCCCAGTCAAATGGGAACAGGAAATGCTGTATATTCTATCTCTGCCTTAGACGTTCACAGTGTATGTTGCCATATTGCTGAGAAGTCCCGCAGCAAGGAAACCTGTTGATCTGTTGTCCCCCCAGATAAACTCTTTTCATGGAAAAACTGGTTCAAGCTTTAGATCATAGCTCATGAAATGACTGCTCGAAAGTGTAAACAGAGAACAAAATTGATTATTTTCAGACTGATCATAAAATTTCTGGAAATGTCTTATTCTCATTCAGCACCACATAAACATGCAATTCTTCATTCCAGACTGAATTTCCTGAACACCCTCCACAAACCAGGCTGCAGGCCAGGCCCTGCATCCATGATAGGTCATGGGTAGTGCTCTGAAGTCTCTGTTGGCCTGGGTAGGACGATGAACAATAAAACAGACGATTAAGGTCAGAACATTGTGGTAAATGCTCCCCTAGCAAAGAGTTGTGAGGGAGCACGTAGCATAGTATCCAACGCCGTCTGGGATTTGTGCGTAAGATTTCTACCTCCTCGCCGAGGCCTGAAGGTGTAGGAATCGAAGTCAGCCCACTCAAGAGTGACGATGGAGAAATGTGTTTGAAACCCACAAAGTGAACGCAGCAGGCTGAAGTCAGAACAGTGGGAGCAGTCATAATATTGGGTCGAACCCCATGAAGTTGCTCTTTTTTTGTAGGTCAGTGTCAAATAGTCAAGTATCAGCAATTTCATACAGTTCTACATAATACTGAGCTAGGATTTATCAAGCCCTTAATTTATACAAGACACTAAATGAATCTATTTGCATACTGTTTCGTGTCCCCAGTAAACTGATAAGATACATACTGCTTTTATCCACATGTATACAGAAAAGAAGGTGAGTACAGAGAAATTAGATACTTGCCCAGGATCACAGGGCTAGGAAGTGAGAGAGCCCAGCTTGACAGACACCTCAGCAACCCGAATTCAAGCCGGCTGGAGCCACATCGTGCAGGTTGAAGGTTATGTTGACCCGTATTACGGAGGTGCCATTAAAAGGTTTTTGTGGTTTGATACATGTTTATAACAACTTTATTCATAATCTCCCCAAACTGGGAATGTTGTAAATTTGCCTCATGGCTACCACCAGGAGAATGGATAAACAAATTGCAAATGTAGTCAATATAGTGGATTACGGCTCACTCAATCTAGGGGCACATAGCCCCAGCACACCTCAGAGTTGTGCCCTTGATGAGAACAGGCCAAAGGTTGCCCCAGCCATCGGCACCTAACTAGGGGGCACCATGAGCTCAGAGGCCAGCACCTAAAGACCTGGAGGGAGGTGCTCTGCTTTCTTGGGGAGACTGGACCCTCCTGGCACCTGGATTAGTATCTTAGAAGTAAGAGGTGGCATTATAAAACCTTGGAGTGTGATTAATACTTCACTGAGTCTGTCTTAAAGCAACAGAAGTGAGATACCTCATGAAGGTGTTTTAGAGCAGGGAGTCTCTCTGACGGCAGGGTAGATAAGGTGTTGAGTGGAAAAGGACTGCTTGGAAAGATCCTCTAGAAATATATAGGGAAGAGTTGGAGTGCCTGGGTGGCTCAGTCAGTTAAGCGTCTGACTTCAGCTCAGGTCATGATCTCACGGTTTGTGGGTTCGGGCCCCGCATCGGGCTCTATGCTGATGGCTCGGAGCCCGGAGCCTGCTTCAGATTCTGTGTCTCCCTCTCTCTCTGCCCCTCCCCAACTCGTGCTCTCTCTCTCTCTCTCTCTCACTCTCAAAAATAAATAAACATTAAAAAAAAAAAGAAATTGGGGCGCCTGGGTGGCGCAGTCGGTTAAGCGTCTGACTTCAGCCAGGTCACGATCTCGCGGTCCGTGAGTTCGAGCCCCGCGTCGGGCTCTGGGCTGATGGCTCAGAGCCTGGAGCCTGTTTCCGATTCTGTGTCTCCCTCTCTCTCTGCCCCTCGCCCGTTCATGCTCTGTCTCTCTCTGTCCCCAAAATAAATAAACGTTGAAAAAAAAAATTAAAAAAAAAAAAAAAAGAAATCTAGGGAAGAGTTGAACAGAACCAGGGTGGGAACAGAAGGGATGGAGAGAGAAGGTGCAGGTTTCAGAGGTATTCAGAACTGGGAGCTGACACCGGGGTGGACTCAATGTCGACATCCACGTTTCTGATTTAGACCAGTGGCTAGTTGCTGGTCTCATTCATTTGCAAATGTAGGGAAAAAAAAAAAAACTTCCGTGGAGGTACCAGAAGCTTTCACTTTGGGGAATATTTCCTTTGAGGAGCCTGTGCCACGCACAGTACCTGTGACTTATTGTAGCTTGCTGAGCAGTGTCGATTATAGCATGATTGAATATCACCCCCCTGGAGCAAAATGTGAAACCATCCATCACAGACATCACTTCCTGGTATCTCGCTGGACTGCTCAGACATGTTTATTTTTGTCTTTTCAGCCAGAGATAAATCAGAGCGAGCCTTTGGGGTGGCCTTCGTGAAACTGATGAACCCGGATGGCACCACGCTGCAGGATGGAAGGCACAATCTGGTGGTTTATAAGGTGGGGCTAATAGAACAAGGCTCAGAAAACTACTTAGGAAGTATTCACCCCCTCTGAAGTTGGTTCAGAATTATGCATATAAACATCGGAAACTTCTCTAGAGGGAGAAGTGCTTGTCCCTTCAAGTCTAGAAAAACCAGAGGACTCTGGTCACTCCAGCTGCGTGGTCTCTCCCATCCCCTTTCTGGAAGGAGTGGATCGTATTATTGTAAGTCCTCTAGAGGACACCTCTCCCTGTCCTGCAGATGGTGTTCTGTGGCCGTGAACAGTTGAGGGCTGCCTCCCGCCTCTCCCCTGCATCGTCCTGTGTGGAACAGTTGCACTGTTGGGCTTTGGTTAGAGTATGGTGGGCATGGGAGGATGTGGTTTCCATATCACTGAGAGCCAAGCACCATTTCTCTGCGAGGGGACCTTGCTTCCTTCCCCAGCAGCGTGGTCCTCATTCTTTAACTGCTACAGAATTATCCCTTCTACTGAGATTTTACACTCGAAAGTAGATGTGGGAAGGTCTCATTTATCTAACAATATAACAGAGTTGGTAGCTTCTTTGAGATGCATCTGCCTGGGTTGTTTGTTTTTTTAAGTTTATTTATTTATTTTTGAGAGAGAGAGAGAGTAGAGGAGGGGCAGAGAGAGAGGGAGGGGGAGAAAATCCCAAGCAGGCTCTGCACTGCCAGTGGGACTTGAACTCACAAACCGTGAGATCGTGACCTGAGCAGAAATCAAGAGTGGGATGCTTAACTGACTAAGCCACCCAGGCGCCCCGGCCTGGTTGTTTTGTTTTGTTTTGTTTCGTTTTGTTTTGTTTTGTTTTGTTTTGTTCTTTTAAAGAGCTCCTTAGTTCACAGATGGTTTTGGAAGGCATGGCAAACTATTTCTTCCCAGTGAATCCAGTCAACCCATCAACCCAGGGAGGTAGAATTGTGACCATTTACAGGTTTGAGAAAATGAAATCCAACCTCATTCTTTAATATTTATTTATAGCAGAGACCTAGGATGTTCTCAGTTTGTAGTTCACAACTCACTCCATTTTTATTCAGCGTTGAAATTATTTCTGGGCTCAAACCCTGGAAGAATATCACAGTTGTCTTAGAGTTGGAGGGAATGTACGTATAATTCGATAAAGCCTTGTTCCGCACCCTGGAAATGCATCATGCTCATGATAGAAACTATTTTTATTCGCATCTACGAGATTTTGCCCAACATTTGGTGTTCCTATCATGCTTCCTTTTCAGGGTGACAACAAGAAAATGGAAGATGCTAAACTCTACCTGACCCTGCCTGGAACCAAGGTAGAGATGGAAGAAAAAGAGCTCCAAGCATCCAAAACCCTGGCCAACTTTGCCCCAACCAAGGATAGCACAAAAGACAGCTTTCAGATTGCCACCCTCATTTGCTCCACAAAGCTCACCCAGAACGGTAGGTGCGGTTACCATAGTGACACCATAGTGAGCTGTCTGTTTGGCCGCCCTGGGCTCTTTGTTAGACCCAGGGGGCTAAACCACATGGGGCTGCGTCTTCTGAGGTGGAGTGCGAGGTGCTTTGGATTCCTCTCTTTGTTCTTCACTTGGCCTTGTGGGTACTACTGGTCAAATAGCTAATGCTCTTTCTGAGGTTATCTTGCCTATCTTTCAAATAGGATGAAAAGTATCTTGGTAGGGTGTTGTTTTTTTTTTTTTTTACATTTATTTATTTTTGAGAGACAGAGTGAGACAAAGTGAGAGTGGGGGAGGGGCAGAGAGCAAGGGAGACACAGGATCGGAAGCAGGCTCCAGGCTCTGAGCTGTCAGCACAGAGCCCGATGCGGCGCTCGAACCCGCAGACCGTGAGATCATTCATGACTTGAGCCGAATTCGGACGCTCAACCGACCGAGCCACCCAGGCGCCCCTTGGTAGTTTTTAATATCATAAAACCCTTAAGTGTATTCATCAACAGAGGCTGAAAAATTGTAGAAGTCTCACTTTTCCTTCCTTCAAGGCAGCAAAGAACTCTACTAAGGTACTCTGTATAATAGATGAAACAACAAATGTTGGTAATAAGGGGGGGAGGATGGGCGCCTGGGTGGCGCAGTCGGTTAAGCGTCCGACTTCAGCCAGGTCACGATCTCGCGGTCCGTGAGTTCGAGCCCCGAGTCAGGCTCTGGGCTGATGGCTCAGAGCCTGGAGCCTGTTTCCGATTCTGTGTCTCCCTCTCTCTCTGCCCCTCCCCCGTTCATGCTCTGTCTCTCTCTGTCCCAAAAATAATAAATAAATAAATAAATAAATAAATAAATAAATAAATAAATAAATAAATAAAAATAAGGGGGGGAGGATACTGGCAGAGAAGAAGAACCAGTCTCCTACCCAAACAGGTATGGCCAAGGGCAGGGAGGGTTTCCTGTCAGAATTCCATCCGCGTCCCACCCCGCCTCCCCCCATAGAGCCTCCTCTTTCCCACTTTTTTTCCCAAGCAGTGAGGGACTTTTCATTAAGTCGGCCGAATAGTTCAGATTCACTTTGTTCCTTCTTGAAACCTCTGGTATCAGTTTTAACTTCTCCTCTGTGTATGATGGCATTTCTCGTTCACTTAACTTAGGTTATGTGTAAGGAGTTCTGCTGAGCAGAGTTAGGCGAGAATTAGGAACTCCGGAAACATGCCGTAGAAATCCTATAGCCCCTGTGACGTATAGAGGATTAGTCCCTTTGGCCTCTTAGAAGATTTGGGAGAGGAACACGGCCAGGGCTCTGCCTTACAGAAGTGCTCAGGGGTAGACAAAACAGTTTAGACATAAGGTACACTCAGGGATCAGATGTTGGCCGGTCCTTAGAAAGAGAGGGTCAGTATTGTTTGTTTTGATGAAGCGTGGTTGGCTAGAGAATATAGATAGGATTTCAACTTGGACGAGTGGCCAGACTCAACAGAGTGAAGTGCAGAGCCGGGACATATGGGAAAGTGAAAACACACTCACCAAGCATTAAGCCAGAAAAAAGGCAGAACTGCAGAGACAGTGAAAAGCTTCACGGTGGCAAAGGCCCCGAGGGGAGAAGGAGGGAGGAACAGGCAGAGCACAGGGGGTTTCAGGGGCGGTGAAACCAGGGTATATGATACCGTGATGGCTACGTAGATGCGTGTCAAAACCCACAGAAGGTACTACACAGAGTAAACCCTAAATGTTAACTGTGGGCTTTAGTTAATATACTGTATTCATATGGGGTCATTAATTATACCGAGCCTACCACAATAATACAGGATGCTAGGGGCGCCTGGGTGGCTCAGTCGGTTGGGCGTCTGACTTCAGCTCAGGTCATGATCTCGCGGTCTGTGAGTTCGAGCCCCGCGTCGGGCTCTGTGCTGACAGCTCAGAGCCTGGAGCCTGTTTCAGATTCTGTGTCTCCCTCTCTCTCTCTGACCCTCCCCTGTTCATGCTCTGTCTCTCTCTGTCTCAAAAATAAATAAACGTTAAAAAAAAATTAAAAAAAAAAAATACAGGATGCTAGTAGGGGAAGTCGGGGGAGCACTGAAAGGGGATGGGGCAACTGTCTGTAGTTTGTACTTAATTTTTCAGTGACCCTAAAACCGCTCAGAAAAACAAAGTCTTTTTATTGAGAAAAAGAAACAGCAAGCAAGCCAGAAAACATTCCTAGCTTCAGAGAAGATAGGACAGTATTACATCAGTGGCACGATCCTTCTTAGGGAAAAAAGTAAATGCAGTCAACGGCTGGAACAAGGTTAAAATGGTACAGCAGTTATGGAAGATGATTTAGAAAGTGGATCAAAGATCGGAAATGTGTTCAGACCCTTTGACCCAACCATCTCACCCCTAGAAATTAAACCTAAAGAAACAATGAAAGATACGCACAAAGATTCACGTGTGAAGATGTCTTCCTGATATTCCTAAGAGGGGAAAGGTGGAAACAATCCACGTGTCTAGTAAATGGGGGCATTATCATGTAATTAAATAAAATATGGGCAGCCGCCAAGTGTATTTCCAAATGTAATCAAAGGCGTGGGAAAATTTTAACAGCATGAGGGGTATAATCCTAGTTTCGTTCAGATCCACGTTGACTATTTGGGGCCAGTTGCCTGGATGCACGTCCCAGCTCTGACACTAGCTGTTTCATTTCAGGCAAGTCACGTGATCTCTTTGTGACTTGGTTTCCTCATCTTTACAATGGGAGCAAGACTGGGGTGCCCGGGTGGCTCAGTCGGTCAAGCGCCTGACTCTCGATCTCGGCTCAGGTCATGATCTAACAGTTCATGGGTCCAAGCTCCGTGTTGGGGTCTGCTCTGACAGCACAGAGCCTGCTGAAGATTCTCTGTCTCCCTCTCTGCCCCTCCCCTGCTCACTCTGTCTCTTTCTCTCTCTCTCTCTCTCAAAATAAATAAATACACTTAAATGGGGTAAGTGATGAACCACAGGAATCTACCCCCAAAACCATACTTTACACACTGTTAGCCAATTTGACAATAAATTATATTTAAAAACATGGGAGTGAGACTAGTATATATTTCAAAGAATGAAGTAAATTAAAGTCAGTAAAAGCAAGATAAGTGTCTAACCCACTAGACACTTGGGACGGTTCTTATTTTCTGTATTCTTTCTGTTACTTTCCAAACTTTTAACTATGACATGTTAAAATGTTACTTGTTGAAAGTATGGTAGCAGACACTACCATTAATGCACGTTTAGGACTATTCAGGGATAATCAAGAGAGATAGCATTTACCTGGTAGATGATGCCCTCCAGAGATTAGACTTCAAATAAAGCAAGGGATAAAAGTAGGTAAAATTAACTTCGAACAAATAGCAAAGGGACTTTCCATCAGAGATAACCGGATTGGTCAATTGCTCATTATCTCCAGTCAAAAAATATAGAAGCTTACTGACAGCCGTACTCAAACACTTGATCTGCTGATACCTACGCTGCTTATCTTGTAGATGTTCTAAACCTGTGCTGTCCCACTGTGGCGGCCACAAGACATGCGGAGCTTGTGAAATTCAGTTAGTATCAGAGGAAGGTATGAATTCAGTTCCTCGGTTTCCGCCAGTCCCCTTTCTGATGTCCTGTTGGATTCGTGCTGCTGGGGGCTTTTGTGTGGGGCGGCAGATACACAGATTCTCCGTCAGCCAAGAAAGTTCCATCAAATGGAATTGCCCTCTGTTTTGTTGTCTTCCCCATTCTTAGAGTTTAGGTCTCAAAAGAAAAAACCCATCTTAACATACTGAAAAAAAAAACCAAACCCCAAAACCTAAAGTCTTATATAAAATCCCATCCCAAAGAAGGTTTAAAGAGGCAAATTCATCAGAACCAGGGAGGAGTGATGTGCTGTCACCGTGACCATGGAGGGAGAGGACAGATGTGGGAGAAGTTAAGAGGACAGCAGGACATCCTGAGCGTCAGAGGAAACGGGGTATTCCAAGGGACAAATAATAATAAGGATCATGGGCTGCTCATGTATTTGCCTTCTTCTAACTTGATGGAAATCATAAGGAACCAATTCAATGAATTCTGAGAAAGAAAAAGCTGCAAAACAGTACGAAACCATCAACTCTAAGAGGGCATTTACTGATAAAGAGGGTAGTGTTCTTTCACACAGAGACCATGACCAAGGGCATTTCTCCTTAGCCTTATGAGGACTGTTCAGACTCAAAAGGTTAAAAGCCACTGGCCTTTGTTACAAACAGAGCTCTTAAACTCTTCATGTATTAGTTTTTTCAAAACCAGATCAGGCTCTATTTATACGGGATCATTTGTTGCCGGGTCCTTATGGAGGGTGACAGTAGATTTGTGTCTCCAAAAAAGGGAGAGGGGAGTTCAAGTCCCTGCAGGTGGGGCCCTGGGCTGGGCGATTCCTGGTTATTTCTTTTACCCTCCAACACACTAGCACATGAAGACATCAGTGTTGTTATTATTATCCTGTTTACTGCTCAGAAAATTGAATTAAAAGTGCTAAAATATTTTGCCTAAGTTCATGTCTGAAAATAGATATTTGTAACTCCAAAACTTACGTTTTTTCTTTATTTTTCTTTCCTTTTTTAAGTGTTAAGGCGTCTAATCCTTTCCCTAAAATGGTCACTAGCCTTAATTTGGGGATTGTCATTCAGAGTATCCTGAGTTCTCAAATACTTTGGGGAGGGACATAGATTGAGAGGACTTTGGATAACATTTGGATGGTCATTCCTGATGATCCTGAAATTCCATTCTAGTTTTATTCCCCAGAGAAGCTGCTGTACCTGGATACCAGAAGATGCGTGAGAATGTTCACGGCAGAGAATTGTTTGTGATAAATAGAAAAACTGCAAACGGGCGCCTGGGTGGCTCGGGCGGTTTAGCATCCAACTCTTGATTTCGGCTTAGGTCATGATCTCGCAGTTCGTGAGTTTGAGCCCCACATTGGGCTCCTTGCTGACAGCGTAGAACCTGCTTGGGATTTCTCTCTCCCTCTCCCTCTCCCTCTCCCTCTCCCTCTCCCTCTCCCTCTCCCTCTCCCTCTCCCTCTCCCTCTCCCTCTCCCTCTCCCTCTCCCTCTCCCTCTCCCTCTCCCTCTCCCTCTCTCAAAATAAAACTTTAAAAAATGTTAAAAAAAAAAAAAACTGCAGACAGCTCTAATGTTTATCAACAGTGGAATGGACAAACACATTGTGGTACGTCTGCACAATAGGAGAGATACTGTGCAGCAATTGACATGAATTAACTAGAGGTATATGCCTTGACCCACGTGAATCTCAGGAGTGCAGGAAGTCTAGGGAGTTTCACTCTAAAACTGCTGCCCGTCTTCTAGCCCAAGGACCTTATGATTCACCAGACGCCAAGTATATTCCTAACATGGGCAGTGATGTGGCACGGAAATATTTCTAGGGTGTAAACCTGAGGGCTGATCGAAGGGTTGTCTGCAGATGTTTAAAGCTGCTGGGTGACTCTTGACGCCAATGAAATACCTAAAATCCTTGCCCTCAGGCGGCATCTGGTGGGATGAAGTAAGAAATGGAGCGGTACCCTTGACTGGCCTCTGGTGGAAATGGGAGACGGGACGATGGAAATAGACAGTGCCTAGTGGATAAGCCCAGCACAGCGTCTATTACTAAATGCTAACTGAACAAATGAATACATTTAAGAATTGTGTTGAGCACACTACCAGCTTCCTCAGGGCTACCAGTTCCCTTTCCATCCACCCATTTATTCTTTCCTCCAACATGTGTTGAACACCTACTAGGCGCCTAGCGATATGAGGGTGTGCGACAATAAATGCACTATGGTTCCTGCCCTCAAGTGGCTCACATCTATCGGAAGAGCCACACAATAATAAAGTGTGTCTTTATTATTGGTTATAAGTGTGTGTGTGTGTGTGTGTGTGTGTGTGTGTGTGTGCACGCGCACATATGCAGAAAGGAGCGCAAATAGCACAGAATGATTGGCTAAGTCTTCCCAGAGGGAATAAAGTTTGAGGTGGATCTTAAATGGTGGGGGCGGTGGACTGACAGGAAGGCACAGGTGGGGCCTTACCACCTGCTGTGAGTGGTTTTGGGACTTTATTCTGTTGACATTGGGGAGTCTTCAGGCACGGATTTTGGAGGTTTCCGAGGGACTAAACAATACACAAGCTAAGAAAACAAACACTCATGGAGGCACCTGGGTGGCTGAGTCGGTTGAGCATCCTACTCTTGATTTTCCCATCAGGTCCTGATCTCATGGTCATGGGATCGAGCCCTGAGTCAGGCTCCATGCTGAGCAGGGAGGCTGCTTGAGATTCTCTCTCCCTGTGCCCCTCTCCCCAGCTCGCTCACTCTCTCTCTGTAATAAATAAAATGAAAAAAAGAAAAAAAAAAACACTCATGAAGGAGATTGGCCATTCTAATGAAGAGTATGTGTTTTCAACAACTTCTGTATAATTATACAAGTCCATTGATTAAACAGAATGTATTGCTACTTAGGTAATGCTCTGTAAATTAGAAGAGTAACTTGATAAACTAAACAAAATGATAAAAGGGTAACAGCCCAGATGCCTGTTCTATTTCTGTCACACTTTTGTTAACTCAACGTTAATTAAAGCTATAAATGGCTTAAAGATCCGTAATTCCGCACTTCAAGTCCAAATACACTTCAAGATTTCTGTCCCAGTCTTACCCGAAGGACTATGCAAGTCTGTTCCGCCTTCCTTTGAAATGCCAACCTATCTCATCTGTTCCTTTGAAGAACTCTGGGAAGGCAGTATGGTAGAGCAGCAAGGTCAAGGTTTTTTGGAATCAGATAAATCTATAATTAAATTCCATTTATAGTACTTCCCGAATCAAAGGCAGGGAGTTTACTTAAGAGTATTGTTTTTCAAGTTTTCATCTGTATGACTATGATGCCATTATTTCAGAAATGTGAATGCCATTCAGGAATTCAGTTTTATGTTCTTTCTATATTATTGGTTAGTTTTTTTCTCTGATGAACGAAAGACTATAAGGTTTTTCTGATCTAGATAGGAGACAATAAAATTTTTGAAGAATACGTAAGGAATTAGTCACTATCAAGAGCAGTTATCTTTTCTAGAGAGTTCTGGAGTTGTATCCTGAAATAGCGTGGGTTGCTTCTTGTAATCAGTGTCTGATTTTATGGTTGGTGTTCGTTCTTCCCAGTTGACCTGTTGGGCTTGTTAAATTGGCGTTCGAACTCCCAGAACATTAAACACAACTTGAAGAAGTTAATGGAGGTGGATGGCAGTGAGATTGTTAAGGTATGTTCATGCTTAGAAACACAGTCACTGTATCCCTAGTTCAACATTTCACATTAAATCAGTGATTAGAAGTATACGACTTGTGGGGCACCTGGGGGACTCTTGATTTTGGCTTAGGTCATGATTCTAGGGTTGTGGGATCAAGTTCTACATCGGGCTCTGAGCTGACAGCTCGAAGCCTGCTTGGGACTCTCTCTCTCTCTTTCTCTCCCTCCCTCTGCTCTTCTCCCTCACGTGTATGCAGGTACTCTCTCCAGAAAAAAAAAATATATATATATATTAATATAATAATATAATATTAATATTGTTATTAATAATGTGTTGGTAATATATAATAATACTGTTATATATAATAATATAGTATTTTATGTACTGATATATATATTTATACATATCATATGTATATGTAAACTTGTTATCTACATCAGGAAGTAGAAGTGCTGATTTTTAAGAAATGCTATTTTTAAACCTTTCCTATTGAAACCCAATTTTCCCTGAATTTCTGCAGTATAGAACTGAACGTAAAGTATGACATAGCCTTTTTTTTTTTATCTTCAGTTTTTGCAAGATACGCTAGATGCACTTTTTAACATAATGATGGAAATGTCGGACAACGAAACCTACGACTTCCTTGTGTTTGATGCACTGGTAAGCAGTTTTATTCTTGCAACTGGGTGGTTTCCAGTATCTCACTATTATAAATGACTGCAACGAATATTCTCCTGCATAAATACTTGTATACATCTCTCTGATTGTTTCTTTAGCCTAAATTCCTATAATTTAAATTAGAAACAGCTTACTTTAAAATTGCCAGGGCGCCTGGGTGGCTCAGTCGGTTGAGCGTCTGACTTCGGCTCAGATCATGATCTCGCAGTTCGTGAGTTCGAGCCCCGCATCGGGCTCTGTGCTGACAGCTCGGGGCCTGGAGCCTGCTTCGGATTCTGTGTCTCCCTCTGTCTCTGCCCCTTCCCCACTCATGCTCTGTCTCTCTCTGTCTCTCAAAAATGAATAAAGTTAAAAAAAAATTTTTTTTAATTGCCTAATTATAGGGATGCCAGGATGGCTCAGTTGGTTGACTGTCTCACTCCAGCTCAGGTCATGTTCTCACAGTTCATGAGTTTGAGCCCTGTATTGGGCTCTTTGCTGTCAGTGTGAAGCCTGCTTTAGATCCTCTATCCCCTCTCTCTCTTCCCCTCCCCTGCTCGATCTCTCTCTCAAAAATAAAGGCACCTTTGGGGTGCCTGGGGGGCTCAGTGAGTTAAGCCCTGATTTTTGACTCAGGTCATAGTCTTGTGGTTCATGGGTTCGAGCCCTGCATCGGGCTCTGTGCTGACAGCTCAGAGCCTGGAGCCTGCTTCGGATTCTGTGTCTCCCTCTCTCTACCCCTCCCTCCCTCCATCTCACTCTCTCTCTGTCTCTCAAGAAATGAATAAACATTAAAAAAAATTGTTTTTAATTACCTAATTATAAGCCAGGAGATACCAGGATGATCGTGGCCGTGTTGTGTGTTCGCACAAGGGAGACTGAATTTACATCAGAAATGAATATCAGTCTCATTATGCACAACACATAGCACAGCAGACAATTAAATAGGCCACACCAAGTACTTAAACATACAGCGCATTCCAAACCCCGAGATCTAGACAATGAGAGTTGATGTTAAAATCTTGGAAGGGCGCAAATCGTACTGGAGTGGAGGAAGCAGACACATCCAAACCAAGCATTGTCTTCTCATTGTTGAGGTGAAAATTCTATGTAGATTTACCTGGATGTTGCAGCAAAGGAATAATAGGTATTGCACCAGCTTGGAGAAATTGATATATTCAAGAAATGATCAGGGTGTTAAAGATGTAAGATCTTAAAGAGAATAAAAGCTACAGCGAAGTTCACACCTGGCCAGATTTATGGGAAAGAATGGTTGTGGGTTCTAGGGGACGAGGTCTAAGGTTCTCCTGGGACAGAGCAGCTGGCAGCAGTTATATGCAGGCATCCCCTGTGTTTTGCATTCTTCTGTGTTCGGTAGGTGCAATGTGGTTATTTGTAGATTACATGCCTGATAGCGATAACGGTGACAGAAGAAGGGGAAATTGAGAGGCACCTCTGATGAAGTTCAGTTATTGAGGGCACTCGTGCTGCACTCAGGACAACTAGGTCATGGAATATTTCAGTAGCTGTATCCTTTGGTTAGAGTTTATTTTTTCCACAGGATTCCCCTTTCTGCATCTTCTGACTCTCCCATTTTTTTTCCCCCCGACTCATGTTGCTTGTGCACTGGCCTTTCTTTAAGACAGTGAGCTCTCTGAGGCCAGGGACGCTGGCTCTTATTAGGTTCCTCAGAGCATTTAGCTCAGTGCCTGACGCGTGATCGTTTCTCTATTGACGTTAAATCAAAAGAAACTCCAAGACTTCACTTCAGCTGTGGAAGAGTAGAGTGGGAACGCTACAAAAATGGTCAAGAAAGAAAAGAAGGCACCAGGATGTTAACAACCAGCTTATTGACAGAATGCCTGGGGCCGTACAGCGCTGCTATTTATATTTTTTGCCTTTGGCAGGTATTTATTATTTCACTGATTGGAGACATCAAGTTCCAGCATTTTAATCCTGTCCTTGAAACCTACATTTACAAGCACTTCAGTGCCACTTTGGCATACGTGTAAGTATTCAGGGGAAATACCTGACTATTCAGTTGGAACCACCTGGATTATTGGGTTTGCACTCTTAGGGCTGGGTTGTTAAGAAATGAGAGGGATATAAGCTAAGTAAATGTGCCCCTAAGTGCAGAACCTTGTTCTAAACGTGCAGGTGGAAAGAGGAAACCATCTAAGTATTCCAACCCTGGTAAAGGTATTAAATTCAGTCCCTGCCTTCTGGCAAGTTCCAGAAGAGATAAGGCTATGTTTCTTGAAGAATCCAGAACATACGTAGATGAGGAGTTGAAGCCACTGGGAACACAGTCAAGAACAGAGATCATACTCAGGATCTTAGGAGAGTTGGGTGGCATTGGGTTTAGCATGAAACCCCAAGGGGATCAAACAGTGGATTCAGCAAGACTAAGTCTGGGAGAACTGAGGATGATGCCCTCACCCCTACATCACAAGTGCTTTGTAGATTTCATTACTTACAGGATATGAGAAGATACCATTTTTCTTCTATACAAAGGAAAATAGTGTCTGCCTTTCCCATAATGCAGCCTCCTTTCTGTCTTTGGTTTATGGGCTCTTGACTAAGGAAAGCAACTGCCATTCAGCTCACCATGGCATTGTATGTGGCCTTCACCCCCACCCCCTCACATTCCAGTTATCGTGCCAGGAGATGTGATAAAGAGTGACAGGCATGTCACTAAGATCGTCAGAGATCTCTTTGACAGTGGCTTCTGCCAGGTCATGCCAACTACTGTTGCCGATCTATCGGTCTGACTGCTGACCTGATTTGCCAGGTGGGATCATAGATCCCTTATGTCCTTTCTGAGCTAAACAAGAAGGTTCTTGGTTTTATTGGCACGGAGGTCCAGAAATGTTATAAAACATAAATGACAGAAAAGAGGTGTTATGTGGCAGATTCACCAACCAGCACAACGGACATCATGCCCACTGGATGGGGAGAAGCCGCAGATGGGCTCGTGATCAGTTTCTTTCCATCCGGTAGCCTCCCTTTCCAAGCGGGTAGTACCTGCAAGGGAGGAAATCCTACCGCTGGATCTTCATTACACAGAGCCAAATGCAGCACTCCTGGATGTAGTAATCTGGGTTTGATTTACAAGGCTTCGTCAGCTCTACATGTGTGCTGTGGATTTTTCCTAGTACTACAAAAACCCAGAGATTTACAGAGGGGCCAAAATATCCGTGTCCTCAAACGTGGGAGTTAGAAAAAGATGTAAGAAAATGCCTCGCCTCGGACAAAGAGCAGTCTGACATCTGAGCATGGTTCTGTCCGTTGGGATGTTCAGAAACCATGGGTATTCTCATCAAACTGAGCCCGAGTCCGATTGAGCTTCTCCCGCAGTCACTGGAGTGTTGCTCTGGCCCCATTTTGGGGATCCCAAAGAGTTGAGGCACACTGGAAAGAATCAGACTTCTTGCAGGGTGACTACGTTAGGCAGATAGTCCTTTCCTTACAGGAATGACTGAAGATGTCTGTAGGGCACCCTGGAGATTAAAATACCTTCATGATTTCAAATGCCTTCACTTTCATTTCTTGATCCTGTTAAAAAATCCTACAAAGCGAAAGAAACCATCCCCTATTTCTATGCATAAGGGAAGCTCCAAACCCAGCAGCAGTGAGGAAACAAAGCTGCAGATGAATTTTATTTCCCTGCTCAGGGCCTTTTCTAGAAGAGATAATAGTAGCTGTGACCTCTGCTTCCTCAGTATGCCAGGTTCCCTTCCTAGATAGCATCCCCCAAACCTGAGTACCACTTGGCCCCATTGACATTTTTTTCTTTCTCACCTTTTTAAGGAAACTCTCCAAGGTACTGAACTTCTATGTGGCTAATGCAGAGGACTCCAGCAAGACAGAATTGCTTTTTGCTGCTCTGAAAGCCCTAAAGTACTTGTTTAGGTTCATCATCCAATCGAGAGTACTCTACTTGAGGTAATGGTAGCTGTAATAAGATGTCTATGCTGTCTATTGTCTCTTCATGGACTTGTCCTTAATTCTCACGCTCACGTTCAGCTCTGCGAGTCATGGTTGGCTCATGGAATTGCCAAATTTCAGAACTTCAAGGCTGAAGATGGAGGTAGACCCTGAAACCCCTAGAGAAGGCCTGCGCCAAGTCCTTCCGAGTCAGAATTTCTAGGGCAGTAATGACAACAGGACTTGGGGATGCGGGTGACTACAGTGTGCAGCTTGGTGAAAACCTTGGTTGGCGATGACAGCTCTAGGAAACAAGGTTCCTGTGGCAAGACTACCTTTAGCACAGTAAAAGACTTCGAGATGATACCGGGTGTACAAATCTAGGATCATGAGCTCTTGTTGGTGGTGGATGGTGAATGATGGCAGTTGTCTGGGGGAGATGTTTCCTCAGGCGTGTGTTTCTTTACTGACGTCATGCTTAGCTAGGTGATGAAACTAAGCCACAGAGATAGGATAATTCACACCTTGAGTTTCTAGAATAACAGCTCCGTCAAAAATAGCCAAGACAAAGAATGAGAAAATAACTTCTCGGGGAATGCCCACAGCCCCGTGCCATTTCTGCCTTTCAGTAATTGCAGGATTTCCAAACTGTTAAAATATATTGTTAAGACAGGTTTGGAAACTGGACAGAGAGCATGCTAAAATGTTATTTGGAATAACACTGTAGGTAAGAGGGTTTCAGGTCTAGATTTGAGCATTTTTGTTGTTTTTAACATGGTATGTTTAAAAAATCATAAAACTAGGGGCGCCTGGGTGGCGCAGTCGGTTAAGCGTCCGACTTCAGCCAGGTCACGATCTCGCGGTCCGGGAGTTCGAGCCCCGCGTCAGGCTCTGGGCTGATGGCTCGGAGCCTGGAGCCTGTTTCGGATTCTGTGTCTCCCTCTCTCTCTGCCCCTCCCCCATTCATGCTCTGTCTCTCTCTGTCCCAAAAATAAATAAACGTTGAAAAAAACAAATTTAAAAAATCATAAAACTAAAGGCAAACAATTACCATTTAAAAAGCTTGTGACATACTGTATAGATCAAAACGTTTAATTAGCTTTACTAATGAAAGGCTCTTATCAGTCAACAAAAGAATGATCAACACCCTTGAATAATAGAAAACAAAAACAGATAATTTACAAGAGGCAAATTCAAATGGTAAATTAAATTTCTTAAAAAATAGTCACAATATCAAAACGCTATCTATACACACACACTATTCTTATCTATACAATTGATAAAGATTAAAAATCTTTATCCTTTGATGAAGTTGGACAAAAATCGGTCCTGCATTTTAATGCCGATAGGAATGTAAATTTATTAAGGGCAGAAATGTGGCACCATGAATGAAAAGCAAAAACAAAACAAAAACCACAAAAAGCAAAAGAAAATACCACGTTGGTCACTAATAGCCCATCTAAGAATTTATCTGATGGAAAGAAATCCATCAGGTAGTGAACAAAGATGAATGATAAAATATGTATATTCAGCCCTTTAAAAAAATGTTAATGAGGAAAGATAACGGTGTTCTTAAATAATAAAACTAAGGCATAAGACCTAAGTGCAATATGATCCCATTTCAAAAATTTAATAGCTTCGGAAATTAAAATTTTAGTAGGAATAAAATTGTAGGTAGGAGGGTTTTAAGCAGGCTGTTTTTATTCTCTCTGCCTTTTTAAAGTTTCTACAGTGGTTTTGTACATTTTTATACTTTTTAAAAACGCTTAATGACTTAAAAGTTCAGCTGGGTGAGAGACAGTTCCTCCTTCCCTAGCAGAAGAGAGCAGGGTTTACCCAAACCCAGGATTATACACAATCTCTTTAGTCTCTCTCTCTCTCATCAGACAGGCTTCCTTTATAGCTAGTTCCTTGTATTTTGCAATTATGTTAAATTTCCACAAATTCAGTTAGGGCCTGGAGTGTCCCACTGAGGGAGCATTCCCTTATCGGAAAGTTTGTGCAGGGAACTCTGATGTCCAGCAACGAAAATCATCATAAAACCATAGAAAGAAAACCGTAATTTATGAAATTGAGAAATTTTTTCCACGGATGATTCACTAGGGTGCCACCCCTGACTGACAGTGTTGCAGCACATCTAAACCATCCTTTTCAACATCATGTAGGAAGAGAACAGTGGAAAAGCCAACATTAGTGTGGTCAAGTAACCCATGAAATTAACTAAGGGAGTTGCTGTGTTGAACTTAGTCCCTGAGCACCTGTTTATAGTTGTTCCCCTCCACCCCCCTGATTTTTTCTCATTAAGGAAGAACTTGATCTGAGAAAGAGAGCCTAGAAATCTACATTCTCTGGCTGCTTAGATCTGATAGACACATCAGTTTACTGGCCCTGTCCAGGAGCTGCAAAAGAAATGTCACCACACCCCCACCTCCCACCCTGTTTGCCCTCATCAGAGCTTACGTTCCTCTTCTGAGCTCACTTCCGGGCTGAAGTTTACCTCCGTTGGGGAGACACCTGGGGAGAATTAAAACTGTAAATTGCCCACCGTAGGGCACTGAGAACTCCATCTTCATCCCTCGGTCTTGTATTAGCCCCCCCTTTTTTTAAGTGCTGGCACATAAGGTGCCAAGTGTTGCTCTGGGTGTTGGAGATCTAGCAGGGGATGAAACAAGGCTCCCGCTCTGACAGTGCTTGTGGGTTGTGCGGAAGCCAGGGAGGCAGAGCGAAGAAAGGCAGCGTAAGATAAATTCGGATAGGTAAGGGCTGACGGGAGGGGCTGGTGAGATGACAACCGGGGAGGGAGGGAGATCTCTCCAGGGGTTGGTGTTTGGGTTGAGACTGAACCGGGAGAGGCAGCCTGGGCAGGAAGAGGCATGCAGGAGCGGGAACTGCTAAGGCCAGGGTCCTATGGGGCCTGTGTGAGGAGTCAGGAGAGGCCATTGTTGCTGGAGCAAGGGGAACTAAAATGGGAGTGAAAATGGGGAGTGGCAGGCTAAGGACAAACGAGGAAGGGCCAGGTAAGCTGTGGTCAGGAGCTTGGATTTCCTCCCAAGTGGAATGGGAAACCGTCGAAGGGTTTCAGTCGGAGAAGCAGTAAAATCTGGCTTACGTTTCCAGGGATCCTCTCATCTCCTAGGTGGAAAGTGGATTATCAAGGGGGAAGACGCATGGACCGCCAGCGTTGCTGAGGCAACAGATCTTTTTGAACATGTCTTTTTAAAGACGGAAACCTGACTGCTTTTCTCTTTCCCTTGTTAAGATTTTATGGCCAAAGCGAAGATGGAGACGAATTCAATAATTCAATCCGCCAGTTGTTTTTCGCTTTCAATACGCTAATGGACAGGCCTCTGGAGGAAGCTGTCAAGATCAAGGTCAGTGTGGTGTAGCACGGGTGCCCCTTTCAGTGCTGTTGCTGAGGATGCTCGGTGACAACACAGACTGGGCCATGGTGGGAGAGAAACAAAGTGAATCATAATTCGTGGAAAGCTAGTGAATTTTAGTATGACTAAAGAAAGCTGTTAAGGGAAAAGCCTGTGTGTTAACTTTTATGTACATTTGTGTTCTCAAATATATTCTCAAATGGCAGTTTGCCAAAGACAGACCATCCTCCTGGGTGGCTCAGTCGGTTAAGCGTCCGACTCTCAGTTTCGGCTCAGGTCATGATCTCATGGTTTCATGGGTTCGAGCCCCGCGTCGGGCTCTGCACTGACATTGCAGAGCCTGCTTGGGATTCTCTCTCTCTCCCCCTGTCTCTCTCTCTCTCCTCCCCACCTCCCCCCCCCCGCTCACACTGTCTCTGTCTCTCTCTCAAAATACATAAATAAATAAAACTTAAAAAAAAAAAAAGACTATCCTTTTAGACGTCCTGTGAATGGCTTTTGTGTCCCCTGTGAATTCAGCCCGTGGATCCTGATGTTACAGGCAACAGGTTTTGATTCCAAGTTCCCCCATTCTTCCCAGAAGCCAAAAGTCACCATCATATTCATCGTTATCAATTGTTTAATGTAAAATAGGCAATCTCTGAGGATTCAGATCTGAGCTTTATTATTTCTTCTTTGTTGTTTATGGCCACTTTGTGAGGGAGACGTCAAGATTTTAACTACCTCCTTAGATAGAAAAATGAGTTCCAAATAGTGCCTGTTGGTAATGAAGAAGAAAAAAAAAAAAAAGCCATGGCACCTGACTTTTAAGGAAAAAGATTTTAGGAGATCACATCTAGCAACATTGAGCTCTCTTCTCCAGTGCAAGATCATCCGTTTCCAGTTCCCTATGTTGAGCCAAGCCTTTTCTTCCTGGGGTTAACTAGTACATCCTGTATTCATCCTGCTTGGCAACTGAATTTGCCTTTTGGTACCTTTTTCTTACAGGGAGCAGCTCTGAAGTACCTTCCCAGCATAATTAATGACGTCAAACTTGTGTTCGATCCTGTTGAGCTCAGGTAAATAGCAAAACACATTTGTTTGTGGACTTTACCAGAGAAGCAGCTCCCCGCTTGGCTGGGGCCAGGGCTGCTTACGCGTTCTCGTATTCTTCTGACCCCTTTTGGCGCTCCGTTGCTGTGGAAGATCTAAAAGGAGACACAAAGCCTGCCCCTGGGAGAGATCTGCACTTTCTCTGGGGGAATCAAGACGCGCAGACATGAAATTAACTACAGAAGAAAGCACATAATGATACGCTTCCAGCCCCATACCTAAGTATCCCGGCTAAGTCAGATGGTGAGCGACACCGGAGCGAAGTCAGCCGGAAAAGGATTGTGCAGAAGGAGTGTTAAGGCACGTCCGCAAAGCCAGGATAGATGTGACCGCCCTCTGACAGTTTACATGGAGGCAGCCCCGAGGCCGAGCGCTGTAGCCCTCATGGAATACAGTCTCGCCTTTACTTCCAAGGGACAGACTCTCAGGGTGTCTGGGAGAGATTTCCAGGTCAGACTCTCCATGCCCAAATCTCAGAGCAGAGGGGAACCGTGTAATGATGCCTTGAGCGTGACGGAGGGAAAATACCAACCTCTGGGGTTTCTTTTGCAGCATGCTCTTCTGCAAGTTCATTCAGAGCATTCCTGACAACCAGTTAGTTCGCCAGAAACTCAACTGCATGACCAAGATAGTGGAGAGCAATCTTTTTCGGCAGTCGGGTACGTCTTCGCCAACAACTACTGCTTACCATAGCCCCAGGCTTGCTGCTGCTTCAGCCAAATCTTTTTTTTTTTTTTTTCAATGTCAATGATGTCCTTGCCAGTAGAATTTTAGGACTTAGGGACCTCTGGAGAAACCGGTTTTAAGAAGACGAAGTCAGTTCAGTATTTCCAAGAGTATCTTAAAGAACAGAATCATGCATTTTTAATTTAATTTAATTTTTTTTTTTTTTTGAGACAGGGAGGGTGCACGCACGTGAGTGAGAGGCGGAGGGAGAGAGAGAGAGAGAGAAGCAGGGTTCATTCTCCCCCAAGGTGGGGCTGGAGCTCTCCCGAAGCAGGGCTCGAACTCAAGCCACGAGACCGTGACCTAATGCTTCACCCACTGAGGCACCCAGGCGCCCCCCAGAATCATGCATTTTTTAATGAGAACAATCCAGTATTTCATTAATTAGAGCGCTTTGTCCTAAAAATGGACCCCCCAGAAAGTTGCAGGCAAGTAGAAAGATAGTCTTTTTAAACAAATATGTCTTCTTCGACCTGTACTTACTGTGTATTCTGGAAAGCCACGGGTCGGTAGTGCAGGGGTGTGCTGGGGCCGTCTGTCCCAGCTCAGGAGAGCATATTAGGTGATCTCTCTCAACTCCGTGCTGTCATGTCACGTGAGGAGCTGAAAATGGACCACGGTAGAAGTATTTATACCACAGAAATTGGCAAGCACTGTGAGTTACGGGTTTGGGGGTGGGGTGGGGTGCGGTGGGGAGGGCTGTTAGTTGGGGAGCCAGATCACCAGCATACGACTGGAAAGGCAGAGGGCACGGAGGAGAGAAAACTCTCACATGGATGAAATACTCTTCATTTGGTGAGTAGAGGGAAGGCAGTGCAGCCACCGAGTTTAAATCACTGTGCTCCTGTCCCAAAGCTGAGAGGAGGAAGAGGTCCAGTAGCTGGTCTTTCCCAAAACCCAAGACTTGCAAAACAGGGACAGCTGTGGGAACTACTCCCAGGTCAGGGGCTCCCAGAGGGTGAGCCCATGTTGCATGTGTTGCCTGGAGGGTCTGAGGACCCGCAGAACTCCTCAGAAATAGGGAAAGGGGAGTGGGTTATCGGTGGAAGGCCTCCTGGCCTCGCCCCGGGGCTAGTTATGTAACTTTGGCCACACGAGGAGCCTCCTATGAGTCAGCATCCATCTCCATGGAAGGAAGATGCTATATCATATCAGCTATATCATATACCTATGATATATCAGCTATATCATATAGCATACCATGCTGTATCATATCAGCAGCCCCTTTCGGCTGTGACGCTTCCCGACCCTGTGGATTTCTGCTTAGAGGTTCCAGCTGTCGCAAGGACACCGTTGGAAGTGTGCGCAAAGCTGGTGAATGCTCTTAAGTAGAAAATGTGATGTCATGAAACATCTTAACATGCCGCGCCGCCCGTGCCGCTAAGCGTGCAGAAAGGATAAATGAGATGTGAGAAGGATGGGGTGTTTTGCAAGCATGCGCCGCGTGGTTCTAGTTAGAGGAAGTAATCTCGCTGTTAACAGTTATTTCCGTTTGTGGCCAGGATCTCTGGCCTCATCATAAAAATGTTTTATAGTAGTGAAGATCCCAGAAGAAAGACATCATAGAAAGATAAGCCCTTATTTTGTGAGGTGCATGCGCCTGCAAAAACATGATCCGAATGTCCTCAAAACACATTGAGAGGTACTAGTCAAGCTCACTCAGTATTTATATGAATTTTAGAGCAGATTGTCTCCATTAGGTGGAAGCTTTCGAACATTAAGTATAACTTGCTTAAGTTTTTCATTTCATACGACTCAGCATTCAACGAACAAGCTGGCATTTTTTTTATTAAAGCTAAAGAAATTGTTGAATACTTCAAACGTTTTCGCACAGGTACCCGTGACAGGTGTAATTTTCTTGGCTTTTAAAATCACGTCACGGGACTTGCGGAGCCTGAGTGGCTCAGTCGCTTGGGCGTCCCAGCTCTTGATTTCGGCCCAGGTCACGATCTCACGGTTGTGGGATGGAGTCCTGCGCCAGGCTCTGTGCCGAACGCGGAGCCTGCCTGGGATTCTCTCTCTCTCCCTCTCTCCCTGCCCCTCCCCCTCCTCAGAGCAAATAAAAAATTAAAAACATCAACAAATAAAAATCAAGTTACCCGGGACTGAAGTTTCACGCTGCTGCCTGCGGGGATCAAACCCCCACTGGGCGGAGCCAAGAGGTCGGGCTGCTGCTGTAGTGGGGGGAGGGGGCGGGGTCAGGGAGTTGCAGGCAAGAAGCTGGGCAGTGCAGGGGGTGCCGCCGCAGCCGGTGAGCCGCGTGCATCTTCCCTCCCAGAGTGCAGAGATGTCCTGCTGCCACTGCTGATCGACCAGCTCAGCGGCCAGTTAGATGACAACTCCAGCAAGCCCGACCATGAGGCCAGCTCGCAGCTTCTGAGCAACATCCTGGAAGTGCTGGACAGGAAGGATGTGGTGAGTTGAATCGTCACCGCCACCCGATGCACACCACAGCACAGGCTGGTCCCTTCCCCAGGGCAAGAAGGGCTTCACGGCCTTCCCTATCTGAGGGCCCCACCCAGGGGGCTTAGAAGCCTGGCTACTGGGGCAGGCTGCGGCTGGTTTGGGGGTGATCGGAGAGGCTGCTGCTTGCTAGAGCCTTCTCCGCACACCGAGGTCCGGGAGAGTCCGCTTACTGCTCGCGCCAGCTGCCACTGCTTCTCCAGGCTCGTCGCCGGTGGAGATCCCCGAGGGGACTTCGAAGAACCGGACCCCTGTTCAGATGTTTTAAGCAGAAACCTCGGCCCTCCAGGAGTATTGTAGACATTCCTGAGCTTCTGAGCCATTCTCAGTTTTATGTCCTCACACTGATCCTTCCTTTTGGGGGCCTTGCGGCCACAGTGTGCTTTCTTCTCTCGCGTCTCCTCTGTGACCTGGGCATCCCTACTCCCCGAAACCCTGGGGCTGCATCTGCCTGGATTTACCATGTTCTAGAGATAGCACAGCCCATAGCCCAGCCATGGCCTCCTCTAAGAGGCCGCAGAAGTTAGCAGAGTGTGTTTGGTTGAGCACAAACCTTACTCGCCACCCCCCGCGATGGCCACGTGGCACCAGTGTTCCTATAGAGCAGGGAAAACGCTCTTGACTTTGCCGAAGCCCATCCTCTTACCAATATCTTTAGGTTCGGTTCTGCTGAAGGAATTGAAGAACATTCTGTCCCTCTTCCCGTAGCTGAACTCTTAGTTCGCCTTTCAAAGTCAACCCCAGGATGGCCACGGGCACGCCTGCATTTCTGCTAATTCACGCCGCAGCCACAGAGGTCCTGGAAGACGCCCTTGCCTTCTCTGCCTAACCCCACCCTCAACCCACCTCGCTGTTTGTACTATTTATCTGATACTAATTATAGGTCACGCTCGTCCTCCTTTGTTCTTAAATGTGTTTCTAGAAACCACATAAAACACAATAGGTTTCCCCAAGGAATTTTGTGATTGGGTATTGGATTCCTAACCAGGGATTTTACAACACATAAATAATGTGACCAACCGTATCATGATAATAATATTTTCAAAAAGTAACTTTTATGACTCAGTCATCAAAATACCGAAAGGAAGCCCAAAGCTGTAGTTGGCAACAGTGAGTGTACTAGGGGCTTTGGTTTAGGCAGAGCTCCAGTTTTCCAGAAGTGTGTCTCTATGATCCCGAGTTGATTGGAAACATGGGAATCAGGCTGCTTCTTTTCTGGTTTCAGCGTCAGCACATGTAGTTTTCTCTCTTTCGTTCGTTCGTTCGTTCGTTTATTTGTGTGTGAGAGAGAGAGACAGAGTATGAGCCAGGGAGGGGCAGAGAAAGAGGGGGAGACACAATCTCAAGCAGGCTCCAAGTTCTGAGCTGTCAGCACAGAACCCAATGCAGGGCTTGAACTCATGCACTGTGAGATCATGACCTGAGCTGAAGTCTGGCTGACACTTAACCAACTGAACCACCCAGGTGCCCCGCACGTGTAGCTCTTTATCTTTAGGCAAATCTGCAGGCACGTCAATTTCCTGCTCCATAACATGTAGGGATGGTTCCAGATGACCTCTTAGACCTCTCGATCTCTTCCACTTCTAACCCAGTTTTTTGTTTGTTTGTTTTTGTTGTTTTGGGGTTTTTTGTTTGTTTTTTAGAGTTTATTTATTTACTTAGAGCAAGCGGGAGAGGGGCAGAAGGAGAGGGAGAGAGAGAATCTCAAGCAGGCTCCACACTCTGTGTGCGGGGCTCAATCCCCTTCAGATCATGACCTGAGCTGAAAGCAAGAGTCGGTTGCTTAACCAAGTGAGCGACCCAGGTACCCCCCTTGTTTTGTTTCTTTAATGCAGTATCTTTACCTACCTTCTTATCATGTCGAAGGACTCTTTGGAAATGACTTGAATATATTTACATCTTGTGCTGATTTAATTGACTTGAAAAAAAAGATTTTTTTTTTTTGGTCTTCCTGATAAGGTTCCCTGTAATGAGGAAAAGTGTTCACAATTACTGATCTTAGAGTTCTGTTAAAGTAGTAAATTCAATCTTTTTTTTTTTTTTTTTTTTTTTTTGGTGACGATGATATGGTTTTATCCCCCACCATCGTTTATACACGTTTGTACGTAATTGTACAAACATGTACAAACTAACTGTATCTGTCTTCCCATACCTTCTCGTCTCCTCAGTTAATTCCAGGCTGTAATTACTGACATGTATTCCTCTGCCTTTTTTTTTTTTTTTTTAAGTCATCCAGGATTCCTCTTGTCCCGAAGCTAGATCTGCAAACTGTCCATATGCTTCAAAGTCCAGCTGTAGTAACACCCCATGCGGTTTTCCCGGGGCAGCCCTGCCCAAAGTCCCCCACTCCGCTACATCCCTTCATGCCCTCCTTACATCTTGTGTAAAGCCCTGCAGTTGTGATTCAGGTCACAGGCACGTCTTAAACAGCTCCCGTGCTCCGGGCACTGTGATGGATGTAAGTAAGCGTGCAGCAGTGAACGAGAGAAGCGAGTAGCCGGCCCTCGCGGAGCTGACCTTCTACGTGTTTATTTATTTGTGTTATTTTACAAGGATTCCGTGTGATCGGCAGTTGAGCAGAGCGGACCTTCTACGAGGATCCGTACGTTTTGCTCATTTATCTTTAGGCCCCAGCTCTCCTGATCAGAGAACGTCCGATTCCTTTTCCGACCTCCACCCGCGGCTGGCACGGGACTCAACACACCGAGCTGGGTCTGCGGTGTGGTCTCGTTACATAAATAGAGGAGAAAGCGGTTTCAAGAGAGAGGGAGGTTTTCCGGATCGTTTTCATTCAAAGAAATGGGAAGCAAGTGAATATATAATACAAACAAAGAAGCAGAGAAGGGAGGTATGAAAGGGACGCTAGGAATACTTGGTATTTTAATAAAACTGTCTATCGCAGTGATTTGGCTATTTGAAGCCAGGAGTTTCGGAATATCTATCACAAGGATAAAGGCTCTGTAAAGACAAGCTGAATATTGCTAAGGTAGAGCCGAATGAGTAGAACATCAAATCACAAAAAAAGAAGAAAGGAAAAGTAAGAACACGTGTCTGTGAGGTGCTGTTTGCTGTGCCCACCAGCCCACCTAACGCCTGTAAGGGATCTGTTCTTTTTTTTCTTCCGTGCGGGAACACGGAAGTTCAGCAAAGGTAAATGATTGCCCAGAGTCACATGTGACAGAATCAAAGTACTGCGTCCCTGGGTGAGTCTACTCCGTCTGCCAAAACACCACAGACGGGGGCTCGACCAACAGACATTTATTTCTCATGGTTCTGGAGATGGCAAGTCCAAAGTCAGGGGGCCGGTGCGGTAGGGTTCCTGGGGAGGGCCCCCCCTCCTGGCGTGAAAACAGCTCCTTGCTCTCTGTCCTCACACGGCCTTTCCTCAGTGTGTGTGGAGAGAGAAAAAACAATCTGTCTGGTGTCTCTCCTTACAAGATCAGGGCCATGCCTTCCGGTCATACTTGCCTCCCCAAAGCCCATGTCTATGTACCATCACATGAGGGTTTAGAGCACCAGCATATGACTTTTGTGGGTTGTTTTAATTAAAACAAACAAACAAAAATTTTTTTTAAGTAATCTCTGTGCCCAACATGAGGCTTGAACTCACGACCCTGAGATCAAGAGTCACATGCTCTATTGACTGAGCCGGCCAGGCACCCCCAGCATATGGCTTTTTTGTTTTGTTTCGTTTTAATAAAGTATTTATTTATTTGAGGGGGAGAGAAAGGACAGAGAGAGGAAGAGAGAGAATCCCAAGCAGCCTCCGCACTGTCCGCGCAGAGCCTGATGCAGGGCTTGAACTCACAAACTGTAGATCACGACCTGAGCCAAAATCGAGAGTCAGACACTTAATCAACTGAGCCAGCCAGGCGCCCCAACCCTAGCGTATGACTTCTGAACACAAACATTCGGTCAATAGCAGTCTCCTTGACTTGAATTTCTTAGTGTTTTTCCTCCTACACAGAAGGTGGCAAGAACTTTGAATTTTTGCCTTTTACTTCCCATGCATGTGCCTCGTTGTCCTGGGCTACCCGATGTGCTCAGTGTCAGGACTGAGATCTCATGCCAGGGGTTTTCCTCCCAGAACTACGTGGAGTTGGTAGCCCCCTTGATCTTAGAGTGCGCGGACGATCTGGGCTGTTAGGGGGGGCGTCCTTCCCCTGCCTCCCGAGGCTCATCTTTGAAATGTGACACCCGATCATTTTCAACGGATTCCTGAGTAGCAGTGTCCTTATCATTCTGTGAGATTCTTTTTCCCTTTTCGAACAAGAGATTACTTTGCAGGGAAGAGCCGGAATGAGATTTAAAGAGAAAACTCACTTGTCCAAGGTTCTTTGCGGGAGAAGTGAAGCTGAGTCGGAAGAAGTTGGTGTCGATTCCCGTGTTTCCCCCTCAGGGTCCCACGGCGATGCACGTCCAGCTGATCATGGAACGGCTGCTGAGAAGGATCAACAGGACCGTGATAGGGATGAGCCGCCAGTCTCCGCAGATCGTGAGTGTCGCTACAGGGGACCCGCCACCGCTGCTGCTTCTCAGTGTCCCACCTGCCCTTGGGGGGTCTTCCGGACCAGTGTCTTGGGGCCGGATTCCCACAGACCCCTCTCACGGGTCACAGGCTGTGCCTGCATGCCATGTGCCCTGAGGAAACTGGGGGGGGGGGGTGCTCTAGAACCTCACAGCCCTCCCCGTCGGGTGACCTTGTTTCTAACCGCCAGCGGATCTTGATTGCAACACTGATTTTTCTCTTGAGGGAAAATGATCCAGCAGGGGTGGGGGAGAAGGGAGGGTAATGGGGGGAGCATTGTTGGCGACCCTGTAAACCCGACAGTGCAGGTCCGTTCTAGAGGAACGATGCTCATATCAGCGATGAGACAGAGCCTGTTGCAATACGTTCCAGCAGATACTGAATCAGTGAGCACCCTGGGTAGGCAAACTCAGCCCCCATTTGAGCTCATACTCTTTGAATATTTGTTTAATATTTCATTTAAGGAAAACCTAAACCTTGGTGAGCAGGCGATGAAGGGTGTTGGTGGCTGCGTTCAGTGCTTCCTCTGTTATCGCAAGTAGTTGTGTTCTGATTCTCAGTATGTGATGTGCATGCGCCGTCTGGATCGACCCTTTTTGGGGTGATAATAGTAACACTATTTAGTACTTCCCGCTGTAGTGATAATTAATAGAAGTGGTCATTAGCTGTTTTTTTTTTTCAAGTTTTTAACATTTATTTATTTTTGAGAGACCGAGTGAGTGGGGGAGGGGCAGAGAGAGAGAGGGAGGCACAGAATCCGAAGCAGGCTCCAGGCTCCGAGCTGTCAGCACAGAGCGGAACACGGGGCTCGAACTCACGACCAGTGAGATCACGACCTGAGCTGAAGTCAGACGCTTCACCGACGGAGCCACCCAGGTGCCACTTCAGCTAGTTTTTTTTGTTGTTTTTTTTTTGTTTGTTTTGTTTTTTTACCTGCCAGAAGTTATTTTAAGTACTTTACGTGTCACTGAAACCTCACACACCTCCTACAGGGTGGTTCTATCATTAGCTCCATTTTTCAAATCAGGAAACATTTGCAGAGAGAGCTTAAGAAACCTGCCTGAGGAGCTCCTGGGTGGCTCAGCCGGTTGAATGTCCAACCCTTGATATATAGGCTCAGGTCATGATCTCTCTGTTTCATGAGTTTGAGCCCTGCCCCGGGTTCTTCACTGGCAGTGCGGGCACTGCTGGGATTCTCTCTCTCTCCCCCTTACTCTCTGCCCCTCCCCCGCTTGCCCTGTCTCTGTCTCTCTCAAAATCAATAAATAAACTTAAAAAACGTGTAAGATTTTCCTGAGAAGGGAAAATTTAAACAAAGACTTGGAGAACGCGGCGGGGGGGGGGGGGGGGGGGGGGTGTGAAGGTGTGGGGAGGGGCCTTTCAGGCAGAAGCAGTGGCCAAGGCAGAAACCTTACGATGTCCCTTGTAAGCTTCAGCTTTGGCGACAGAGCTGGTCCAAATAGGGATACAGAGACGTGCCTGCTAAGATTAAGACTCAAGGCGATCCGAAACAGGATCCAGGTCTTGTACTAAGGTATTAATTGGTAATTAATTGTTCTTGCCACGCCATTGCTGCCACATATGTGAAGAACATATCAAGAAAGGCAGTTTGATAACTGTGTTGTTCATCTCTTCCGCTCTTGCTATTTCTTTTTTTTTTTTAATTTTTTTTTTTCAACATTTATTTATTTTTTGGGACAGAGAGAGACAGAGCATGAACGGGGGAGGGGCAAAGAGAGAGGGAGACACAGAATCGGAAGCAGGCTCCAGGCTCTGAGCCATCAGCCCAGAGCCTGACGCGGGGCTCGAACTCACGGACCGCGAGATCGTGACCTGGCTGAAGTCGGACGCTTAACCGACTGCGCCACCCAGGCGCCCCGCTCTTGCTATTTCTAAGAAACCCGGGAACCTTCACAAAGTTTTAACAGAAGTCACCAACAACTTCTTAAACTAACCGGTTTCAGAATAAACAGATAATATTCAGCGGCCTTTCTTATAACAATGGTACCTATTGAGGGATTATAAAGGAAGAATCTCATTTAATTTAGTTGCAAAAATATGAGAGTGAAAATAAAACCAGATGGGGCGCCTGGCTGGCTCAGTCAGAAGAGTATACAACTCTGCATCTCGGGGCCATGAGTTTGAGCCCCACGTCATATGAATAAATAAGTAAAAACTTTTTAAAAAGTAAATAAATACAAGACACACGTAAATGAAGAGCCACATAGAAGTAAGAGTGGAGGGGACTGTGCTGTCAGATTTGAAAACATAATGCTACAATAAAAATAGTGTTGGACTCATGGAATAGAGTACATACACCAACAGAACAAAACTGAGAGCATTTAAAAGGAGACTTGAGATTATATGACAATTCTGTTATTTCTTAATAAGGAAAGTGGAGATTTTTTTTTTGACCATGAATTCAAAGTTTTTTATTTTTTATTTATTTTTTTAAATTTTTTAAATTACTTATTTATTTTCTCAATATATGAAATTTATTGTCAAATCGGTTTCCGTACAACACCCTGTGCTCATCCCAACAGGTGCCCTCCTCAATACCCACCACCCACCCTCCCCGCCCTCCCACCCCCCATCAACCCTCAGTTTGTTCTCAGTTTTTAAGAGTCTCTTATGCTTTGGCTCTCTTCCACTCTAACCTCTTTTTTTTTTTTTTTCCCTTCCCCTCCCCCATGGGTTTCTGTTACGTTTCTCAGGATCCACATAAGAGTGAAACCATACGGTATCTGTCTTTCTCAGTATGGCTTATTTCACTTAGCATCACACTCTCCAGTTCCATCCACGTTGCTGCAAAGGGCCATATTTCATTCTTCCTCATTGCCACGTAGTACTCCATTGTGTATATAAACCACAATTTCTGTATCCATTCATCAGTTGATGGACATTTAGGCTCTTTCCATAATTTGGCTCTCGTTGTGAGTGCTGCTACAAACATTGGGGTACAAGTGCCCCTATGCATCAGCACTCCTGTCTCCCTTGGGTAAATTCCTAGCAGCGCTATTGCTGGGTCATAGGGTAGATCTATTTTTAATTTTTTTGAGGAACCTCCACACTGTTTTCCAGAGTGACTGCACCAATTTACATTCCCACCAACAGTGCAAGAGGGTTCCCGTTCTAGGAAAGTGGAGATTTTTAATAAATGTTACTTGGAAAATCTATGAACAACGTGGAAAAAAATTTGCCTTTCTTTCATGCTATAACCAAAAAAAAATCAACATCAGATGGAATGAAAGGTCAGTGTAACAAAAAGTAAACACTAAAGCAGCTAGAAGAAAACATAAATTAGTCTATACTTTAAAAAATTATAGTATGGGGCCCCTGGGTGGCTCAGTCGGTTGAGTCTCCGACTTCGGCTCAAGTCATGATCTCACGGCTGGTGAGTTCGAGCCCCGCGTCGGGCTCTGGGCTGATGGCTTGGAACCTGGAGCCTGCTTCTGATTCTGTGTCTCCCTCTCTCTCTGACCCTTCCCTGTTCATGCTCTGTCTCTCTCTGTCCTTCAAAAATGAACAAATGTTAAAAAAAATTTAAATATACATATAAATTGATAAAAATATTAAGCTATTCAGTCCCTTTCTCCCTAGCACGTCCATAATCACACGTGCATAACATGCCAGAAGTAACTGAAAGATTCTGGAGCTGGAAAGACAGGGAGCATTCATTTCCCTCTCTGCTCATCCACTCTCAGTTTTACGATCTCTTTTTCCTCCTTGCATCCCTCCACAGTCAGATTTGTGCCATTTCACACGTTTCTGAATGGACTACAACTCTCTCTGTCTCAAAAAGCAACCCAGGGTCCCCAGGTTGTTTGTATTGTAACTCGTCATCTAGCTGAGACCTTAGAGTCAGTGTCCATCGACCTACAGGTCTCTCTACAAGCCATACTAGTAAAGGGATGAGTAAAGCCCTCCACATTCCTTAACTGAAACCTGGAAGGAGATCATTTTCAGCCGCAACAGCAAAGCGTGTGCCTTGTAGACCGTCAGGGCGCAGAATGTTGCCAGTTTGGTAGGGTCCCTGTTTTCCGGTAACTGGGTGGCGAAAACCAAAGTACGTGCGCACGGGTCTTGTTCTGCCAGTCGGTGGCCTAAGGCTTCTGGATTTGTGTTTCTTCTCTCCTTCCAGGGGGGTTTTGTGGCCTGTATGATTGCGATTCTGCAGCAAATGGACGACAGCCACTACAGCCACTATATCGGCACTTTCAAAACCAGACAAGACATCATTGTAAGTTGTCTTCCTCGGGGCCTGGTAACTTTAAGACTTCTTATATTCGGCGCACGCACACCCGGACGATAACCCACACTGAGCGTGTGATTCCCTTCCCACCTACCTCCAGTGCTGCATGTCTGTCCACGGCGATGACAGAAAGGAAAGGGTGGATTCTCACTTTCTGTCTGTGATAGGTTCTGGAGACTACAAAACATGTCCCAGGAAGCCCTCACTCAGCCTCCCAAGTCTCTTGGATTTGGAGAGAACCCTTATCTAGAAACATGTAAAAGATCCTTTTTGCTCTCAGAAGAGAGGAGTACCTCATCTTCAGGGACAGCGGTCACGCCCTGGGAAGGATTCTAGGAGGCAAAGACGTGCACAGCACTGTGTCTGTGATGTGCCTGCTGCCATCATTTCCAGTACTTGCTGGAAAGGGAGACAAGAAGAGGGAATACTTGCCCCTTAGAATGTCCACAAGGTATCCTAAGCTGAAAACATTCCATTCTCTTTTGTTTTCAGCGAGAAAACCGTTCTCACGATGACTGTTTAGCAGGCCGCCGAAGGTGGCTGCTTCCCCAGGATCCTTCCCTGGAGGCAATTGTTAGTGGCCGTTCAAACATCCCTGAACGTGTTGCCTTAATCTTGTAAAGCGGTGGCCTGGACACGGCGGGGTCAGTAACCCAGTGTCCCATTGCCCATGTCCTTGCGGTGGCCAGTCTCTCACGATCAGTGCTGTAGTCTAGGCTCTACATTGTCTACTCTCTGTCTCTGTTATATTCATAGTATGTGGTCCGTGCACCCAACGATATCTAGCTCTTTCTCGGCCAATCCACTTCCTTCCTGTGAGGCCCGCACGATGGAAAACCACACAAGGAACTGCACAGAAAGTGTGGTGCAGTAGCAGGAGTAGTAGATTCAGGGATAAACTATGTCACTTAATCTGGAGGCTTCCATGAGCCTCCTCTTAGGCCATACTCTGCCAGGCAGCCCATAGCGTACAGGGGCCCATAGCGTTAGGCAGGTGTGGCTGCAGAGACCAAGTGCGAGGGAGTTAGGACGAGAGGAGGGCAGGGGAACGATGGAGGCAGATGGTGTAGTGGGTTTAAGAACACAGGCTTTAGGGGCGCCTGGGTGGCTCAGTCGGTCAAGTGTCCAACTGCGGCTCAGGTCATGATCCCACGGTTCATGAGTTCGAGCCCCGCGTCGGGCTCTGTGCCAACAGCTCGGAGCCCGGAGCCTGCCCCGGATTCTGTGTCTCCCTCTCTCTCTCTGCCCCTCTCCCGCTCCCGCTCGGTCTCTCCATCTCTCAAAAATAAACAAACATGAAAAAAAACAAAAACGAAAAACAACACAGGCTTTAGAGCATCCAAATCTGGGTTTGAATTCTGGCTCTTTTACTTCCTTCTATGAAATTTTGGGCCAGCTATTAAATGTCACTAAAGCTCGGTTTCTTCATCTGTAAAGCTAGTACCTATGTCGAGGGTTAATGTAAAGGAGCACTGATTGAGTCCACACCTGGGAATTACCTAGCTTTGTGCTTGGCAGGTAGTTAATGACTATGAGGACTAGCTATAATAGTGACTTTATTATTATTATTGTCATGTAAGATAAAGTTGACATAAAAATAGTTTAGTGACGCTAAAAATTTCCCTCAGAAAGCAGGTAGAACAAGGGAAGTTCTAGTAAATTCAGACTCTTGACAATTTGGTGCTATTAAGTAGGCCAAAGAACAGGTTTGCCTTGTGTTTTCTAGAACAATGGTAAGCTCTTCCCTCTGTGTTGTTTAACTAAAAGAGGATTCTTATCCCCATGAGAAAACTATAGTCATCAGGGGTAAGCCTGCAAGGGACAGCTAGGGCCTTTTGATGTCCAAGGGACTCTCCTTTCCCTTCCTCCTGCTACCTTCTGAGGAAATCACTTGGAAGAGTTTGGGAAATGGGAGATAAAGTGAGATCTGGGATAATCTATGAATTGTCTTTATTATATTATACTGTCACTGTTTACAATTAATTTAGATTACCAAGAGTTGAATGTAGAATCAGCATCGGAAGTGGGTAACTGGGGACATCTTGGGTGGCTCAGTTGGTTGAGCATCCAATGATCTTTCAGTCACAAGATCGAGCCCCACATCCAGCTCCCCGCTGAGCGTGGAGCCTGCTTAAGATTCTCTCTGTCTCTGTCTCTGTCTCTCTCTTTCTCTCTCTTTCTCTCCCTTCCTCCCCCTCCTTCTCGCCCTCCTTCCCTCTGCCCCACCTCCCCGTGTGCTCTCTGTCTCTCTCTGAAATGAAAAATTAAAATAAAAAAAAATTTTTTTTTAAGATTTATTTATTTTTGAAAGAGCACAAGTGGGGAAGAGGCACAGAGAGGTGGGCAAGGGTGGGGGGCGGGGTGGGGGAGAGAAGATCCAAAGCTGCGCTGACAGCGGCAAGCCCAATGTGGGGCTCAAACTCACAAACTATGAGATCGTGACCTGAGCCGAAGTTGAATACTCAACCGACTGAGCCACCCAAGTACCCCTAAAAATTTTTTGTTTTATGAGAAGTGGATGACTGGCATTTAAACTTAATCCTTTCTTCACACACCATGAATTCGTACTGATTTGAGAGAAAGAGTTAATAGACTAGTTAATGCGTTGTGGGCACACTTAAAATGTATGATGAAGAGGGGCACCTGGGTGGCTCAGTCGGTTGAGCGTCCGACTTCGGCTCAGGTCATGATCTCACAGTTCATGAGTTCGAGCCCCGCGTCAGGCTCTGTGCTGACCGCTCAGAGCCTGGAGCCTGCTTCGGATTCTGTGTCTCCCTCTCTGTCTGTCTCCACACCTCTCTCTCTCTCTCTCTCTCTCTCTCTCTCTCTCTCTCTCTCTCTCAAAATAAATAAACCTTAAAAAAAATTTTTTTTTAATGTATGATGAATTTTATTTTATTTTTTATTTAAAAAAAATTTTTTAACGTTTATTTATTTTTGAGACACAGAGACAGAGCATGAATGGGGGAGGGTCAGAGAGAGAGAGACACAGAATCTGAAACAGGCTCCAGGCTCTGAGCTGTCAGCACAGAGCCCGACGCGGGGCTCGAACTCCCGGACCGCGAGATCATGACCTGAGCCGAAGTCGGACGCTCAACCGACCAAGCCACCCAGGCGCCCCAAATGTATGATGAATTTTAAAACTCAGGAAATATATCTATGATTTGAGAACCGAGGATAGAAAAGTTTGACTCTCCGTTGAGCCAAAGGAAGGTTCAAGGGTAGCCCAGACCTCAGAGCCAGAACCTTTCCCCCTCCTGTGCTGTGTGGCCGGAAGTTAGCCACCCTGCCCACCGTCCCGGAGGAACATCCTTACAAGTGGAGGCCAGGCCGCCTGCTTCCCCACCACTGCGTGCGTCCTGCTGCGTGATGTAACTCAGAAGATACAACTGTGCGGTTGGCGCCGGAGGAATTGGCCCAGATTCTCATCTCAGGAATCCGAGTGGAAAATATCTAAATTTAACCAACTAATAAATACAAAGCTTGCAAAACTTTTTAGCTTTGAATTTTAGCTCGAGTCGTTCTATTCCTAAGCTGAGTTTTGCTCCCAGCACCCCCCCCCCCCCCCTTTGAGTAGAAGAGCTCTTTTTCAGACATCGTGCTCTGTGTTCTTTCGTGATTAGTCATTACCATCATTGCAGGGCGCGGCTGCCATCTCTTTTTAAGGGCCCTTTAGGACCCTTCCCCCCAAGCTACCCATGGGAACATTCCTGGAATAGGAAGAATCCTGACTTTGCTTTTTATTTATAGCGGTTTTGTTCTGTTCTAATAATAATAAAGGAGGATTGGACTCAAGAGTTATCAGCAGTCTCACCATTGTTGGTAAATTCATTCTAAGTGCGGTAGATCTGTTCCATCGACGCTTGGCAGGAGAGGACTAAGGCATTATGGATCTAAAGTTGGGGCCCAAAACCCCAAGTTCTCTTCCCCGCTCTCCCACTTCCTAGTTTCTACGGCCTTAAGTCTTTCACTTTTTTCACAGGCCTCAGTTTTATCAGTTATAAAATGTGGACAACTGTTTTGTCCTTGTCAGATCCCTAAAAACCTCATTAAAAAGGTAGGCTGTAATTTCGGGCTAGGGCCATTGTGTTCTGATGGGGAGCTCCCTCCAGTCACTTTTTCCACAACTGCTCCTTTGTTCTCTGCAGGATTTCCTCATGGAAACTTTTATCATGTTCAAGGATCTGATTGGAAAGAATGTCTACGCCAAAGACTGGATGGTCATGAATATGACACAGAGCAGGTAAGACAGCCCCAGGGCAGGGCCTGAGTCACTTGACTCTGAATTACTTGGCTTTCTTGACCAGGTATGGGCCCTCCCATAGAGTGCTATTAAATCTCTGTGGCCCATCCATGCTCTGTAGAGCAAGAAGCCTCCTGTTTCTGGATTGCCGATTCTTTGCTCACTTCTCACCTGAGGCTCTCTGCTCAGGTGTGGTCCCCTCATTGCCCAACTCCTGTCATCCTCGGCTCTCCCCCGGTGCCCCTTGGTGGCTCTGCACCGCCCTCATCATCATGACATTCAGGGCCTCTGCAGCCTGGTCCGCCCTGCTTTTCTAGCCTTGCCTTCCACGATTTCCCTCGGTAGCACAACCTGCGCTCCAACCGAACTGGCCTCTCTCTGGTCCCCAAACATGTGCCGTGCTTTCCGTTGGGCGGCTGCTTCCACCTCCAGCGCCTTCCGCATGACCTTTGGCTGTCAACCTGCCACCCGTTCCTCAAGGTCCTTCTCAAATGCCATCTCCAAAGGAAACCTTTCCAACCTGGATGTCGCGTCCTCTTCCTTTTGATTTCCCCGTAACTCTTTGACACCCCCTCCACAGAATTTTCCGTGTTCTTTGTTGGGTCATGGTTCTGTTCACAGGTCTCAGGTGACCCCCACCAAGTGGCAAACTTCTTAAGACCAGAAACCCTCTCTTTCAAGGCAGACCTTAAGCCAGTGCTTTCCAGTTGTTGGACCACAATGGAATGGAAGCAAAAAAACTGCATATATATATATTTTTTCCATAGTTTCAGAATTTTATTTATATATATATGTATAATAAGATTTCAGAATTATATATTATACATATAATATTAAGATTTCAGAATTTTTTTAAAGAACTAAATAAAGTAAATCATTCTAAGAGCTGTTAACTCTTAGAAAAACCCTTCCCAGCTATGTACAGATTAAAGAAAAAAAATTGCATCAGTATCACCAGACTTGGAAAGACAGGTGTCACAGTAGAGTGCAAGAGCCCTGTCTGAGGCTCAGGAGACCTGGTTAATCATCTCAGCTCTACCCCTAAGTGTCTACATTGTGGAGCAGCCCCCAGTGGATCTCGTAGACCATTCTAGAAACTGAACAGTGCCGTCTCCAGACTGCTCTGTCGTCGGTTTCTGATGACCTCAATAGATGTAAAGGTCTTATGCTGCAGAGCCCAAGTTTGGTTTGCTTTGGTTTTTAACATAGATGGGAAATGTTTTAAAGACAGAAAGGTGCTTTCTTTATCTGGTGTTTTCTCCCTCAGGGTTTTCCTTCGTGCTATAAATCAGTTTACTGAGGTTCTCACAAAGTTCTTCATGGATCAAACAAGCTTTGAACTTCAGGTAAGCATGGCTACTCACATCATTATTCCTCAAATTCTCAGCCACAGCAAGAGAACTGTTGCATTTTGGAAAACGTCACTTCAAATTTTATCATTTTCTTACTGTTTTTTTTAAAGATCTAATCATTTTTTTTACTTTTTAAAATATTTATTTTTGAGAGAGAAAGAGGGAGAGAGACAGAACACAAGTCGGGGAGGGGCAGAGAGAGAGAGAGAGAGACATAGCATCTGAAGCAGGCTCCAGGCTCTGAGCTGTCAGCACAGAGCCCGACACAGGGCTCGAACTCTTGAACTGTGAGATCATGACCTGAGCTGAAGTGGGACACTTCACCGACTGAGCCACCCAGGCGCCCCTATCATTTCCAGATGCAAACAGTTTTCTTGTTTTTCTCTCCTTTCCCTAAAGCGCACATTCCTGTCACTCCATCCTTCAGACAGTCAAGTCGAGTTTTTTTCTTCTTTCTGTAAAAGTAATACAGGTTAAAAAGAAAAAAAAAAAGTAGCAGCAGAAAACATAGCAAAGCAAAAAGAAGAACATTGAAAGACAAATAGCCCTACCTTCCGTTGTTAACATAACACAAATACATGCATACTCGTGCTTGCAGGTAGGCACACAGATATTTCTCTGCCTACAAGTGATTTGGTTTCTAAGGAGAGGTTTCTATACGTGCTTGTTTGAAAATCCAAAGTGAGGGGCGCCTGGGTGGCTCAGTCGGTTGAGCGTCCGACTTCAGCTCAGGTCATGATCTCGCGGTCCTTGAGTTCGAGCCCCGCGTCGGGCTCTGGGCTGATGGCTCGGAACCTGGAGCCTGCTTCTGATTCTGTGTCTCCCTCTCTCTCTGACCCTTCCCTGTTCATGCTCTGTCTCTCTCTGTCTCAAAAATAAACTAAGAAAAAAAAAATCCAAAGTGATAGCAAATCAGGTGCCCGCGAGCTTCATCTTCATTCATTTATTCATTCATTCATTCGTCCAACAAATGTTAGACGGCACAGGGTGCCATTTTAGGCCCTGATGAAGCCAGACAAGTTCCCTGCTCTCATTCCAGCAAACGTTTTGTTGGTGATACGCTTTTGCTGTGTCATGGGGCTTCGTTTATAACTGTGAGACTTTAAAGTGGAGACTCATAAGAAGAGAAAGTTATATGTGCATTTACGTATACGTGGATATGTGTGTGTGTGTGTATCTGTGCCAAAATGGAACACATATATTTGCTAAACATAATATATATATATGTCTGTGTATATATACACATATATATATACACATACATATATATATACAGACATATATATACACGGACATATATATATATATATATACATATATATATATATACAGACATATATATACACGGACATATATATATATATATATACATATATATATATATATATTTATACACACACACACCAAAACGGAATCAAGCTATGCAGTTCTTTGGCAACCTGTTAATGTAATTATTTTTCTCTCGTCTTTTCAATGATATTAAACACTTCCACCGTATTTTTAATGGCTGAATACAGTCCGTTGCATGGCCGGGCCATGATTTATTTAACCAGATTCTTCTTAGGAACATTTAGATTGCTTCCATCTTCTGCTATTTAAATAAAACAGTGAAGGCCTTCCTTGCTTTAAATATTTTTAAATACCCGTCATTATTTTGCCAGGATAAAGTCCTAAAGTATTTACTATTTGAGAAGTTTGGCAGAATTTTAAGGCTTTTGACACACGTTGCCAAACTGCTTACTATAAATAGGTGCATTTACTGGCAGCAGTTTTCCTTTATCTCAGGAGTAAAGACCAATATGATAGTCTGGATTTTTTTAAAAAAGCTTAATATTAATATTAAGTGTTAAAACTATTCAGGGTTGAATAAATGAAACCCGAGAAAGAAAAAGGAGCCTTGTGGATTTTATTTTGTTTTTCTCATTAGTTTCTGCGAGTGAATTTCTACCATGTGGCGCGATCTTACCCTGACCCTTATTAATGTTACTTTCCATTTCTTTTCACCCACACCGTTAAATTTGAGCAGCTCTGGAACAATTACTTCCATTTGGCGGTAGCGTTTCTCACCCATGAGTCCCTTCAACTTGAAACCTTCTCTCAAGCCAAGCGCAACAAAATTGTCAAAAAGTAAGTGTCCCCTTAAAACTTGCTTACGGTTGGGAGGATGACTCTTCCATTTGTATTCAGAGCAAGAATTTTGGTATCCCAGAAATTAACTGGATAGAGTCCCTCCCCGGCCCCCCACCCCTGCAAGGTGTTAGCGAGATAGTTTTTTTTTTTTAATATTTTTTTTTAATTTCAAAAATGTTTTTATCTATTTTTGAGAGAGAGAGAGAGAGAGATCAAGTGTGACAGGGGAAGGGCAGGGAGAGAGGGAGACACAGAGCCTGATGTGGGGCTCAAACTCGTGAACCCCGAGATCATGACCTGAGCTGAAGTGGGACGCTTAACTGACTGAGCCACCCAGGTGCCCCGTGAGATAGGTCTTAATGTAATTATTTTATAGGCTTTAAATTTCCTCTGATTCACATGTCTTTTCTCAAGGCCCCCTTCATTTTCCCATCAACTGTTGCATTTTTTTTTTTAACTGGAACTTGGAGAGGCACCAAGGCTTGCCAGAACTCCAGTCTCCAGGAACAGCTGCCCACCTGCTGGCATCTTACCCAAATTGCAGGCACAGCGCCCCTCCCACTCAGGCATCACAAAGCAAGGTCCTCTGGCCCCACTGTTTTACCTCTCAGTCACTTCAGCAGAGGAGCCAAAACTAACACATCACCTAAAAAGGCCCTCCACATTCCTGGCTGGGGGATTCAACAGGGACATATGTGCAAGAGTGATGAGAGATTTAAGGAAGCTTTTCATTGCTTTCCTTTCCGGTCTGTTTCAGAGTTCACAGGGAGCCTGGAAACTCAAGGCTGTGTAGTTCAATACAACGCGAGAAATTTACCATTGAAAGGTTGCGAAATTTGAGTTCTGATCCCTTGCTGGGATGTCTGGGATTCTAGGCAAATTATCTACCTCTGGGTTCTCCCAAAAACACTGAGATTGTTGGCTAAGAGACTGAGATTTCAATCTCAAAGATAAGACTAAATCAGGTTTTGTAGATTTCCCTGCAGCAGGTATGGAGAAAGAATTGAGTTTCAGGATGATAATACCTGCATCTCATTCTTTAGATTATCTTAAATGACATAACGTCTTTCAAAGATGGATTTGATATTGGTCAAACAATCAAAAGTGAAGTTAGGTGACACCAAGTCTGATAAATAAAGTGGCTAGTTAGGCTTAATAGCCTAAGGGTTTTGATCAAAGGGAAGTCTCTGTAAAATATATATGCATATGGGCAAAGATGTACCTTGGGAAAACATTTTTATTAATGTCATACCAACACGAATTGTTGTTTTCCTCAGGATTTCTCTTATTTTCAGTACAATTAGCATCAATAGCAGTATTAACAAACAATAGGAATAGTTATCATTTATTCTTTATTATGTGCCAGACGTTAACTAACATATGCTTACCCAATGTAAATAATAAAATGGGGTATTTTTGTGAAAATGGAATCGTAAGAGAAATTTGTTTTGTTGCTGTTGTTGTTTTATTTTTTTTAAATTTTTTTTAACGTTTTATTTATTTTTGAGACAGAGAGAGACAGAGCATGAACGGGGGAGGGGCAGAGAGAGAGGGAGACACAGAATCAGAAGCAGGCTCCAGGCTCTGGGCCATCAGCCCAGAGCCCGACGCGGGGCTCGAACCCACCGACCGCGAGATCATGACCTGAGCTGAAGTCGGACGCTTAACCGACTGAGCCACCCAGGCGCCCCACTGTTGTTGTTTTAAACAAAAAGTTTTTAAAGATTTTTATACTGGTTTCTGCAGGCATTTACAAAGGTGGAATTTGAAAACAATGTTTGATGCAATGGGTATAAAATGGCCCCAGCATGGGCCATGGGTCCATATTAGAGTTCCCGGGGAACGTTGGCCACATCTACCCTTGGCCCACCCTATTTCTGTTTTTTCCAAGCCCCCAGCGTCTATGGTGTGTGATGTGGGGTAGCCTCAGGCCTGTTTTCTGTAAGAGATACCCAGGGGATTTTGATTCATCCATCCCCAGCCACGAACCACTGAATAGATCCATGGTTTCTCTCTTTCTTTTATCTTTTTCGTTATTGATTCCTGTAAGGAAACTTCTCAGAAATTATTTTTCTAATCCCACTCCCCCCCCCCCCATGAAACATTAATAGCACAGAGACGCTGCATATCTGATTAGGTACTATATGTATATTTGTACTCTGTCCATAAGAATAGTAAGCCTTCTTTGCCCCCAAGGACCAACTTTCACCCCTCTGGGGACCATCTAGAGCTTCTCAACGTGAGTCCTTTGTAGAACATACTGGTGTGGATGTGAGTTTTTCAAATAAAAATGTATAAAGTCAGCATATTTGTTAGACATCAGTCACATTACCGTATAAATCATACCCCATTTCTCTCTCTTTTCACTAGTGCTTGTTATATTTTCTTTTGTTTCTCTGCTTGACAGCAGCCAGAATATCCCTCACCCTTCTCTCTTCAGTAAGTTTGACAGTTTCATTTCTCAGTTATTTTTCCGCATTTGCATTTGGCCCCCTCCTGCTAGTTACGTCCCTTCTCCATGTGGCCTCGTTCTCTTTGGGGGCTCATTTCGGTAGTGACTGTGGCCTTGCCTCAAACCTGTCTTAAAGGTGGTCCTAGAGAGGCACAGGCTGTTTTCACAGGCCTCATCATTTTCATTTCCACCTCAGATCTTTCTCTTGTTTATGATCTTCTTCCTAGATATGGGGACATGAGAAAGGAAATCGGCTTTAGAATCCGGGACATGTGGTATAACCTGGGTGAGTATATGACCTTGAACCGTACAACTCCCGTGTAATAAGCATCCCACGTACAACTCCGTGTAATAAGCATCCCACGATGGGTTCTTTTCTATTTTAACTCCCAGTAACCCTGACATTTATTTGTCTGTGTGTCTAGAAGGGAAAGTTGACTTGTCGGTCTTTCATTATAACATCCATATGTTATCAGAAGACGATGTTGTTTAGTCACTCACTTCTGAATTTGAGTTGATTTACCCACATGACCTTTTCCTTTTCTTCCGTAGAGGAAGGTGGGAACACTTTACTGCCACTGAAACCACTTTTTAATATCCCCGCTTACTTTCATTTCAGGTCCCCACAAAATCAAATTTATCCCCTCCATGGTGGGTCCCATTCTGGAGGTCACACTGACCCCCGAAGTAGAGCTCCGGAAAGCCACCATCCCCATTTTCTTTGACATGATGCAGTGTGAGTTCAACTTCAGCGGAAACGGCAATTTCCATATGGTAAGGAGTGGCAGAACTTGAATCTTACTAATGTGCAGATAGTTGCCTCTTGCTTAGTTTCTTTCTCCACCGAGAAGCAGTAGCCTGAATTATACAAATCGAAGTTGCTTTAAAAACTTTATTTACTTTTCACGCCGTAAAGCAGTTAGAGGGAGAATCAGGTATTTCTCCACGTGGCCTAGAAACCCTTTTCACTGCATGTGTTTAACTATCTCTGGGTAATTAAAATTTGACATCATGCGTTTTAATCCTGCCGGTTGCAGTGTAGCTGAGAACATAATGCAGTGGGTTGGGGAAAAGATGCTGAGGCCTCTCTGGTTTTGAGGTCTCTCTCAATTTGCATGTCTTTCCCATGCCTCAGTTTCCTTATCTATAGAGTGCTTTGGAACCGAAGAGGTCTTGTAGCTGTGAAGTTCTGCAAAAGCAAATTCCATTGCCAAGACTTAGCCAAGAAAAAAAATAAAATAGATAATTAGAATTATTAGGATTAGTCAAAACAGGAAGATAATATTGGGGGAATTTTTTTTTTTTCCAAATGTAAAGCAAAGGACAAAGTAACATGAGACTCGTCTAGAGAGTTTTGATGGGGCTCTGGTACCTGATTAATGGATGACATGAATTATGATCTTCCCTATAATATGTTGGAAAGTGTTCACAGTTCAATAAAGGGGCTGTGTCAAATCTAGAAAGGTTGGCGGGGCGTCTTTCGTGGCTTCTTCGAAGGGTATCTGGCATTCTCCTGGGAAATTCTAACTCTGCTTTCAGTTTGAGAATGAGCTGATCACAAAGCTGGACCAAGAGGTAGAAGGGGGCAGAGGAGATGAACAATACAAGGTCCTTCTGGAAAAACTGTGAGTATTACAGAAACAAAGCCTCAAAGTTGACGCGTCATGTAGTGAGGGAGAGAAGCAGGCTTCTGCAGCATGGACGGCCTAGTCGAGGAGTCCTGGGAAGCTCTGGGGTCACCGCCACAAATGGTCCCGGGGGGGGGGGGTGGTTAATGGAGTTTACACCATCCACTGTTGACATTTGTTTGTCTGATGTGAGTCAAATGTCCGTGTTTTCCTGGCCAGCCCGGCCCCTCGAGAGCAGAGCAGATGGAAGGTGGAGGGGGGCGGGGGATATACAGAGCGATGGCATTTTGCCCAGTGTTTGAATTGCTGAACTTCACCAAAAGTGCTATCGCCTCTAATTATAGTTTCAAAGCACCATTTAAAGGAGGAAGGAAAAAACGTTTCAAAGTCCACTTTACCTTTAAAAATACCTTATGCCCTATAGAGGGCCTCTAAGAACACCTGTTACATCTCCAGCCAGGCTGGTCGTTGCACTGCCCTACGCACCTCCCCCACATCCAACATTTTTATTCTCTCTCTGTAGTTACTCCCTACCTCCCCACACCTACCCCGCACACCCCTCCTGCCCTCTGAATTCTCCTTTGCTCAAATGGAATTACAGTGTAAAAGTGTGGTTCAAAACACTTGGAATTTGGAGTTAAAGAAACCTTCAAATCCCGTTTTCTCCATATTCTAGAAACGTGCCTTTGGACAAGTGTTCTAATCTCTCCGATGGCCCTCTTTTTTTTCATCTACACTAACAGCATGTACACTTTGGTAAGGGTTGAGGTGTAAATGAGGTGATGCATCAGAATAGTGTCTATTACAGAGCCCATGCTGACTGAGCGTCCCTGCTCTGGGTTTGTGCTGGTCACTGCTGCCATCGTCACGTCCTCCGTCGTCCACGGCGCTCACTACCCTAGACTAGTCATTTCTTGTGTCCTCTGAGCCTTTGTGATTTTGACCAGCTGTGTCACCTGTTGATTGGGTATGCGCCCCGGTCGCTTCGTTGGCCACCTCTTTTGTGGGTGTGGCTCGTACTAGACCGTGCTTGAGGATGGGTACTCCCAAGGTCGTTTTCTTCTTTGTTTTTTTTTAAGATTTAAAAAGGCAGAACACTGGGTGCTCAGGAATGGAGCTGAATTGATAACTCAGCTGTATTTTCTTTTCTTTTTTTTTTTAATGTTTATGTTTCAAGAGACAGAGCGTAAGTGGGCGAGGGACAGAGAGAGGGACAGAGGGAGACACAGAATCTGAAGCAGGCTCCAGGCTTCGAGCTGTCAGCACCGAGCCCGACACAGGGCTCGAACTCAGAAACCACGAGATCATGACCTGAGCCAAAGTCGGACGCCTAACCGACTGAGCCACTCAGGTGCCCCTCAGATATATTTTCAAGAACCAAGCCTTTCTTGTTTCATTTTTAGTGGATGACAAGACCCATTTGTTGATCTTTTCATCCCATTTCCATTAAGTCCACCTGTTTGAGTTACCTACCTGCCACATAATCACTTTTGTGATTCAGATCTCATAAGGGGATTAAATGGAGAAATTATGTACATATACACGTACACAGTTTACAAATGATAAACCACCCATTTTTTAAATCCCAAGCTGACTTTTCACTATATGATGTTTTGTCTGTTTGTTTGTTTCATTCTTTCCGAGTCTCAGAACAATTTGACTATACAAATCTCCAGTGCTCAAGAATAATCCTAAAGTCTGGGCTAATTCTTTGAACCCGTTTCTTTCTCTTTTTTCCTCTTGTTCTCTGAGTGTTTTTTCCAGTTGTCAAATCTAAGAAGCCCCTATAGAAGCTTTTTTCGGTTTGAGTCCAACAAAATAGGATTCATACCAAGCCTCAGTTTATTTATTTACAATTTTGTAGTTTTGTGGCAGTGGCGGTTAATAGCACTTTTGTCCGAAGAGCCACATGTCTGGATGTGCACTAGATTCCTTGTTTCCTCTAGACCAGGCATTGATCCAAGGCTTTCCAAAACGTCCACAGGATACCCCGAAGTGCTAGGCCTTAGGGAGAATAAAGACATAGGAAAGATGGTCTCTTTCAACTTCAGTTAGAGTGATCAGATAGCATACACACACCTTTGGGGCAAAGGTTTCCATTTCTGTGGTGTCGACAAAAGACAAAAAACGAAGACAGATAGAAGCTGAAAGATGGGCATTGTGGGCTGGGGTTCTAAGTGACAGTGGGATTTGAGCCACAGCCCTGAAGACAACATAGAACTTGAGCCACCAGGAGGTACAGCGTAAGAGAAGGCTCCCGAGAGAGAGGATGGGATTACTTAAAGGGTGTGTTTCTCCTAGCCTGGGCCCCCCCCCCCCCACCGCTGCTAGGACCTTGGACAGTGCTCATTAACGGTGCTGGAATGACAGAGTACGGAACGCGGGCATTTGTCTCTACTTCCACCCTTCCAGGCTCCTAGAACATTGCCGGAAACATAAATACCTCTCCAGCTCTGGAGAAGTGTTTGCGCTCCTGGTCAGCAGCCTGTTGGAGAACCTCTTGGACTACAGAACCATTATCATGCATGACGAGAGCAAGGAGAACCGCATGAGCTGTACCGTTAACGTGCTGGTAGGTCCCAAGACCCTGGGTTGGCGAGAGGGCATTGCAGGGCCAGCCCCACAAGCACAGCTCAGCTCTGAGTCGATCTCACAGGCACAGAGGTGCCCTGAGGCCACCTTTACAGAGTCTGTGTCCTGCTGAGTCTAATGGGAGCAGCTGACTCAGCTTTGGACTCCGATATCAGCTGCCACGCAGACCTGGAGAATAAAAGTGGACACAGGGATAGAAAATGCCACATTAGCTCTTAACTCAGCTCTTACTTGAAGGCCATCTTTCACCTGTTTCTGGGTCTTGTTTATATCTGGTTGCTTTATTGTTTGGAAATATTGGGCATAGGTGAATATACATCAGAAACCCTGTACCATGAGGGGAAAGTCATGGAATCCTCATGGTGCCAGAGCTCTGTGGTCTTGCCTTTCCCAGATATATGTAACTGGGACCACCGACCTCAGAAGCATAGGCTGCCATGAATTCCTCTGCTTAATAGACAGGAAGAACCTGGCACCACTGACGGCCTGAGAAAGAAGAGACCATCAGTTGACTTGAGTATCAGTTGGCTGTTTGTTCACTTAGAGGATTTCCCTCATGTTTTTTAGACGAACGGTCCTAAAAACGTTCTGCAGTTTATCTTCTTTATAAATGATCGCTTCCTTTCTTTGTAGGGGTATTTGTTAAAGGGTAAAATTAAGTCTGGAAAGGTGACTCTGTTAAAAAGCAAAAGTCGTGGTTTGGCCATTTTTGATAACCTTTGGTTTACTTTGGTATTTTTGACTCCCTTTTCTCGGTAGAATTTTTACAAAGAAAAGAAGAGAGAGGACATATACATAAGGTAAGCTGAAGGAGATTTCTGCTTTTGCCATTTATGCCATGGCTTTATCATTTATTTCTTCAGTTCACAAATACTAAGTCCCAACACCACGCTTGCTGCTTTGAGAGACACCAAAAAGTGTGTCATCTGCCCCGGGCCCCCCCAAAAGGGTAAACTCTCTAGACAGATACGGAAGCACAGTACATAGGGAGACTGGTGTCGCGATTCCAGGAAAAGATAGAAGCCTGGCCAGAGCAGTCGGGAAGCAGTCAGCAGAGGCATGGCCATGTGCCTTCCTGTCCAGGACTGCTGAAGTCCTGACCACAAAACGAACTTGGATTTAAACTGTATGTATTTTCTTAGGGAGAGATTCCATAGTTCTTATTAGCTTCTCGGGGGGGGGGGGGTCCGTGACAATTTTTTTTTTTTAATGTTTATTTATGTTTGAGACAGAGAGAATGCAAGCAGGGGAGGGGCAGAGAGAGAGAGGGAGACACAGAATCCGAAGCAGGCACCGGGCTCCGAGCTGTCAGCACAGAGTCCTATGCGGGACTCGAACCCACGAACCGTGACATCATGACCTGAGCTGAAGTCGGACCTTAACCGACCGAGCCACCCAGGCGCCCCATGACGCTAAAAAAAGAAAAAAATTAAGCATGCCTGTGTTAAACAAAAAGTACAGTAGAGTAGATGGAATGGGAAAGATACACAGGCAGGAAGCGGCACAGAGGGTTAAGTGGATGCGAAGACGGGAAGTAATAGATTCCTTGGTCTGTGCGAAGGAGGAGGGGAGAAAAGATGGGGAAGAGGCCGTGGTCTGGTTGCCTAATGAGGTGACCCTGAGCCCCAGAGCACCTCCTGTGTCCCCTTCTTACCAGGTACTTGTACAAGCTGCGGGATTTGCACCGAGACTCAGAGAACTACACAGAAGCCGCCTACACGCTTCTCCTACATGCTGAGCTTCTGCAGGTAAGTCGGTGGGGGAGGCTTTTTTCCACCGGGTGGGAGCCAACTGGCCAGCCCTTTGGGACCAAATCCCGCAGGCTTCCTGATTCTGACGGGAAAGAGCCCTGTCCAAGGGAGACCCCTGCAACCCAAGAGTAGTCGAATACCGTCTAAAACAAGCACAGCGAATGTCCTGACCAGTGTTGGGAAAATGTCGGTTATCATTTATTTAAAACTCCTTTGGAAGCAGAGCACAGCTCACAGGTCTCTAGTAATGGACAGTCTAACTGAAGAAACCAAACACGTTGATTAATATACGCGGCATATCCATAGATGTAAAAAAAAAAAAAATTGTGTCACTGTCAAGAAATAAGTTGCAAATGAACATAGCAGTACTTTCCTATTTATACTCTCTTACTGGGTAAAAGCGTGCCATGGATATAAGCACATCTGTACATCATGGTGTGTAATTATTCCTGGTCCCGACCAGTCCTCTAACTTTGGATTCTCGTATGAACCGCTTCTTTCAACATCGCAGTGTCGGAGTGACCGATAGACAGCTCACGCTTCACCCGGCAGTAACTGTTATTTCCCACTGTGGGTGGGGGATGATCCATTCCTACCTTCTCCTTTCTGCCCGTTTTACCAAAGCGCACCTCGGTCTACCCAGGCGCTCCGGCAAATACCTGTTGTAATCTTTTTTTCACCGCCCCCCCCCCCGCCCCCCTGTTGTGGCTGAGCAAGAATCATGGGCCTGTAGAGTTAGTGAACACCTCTGTCAGGGCACAGACTTTGTGTGTGTGGGGGAGGGGTGGGGGGCGGTGGGGGTGGGGAAGCAGTTAAGATTTAGTCTCTTAGGAAATTTGAAGTCTGTAGTACAGTATTGTTGTCTGTAATCATTATGCGTTAGATGTCCAGGATTTATTTATTCTCTGGCCCCCTGGTACCCTTCAAGAACATCTTCTTGATGCCTTGGTGCCTTCTGTTTGCATGTGTTTGGCTTTGTTAGGGTCCGTACATAAGGGATACCACATAGCATTCATATAGTATTTGCCTTTCTCGGTCTGGCTTGTTTCACTTAGCATAATGCCCTCAGGGTCCATCCATGTTGCCGGGAAAGGCAGGATTTCCTTCTTTCTCGTGGCTGAATGCTATCCGATTGCATACATCTTCCGCAGCTTCTTTATCCATGTATCGATACATTGCTAGACGCTTAGGTTGTTTCCTTGTCTTGGCTATTGTGAATCATGGTGCAGTGAACGCAGGAGCCTAGAGATCTTTTAGAGATCCTGATGTCATGTCCTTTCTATCCACTTTTATGTATTTGTTTATTTTAATGTTTATTTATTTTTGAGAGAGAGAGAGAGCATGAGTGGGGGAGGAGCAGAGCGAGAGGGAGACACAGAATCCGAAGCAGGCTCCAGGCTCCGAGCTGTCGGCACAGAGCCCGACGCGGGGCTCGAACCCACAAACTGTGAGATCGTGACCTGAGCCGAAGTCGGACACTTCACCGACTGGGCCACCCAGGCACCCCTTTTCTATCCACTTTTTTTTTTTAAATCTCCATTGCTGTCGTCCTGGTCCATTGTCTCTCCCCTAGAGCACCATGATAGCCTCCTATCGTATCTCTTTGTCTCTGTTCTTGCCCCAGCAATTAATTTTCTTGTATAACTTAATTTTTATTTTATACTAAAAGAACACAGGTACGTTGTTCTTAGCTCTGTGATTAAACACAGGACTCCTCTGCCTCACCACGTCCCCAGGGCAACCATTCACAATCCATATTCAAGTTCAGGGTGCTAAAAAGCTTCTTGGCGGGGGGGGGGGGCTGGTTGACTGTGGAATGATCACAAAGAGACTCCCGTGTGTCGGTGACCATAGGTCTTTTCATTTGTGCTGCTTAGAAAGTTAAACACCCTACCCTGGCATAAAGAATGCGGGGTGGATGCAACTACGCCCCACCCAGGTGGCTACTGGATTTCGGGTGCCGTTTACGAAGTACGGTCCGTAATTTTCCTCACTGGGATGATAGTCCGTCTTTATCACGTAGTAAAGGGCTATACAGGGCAAGTCTCTTTTGTAGATTTGCTCAACTTTTGCATGGTCTGAATGAGTACTCCATCCATGCACCAGCACCACACTGCCTCATAGTATGTTTTACTCCCTGGTAGTTACTCTTCACGGCTGTTCTTTTTTCCGAGTTTTCCACCCCATTCCTCTTGGTTTGTTTTTCCATAAGGACTTTGGAATCATGAAATTTAACCAGAGATCTAGGGAGAATTTCCATGCTTATGGAGTAGCTGTTTTCTCATCCAAAAGCATGATAGGACTTTCCATTTGTTTCCACTTGTCTGCTTTTGTGAATGTGTTAAACGTTTTCGGATGGAAGTCTTGCATATTCCTTGTTATGGTGATTCCTAAATACCTCTTCTCTTTACTTTAATTACGGCAAAATGCACATAACATAAAATGTATTGTTTAAACCATTTTTAAACCTTTCTATAAACTTTTTGTTTTTAATGTTTGTTTATTTTTGAGAGAGAGAGCATGAGCAGAGGAGGGGCAGAGAGTGAGGGGGACAGAGGATCCGAAGTAAGCTCTGTGCTAACAGTAGTGAGCCATGATAGGGGCTCGAACTCACGAACCATGAGATCATGACCTGAGCCGAAGTCGATGCTTAACTGATTGAGCCACCAGGCATCCCTATTTAAACCATTTTTAAGTGTACCATTCAGTTTCTTTATGTACATTCACGTTGTGGGGGCGCTTGGGTGGCTCAGTCAGTTGAGCCTCCGACTTCGGCTCAGATCATGATCTTACGGTTGGTAAGTTCGAGCCCTGCATTGGGATCCGTGCTGACAGCTCAGAGCCTGGAGCCTGCTTCGGATTCTGTGGCTTCCTCTCTCTCTGCCCCTCCCCTGCTCGTGCTTGCTCGCGCTCTCTCTCTCTCTCTCTCTCTCTCTCTCTCAAAAATAAACATTTAAAAAATTTTATTTAAAAAAAAAGTACATTCACGTTGTGGTGCCTGGATTATCTTCGCATTTTGCGTTTTTTCTGTTGGGGTCTCCTATTTTCAGAGTGGTCATCTATTTATAGGAAATTCGTCTCTAAATTATTTCTGAGTTTGTTAATTTTTGTGCCGCTACTTAATTCTGTCACTGTCGGGGGTAGTTTTTCAGGTGACATGCTTTATGAAGGGATGGATTATGAAGAATAGAGTCTTGGTCTATACACAGTGATAGGTGTACCCCCTCCTTCCCACTGTTATACTTCTAATTTTTTTCTTTCATCCAATTGTCTGAGTGACACTTTCACTGAACGGCAGCTTTGCTGGTCGGCACCCTCGCCTTTTTCCTAACTTTTCACGTTCAGCGTGACACTTGTTTTGAAGCTGGCATGTGCCTCTCGGGGGGAGGGGGTAATTTTTGTGCTTAATAAATAATCTAAACACTGCAATACGGCCAAGTTGAAAATATACACAAATTTGACTTTTACTAGCTGAATACTTGTTACATCGATCTCCTTTGCTTAATTGACTTAGTTAATCACCGCGTTATGTTAATTTCTTTTGTTCCTTTTGTTTGTTTTTCAGTGGTCTGACAAGCCCTGTGTACCCCATTTGCTTCAGAGGGACAGTTACTATGTTTATACCCAGCAAGAGCTCAAAGAAAAGCTGTATCAAGAGATCATTTCATACTTTGACAAAGGCAAAGTGAGTTTGGTTTTTTTGGGTTTTTTTTTTTTTTTTTTGTAGTAGGGGAGGGAAGAAATTGGCTGCAATACTGCAATGCCATTCTGATGCTAACTGCCCACGGTTAGCACAGACCCCTCAGGTGAAGGAGATAGTCACCAGTAAAACAGCCCTCTCTTTAGACAACCAGCCACAGTTTGGGGGACTCTGGACCACCCACACGTATGACCAGCTGACAAATTTGAGCGGAGAGGGTCCTATGACGCCCTCAAATTTGATAATACGCCAGAACAACTAACACAACTTGGTAAAGTGCTGTGCTTACGATTACGAGTTTTATCTCAAAGGGCCCAAATCAGAACCAGCCAAATGAAGAAACACACAGGACACGGTCTAGGAGCGTCCCCAATGCAGAGCTTCTGTGTCCTCTCCCTGTGGATTCAGGTCACATCACTCTCCTAGCAACGCGATGTGTTCACCATTCGGAATCTGACCTGAGCTCCTCCTGTGCATAGAGTCTTTGCTGGGGTTGAAGGCCTCGTTAACTGACTCAGTGGCCACACGAGCGAACTCAGTGCCCAGCAGCCCTCTCCTCCCTGGAGGTCAAGCTGATACCGTGTAGTTCAAGGCCCCAGCCCTCTAATCCCATGGGCTGCGGTTCTGGCAAGGCCAGTGCCCATTCTGAGACAGACCACAGGCCCAGTGTGTGTCACCTCATTAGTAGAACTTCAGGTGTGGTCTGAGGGTCCCGCCAGAAACAACAGAGTCACTCTCATCACTGGGGACATTCCAAGAGTTTAGAAGTCCCCTCTTAGGAACTCGGGACAGAGACTGCACGAATTATTTTCGAACAGTGACTCATGACTCACTCTTTTCTTATTCCCATGTGTCTCTTGGAATTCTGGTATTTTTCATGGGAGAGGAAATGGAGAGAGAAATTGAAGAAGTCAGTAGACATCAGTTACCTTGAAGATGGGTAACCCCATTGGAGAACGTGCCGGGCGGCCCAGGGCCCTGCTCTCCATGACCCTAATTTCATCACTTAGGTATTGCTGAGTGCCAAGAGCCAGCACCATCATTTTGAGTGCATTCTCTAGAGATTATAGGCACATGGCATGGCGGGGGTGGCTACTTGCCAGACTGCACAGGTAATAAGCAACCTGATTGCTCCAGGGGCCCTCGGGAAGGTAAAATAAACATGTGAACTGGGCAGGAAATTGCGGAGTCTCTGGTGAACTGGAGGAAGCATGTTCAGCTGAAAGGCTTTAAAAAAAAAAATTTTTTTTTAACGTTTTATTTATTTTTGAGAGAGACAGAGACAGTGTGAGCAGGGGAGGGGCAGGGAGAGAGGGAGTCACAGAATCCGAAGCAGGCTCCAGGCTCCGAGCTGTCAGCACAGAGCCCGATGCGGGGCTCGAACCCGCGAACCGTGAGATCATGACCTGAGCCGAAGTTGGATGCTCAACCGACGGAGCCACCCAGGCGCCCCAACGTTTATTTATTTTTAAGAGACAGACAGACTGCGAGCAGGGGAGGGGCAGAGAGACAGGGAGATACAGAATCCGAAGCAGGCTCCAGGCTCCGAGCTGTCAGCACAGAGCCTGATGCAGGGCCCGAACCCACCAGTCGTGAGTGAGATCATGACCTGAGCCGAAGTCGGGCGCTTCACCGACTGAGCCACCCAGGCGCCCCTAGCTGAAAGGCTTTTACAATGGAGAAAATAGTATAGAAGGGATAACGGGGGCGGGGGGAGGAAAAAACGGTGTGCTATCCAAACAAAACATCCTAGAGTTGACACGTTTCAGAGATCTGGGTAGTTCTTACGGACTGCCACTTCTGGCCACTATTCCTGATTGATCAGTGCAACTTGTTAGTTAAAAATAGACAAATGAGGGGTGCCTGGGTGGCGCAGTCGGTTAAGCGTCCGACTTCAGCCAGGTCACGATCTCGCGGTTCGGGAGTTCGAGCCCCGCGTCAGGCTCTGGGCTGATGGCTCGGAGCCTGGAGCCTGTTTCCGCTTCTGTGTCTCCCTCTCTCTCTGCCCCTCGCCCGTTCATGCTCTGTCTCTCTCTGTCCCAAAAATAAATAAACGTTGAAAAAAAAAATAGACAAATGAACAAGCCAACGCATCCTTCAGAATGGGAGAAGATATTTGCAAATGACATATCGGTTAAAGGGCTAGTATCCAAAATCTAGAAAGAACTTACCAAACTCAACACCTGAAAAACAATCCGGTTAAGAAATGGGCCCAAGACATGAATAGACTTCTTTTCCAAAGAAGACGTCCAGATGGCTAACAGACACATGAAAAGATGCTCAACATCATTCATCATCAGGGAAATCTATATCAAAACTACGATGAGATACCACTTCACATCTGTCAAAATGGCTCAAATCAACACAAGAAACAACAGAGGTTGGCGAGGATGCAGAGAAAGGGGAACCCTCCTTACCCTGTTGGTGGGAATGCAAACTGGTGAAGCCACTTTGAAAAACAGTATGGAGGTTCCTCAAAAACTTAAAAATAGAACTAACTACCCCATGACCCAGCAATTTCACTACTGGATATTTCCCCAGTGGATACAAAAATACTGATTCTGAGGGACACATGCACCCTGATGTTTATAGCAGCACTATCAATAATAGCCAAATTATGGAAAGAGCACAAATGTCCATCGACTGATGAGTGGATAAAGAAGGCATGGCAAAAAAAAAAAAAAAAAAAAAAAAAAAAAGGCGGCATGGCATATATATGCAATGGAGTATTACTCAGCCATCAAAAAGAGCGAAATCTTGCAACATTGTGGATGGAGCTAGAGTGTATTATGCTGAGCAAAATAAATCAGTAGGAGAAAGACAAATACCATATTATTTCACTCGTGTGTGGAATTTAAGAAGCAAAATAGATGAACATAGGGGGAAAACATAGACAAACCATAAAACAGACCCTTAATTATGGGGAACAAATTGAAGCTTGATGGGGGGGAAGTGGGTGGGGGGTGGGATAAATGGGTGTGGGTATTAAGGGGGGCACTTGTTGGGATGAGCACTGGGTGTTGTGTGGAAGTGATGAATCACTAAATTCTATTCCTGAGACAAATATTACACTATATGTTAACTAACTGGAATTTAAATAAAAACTATAAGCAAACAAATTAATTTATAAAAGCAGATAATCACCTTAATAAAATAGCTACCATCCATTTAGTACTGGTTACTCTTTTTGGTGATTTCCAGACTTCCCTTTCTAATTTAATTCTCCTTAAAACCCTGTTAGGTAGATCTTGTATCTTTTTTACAGGTGACAAACTTGAGGCCCAGAGAGCAAGTATATTTGCTCAAACACTTTGCTCTCTGCACCCCTTTGCCCTCTTAAACATCATTGAGGATCCCAAAGAGCTTTCTTCCCCCTGAATTATATTTATTGATACTTCTACTCTTAGAAATTGAAACAGAAAATCTTAAAATATTTGCTTATTTGTTCTCTTAAGGCCATTTTTACTATTAATATAAATCATATGTATTAAAAATAAGTATATATTCCAGGGGTGCCTGGGTGACTCAGTCGACTTCGGCTCAGGTCATGATCTCACGGTCTGTGAGTTCGAACCCCACGTTGGGCTCTGTGCTGACAGCTCGGAGCCTGGAGCCTGCTTCCGATCCCGTGTCTCCCTCTCTCTCTGCCCCACCCCCGCTCGTGCTCTGTCTCTCTCCGGCTCTCAAAAATAAATTTAAAAATGTTAAAAAAAAAGTAACTATACATTCCATAAAAATAGTGATACGAGTAGCATCGTTTGACACGTTTGCAAATCTCTTCAGCATCTGGCTGAACAGGAGACAGCAGGATTCTCCTGTCTGCTTCTGTGTTCAGTCTCTGGCGGTATTACACCTGTTGTCGTCCGTGGGAAACCCCGTTGTACAAGAGGATGGGGCTTGGGAAAGGCAAATAGCGTTATTGTTACTAAGGAGATAACGTTGCCTTCTGGTCCCCCTAATAGGGTCTTGGGGACTCGCGGAGACCAGGGACCACACTCTGAGAAGCGCCGTGCTCGGCCATCTCCCTGCCTCTTACATAACTTAGCATTTGGAGAGAACTTCTCTGATAACTGTTGACTGGCTTCCAGCTCCAGAGTCACCTGATCTGGAATGGGTTCCATATGGCAGATTGCAGAGCCTTTGCAGGGTTCCAGGCACTGAAGTTTCAGAGGGGCCAAAGTTGGCAAATGATTTTTAGAAGACTTAATTTTAAAATGTGTTATAACCGTATGTGAACTGTCCCTACATTCCTTCAGCACCCAGAAACAGTGGAACACAGCACCTGGTTAATAAGGATCAAGTAGGAAATTACCAGATGCTGTGTTATTTATAGTGTCCATCTAAGAGGCGTTTCATGAACTATCAAAACGAACCGAGGGGGGCGCCTGGGTGGCTCAGTCGGTTGAGCGTCCGACTTCAGCCAGGTCACGATCTCACGGTCCGTGAGTTCGAGCCCCGCGTCGGGCTCTGGGCTGATGGCTCGGAGCCTGGAGCCTGCTTCCGATTCTGTGTCTCCCTCTCTCTCTGCCCCTCCCCCATTCATGCTCTGTCTCTCTCTGTCTCAAAAATAAATAAACGTTAAAAAAAAAAAAAAAAAAAAAAAACGAACCGAGGGCTCAACCTGGGATGCCAGCCTCAGGCACCACATATGTGCAGTAGGCTGTAACTGAGGCAGTCATAAATGGTTTAAAAAGGCATTTTTCTTAAAACTCCCGTTGGCTAAGTAGATAGTTTGGTTAGGAATAGGGAATCAGGGGCGCCTGGGGGGCTCAGTCGGTTAAGCGTCCGACTTCGGCTCCAGTCATGATCTCGCGGTTCGTGGGTTCGAGCCCCGCGTCGGGTTCTGTGCTGACAGCTCAGAGCCTGGAGCCTGCTTCGGATTCTGTGTCTCCCTCTCTCTGTGCCCCTCCCCTGATGGCGCTCTGTCTCTTTCTCTCAAAAATGAATAAAAAGCATTAAAAAATTTAAAAAAAAAATAGGGAATCAGTGCTCTAAATTAGAGAAACAGCTTCCCGAATTGCACGCAACAGTATGGTTAGCCTTTCTTCCATTTTCTTCTCCTCCCAAACATCCTTATTCAAAGCGCACACACACACACACACATACACGCACCCCAGAATCAGAACCAGAGCTCACACCAACTTCCTTTCCCCTCTGACAAGACTTCCATGCTTTCAAAACCCAGGTTTGGGATCTGGTTCCTCTCAACTCTCCGTGGTCTTTCGTGCTTTGCCCTTTCAATGCCGTATCGCGTTGTTTAGGACGCACGGTATTCGTCATGTTCTTGCAAATAGAGTTATAGAAGACGTGGCCTGGAAAGCAGCCAAGATACAGTAGCGTCATCATGTCAGAAAAAGACAAAGGTTTGGTTGATCCAGGAGGTGAGGCGTGGTGAGAATGTCTGCAGAAACTCAACCCACCTGACTCCTTAGTCACTGTCAGCGACTCTCCCCTGACTTTCACAGAGGGATCACCGACTGCTTTGTTCTCCGCTTGTAACCCTACCTTTCTTTTTCTGAAGATGTGGGAGAAGGCCATCAAACTGAGCAAAGAGTTGGCTGAGACCTACGAGAGCAAAGTATTCGACTACGAGGGCCTTGGCAACCTGCTGGTGAGTCCTGGTCAGAATATATCAAGCCTCCAGGAGGAGTGTGAAAATCAGCATTCAGGCACATGTTTTTGAACATTTGAGAAAGTCGAGATAAACAGCCTCCTTTACCATGGAAAAGTAAACCGTGCTCAAAAGAAAAATGAAAAAAAGATGAGGTCCAAAAAACGTTCACGTTAGCTTCCAGATTATCTCTGATAAAGAGCTCGAGATCCTTGCCTACAGACCTCTTGCCCTTGTCTGTGCCTTTTGTCTCTCTAAGGACCCTCCGTATTCCTGACCCATCTCCCCTCTCCCCTCGCAGTTACTCTGCCTTCTGTGAACACGCCCCATATTTCAGATATTTTCTGACATCTTCTGTTCATCAAAATTACTTGTTCTGTGGCCCACATCCTCAGGGGCCTGCTGGTGGCACAGATCAGCTATTTAATATAGCAAAACAAAAATAACCCTCTAAATGTCCAGTGGTAGGCCAACACAGCATTCCATTTGATAATTGTTAGTAGAGGAATCACAAAAGGTCAGGCCACCCATTGTTAGGTAATAATACAGTTGACCCTTGAACAACGCGGGATGGGGAGGTGAGGGGCGCCAACCCCCCCACACAGCTGAAAAACCACACGACTTTTGATTCCCCCAAAACTGAACTACTAATAGCCTATTGCTGACCAGAAGCCTGCCTGATAACATAAACAGTTGATCGACACGTATTTTGTACGTGTGTTCTATATTCTTACAATGAAGTAAGCTGGGGAAAGACATTAAGAAGATTGAAAGGAAGAGAAAATATTTCCAGTCCTACACTGTCTTTATCAAAAAAAAAAAATCTGCCTGTAAGTGGACTCAAACATTTTAAACGCATACTGTTCAAGGGTCAAGTGTATTTTATTTGAGGGGATAGTTGTCAAGGTCACTTGGAAAAGAGCTTGCCCATGTGCTGTGCCAGTTCCTAGTCTCACACACAAAAATCACTTACTCATTTCCTGAACTAAACCGAGCTGTTCGTGACGTAACGTGTTACCCTTCGAAGCAAACACTGTGATAGAAACCTTCACCTCAATAGAGTAGCAATGCAGTCATGGAACCATTGTGGGAGGGGCCGGGACATGCCTCAAAGACCCCAGGTCTGGTGACCTGTTTTGCTTTCTTTAAGTCTGACTCTCAGCCCTGGCCGGGAAACCTATTCCCGTGGGAAGGATTGAAATTAGGGCTGGTACCAGATCTTGAAAAACAGAACATCACCACCACCTTCTGGGCACTTGTGGCTGAACCAAGGACTTTAACGCAAACCACCTGTGAGAACCAGAAGATTCCTGATCTTTCCTCACGGGTCTCTGTTTCAGTGCAGCCACCCTCCGTGAATCTCAGAAAGAGCTTTTGAACCTGTTAGGGGTCCTGAACCCCCTTCAGGAAACTGTCCATCACTAAACACTGCCCCCCTCCGTAGAGGCATGCACACGTGTGCATCTTTCTGCATGCAGCTTCAGAGATTGCTAGACCCTCCAAGGCTCATTCACGGACCCACGTCCCAACCCTTCGATCCAAGAAAAGGATAACGTCTTGGCCCACAAGATATTTTCCAAAGATTTTTCATTTATCTGTTGATCCATGGGAAATGACAAAGCGACCAATACTCTGATCTTCCCCACCCCTCGGTGGTGCCCTTGTAACCTCCCTGTGGAATGCCTTGTTTTGTTTTCCAGAAAAAAAGAGCCTCGTTTTATGAGAACATCATTAAGGCAATGAGGCCTCAGCCGGAGTACTTCGCCGTTGGATACTATGGACAGGGCTTTCCTTCTTTCCTACGGGTAAGAATCCTCGGGGTGGTCCTCTAAGCCATTAAGCCATGCCATCTGAAGGAGGGAAGGTATTCATCTCTGTTCCAGATGGGCCTAGCGTGTTAGCAGCTGGAGGCCCGTGTTCTCACTGTGGGAGGTCGGGGAGGGAAACCACTTCCTGCGTGGCCAGCGTCCTCACCCCACGCCCCCAGCCTCTGGTATTCTGGCAGCGCGGTTGTAAAATGACTTTTCCCAGGTGGAATGAAAAGGGGAAAAACAGAACCCTCCCCTCCACTGGTCTGCTGCTACAGATCAGGCTGGGGGAAAGTGCAGATTGATGTGTTTCCTTGTTTATTTTGTTTCCAGCCAGAGCCAGTTTGAAAGCAAATATCCCAAGGACGGGACTGTGAGAGTTTCACAAAAATAAAAACAGGCGTTGTAGTAGTGAAAAGGACCGTGTTTTTCCTTCCCAAAATTGTCTATAACGGGATACTGGTTCTAAAATCTGAAAAACAAACAAAATCGTATTTTTTCCGGCACAAACGGAAGCCTCTTTAGAGGTGGCCGTGTTTGGATGTATGATCCATTTTCCTTCCCCTAATTTAAGAAAATGTAGAAAGGAAGTACTCTGCGTGCTGCATCATTCCCAAGGAGGAGGTAACTCATTCATTCATTCATTCTGTAACGTCTGCTGAGTGCCTACTGTGTACCAGGCACATACTAGGCAGATTATAATCAGATATGGCCCTTACTCTCATGGCGTTTACAGCCTAATGGGTATAATGTTAATTGAATAATTATGCAAACAAATGGAAATTGAAACTGACCAAAACGGGTATCCTGTGCTGTAAGCGTTGGTTAACCAGGGAGCATTTACTGAAATATTAACCCAAGTAAAATAAAAACTTATGTTCACATGAAAAAAAAATTCACATGATTGTTTATAGCACCGTTATTTATAATCACCAAAGACTGGATGCAACTCAGGTGTCCCTTAGTTGATGAGGGGATTAAAAAAAATGTGAAAGAGCCATGCAATGGAATATTACTCAGTAATTAAGAGGAATAAAGTACTGGGGCGTCTGGGTGGCTCGGTCACTTAAGCATCCAACTCTTGATTTTGGCTCAGGTCATGATCTCAAGGTTTCATGAGTTCGAGCCCAAGTCAGGCTCTGCACTGGCAGCATGGAGACTGCTTGGGATTCTCTCTCTCCCCACCTCTCTCTCTGCCCCTCCCCGACTTGTGCTGCCTCTGTCTCTCCCAAGATGAATAAATGAACTTAAAAAACATTTTTTTTTTTTTAAAGGAATGAAGTTCTGATACATACAAGCATGTGGGTGAATCCCGGTGCATTGTGCTAATAAGTAAAAGAACTTAGAGCATAAGGTCTACGTACTCTCTGATTTTCTTCTTTTTCTTTAATGTTTATTTTTTATTTTGAGAGAGAAAGAGAGCGCACAAGTGGAGGACGGGCAGAGAGCCAGGGAGAGAGAGAGAATATGAGCAGGTTCCACACTGTCAGCAGAGCCTGATGCGGGGCTCAATCTCCCCAGTCGTGAGATCATGACCTAAGCCAAAACCAAGAGTCGGACACTTAATGGACTGAGCCACCCAGGCGCCCCTCTCTGATTTTCTTTATATGGCATCTGTTACGCTTAACGTAGAGATGGAAAACAGATGAGCCGTCATCTGGTAGCTGTTGGGGGAGGGTTGGGCTTCACAAGTATCAGGAAATTTTGAGTGGTAGTGAAACTGTTGTGTATCTTGATTGTGGTCATGGTTATGTTTGTCAAAACTGGCAGAATTTTACAGCAAACAGGGTAGATTTTACTCTATGCGAATCATGCCTGCGTTTTGTTTAAGAGTCGAGAAAGACTTCCTGGGAAATTGCTGTTCCGACTGCAATGTGAGCTTGGTGTTATGGAGATCAGGGTGATAGGAAGAAACATTCCAGGCAGAGGAAGTGGCAGGCGAGGGCATGGCTGTGCCTGGGAATGAAAGACCAGCACGGTGGTCACAGACAGAGTGAGGTGAGCAGGGAGTTGAGGCACAAAGTGTGGGGGAGATCACACCGGGCAGGGCCATGGGGTTGCCCCAGCTGTGTTGTCAGCATCCCAAGAGCAGGAGGGAGCCATTGTGGATTCTAGGTGTTGGCAAGGTTATTGTCTGGCTGGTATGGGCAGTGGTCGGATGTGTATAGATAAGCCACTAGAAACTGTCGCAGATTTTGAGAGAAGGGATGTCGGGATGGCCTAGGGAAGTAGCTGTAGGAAAAATGGAGGGATTTCGTACTTGATGATTATTGTTGGGCCATGTGCGTGAGGAAGGAAGGGAGTAGGTCTCTGGCCTGTGTACTAGAGGGGCTATGGAGCCATCCACTAAGATAGCAGTAAAGGAAAAAGATAGAATCAATCCGTTCATTGAATAAATATTTATTGAACTCTTACTTTGTGCCTTGTTATATTATAGGCATGGGGGCACGGTCCAAAGCAACCCAAATCCTTGAAATAATGGAGCTTATATACTAGCTTGGAAACACACACAAAATGTAAGTGAGACATTTAGTATGTCAGACGGCCTAGAACAATGCCTCACACCGTGTAGACACTCCATAAGTATCAAGGAGAAGATGTCAGGGAAGGTGAACAGAGAGGCAGGTGATGGGGGTGGAGCTACAATTTTAAATGGAGTGAATAGGAAAGGTGTCAGTAAGGAAATGACACTTGAGCAAAAACCTGAAAGAAGAGAGGGAATAAGGCAGGTAACCGTCAAGAGATGAGATGGGGTACCAGGCAGTGAGGACAGCAGGTTCGGAAGCCTTGAGCCTGGAAGCACATGACCAAGAGGACAAGTAGAGAATGGGGGCAGATGGCTCTGGGTACCGGATCGCAGAGGGCCTGTCCCATCTTTGTACGTTCTTTGTGAAAGTCTGGTTTCGGCCATACTCCGTGTGAGGTAAATTTGGAACATCCGAAAGATGCAAGTCAACAATCTGATGTATGGATCCAGAACTCAACGGAAAGTTCCCGGCTGGAGATAAAGTTGGGGGGTTATATTTGCACCTGGATGAGGTAGCGTAGGGAAAGAGAATGGGGCACCAAGGGGAGAGGGTCTAGGAAGGAGCCTTGCAGTAGGTTCTAGTCTTAAATCGGCCCTCAGTCTCGGCACTCGAGTCCTGGTAAGGCAGTGGTGCCTGCCATACTTGTGTGTGACTGCTGTGTCACGTGACGTAACGGACGTGGGTCGGTGGGCCAGCCAAAAGACTAGACTTTCCAGTTGAGACATCGGGGTCCAGATCATCGGCTGGGTGACTCTGTGATGTCGGCCAAATCCTATGACCTCCGCCTTTTCTGATGTGTAAATTGGAGAAATACTGCCCACTCCACAGGGCCGTTTTCAGAAGGAAATAGATAGCCCAGAGGAGTGCTTTACACGCCGTCAAGTGGTTTGTGGATGCTCTGTGTTATCAAAGGTGCTGGAAAATATAAATGCCTCCTCAGTGATCTAACCTACGTGCCCTTCTGTCTTACGGACTATTTCCCCAAACTCAGACTATCTGAAATTGTGTTGTCCGCTTCCCCCCAAGCCCAGCCCGGTCCCCTTCGTCCCCGTTTCTGTCAGCGGCACATGCTCTTCCTGCTCCCAGGCCAGGCATCCCCGAATCCTCCTTGATTCTCCCCATCTGCTGGCCCTTCACCAAACACCAGAGTCAAACACCAGATCTTGTAGCTTCCCCTTCTCCCACTCAGTCCTGCCTAGGATTCCTGCAGCTGAATGTGCACTCCACTGTTCAGACGAGCCTGTCCAGACTGCTTCTGTCATCCTGTCACTCCCTCCTTGCAGAACCTCCAGTACGTTCCCTGGGCCTTCGGAACTTGTGCCTGCCTTTCACTGGTCTGGCTCATCCAAGCTTATTTCTTCTACCTCAGTTCCATCCTGTCTGCCCCGTGGCCTTATCCTTCTGTTCACTTACCGTGCCTGTTTTGGTTGTCCAGCCCTTCTCTTTTCCTCTCCTTACCCTATCTGTCCACCTGGGCCCGGTCAATCTCAACGTCGTCCCTGAAGCCCTCCCTTGCAATCCGTTCTGGTCCGTGCTGACCTTGTGCTTGTCTGCTCCCGTTCACCTTGTTGCCCACGTCCCACACTTAGTGCCACCCTGTGCTCAGCTTCCTTGCCTGCCGCCGCTTTGCCTGAACGATGGCATTTCACGAGGCAGGAATTAGTCACATAAATCTTTCCCGGCTTGGGAAAACTTTCATCCTCCCTTCCCAAAGATCTGGCAATTTCGACCGCCATCGGCATTTATCCTACAAGATACGTTGCCTTCAAGTTACTTGTATCAACTGTCATATTTGCTTGTTTTCTGTTTCTGCCGGAAGCTGAGTTTTGTGAGAGTGGGGGCATCATCATATCCCTCGTGTCTTAGCATTTCCACTGTGTTTGTCCAATGCGTGTTGGTTATGTGAATGGACAAGTAAATTCTAAAAGCGATTTTCCCGGACAGTATGGGCCCCAGTTTTAGTTAAAACGGCTCATGTCTGGGCTGCCAATGCTAAGTACTCATCTGTGATGAGCAGGTGAGCAGAAACCTTCAAACCGTGGCTGCGTTAGAACTTAACTTGGGCGACATCAGCCGTGAATCAGATTACTCCTAAGCCTGAGACTTAGGAAACTTCTTTCTTAAAAAAAAAAAAAAAAAAAAAGGCTCAATTCTATTAATTTTGTTAAACAGAAGAAGAATGTAGGTTAGAATGGAGAGAACAGTATTTAGTGCAGTTATTTTCCTTGAGACGTTGACATTGCCCTCCACGGTGGGTTTTTGGGAGGAATCTAGGGACTGCTCTAAAGCATTCTGTTCTTCCCAAGTGAAAGTTTGTTGTGTTGACTCTCTTCGTGCATTCCCGTCCTGTATGTCAGTGCCACTCCAAGCGCTGGTCCACAGACCGATACTGGATCTTGATGGGAGGAGGGATTGCCTGGGAAGAAATCGCTACCCTTCCTTCCTTCATTGAGAATGTCTTGCTATGGGGAAAAAAAAAAAAATCCGGTAAATGCAACACTGTGCCCGGTGATATCACAGATCCATATCAGGGCACAAGCCCCTCATTGCCTTGTGGATGAGTGCAGAGCACTCCTCTGGTCTGTGGTCGTTGGGCCACACTACGAGAAGCACTGCGGAAGCAGCTTTATGCCCTTGACCTTAATGCCCAAATCACCCATGAGCTCTTGCCGGATAGGATGGTTGGTGCAGGGCGCGCAGTGAGTATTCAGTGAGAACGTGATGGCGCTTGGCTGGGAGGGCATGGCTTCCTCAGCACCGGGCTCTCCAGGGCTCCTTCACGCTTCATATTTAACTACCCGCCTTGCTGTCTCTGACCTGCAGAACAAAATCTTTATCTATCGGGGGAAGGAGTACGAGAGGCGAGAAGACTTCAGCCTGAGGTTGCTGACGCAGTTCCCCAATGCCGAGAAGATGACCAGCACCACGCCCCCGGGAGAGGAAATCAAGTCGTCCCCAAAACAGTGTATCCTTGCCTTGGGGAGGCCCAGCCCGGCCCGGCCACAGAAGCTAAGGGTTCGGTCCCCCGACCACTCGTTTAACCATTCTGACTCAGCCTCCCATTCTGTGTCAAAGCTTTGGGGCCCTATGTCCTTAGCTCATGGTTATGAAGTAGAGGAGAGAGATGGTAAGCAGATCTTGAATAGGAAAGGATGTTTTAGAGCCAAATGGAGAGCTTGAGGACAGAGCGTTCCTGCTCAGAATCCTGGATCCTGGATAAAGACGTCTGGCTCTTCTTTTGTAACATGCAATGACTTACTGAAAAATTAATTACATGCTTTCTTTTTTTTTTTAGATGTTTTTATTTGTTTTTGAGAGAGAGAGAGAGACAGAGTGTAACTGGGGGAGGGGCAGAGAGAGGAAGACACAGAATCCGAAGCAGGCTGCAGGCTCCAGGCTCTGAGCTGTCAGCACAGAGCCCGACACAGGACTTGAACCCACGACCCACGAGGAGCCACCCAGGCACCCCTATTACATGCTTTCTTATACATAAGTAAATAAGCGAGCTCCATGACAAAATTAGTTTTGAAGCCTTTTCATGTGTTTTGTACTAAAATAAAGATGTTCTAAAATTGAACAGTATTCAGAATAAAGAGAGGTAGGTAAGACAGAGCTGGTGTGGCATGGTAGATAAAAAAAAAAACAGTCTCTGGAGCCTCAGTGCCTGGGTTCGAGTCTCAGCTCTATCATGTACTATGTCTCTTAAGGGCAAGTTCCTTAATGTCTATGCTCCTTAGTTTTCCCATCTATAAAATGGGAATGGTGTTCATTCTTTCTCATGGAATTTTTGTAAAGGTGGAGCAAATATATGTCAAAGATTAGTAACAATGCCTGGTATTAATACAAATTCAATAGATATTGCCTATTATCATAGGTACCGGTGTAGAAAGATTCACGATAATAACAGACCAATAGACAGACGTTTAAGAGAACAGCCACCCGTTAACACACAGTAGGTGCTTGGAAAAAGACTAGTCTTTGAGGATAAATCCTTGTTTGGGTTATGAGGGTTCAGAAAACCACCGAGCTGCCTCTGTGGTATGGGAATGAAAAGAGGTCTTCCAAGAACTGAATTCCTGTCGCTTGGCCCCCGGCCCTTCCTGCGTATTCACTAGACCTTGTCGAAACTTCTTCGTTCCTCCAGGTCTTGCTTTCTCATATACGAGGTGTGAGTCTGTTTTCCCTAAATACCTAGTAGCGCTTCTGTGAGGATCCAAATAGAAAGGAGATCATTAAAACGCTCTGTCAGCTAGACCGGTGTGAGGCCCAGCCCGGTGGTGCTCAGATTTTCTCATGCGTGAGGATCGCCACGGAGAGATTCTCACTGAGCAGTTGTGAATTGTTTTTTCTTTTGTTTTTTTTACTGCTTATTTATCTTTGAGAGAGAGAGCGTGCGTGTGTAAGTGGGGGACCGTGAATCCGAAGCCAGGCTCTGCTGCACTGACGGTGGTGAGCCCAATGTAGGGCTTGAACTCACGAGCTATGAGATCATGACCCGAGTCAAAGTTGGATACTCAACGCCCGGAGCCACTCAGGCACCCCTCAGCAGCTGTGAATTCTTATTTTTTATTTTTTATTTTAATTAACGTTTATTTATTTTTGAGACAGAGAGAGACAGAGCATGAATGGGGGAGGGGCAGAGAGAGAGGGAGACACAGAATCAGAAACAGGCTCCAGGCTCCGAGCCATCAACCCAGAGCCCGACGCGGGGCTCGAACTCATGGACCTCGAGATCGTGACCTGAGCTGAAGTCGGACGCTTAACCGACTGAGCCACCCAGGCGCCCCAGCAGCTGTGAATTCTAATTCTGTATTCTTAGTACCTGTCCTGGTGCCAGGGTCTAGAGACTTCACCCAGAAATCCTGGAAGTCACTGGTCTGTCCGGACGCATGGCCTGAAACTCCAGTTTAAATGCTGCAGATTTTGGGGCGCCTGGGTGGCTCAGTCGGTTAAGCGTCCGACTTCAGCTCAGGTCACGATCTCGTAGTACGTGAGTTCGAGCCCCGCGTCGGGCTCTGTGCTGACTGCTCAGAGCCTGGAGCCTGTTTCAGATTCTGTGTCTCCCTCTCTCTCTGACCCTCCCCCGTTCATGCTCTGTCTCTCTCTGTCTCAAAAATAAATAAATGTTAAAAAAAAAAAATTTAAATGCTGCAGATTTTGAAACAGTAGATCTGCACTGGCAAGGGCCAGAAATAAAAGGTTATTACTAATTCAGACTATCAAGTCAGAGACTCGGGTCTTACCCCCGAGCTGGCTTGGAAGCCTGACTTTACCATTTTCCATTACGTGCTCTGGCTCATCTCGGAGCCTCAGATTCCTATCTTAAAAGATTTATCACATCCACCTGTTAGTTGTGTTTTATTAGAGGTAACGTATGGAAAGCCTACTTCAGGGGCACCTGGGGCGGCTCAGTCAGTTAAGTCCCTACTCTTGATTTCAGTTCAGGTCATGATCTCATGGTTTGTTGAGACTGAGCCCTGCGTCCGGCCCTGCACTGACAGCACGGAGCCTGCTTGGGATTCTGTCTTCCTGTCCCTCTCTCTCTGCCTCTCCTCCTTTCCCCCTCCTCACAATAAAGGAAGGGATGAAGGGAGGAAGGGAGGAAGGGAGGGAGGGAGGGAGGGAGGAGGAAGGAAGGAAGGATAGGGCAGGAAGGAAGGAAGGAAGGAAGGAAGGAAAAAAAAGGAAAGACAAAATCTACATCAGTCCCCAGCTATGGCCCTCAATAAACAAGTGCTATCCAAAGATCCCAGAAATTCTATTGCACAGGCTCTGGAGTCTGGCTATTTCAGAGGTATGCTTGTCAAAAAGAAATTATTTAAAACTGTTGTCTAATCCCCCCCCCTCGCCCCGATATTTCATTGATGCCTATTTCCTATGGCAAGGTTGTTTTGCCAGGTGTCTGACCAAAAAATGTCCTAGGATTGTGGCTTAATAAGGCATTTTGATAATACATAAGGAAACCCTGTTTTCCGTGCAGTCCTGGCATTCAGTGAAAAAGAGTAATTAATGCAGGTACCATGTCCCATCTGTAAAGCCGGGGGGGGGGGGGGTGGGCAGAGGGGGACAAGCAGTCCTTTCGGCCTGTGACAGCTTCATGGCCTGGCCCCTTTTCCTTAATGAGCTCGTCAGACATGCAGTGTTTCACCGTAAAGCCAGTGATGAGCCTGCCTCCCAGCTACAAGGACAAACCAGTTCCAGAGCAGATCTTAAAGTAAGGAGGGGCTCTTTTGGTTTGTTTTTAGAAGCATTTTTTTTCTCTGACACACTTGATCTAGAAGTACCTCAACACCAAAGCCTTGAACTCATTACAGTTTGGAAAACCTTCTGTTGTCTTAAACCTCTGGAGCTGCTCTAACAGGATACCACAGACTGGGTGGCTTATAAACAACAGACATTCATTGCTCACAGTTCTGGAGGCTGGGGAGTCCAAGGTCAAGGCTCCAGCGGATTTGGTGTCTGGTGAGGACACTGCTTCCTGGTTTCACAGACAATCGACTTCTTGCTGTGTCCTCACGTGGCAGAAAGGGTGATAGATCTCTCGGGTCTCTTACAAGGGCACTAATCCCATTCAAGAGGGTAGAACATAAGCACTTACCACGGAGGCTACTTCCTAATACCATCACGTTGTGGGGGGGTGGGAGGGTGTTAGGGTTTCAACATATGCACTTGGGGGGAACCCAAGTGTTCAGACCGCAGCAACTCTTTATTTTCAGTATAAAATATGAGCTTGGTAATTCGAAGGGATTTGGGGCAGGTGGGGTGGGGGTTGGGGTTTTTTTAGGCAGAGGGAGATCAGGAATTTCACTGTCAGGTTTTGGATCTCCTGGATCTCAATTCCACCCGGAAGCACTCACTTAGGAGTGGCTGACCTCACCTTGCCTGGTGGGTTCCCCAGTGATCACAGGTCCCGGTCTTTTTCCTCAGAAGCTAAAATATTAGAAGGATTGCTAGAACTGTGATAAAACTATTACAAATGCGATCACAAACATGGATATAAGTACATACGCCTTTTTAAATGGCGAGCTGTGGAATGGATCCGTAAATAAGAAAATTAAGATGTGCAATAAAATGTGCACCCCCTCCCGCCTTCCTTATGAAGACTGTGTCTGTTTTGAGATTGCTTAGGGGATAAGACTCGGTCTGTGGAAGACGCGGCCCAGGGCTTGTTTGAAGTTTGCTCAAGGAGCACTTGTTCTAAGAGAAACTCCAGCGTTGTGGCGATGTCTCTCTCTCCCCAGCTACTACAGAGCCAATGAAGTACAACAATTCCAGTATTCCCGGCCATTCCGGAAAGGAGAAAAGGATCCAGATAATGAATTTGCTGTGAGTCCATCCACTTTGCCCTCTAAAACAAGGTCAAGTTGCCATCCAAATGGAGGCTTTCCACCTGACCGCCACAGCAGAAACTATGGCACACGAGTGGTAGAGGTTCTACGTGCTTACTGCATAGACAGCCAGCTCATAAGCTCTAGACTCACCAGCCCCATCCATAAAAAAGGGGCTCTACTGTGGGGCTCCGACGTTGCGTTGAGTATGATGGGAGCAAGTCACGCCTCTTTGGACCTCACATTTCCCCTCTAGAACATGAGAGGGCCCAAGTAGATGATCCTTTGCAGCTTTAAACATTTTGATGCCCATTCACTAAGGAAGCATTTGAGAACAGAATCTCACTGAACTCAACCCTGGCCATTTTGGCCTGGGAACTGACCCTTCCTATTGTCTTTCCTTCCACCAGACCATGTGGATCGAAAGGACCACGTATACGACTGCGTATACCTTTCCTGGCATCCTCAAGTGGTTTGAAGTCAAACAGATTTCAACGGTGAGTCACTTGGAATTGGAATTCAGAAAATTCTTTTGTGTCTCCAAATATAATAAGGGCCTTTGTTAAGTGCCCCTCCGGTTCTCACTAGGCTGGCCAGCCTCCTCTGGCCAACTTTGTTTTCCAAAAGAGAAATAAAAGGCATGCTTGTGTAATAGAACGCCTCTGTAAAACTGATGTTACAAACCAACCCTAAAGGTTGCTCACAGTCAATGACTCTTTTATGACCAAATGAGTCTTGTCTCCTCATAATCCCACCAAGCGCCCCAAACCATTTTCAGAACGTCTCCTTGGAGTTTCCTGCCAATCAGATTCTTCTCTCCCAAAACATTTCCTCTTCTTTCATTCGTGGCTGATCACATCTACCAGTCCCCCCATGCTCTCCCTTCTCCAGCACTCCCAAAGCTGACCCTTTTACCTTCTTAATATTTATTAAATCTGTTTGTTTGTTTGTTTGTTTTCCAGCTCTCCTAATGTACCCTGTTTTAGTCCCTCATTCATCTCTGGTGGATGCCATGGAAAAAGCCCCCTCATTGGCCTCCTGCTTGGGCCTTCACAGGCTTGTTTTCCACACTGTCTCAGGGTGTGAGTTTCCATAGTGGAAAGCTGACCGTATCATTCTCATGCTCAAAACCTTGCCATGGCTCCCCAGTGCCTAGAGCATAAAGCCCCTGCTCCTTAGGACACACATGCAGAATCTTTGTGACTCGGTTCTGCCACCTCATCTCTTCAGGAATCTTCTGGAACGAAACTGCTCATTCCGTGCTATTTCAACCCTCCTTGATGATGCAGCGTTTTCTCTGCCCAAAGTGCTCCTTCTCAACCTAACTAACTCCCACTGAAATTCAGTTAGGTACCTGCTTCGCCAGGAAGCCATCTCTGAAACTCCCAGTTGGGATTAGATGCCCTTTCTCTGCCCCGTTGCAACCCGGGTTTATTTCTTTACATTTTTTTTTAACGTTTATTTATTATTGAGAGACAGAGCATGAGCACGGGAGGGGCAGAGAGAGAGGAAGACACAGACTCTGAAGCAGGCACCAGGCTCCGAGCTGTCGGCACAGAGCCCGACGCGGGGCTCGAACTCACAAACCACAAGATCATGACCTGAGCCGAAGTCGGACGCTTAACCGACTGAGCCACCCAGGCGCCCCAACCCGGGTTTATTTCTAACAAGTTACTACCATGCTTACATGTCTTGAGACGCCACTAAAACCGTAGGCTCCTCCCCGCCATGAATTCTGTCTCAATCACTTTTGTAACTGTAGAGCATAGCCCGGTACTTGGCATGAAATACACTTTGAGGAAATATATCCTGAACAAATCTGAACGGAAATCCGATGCCTTCCATGCCACTAGTAATAATATCGCTATCCCTCAAGTGTGAATATGATTTTTGGACAGAGACTTTTGGAATCAGGCTGTGGTAGGAGGTCATTTGTCTGGCAGTGGCTAAAATGAAGAACGCGGGTTTTCTTGAAACCTGGCTTTGAACACTTGCCCACAGGAATTGCTTGAACCTATATTGAATCTTATTTCATTTTCGTCCCAGATTCAGCTTGGATACTCTTTTTTAATTTTAATGTTTATTTTGAGAGAGAAAGAGCATGTGTGAGCAGGAGGGGCAGAGAGAGGGAGAGAGAGAGAGAACTCCAAGTGGGCTTTGCACGATTAGCACGGAGCCTGGGGGCAGGGCTCGATCTCACAAACCATGAGATCGTGACCTGAGCCAAAATCAAGAATCAGACGCTTAACGGAGCCACCCAGGTGACCCCAGCTTGGATATTCTAATACATCCCGTTATTTCTGGCTGCTTCTGACCACAGAACCCATACTAAGGTGACTTAGGTATGGTTTGAATGTGTGGCTTCCAAAACTTACCTTTGCTTGTGGCAGAAACATCGAGCCCCTTGCCAGTGAACTTTTGGGACGTTGCAGAAGTTATCTTGGATCAGATATCCTGCTACTCTCTTGTCACTTATCTTCTCAGAAATATCTGAGGAAGCTTTGCCTAAAAGGCCCTCATTATTACATCTACCTTTTTTTTCCCCCCAGATTTCTGGTAGACCTTTTGCCCCGAGAAATGATCACTACTATAGCTCTAATTCTAATTTTTAGGTCATCCTTGTACTTTCTAAGGACATTTTAAGTAGTTTACTTCACAACTTAGCAAGACCATTTCAAGGAAGTGTGGGATCCAAATAGACATAACCTTGACAAACACAGCTTTACTGTTTTATAGCCTGGTGAGAATTTTAAACCTTTTAAAAGGAACACTTGGGGGGCGCCTGGGTGACTCAGTGAGTTAAGCATCTGTCTCTTGATTCCGGCTCAAGACATGACCTCACAGTTCGTGAGTTCGAGTCCCACATCAGGCTCTGCACTGAGCACACGGAGCCTGCTTGGGATTCTCTCTCCCTCTCTCTCTGTCCCCAGCCTCTCAAAATAAATAAATAAATACTTTTAAAAATAAAATGAGAGGAACACTTAGGATTTTTTCAAAACTTGCTGTGAATTCACAAAATGCCCTTTCACTCCCTTGTCCACTATCGCAGGAGGAAATCAGTCCCCTGGAGAATGCCATAGAAACCATGGAACTCACCAATGAGAAGATCAGCAACTGTGTTCAACAACACGCCTGGGACCGGACCCTCTCTGTGCATCCTCTCTCCATGCTGCTCAGTGGCATCGTAGACCCGGCTGTCATGGGGGGATACTCCAACTATGAAAAGGTGGGCTGGGCCCTGGAATCCCCACTGAATCCCATGTCATTCCGTGACTCTCGCTCCGTGGCTCTGTGCGGCTGGTGCATTAGTTTCTTACGACTTGGCTGAGAGAGTTTTTCACTGTGCCCTTTTTACGAATGAGCAAATGAAATTGATGAAAAGCTGATCCCTGACCTCACACCTCCTAGAGATCCTCAGCAGCTCAGGCAGGGTTGGGCCACTGCCTGATAAAGAGTCACTGACAGATCAATCTAATATACCATCTCTGGTTGATTTACCTGTTGTTCCCTCTCCCTTTCTCCACTGAGAAGTAGAAAGCTTACAGGCGGCCCCAGAGGTAAAGATGCTCTAGAACTGAAGAAGCACCCGTGGGAAAGGCAGAACTGTGCTCTATCTAAAATTGGCTTCTAGGGGCACCTGGGTGGCTCAGTCCGTTAAGCGTCCGACTTCGGCTCAGGTCATGATCTCACAGCTCATGGGTTGGAGCCCTGCCTCAGGAACTGTGCTGACAGCTCAGACCCTGGAGCCTGCTTTGGATTCTGTGTCTCCCTCTCTGCCTCTTCCCCACCCACACTCTGTCTCTGTCTCTCTCTCTCTCTAAAATAAACATTAAAAAAAATTGTGCTTAACGGAGTTAATGTATCCAACATGTAAAAAAAAAAGTGCAAGTAATGGAGGCAAGATTTTTAATTATTCACTATGTTTCCAGTGGCTAAGTAATTTTGGAGTCCTCTTGCTGAATATAAACAAACATTTGGCTACTACACTCCTGTGGAGTAGCCGGGAGAGTGAGTGGAAAGAAAAGGAGATGAACGGGAAGGGCGAGTGGTTATTAGGTGGGCTGATTCTGTTATTTCCGTTTATACACAATGTCCTGAGAAGACCAGGGGCTTTAGAATCAGTCACTCCTGTGACCCAATCCCAGCTTCCCATTGGCCACCATGTGCTCTCGGGTGAGATACGTCACCTCTTTGAGCCCCAAGCTTCGTACCTCTTTGAGCCCCAAGCTTCGTACCCCAAGCAAATGAGGAAAATGCCTACCACACAGAAGCGGCTGGACGCTTATCTTGTATATAAGGAACATCGCAGAACACTTGCCTTCTAGTTGAGGCTTGATCGGTGTTGACTTCTTCCTCTCTCCTATCTGCCTGGAGACAAAGGTGATCTGAACGGGCAGGGCTCTGCGGCTATTGCTATTAACAATCTTCTTTTTTCTCCTTTCCCTTCAACCTTTCAGCCTTCGGAATCACTACACTTAGCAGCTGGGAAAGACCCAACACCAGAGATCAGTTCTTGTTTGCCCGTGCTTAGTGTTGATAATAACCTCCAGTGTTATCATGGAATTCAATACAAAACTAGGATCCAGAATATAATCCTTTTTATATATATATATATATATATATATATATATATATATATAATATATATATATAACGTTGTAAGGATTCTGGTGGGTTTTTGTGTCCTGTAAACTATCTAGTACTAATTTCGATGTGTTTTTCCAAGTGTTGTTTTTTTTACAGAATGGCCCTGTTCGAATTCAGATTCGTATATGCCAGTAATCTGTGAATAGTATGTAATTTCATATGAAGTTTTTTCCAATGTCAGAGACTTCTAATTTAAAACAATTTTTAAAGGGGAAGTTGGTTACGTACACAGATAGATTTCAAGACTTTTAAAAATACTAAATTGCACTTTTAATTAATATGGTATGCATTTGTAGATTTTGAAGCGTAAGAAAAAAAGGTAAATTCCTTGATCGCCATGACCCCCACGGCAATTAATTGGGAAATCTATCATCACCTACCAATACAGGTGACCTATCTTAAAGCAGCCCATTAGTCACTGCCGGAATTCATCCGCCCTTTTCTCTCACAAGGCAGGACTCTTCAAAAAAAACCTGAATTTCAGGGCGCTGTGCTGCAGTGGTCGTTGACTCAACCAATGTTCTGGGAATCTCAGTGCCTTTTATCTTACATCAGAAAATCGATTCTAACTTTTGAAGATTCAACCTGCTTCTGTTTGGAGGGTGAAAGTGGATGAAGATTAAAGCCATACTACTTTTTCATTCATTTCTCCCTAACTATGGATCCGGCTACAGTGTGTGTTCTCCAGATGTGGTGTCCTGCTTCCTGTCTGTGATACTCAGCCTGCATATATTTATAGCCCTTGTGGTGTTAGTTTGCTAGGGCCACTGGGACAAAGGCACAAACAGGGTGACTTCAAACACAGTCCGGGAGCCCAGTAACCTGAAATCCGGCATCAGCACGGTTGGTGCCTTCTGAGGGCTGTGAGGAAGGATCTGTTGCCCTCTCTCCTAGCTTCTTTTTTTAAAAAAAAAAATTTTAATGTTTTATTTATTATTTTTGAGAGAGAGCGAGAAGTGGGGCAGGGGCAGAGAGAGAAGGAGACACAGAATCGGAAGCAGGCTCCAGGCTCTGAGCTGTCAGCACAGAGCCCGACACGTGGCTTGAACCCATGAACCGTGAGATCATGACCTGAGCCGAAGTTGGACGCTCAACCAACTGAGCCACCCAGGCGCCCCAGCCTCTCTCCTAGCTTCTGAGGGGTTGCTGGCAACCTTTGGCACCCCTTATCCCTCTTCACACAGCGTTCTCCCAGTGTCCAACCTTCCCCTTTCTATAAGGGCATCAGATACGTGGAATCGATGGTTTCGTCCTACTCCACTGTGACTCCACTCTGACACTCCATGGTGACCATAACTACACCTGCAATAATCCTGTTTCTAACTAAGGTCACATTCTGAGGTACCGGGGCTAGGACTTCAACATATGAATTGGGGCGGGGAGGAAGCCAGTAACATCCCATAAGATGTTAAGATCCCATAACATCTTCACGCAAGGTTGAATTTGAACATGCTCTATGTTCCATACCAAATGGGCTGGTCGCTGATCCCTTTTTTTTGCTGTTTTTTTTTTTGTTTTTTTTTTGTTTTTTTTTTTTTTTTAAACTGTATCCTGTAGTTTCAGGAGCTCTTGAGTCTACCTACAGGTTGAGGTGACTTCCATAGTATTGGAACAGAAGAGTGAGGGGAACTTTGAGGGTTGGTCTTTGAAAGCACTCTCAGAAATGATGGCTATGGTACAAGGAAAAAAAAAGTTTTCCTGTTTTGACTTTGTTAGAAATGTTCACCACAGGCTTTTTAATTTTTTTTCCTCATTCTGTCTTACTTGTTTTATTTTATTTCTTAGTGTTTTCTTCCTTTATTTATTTGAGAGAGAGAGAGAGAGAGAAAGTGCGAGCAGGGGACGGGCCCAGGGAGAGGGGGACAGAAGTTTCGAAGCAGACCCTGCACTGTGAGCGCAGAGCCAGATGTGGGGCTCGAACCCATGAACCGCAAGATCATGACCTGAGCCCGAGTCAGACGCCGAACCAACCGAGCCACCCAGGCACCCCAATTTTGTCTTTAAAAATGGTCTCTTCTGTAACATCTACGATTATAGTTTGAGTTTGGGTTTTGTTTCACTATTAGAGGGACTTAGCCCTTGGGACCACGAATGTTGATTGGCAGTGTTACATCTGACATGGTTTTGACGTATAATAAGACGCAACGCAAACTGCATTTAATATTTACGAGACATTTTTGTGTGCATTTAATATTTACGAAACATTGTCTTCAAAAGAGCCTTCTGGATCGATGAGAACTAAGAGGGTGTGGATATTAATCTTCCCTCAGTATAGGGGGGAAAATGTGATACAGCTTATAGCAGCAGGAAAACTATCAGGCATATCCAGCCTGTTAGTTTTTTGCTTTTTCCACTATAATATCCGCGCACTTAATCTACTGAACAGCCTTCAGATATTGGCATTGGCATTGGTCCTTGGGGCAAGTTCTTTCAATGAATGCCAGTCTGCTGTGCTGCTGATTATTTGGTTTGTGCCCTTGTGTGTGTCTGGTGTTTGTTGAGAAGGTGCTTGGATTAGGCATTGCCCAATTCCAGAAAGACCGCAAAAGAGCACATACCTTTAGAACCGTCCACGGTGGCAGAAGGGCTGTCCCAGGTAAGGAAGGAGGATTGCCTTAGTCATTTCTGGTTTATCAGCTAGAACAAGACATTTGTCCCCCTTCCAGGCTCCGCTCCCCTCCCTCTAGGGTCAAATACACAGATGGGGACGTGTTCTAATTCTCTCCTGTGCCCTGTTTTTAGGCTTTTTTTACGGAGAAGTACTTGCAGGAGCACCCAGAAGACCAGGAGAAGGTTGAGCTGCTGAAGCGACTGATAGCATTACAGGTGTGCTCCTAGCGACATGTATGGCCAGACAGCGCTCGCTCACTCGCTCTCTCTCTCTCTCTGTCTCTGTCTCTGTCTCTACTTTAGTGACCAGTGAGAGAAAATGCAGCCATCCCACCCAGTCTAGCAGTGGCTTATGCACAGACGTGCTCCCCGGCTCGGGAGGGTTTGCCTTTTCTGTCAGCCCTTCCCCAGTCACGGGCCTGCTTGTATCCTTGTGTATTTCTCTGAGCCCTTGACCCCAGGGTGGCCGGTGCCCAAGCCCTGCACTGACACGTAGCTTTCTCATTCGATACGTGCTGTGTCTACCAGTTTACCTGTCCACCTTCACCCCCATCCCTCCCCAGCCTCCCAGTCTGAAAAAAATCCCCTTTCCTAAACCGTGTCTCCTTCCTTTCATGCCCCTTCTTCCCAGATGCCCCTGCTGACGGAGGGTATCCGCATCCACGGGGAGAAGCTGACAGAGCAGCTAAAGCCACTGCATGACCGGTTGTCGTCTTGTTTCCGGGAGCTCAAGGAGAAAGTGGAAAAGCTCTACGGCGTTATAACACTGGTAGGCTTTGTCTAAGGAGCCCGTTGACTTTCTCGGCCTCTTTTACCGGTTATGATGTTGATCAGGTTTTCAGTTGCCAGATGAGTCCAAATAGCAGAGGTGTGGCAGGAAAACACGGGGGACGGGCCTGGAGAAGACGTGATGTGCTGTTGGTGACCTTCCACAGTTGACATACTAGATGGGGGTTCTCGGACTTGAGTGACCGTCCGAACCACCTGGAAGGCTTACGAAAACACAAATTGCTGGGCCACATCTCCAGAGCTTCTGGTTCAGGAGGTCTAGGGTGGGGTGCCCAAGGGTTTGCATTTCTTTCTTTCTTTTTTTAATTTTTTTTTTTTAACATTTATTTATTATTGAGAGACAGAGAGAGATAGAGCATGAGCAGGGGAGGGGCAGAGAGAGGAGGAGGGACAGAATCCGAAGCAGGCTCCGGGCTCTGAGCTGTCAGCCGAGAGCCAGACGTGGGGCTCTAGACTCACAAACCGCAAGACCGTGACCTGCGCCGAAGTCGGACGCTTGACCTACCGAGCCACCCAGGCACCCCGAGGGTTTGGGTTTCTAACGTGCTCCCAGTAGGTGCTGATCCTGCTGGTCTGGGACCATAGTGTCCGGGCCCCTCTACTAGCATTTGGGAGCATTGCTGGTCCCAGATGCTGGTTTTTACTGTCCCGTTTAGCCCAATTCTTAGTGTTTTTCCTAGCCTTTGTTCCTTTTTTATTTTGACGAGAAGTTGACATTCTTCGCACCTCTGAAGGGGAGAAAGAATCGTGAAGTTCATTTTGCAATGCAGATAGTGATTTCGTCATTTGTTTTGACAGCTCTGACACATCTCTCCCCACAGTGTCTTTGTGCCCGAGAAGTTGGGTGGATTGGTGCGCGCGCTCAATAAGCTTTTCTCTCTGGGGCACGTGGCTGATTCAGTCGGGAGAGCGTGCGACTCTTGGTCTTGGGATCATGAGTTCAAGCCCCACACTGGGCATAAAGATTACTTAATAAAAAAGAAATAATACCCAATTTTTCGCTGCAACAATCGATTGAATGCCTGGATCCAGCTTCATTTTTCTGCTTTTTAATGAGAGTTCGTTCACCTTGCTCTCTTTAACTGTCTTACTCTTGAACTCCGATTTTCCGATTCTCTTTCCTTGAATCAAAGCTCCGCATTTCTTTCCGTGTAGTCCTGTCTGCCATTCCCACACCTCCACCGCCGCTACCTTTTTCTCCTGAGCATCTTTGTAATCATTGCTTTCAGTCATCCAAGGGTTCGGTTGTGCCTAACTCCCTAGCCTACCACCACTTAAGAGCTTTCTTCTAGGAACATTTGTCTTTTATGTAAGTTCCAAGGGGAAGGATGTGACTTACACCTATTTAAGTCGTTTTTATTAGATCCGGGCCAATATTGGCATGTAAATTTGATATGGTGGCCAATTGGGGCGATCAGCCCTACTGAAGACCTCTCTTAATGATAGTAAATTGATGCTCCTTTACTTAAGAAAGATTCACCATTTACATCTTAAGCATCAGGTCTACAGTGTCATCTGAAACTTTCTATCAGGCCAGTATTTTACCTTTTTAGCGGCTGAAAGAAGATAAACTGGAGGAACTGGAGAAGCAGACAAAGGGTTTTGCTATTCTTTTGGGGGGTAATGAACAGCTCGGGTTTTCTTCTCACATGGCTGACAACAAATTATGGGGAATTCTTCTCTAAGTCTTAGAAACAAGGTAGATTTAACCTAATTGTGCTCATAATTAAGAATATAAGTATTTGCACGGTGCCCGGTGGCTCCGTCAGTTACGCATCCAACTCTGGATTTCAGCACAGGTCATGATCTCATGTTTTGTGAGTTCGAGCCCCGTGCCTGCTTCTGCACTGACAGCACGGAGCCTGCTTCGGATCCTCTCCCTCCCTCTCATTCTCTGCCCCTCCCCTGCTCAGGACTCATTCCGCCCCCCCCCCCACCAGCCCCTGTCTCTCTCTCTCTCTCTCTCTCTCTCTCTCTCAATAAATAAACTTAAAAAAAATAGAATATAACTATTTGCAGTATTTAACAGCTGAGGCAGCAGTGGGTGCCAGCCAATACAAATGGCACTTGTCACAAACAGATGGGGAGCTGCACCAGTTCCTATGGGCTGAATTCCAGGTCTGCTAACCACGAGATGTTCTGCGTTCCTCAGCCACCCAACTTGACTGAGCGGAAACAAAGCCGCACGGGATCCATTGTACTACCCTACATCATGTCGTCTACGCTGCGGAGATTGTCCATCACCTCGGTGACTTCCTCTGTGATTTCCACCTCTTCTAACTCATCTGATAATGCTCCTTCCAGACCGGGATCTGATGGGTAAGAGTTTGATTTTTAATTGCCAGGGGAGGCGGCGGGGGTGGGGGGGGGGGGGGGGGGTGGGCGGGGATTATCTCCTTACTAACCCTAACCTTTGCCTTTTGTCACCAAAGGGAGACTTGGTCAATGTAGATGCATCATCCTCATGAGGGAAATAATCTGGAGTATGTGGTTATAATCCTGTATACCATTCTCGTCACCTTCCTCATGAGGAAGATCATTATTTACATACTTTCCATATTATGTACATAATGATAATAGTTAAGAAAAAAAGATAATCATCACCTATAATCCTATCACATCCTATCAGCCACCCTATCCCATTCTGAATTATTTTTTTTTCATATTATAGTCATTGTTTGAGTGTCTTTCCACCTGAATCCGTTTTCAAAAGTCATCTTAAAATTTACATTTATGTTATGAATCGGCAATATAATTACATGGTACGGAACTCCAAGGCACTAGAGGGATGTGTCGGGAGGCATCACCCATCAGTCCTTAACTCCTGTCCCACCAGTACCGCTCTCCTGAGGCAAGTGGTGTTGGCCTGCAGGACCCTGGTGCCTTTCCAGTCTCTTTCGACACACACGAGCAATACCTAAATATATGTTCTTCCCCGCACTTTCTGCTTATAGTCAATGGAAACATAGAATTCTTTCTTTACCTTGCTCTTTTCACTTACTGTGTCTCGAAAATCCTTCTGTTTCAGAATGTAAAGAGCCTCGTCTTTTCTCTGAGCTGCAGGCATCCGGTGGTATGTCTGCATCAGGATACATTCCACGGGTGTCTATTGATGGATGCTTAGTTGACCCCAGTCTTTCACTGTCGCAGCAGTGGGGCAGTGACTCACCTTAAAAATAATTTATTTCGTAAATACACAAGTATATCCGTGTGAGAAAAATTCCAGAAGTGAACTTGCTTTGTCGAACATCTATAGTTGCAGTTTTCAAAATTATTCCTGAACTGACTTCCGTAGACATAGACCAATTTGCAGGCCCCCCAGCAACATATAAGGGCGCCCCGCCACCCCCATCTGGCCTCCAGATTGTGTATTATCAGGCGTTTTAATTTTTTGCCAGTTTGATAAGTGGAGAGTATTTTCCTGGTATAGGAGTGTGGTTTGGTTTTATTTCTCTTGTTTTGTACGAAGCTGAGTTTTTCATTTTTTAGTAGCTGTATTTTATTTTCTGTGAACTATGGTCAAGTATTTGGGGTACACTTTTCTGTTGTGTTTTCTTTGTTCTGGGAGTTGAAATACACCTTCCAATTTCTCCTTTCTCTTTTGACTTTGTTTCTAATTTCTCATTTAGTTGTGCTGACATTTTTTTATGCAGTCAAATAACTTAATGTTTGATTTTATGACTTCTGGGTTGTATATCATAATCAAAGGCCTTCCCCATTCTCAGGCTACAAAAATTTTTTTTTAAGTTTCACTATTCACCACTAAATCTGTGATTCTTTGAAATTTATTCTAGTATAAAGTGTGAGGTATGAAGTTAACTCTTTTTTTGGCTATACAGCGACCCTTTTCTCCCTATAACATTTTTTCCTCTACTGATTTGAAATGTCAACCTAATTAAAAAATGAAATTCCTAGATGTTCTTTAGTCTACTTGTAGACGTTTCCCCCATTTCTTTGATCTCCCTATATGTTTATGAACTAGTACTAGGTAGCTTTAATTACTGTAGATTTAAAAGGCTTTTACTTTTGAATAGTCCTTTTCAGAATCTATCTAGCTAGTTTTACTCATGCTCGCTTTTGGATTAACTTGACTAGAATCCCATGGCTATTTTTACTGAGATCGTGTTAAATTTCTGGACTAACTTTGGGAGGATTGATGGCTTTTGACACTGAGCCTTTCTTGCCAAAATCATGGAAGTGCCCTTCCATACGTTCAAATTTAAAATATTTTAAAGGGATGAATTTATAATTGCATTCTTTCTGTTTAAAAATACTATTTAAAAAGATTTTACTAATTAATAACTCGTATATATACACGTAGAAATTTTTCAAAGTACTAGGAACTTAAGAAAAATACTTATTATGTCATCACTCAGAAGTAACCACCGTTAACGGTTACCTATATAAAATTTTGAAAAGCATATGTACATTTGATACAATTGAAAAAGCATTGTGCATACCATTATGTGACGTGCTGCTTAATTTAATGTACATGATGAGTCTTTAACAACATTATATATTTTATTTTATTTATTTATTTATTTATTTATTTATTATTTTTTTGGGACAGAGAGAGACAGAGTATGAACGGGGGAGGGGCAGAGAGAGGGAGACACAGAATCGGAAACAGGCTCCAGGCTCTGAGCCATCAGCCCAGAGCCTGACGCGGGGCTCGAACTCCTGGACCGCGAGATCGTGACCTGGCTGAAGTCGGACGCTTAACCGACTGCGCCACCCAGGCGCCCCTAACATTATGTATTTTAGAGTTAAATATAAGTCCAGTTGACTCACCGTTTCATCTTAAATTTGTAATTCTGTATTGTAATAATGATACCACAAAAATACCCTGTCTAAACGGCCCCTCCCTGGAAATCACGTGTTTAATATTTCCTAAATTATCTATCCCTCCTTTTCCACTGACAGATATTGTTACATAGTTGCAGTTAAAGCACAGATACAATTTGGTAAATTGCTTTTTCTCCTTTATTATTTTATTATAAGCATTTTCCATGTTGCTGTGTTATTTTATTATCATCTTCGATGGCTATTAACCATTGCATCCCATGAATGTGCCCTAATGAATCCTCCCCCACTATAGAATATTTAAGCTGTATCGTTATTTCTAAACAGGTAATCATCAAAGTTCATCATAAATTTAATATGAAAACATTTAGCTTATAAAGTGCATTTCGATTATTAAGAATTGTACCAAACACGTGTCCTTACAGCTTTCTGGTTATTTAGGATACAGTCTCCTATCACTTCTTGGCCTTTTGGTTAAGATCAAGTGTAGGATGCATTTCTAGAAGTATACATTACCTAGTCAGAGGATGCAATTCATTACAATTCTGATGTCAAACAAGTACCAATATGTAATGTCAGACGCAATAGAGTACTAGGTTATTTGCACTATTGCTAATCCTTAGCATTACTAAATATTAAGTAATCCTTGATTCATTGACTTTGTCTCTTCTATGTTTTTTTTTTGTTTTTTTTTTTTTCACGCCATAAAGAGACACTAAGTACTTCGTGGAAAGCATAGAAGTTCTGTTCAGTAAGATTCTTTTCTTAAATAAACTGTCTCATTCAAAAAAGAAAAGGTTTGAAACAGCTGTTGAAAGTCAAAGACACCCTGATTGCTGATACCCTAGGGCAGTAAACAGAGAACAGGTGAGCAGGGTCCTTTTCTTGCCATGACCCAGTTTTAAGGTGGATTATTGATCTTGCCCAGATTTCCCCAGTGAGTAAGAAGTCACTGTACTGTTGTCTGACACTTATTTAGGATGTGTCTTTAAAGCAGCTCCAACTGATCCTCAGCTAATGACCCCGACTCTCCCCATTACCGATGTTATGTCACAGTATTCATGAACACTTTCATGGGGATTATTGGATGTGATGTCTATAAAGAGCCAGTTCTTTGTTGGTAAGAAGGTAGACTGTATCCATCCTGTTTGGCATATGGGAGGCTTAGGCACAGAAAGAGAATTACTTTTGGAAACCCAGCTCGTGTTAAGGGGAAGCTAGAAGATTTACACAGAAGGCCAACTACGGACCACCTGCTTAGAGCACCAGCCGAGTCGGGCCCCCAGAACAAAATTGTTTAGAAAAAATTTAATCTTTGATATTTCAGAAAAATCACTGAAGTAACCATTATAAGCAAAAAAAAAAACACAGACCCTGGGGGACCCCACAGTAGTTATTTTATGGTTTAGTGTGGTTCCTAATGAGGCCCTAGTGAAAACTCACGTCTTTGACTGTTGGTCTAGTGACCCTCAGCCTTCAGTGTCAGTCTCTCAGGTGAAGTCATAATTGATTCCATAGAATCTGGGGTGGTTGTTTTCTTTCTCCCTGACCAATTACTGTTTGAGGTGATTTTGTTTCTTTGTTTGACTTGGCTTAGTCGGTTTTAAGAATAATTAGAGTCCTGGGGTGCCTGGCTGGCTCAGTCCAAGAGTGTACAACTCTTGATCTCGGTGTCATGAGTTTGAGCCCCATGGGGGTAGAGATTACTTTAAAAAAATAAAATAAAATCTTTAAAAGCAAAATGAGCAGTAAGAGTATTTTTTGGAATTGAGTTCTATGATATTTATTTAGTACAGATTCAAGATAAATAATAATGAGTGGCTTCCCCTTAAATATATGAGCAGTTGAAACAATACCAAAAAATTACAAACCCATGCATGCTGTCTTAAAAAAATAATAATAATAGAAAAGGAGAGAATAATTTGAAATCAGAAAAAGAAACTGCAGTCAACAGGCATTTCCCAGTGACTCCTTACTCAGACTTCCCTGGAACTTTCTCACCCTTTACATTCACAGAGCAAGGCAAACATACTTTGCAGAAAGGTGGACTACAGATATCAAAAATTTTAAATGAGGGGCGCCTGGGTGACTTAGTTGAGCTTCCGACTCTTGATTTCGACTCAGGTCATGATCCCAGGGTCATGGGATTGAGCCCCATGTTGGCCTGCTTGGGATTCATTCTCTCTCTGTCTCTCTCCCTCTCCTCCTCTCTCCTCCCTCCTCCTCTCTCTCTCCATTTCATCCTTCCTCTTCGGTCTCTCAGTCTCTCTCCTCTCTCTCTCTTCTCTCTCCTCCCTCTCTCTCTCTCTTTCTCTCTCTGCCCTCTGCCCCCCTTTGCACACTCTCTCTCTCTAAAAAAAAAAATAAATAAAATTCTTATTAAAAATTTTTAAATGATTTAAGAAGCATATCAACCAAACACAGAGTGAATCCTGTTGGGGATCTTGATTCAAGCAAACCACTTCCAAAAATTTATGAGAAATGTAAACAATGGATACTTGATGAAATTAAGGAATTATTTCATTTTGTAGCACTGATGATGGGAGTGTACTTATGTTATGCAGTAAGTCCTTGCCTGACTGAGGTATATACTAAAATACTTACAGATGGAATGATATGCCATCTAAGAATCGTTTCCAAATGATCCAGTGAGGGGCTCAGAATGTGACTCAGGTGGGCGTAAGAATCTAGACTGGCCATGAGTTATCATTATTGGCACTGAGTGATATATACATGGGAATTTATTATATATTCTCTTCTCTTTTTTATGTTTGAAATTTTCTGTAATGTGAAAAAGTCTTTGCCCCCTCCAAATACCTTGTCTTAATATTTATATATATAAGCTAGTGACACTAACTTTTTTAAATTATTTGGGTTTCTGTTTTCATGAAATACCTATTTATATCCTCTGAAAATTTTTAAAATTGGGGCGCCTGGTGGCTCGGTCAGTTGAGCGTCCGACTTCGGCTCAGGTCATGATCTCACAGCTTGTGAGTTTGAGCCCCGCGTCAGGCTCTGTGCTGACAACTCAGAGCCTGGAGCCTGCTTCGACTTCTGCATCTCCCTCTCTCTCTGCCCTTCCCCCACTCACACTCTGGGTCTTTCTCTCTCAATGATAAAAATAAACAATAAAAAAAAATATGAAAAGTTTAAAAAATTGAACTCCTATTTTTCTTTTTGGTTTATAAAAGTTTCTTATATATTAAAGATATTTGGCATCTAAAATATGTCCAGCAAATAGTTTTAGTTGACTGATGATGCTTTTCTGCCAAATGAAAGCCTTTATTATTTTTTTTAATTATTTTATTTTTATTAATTAATTTATTTTTTATTTATTTATTTTTTGAGACAGAGAGAGACAGAGCATGAGCGGGGAAGGGGCAGAGAGAGAGGGAGACACAGAATCCGAAGCAGGCTCCAGGCTCTGAGCTGTCAGCACAGAGCCCGACGCGGGGCTCGAACTCACAGACTGTGAGATCGTGACCTGAGCTGAAGTCGGACGCTTAACCGACTGAGCCACTCAGGCATCCCCATTATTATTTTTTTTAATACTAATAGCTCGTAGCTGTTTCTGTGTTGTCTTATTTCATACCACAGCTTTTGTGTGTGTGTGTTTTATGGACTTTATTTTTTTTGGAGCTTTTTTTTTTTATGATTTATTTTATTTTTTAGAGTGAGAGTACATAAGTGGGGGAGGGGGAGGGAGGAAGTCAGGGAGAGAGAGAGAGAGAGAGAGAGAGAGAGAGAATCTTAAAGCAGGCTCCACACTTAGCACAGAGCCTAATGCAGGGCTCCATCCCAGGATCATGAGATCATGACCTGAGCTGAAATCAAGAGTGGGACTCAACCAACTGAGCCACCCAGGCGCCCCCTAGAGCCGTTGTAAATTCACAGCAAGATTAAGAAGAAAGCAGAGATTTCCCAGTAAAGTGTCCTCCCACACTGGCCCAGCCCCCAATATCATCAGCATCCCCCACCAGAGTGGTATATTTGTTACCACTGAGGAATGCACACTGACACATCACAATCATCCCAAGTCCATAGTTTACCTTAGAGTTCCCTCTTGGTGTTGTAGTTCTGTGGGTTTGGACAGATGTATCATGTGTGATAACATGCGTTCACCATCGTAATATCAGACACAATGATGTCACTGCCCTAAAAATCCTCTGTGCTCTGCCTGTTCATCCCTCCAAACTTTCTATCTTATGGAGCAAAATCTATCAATTTTTAATCAAACCAAGGCTTACTAAATACCCATTCAGAAGCCAGAAGCAATACCCATCATAAAAGGTAAAATATCTTTTTTAACCCTGCTTGTTTTTACATTATCCCATAGTCATTCCCTCTGTCCCTGTCTCCCCCCAACCCCTACTACACCGTGGGAGAGTAGGTTGCATACGTGCTGTTTTAAGAACAATCATATCGTCTTCCAGAAGTCCAGCCCATACATTCAGGAAATCTCTCATCGATACAATACTTTAAGCTCTAACCCATATTCCTGTTCTGTCAGTGGTCCCTCCAATGTCTTTTATACTTAGTAACATCTGTTACAGGATCCAATAAGGATCCCATGTTGAATTTTTTCTTCTTTAATCTGAAGCAGATTAGCCCCTCCTTATCTTGGCTTTCACACCGTTGACACTTTTGAAGATTACGGACGGGCCAGTTATTTTATAGGATTTCCCTTCATTTGGGAGATTGGGTTTGTCTTATTTTCCCTTGTGCTTAGGGTTCGGGTTATACGTTTTGGTGTGTGATGTTGTTCCTTTTTAGGTATCATATCCAGAAGACAGTATGTCCATTTGTCCCCCATTGGTGATGTTAATTGACCTGTGTACGTGATGAAGGTTTGACCATTTTCTTTTCGGGTACGGTTACTATTTTTTTTCCCCTCTGTAGTTATAAGTAACGTCTTGGGGCGCCTGGGTGGCGCAGTCGGTTAAGCGTCCGACTTCAGCTCAGGTCACGATCTCGCGGTCTGTGGGTTCGAGCCCCGCGTCAGGCTCTGGCTGTAGGCTCGGAGCCTGGAGCCTGATTTCCGATTCTGTGTCTCCCTCTCTCTCTCTGCCCCTCCCCCATTCATGCACTGTCGTCTCTGTCCCAAAAATAAATATAACGTTGAAAAAAAAAATTAAAAAAAAAAAAAGTACCGTATGGGGAAATATTGTGAGACTCTCCCGTTTCTCCTCAAACTCTTGCTCTCTCTCCGTAGCATTCAATCGGGATTCTTGAATGAATTAGTTGTCAGTATGGTTCTTGAAAAATCTGTCACTGTAATAAAACCATTTCAGGAGTACACATATATACTAGGCACTTATTCTAAGCATTTTGTAGTAGCCTCGTGAGGTAGGTACTGTTAATGTCCCTGTTTAACAGATAAGGAAACTGAGGCATGGAAAGATTATCTGCCCAAGATCACTCAAGAAGTACGTATCGGTAGGATTTCAGCACAGCTGGCTGTCCCTGGGGCATGTGCTATTATCCACTGCAGAAGGCTGCTTACTCATCTTTTACTGCATGAATTCTGTCTTTGCTTGTAAATATAATAAGACTTTCTCTTCCTGGGATAAGATGAATATTCAGAGATGTTTTCCTCCTGTACTGTGACGGTTTCATTTCTGTACACGTATACCTTGAGATGTTTAACTGGCAATTCGAAATGCACATTTGGAGCCCGAGAAGGAAGTCACAGGTCAAGGTTAGATTGAGGAGGCATAACCCCTGGTCTTTCTGGAGCACATTTTGACTGTCGGGTGGTCAGTGTTTTGTGGTTTTGCCCCTGTGCTCGGCCGATAGGTCAATCCTGGAGCCACTCTTGGAGCGCAGAGCTTCGTCAGGTGCCAGAGTTGAAGATCTCCCCCTCAAAGAGGACACGGAGAACCGGATCAGCAAGTTCAAGAGAAAAGACTGGAGCCTGAGCAAGTCCCAGGTCATTGCAGAGAAAGCATCGGAACCTGATCTGATGGTAAAAAACAAATGAATGAGCGAACAAAAACGGGGGGTGGGGCACGCAAACCAGCAGCAGAGGTTTGCTAGTGCTTTCCCCCGTAGCCGGGCACATCGCCGTTCACGCCACAGCTGGGAGTCACCAGGGGGGAGCCCGGCCGTGCCTCCTCAGGACCCAGCAGCCTGTGGCAACGTCAGATCTTAGACTGGGTGAGGAAAAGCACCTATGGAGAATCTGAGCGTCTAAATCAGTGGTGCAAGACCTTGTACCCACAATGTAAACATGTGGGTTGATGCTTGGAGTTGTGGTTCTCACCACCATGTTCCATGAGTTGGTCCAAACACAGTCCTTTCTCTTCTCTTAACTTTAAAAAAAAAAGAAAAAAAAAAAAAGGTGCTTTTTTTTTTCTTCATGAGCCACATCAAGGAAGGCAAGACCAGCCTTCCCTGAGAATCAAGATGGCTCATTTCCAACCTAAATAACATAATCCAACTGTGGTCACAATCAGGCTCGTGGCTGGCCAGAAAATAAAGCATGATTCAGTGATTCCCTGTGCTTGTCTTTGCCACGGTCACCACAGGCAAGATTGTTCAGAGCGTTGATGAGCTCAGCCTTTTTCACCATGAGAATGCTTTGCTGTGTCCCCTCCCCCACCCCGACTAGAGCCCAGCCAGAAAAGCACAAAGGCCAAAGAGTCTCCAGTTGTCGGACAATCGGCTGACGCCATTTCATGGTTCTTCGCCTCCTCAGTCAACACCCTTGAGCCCGCCTCCACTCACTCCTAAAGCTACCAGGACCCTAAGTAAGTTTTATATAGAGACAGATAGAGAGATGTAGCCGCATCCTTTATATCTGTTTTAGTAGGAAATAGAGTATGTTTATGGATCTGGGCGATTTTTAGCCAGAACAGTCACTGTTCTGTATATGAGATTATTATAAAGTTGATTCATTCCGTGGTGGGTGCTGTAGGACAATCAAGAGTTTGAGAAGGAGTGTTCGGGTTGTTGGGACTCGTTAACCTTCTCTGTATAGTGACCCAGAGGGTCTCACTACTCCTTTTCCGATTGTGAAGGTGTAAATGAGATAGAGTCAGATGGGGACCAGACAGGAAGCAAGTAACTTACAAACTATTGGGTCGATATCCCTGTACTTTGTATAGGAAAGGATCCCCAAAAAGGACAAGAAATAGACCTGTTCTATATACCATTTACAGTCAGGCCTGGGGAATCAGCAATAACAGTGCCTGAGAAGAATGACAAGGCATCCTTGGTAAAAAGAATGGAGGAGTAAATCATCGTGCCACATGGGACGTAATAGTCAATCAAGAGTTAGAGATAATTAGGTTAAGGTTTCCTGGAGGAAATGGATATTGCACCGTTCAAATGATAAAACTAAGTTCAGTTCAATTTAACCAATACTTATCGACCACTTACTTTGTGACATTTTTTCCTAAGCCCTTGGGAAATAGCAGAGAATAGAGTAACACCATAAGTTCTAGAAAATGTCTTTATCTCCAGCGTAATAGTAAAAACCCTGAACAAAAAATGGGATTTTTACTTCAGAACTTCATGTGAAGCCTTCTGGCGAGTAAACGGCGCTACATTTGTCATGTATGGGGCAAGAGATCTTTTCCATTCTGGCCACAGAAACCATAGCCTATGATCTTAGCAATTCAATTGACCAGGTTGAGGTGGTAAAATGGCAAGCAGAGGTTCTATAAGATGCCTTGATGAATTCTTCTCTCTGCCTTCATCGACTTGTATCATTTCTAGGCTCGCCATCTTTGCAGACAGATGGGCTGATGACTACTGGTGTCCCGCCTCCCCCTCCCCCCAAAAGCAAGCCCTATGAGAGCGGCCAGAGGAACTCCACAGAGGTAGGGAACACCGGCCGGCCCTGGGGTCAGAGAACACCACTCGTGGGAATGCAGGGTCGCTTTTCCAAGCTTTTTACTGGGCAGGTTTCCCAGAGATGTGTCACTCTCATCAACTCTTGGTTCATTCCTGAAACCATAAAAACAGGGGAGTTTGCAGTGGGAAGTAATGAAATCCAAGTAGACTTTTTCATCAGACTGAAGGTAGAGGTTTTCTCTGTACGTCACTGTGGGCACAGGCGAGTGACCTAAGACGTGAGTTCTGGCTCACATTTGAAGTGTGTACTCCTTCTGAGTGAACGGAATGACCTCTGATGAGTTTCCTTTGTTCATTCAACAAATATTTATTGGGCACCTACCGTAGATGTGCCAAGAGCCCTAGTGTTGGGGACATAACATTTTGGTGAATATCTGATAACTCAGAGAGGACAAGGGAGGATAAATCAGTCTTCTTTCCCTTCTTGCCTGTGTAGACAAACTCAGATCAGTTAGAAGCTAAAGCACAATGTCAGAAATGTGGCGGAGAAGGCAGGTTAGGAAAAAAGGGAAGACTCATTTGGTTCTTGTTGTGTCTGTTCCCTCAGATTGCTCCCCCACTGCCCATCAGAAGAGAAGCCAAAGCCCCACCCCCACCACCTCCAAAAACTCGGAAATCTGGCTTGCTGTCTTCTGAGCCTGGATCCCAATAAGGATCTTGTCCCCTCTCTCTCTCTGGAACTCCTGAACACCTTGAACACCTGATGCCTGAGAGGTGAAACTGTCCTCACTCCCTGGGGCCCCTTGCTGACCACCTTTCCTGATCCGGGGTCAGGTTCACCAGCTCCGAACTGGTTGGTCTTCGAAAGGCTTCTCTTTGATAGAAGCCTAAGGCCACGCCGCCTCTCCTCCATTCCACGTGGAATTCTAAAATTGGCCGTGTCCTGTGTGTCTCTCAAAAGAGAGATCTCCCTCACCACTATTAAACTCAGCCTCCAATACAGAGCCACTGAGGCCTACAGAAACCTGGATAAGTTCTTCTGTGGTGATGGCGGAGCACCCCAGGAACCTACTCTTTGGAAGGATTTCTTGCGTCGCTTCTGAAAAACTATGCTTGAGACTTCGTTTTCTCACGTGGGCACATCGTGTCCCGAGTGACATTGGAAGAGACCCACCTCAAGTACTTCAGTAGCCGAAATAATCCTATCTTTCTGATGTCTGCTGTGTCTCCTTTGAGGAAAAGAATGTCTTTGTAATGAAGATTGGCTACCTTCAAGTGTGGATAGTTACCGTTGTTGAAAAAACATGGACTCCACTGTGAGGTCTGAGCTCCTGAACCACCAACCCCCCGTCCCCGCCAAGTGTGGCACGGGAAAGCTGCCCCCACCCCCTCCCAGGAGGCCCTCATGCTCCCGACTAACGGCCCTCAGCACAAGGCAGTAACTCCTTCCCGCTACAGACTCACTTGAAGCTCTTTCGTTTGCACAGTTTCTTGTCCTGTTATCTCCTTTGAGCTCAAATCACGGGACAGAAGGGCCTTAGAAGCCCCAGGTTCAACAGCTTCCCTTCCAGATCCCATTTGGATGGCTCAGCAGCCCCTCTCTGCAACCTGATTTTACCCTGGAGAATACAGTGCAATATCTCCCTTTGATTATTTATTCCTCGTGATTGTGGAATTAATTCGATTACATGTCTATGGTACTAATGTCAGTGCTCCTTTCCAAAGAAGAAAATGGGGTGATTTCGATGGTCAAACATTCCATACACACACATCAACAACCACACAAGGCTACAGGCGTTTTGAGCTAGAAGGGCCTTCAAGGTCATACAGACAACCCCCTCGTGTTGTCAAAAAGGAAATTGAGGCTCAACACAGAAAGTCTGACTACACATGCTCACTAATACCCCAGCTTGCTAATTGAGGCTCTCTCCCCAGATAGCGCCTGGATCGAGAAGACGGCCCTGCCAAACTCCATGATGATAGCTATCCCTAGTTGGAACAACGGTGGAAATGTCCCAGATGTTTCTATCCTACTTGGGTGCTGATGACAAAGTGGAAAACTTGTGGTGGATCCCCGAGGTCGGCCTATAGGGAAACTCACCAGACCCCTCCCACAACCAGGCCCCCTCCCCTTCCCCACCGCGGTAGAGAGAGGAGAGAGAGATTTCACCTCCGGGATTTGCTTGCCTGCCCCTTTGTGGGCCTGTTTTCACGCCGCCCCTCTGAGGAGAGACATACTAATTCTTCACAGAGTCAGGAACGTATAAACCTTCTGCGACGTGGCCAGCGTCACTCAGGCAGTTAGTATAAGTGCGCATTTAAAAGAGGTGAGGAAAAGGTCGTGCTTCCCCCCTACTCAGGAGAGCCTATACGGGGTCAAATAGAACCTGGGCTTTGGAAGGAAACCGTCTCATTTCAGACGATCCCAACTATGTCGTCCAATAACTTGGAGACTCCCTCAGATTGAAATCCTCTGAGCCTTCATTTCTTTTATCTGTCGAAACAGGGATAACACCACACAGGTGAGGTTCCCGTGAGGTCGACCCTGTGACGCAGTAGGTGCGACATGGCCCTTTCTTGTCTCTCCTGGCCCCGAGTAAGATCTGGAATTCGCCACCAGCGAACAGCACGTATATTTTTTTTTCCCCCAACGTAATTGGGAACGTGAGTGCCAACTAGCTGTGCGCATACGGCCCCTTTTGCAAAGATGGCACCTTTTGGAGTAATTATTTATGACTCAAGAAGAAGCGGTAATAAGAACCGGGAAGGGTATTAGTGGAAGGAACGCAGGAGAACAAAGAGAAGGAATGGAAAGGTTATACTGGGCTTCTGTGGAGCCCAGAGCAGCTTCTGAGACGTTGCCTCGCAGACTGGCTAGCGGGGACCTGTAGGCCTCACTCACCGTATTTTTCAAGCTGCCTTTAAAAAGAGAAAGATGTAAACTGGGTCACAAAAACATACCAAGCCTCAAGCAGGTCCCTTCAGAGTAGCGCAAGCGAGTTCTGCGGTGTGGTTTTTGATTGAGAGGCTGGGGAAATCCAACACACCCAGTGCCCTTTTTCAATACAGTCTGTCTTTCCATATGATTCCCCTTCCACATTAATGGAAACACTGGGTCTCTGCTGCCTGAATAGAAAGGATTCTAGGTAATGAAGTGAATCACAGATTACAGGAACATTGGAAGTTTTATCTCCTTTGGGAAACCATTGGGTCAGAAAAAGTCACGTCGGACAAAAGATCATAAATAATGTCTGTCCTACAAAAGAAATGCCGTACGATTACCTTACATATAGGAGAGATGAGGGGCTGGGAATAAAAGGTGGAAGAGCTGGCCTTTATTTTCCTTGATAAGAACCCTGCAGTATTGAACGACATTGGAAGTAGCCCCCCTCCCCCCCAACCGTCACAACCTTTGTGGATATTAGTTTATGGGGGTTTTTTCAATCCCTTCTTTTCTCTCGGTTCCGGTGACTTGTCTTCCTTTGAGTTTGTTTTTCTCTTTCAAGAATTGAAAACTATTATTCAACATTTATTAATCTTTCACTGAATGCCCGACGCCATACGAAACCCTCGGGCAGTGGCAATTCGCTGTGTTCAATGGGGACAGCCTGGTATACAGCCTGTGTCGTACCGTGGGGTTGGCAAGACGGTGGGATTAGAGGAAAGCGAAACCTTAAATAAGGCTGCTGGGTCACGGGCCCCTCCCTCCTCCGCCTTCACACCTGGATTCCAGAATTGGTGTCATTTTTTCCCATCAGGGAGACCCATGAAAAATGCCACCACCCCGCACATCCCTGAGACAAATGAGATAAAGCAGGATCCGAGGTAGCAGTCTACCTTTGTTAACGTTTTCCAAGCTTCGGGAACCTTCCCCTTCCCCCGGCACCCAGATTATGGGGTGATTTCTTCCTTTAAAATTGAGACATGACTTAACGTACGTATGGTCACATGCACAGATCTCAGGGGTACAGATGGACGAAACTTTAAATAGGTGTATACCGTGTCGCCACCTCTCAGATCCAGACCCAGACCACATCCAGCACCCCAGAGTGTCCCCTCGTGTCCGTGCTGTCCTGCAAAAGGCATCTGGAAGGCCTTTGACATTTGTCCCTTCCTTCCTCTCGCTTCTCGGATATAATGAAAAAATCAGGGAAACTGCCCCCCCCATCAACACAAAACAGGACAGAAAAGACCATGTATCTTTTGATAAGTCTATTTGTAGTCAGTTCCTGGGCCCCAATTTCTTCATGTAAAACAAAGATACTTATTTGAGGCTGCGTGATTTTTAGAATCCTTTCGGCTCTAGCTTTCTTTGATTCTAAGTGAACGAGAAAGAGAGAAAACCTAAAGGAAACGACGTTTCTGTACAACAGCTTTTAGGTCCGTGCACCATTGACCAAGTGGGATTTTAAAATTGGTTGGAAAAGGTAAGTTCCTCTTGGGGTGGGTTGAGAGTGGAACCACCAGTTTTAATCCACAAAAGGAAAAAGATAGTTTTCCTTTTAAGTTGATGATTTCAGGCTGATTCTTACAGTCCAGCCAAAGCCGGTCTCCCACACATGCTGCCTAAACTCCTCTATTAATTAGTCCAGTTTTGTGAGTTGTTCATGCAAGCTTTGTCAAAGGCTCTGTTGCCAGGATTTTATAAACTAGTTGGTTTTCAAACATGGCCCGTTAGGGAGATGTGCGTTGAAGTAGCAAAATTTTGTTCAGATTTGCTGTTATTTATTTTTTAAATTAAAAACGGAAATGTATTTTGAAGTTTATTGTGTTTAGTTTGTTATTGCCTTCATGTTAAAGAAACAAAATCATTCCTGGGCTTTTCTTTATCGACACCTCCTTTGCGCTTCGCGACACATCACACCCAGTCCCTCCGGGCGCCTTTCGTTAGGAGTCCTGTTTAGACTCGTGCTGTGGGGTCATGGAGTCGTCTTTGCCTGGAAGCAATAAAAACTGCAGACCATTTGGTTCTCGCCCCTCCATCCATCCCTTTGCCATTGGAGCTGATGGCTTCTGACAACAATTCGTTTATAAGATGGGTTCTGTTTCTTCATTCATTGGCTTGCAGAGTTGAAGGGAGGTAAAAGGAATAGCTAATATCTTACTTGGGAAGGATAGGACCCAATTCTGAAACTGGATTGAACGTTAGTATCACCTAAGAAGAGGCTGTACCGCAGAGCAATTAAATCAATTTCCAAGAGAGGGGAGTATGACCCAGGCACCATATTCCTTTAAAATCTCCCCCTGCTGGGGCGCCTGGGGAGCTCAGTAGGTTAAGCTCCTGGTTTGTGAGTTCGAGGCCCTCACTGGGCTCTGTGCTGAGGGCACAGCACCTGCTTGGGATTCTCTGTCTCCCTCTTTCCTCCTCCCCTGCTTGTGCTCTGTCTCCCTCTCAAAATAACTAAACTTTAAAAAATAAATCAATAAAATCTCCCCCATGTTATTCCAGCATTAGGTCAAGGCTGAACACCACTAACGTAGAGAAAACAACAACTTGAAAAAAAATCGGTGTCCAAAATGGATGTTCATTGCTTCGACTCCCTGCTGGTGGTGGGTCACGTTGGAGAGAGGGGGGCAACCACACTTCAGTTAGAATAGCCACCCTGTTTTAAGTCCTGGGCTTATGCCTAAGATTTTTTTTTTTCTTTTAAGAAAATGTCTCAGAACTTTTAACCATTTGCCATCTAGTGCATTTTAGAGCAATAATGCTCTACTGTGTACGTAAGCAGCCATGGCATGTTCAATATGCAAATGGTTTGGGCCCCCCGAGACTGAATCACCAAGCCTGGGAAATCTTTTTGGGTGTAGGGTCTCCAGAGAGAAATATTACTTTAAGAGCACCTGGGTGGCTCCGTCAGACGTCTGACTCTTCGTTCCAGCGCAGGTCATGATCGCGTGGTTCGTGGGATCGAGCCCCTGCATCGGCAGACTCTGTGCTGACAGCATGGAGAATGTTTGGGATTCTCTCTCTCTCTCTGCCCCTCCCTGCTCCCAGGCTTGCCCTCTCTCTCTCAAAACAAACAAAAAAATCTTTAGAGCATTGTCCACTGTCAAAATTTATAGGGGTGCCTGGGTGGCTCAGTGGTTGAGCATCCAACTTGAGCTCATGGAGGCCACTGCGGTTTGTGAGTTCGAGCCCCAGGTCTGGCTTTGTGCTGACAGCTCAGAGCCTGGAGCCTGCTTTGAATTCTGTGTCTCCCTTTCTCTCTGGCCCTCCCCTGCTCACACTCTGTCTCTCTCTCTCGAAGATAAACACTTTTAAAAAATTATAAATGCTCTTGTCTCATGCAGTGATTGCTGGCTTTTTCCCAGTTATTGTCGGGAAGACTAAACCCTTGGCAAAAATGGCTAATCTTCAAGCCGCTCCTTTTGCTAAACACTTAAAGCCCTATCTATTTGAGAACTTCTCTCATCAAAGAGAGCGTTTGGTATGGTTCCCCACTCTTCATTTGGGAAGGCTTCTTTTGGAAGCAGCATTGATGAGGTCGTGGGTTGTTCAGATCCAGGAAGATGTTTAAAGTGCTCATAAAGAGGTCATCTTTGCTCTCCTCGTCCCTAGGCATTGGGCCATTTGAGAACCAAATACCCAACATGTTCAGGGGAGTCACAAGCCACCGAGCTCATGAGCATCTTCGTAACCCATTCAGGGAAGCCCACAGCTGCCCGCAAAGAAATTGCCCAAAGACAAGCCTTGGCAAAGAAAAGCCGAGACTCCAAACAGGACGTGAAAACGAAGGGGCAGGGCGCCTGGGTGGCACAGTGGGTGAAGTATCTGGCTCTTAATTTCGCCTGGCTCGTGATTTCCAGGCTCCCAGCTGACAGGGCAGAGCCTGCTTAAGATTCTCTTTCTCCTTCCGGCTGCCCCTCCCCCTCCCCCAAAGTGACCGCGTTGCCCTGTTTTGTTTTGTTTTTTTTCCAGAGTGTTAACTAAAGATTGCAAATGGTATTGCTTTTATTAACAAAAATAATGATTTTACTGTTAACAAAAATAATAATGTAACAAAAATAGCGATGAAAAAAAATGACTGTGTGCCGGTCACCGAGTGACTGGCAGACGGAAGCTTCTCATCCTGCCTTGTATGTATCGGTGAGTCAAATGATGCAGTTTTGACTTTTGTGCGGTAATCTAGGTTGTGGACCCACATCTCTGCCTAATTTTATTAAAGTGGGAGGAAGGAGGTTCTCTGATCCAGATTTAGAGATTCCTCACATGGAGATATTTGGGCAATCTGACATTGGGCAGATCTGTATCAAAAAGGGAGGGTTTTCGGGGTCCCTGGGTGGCTCAGTCGGTTGAGCCTCTGACTTCGGCTCAGGTCGTGATCTCGCAGTGAGTTCGAGCCTCATGTCAGGCTCTGTGCTGACAGCTCAGAGCCTGGAGCCTGTTTCAGATTCTGTGTCTCCCTCTCTCTCTGCCTCTCCCCTGCTCGTGCTCTCTCTCTAAAGTAAATAAGCATTAAAAAAAAATTTTTTTTAAAAGAAGGGAGGGTTTTTTCCACCATGGATTGCTTCTGACTCCAGTTCAAATTCCTTAACACAGGCCCTTTTTTGAGGTGGGGGGGGGGGCAGGGAGAGGAGGGGAAAGGCACCTTGATTGAAAGAAGGAAAGGACCTTGATCGTGGCCGTGTGAATGTGGGCACAGTTTGCTGCTGTGCCACCAGGCGGTTTATCGGAAATTTAAGGTTTTCAAATGGTCTCATAATCACTTGGAAGTTACGAGGATAATTGAGAACTGGTATCAGTGTCTGGGGCCCCTGGAAAACTGGTCCCCAGTAAACTAAGTAGATACATGAGCCCCAGGATCCTGTTTCAGCTCCAATTAACAAAATAACCAATTAACAAAAGAGGGGCTAGCTCTCAAGTCCAATACCATCAGCTGCTCATCGTGGTGCAATACGGGAGCCCTGCCCGTGCAACCCCGACAGAACTGAGTGAATCCCTCAAACCCTGGTTTCCTCCCTTTCGAGGGAAGATGCTATACTCCGTAGCATTTCTTACGAGCGATCCCCAAAAGATAACGGCAGATGAACTCGATTATTTTTAAGCCTGGGTCCCAAGCCTGGGCCTGCACCACTCGCTGTGGTGAACACATGGAGGCCATGTGCAGCCAGAAGGAGCCCAGGACTGGGAGCCCAGCAGGGCCTCCTTTCTCTCTAAGCCTCTCTCCAGTTCCACTTGACTTTCAAAGGGATTGGAGACAGCCGGGGAAGGGAGCTGCTTTCCACGTGGGAGGAAGCCTTGGTTGGGGCCTCACTTCCACAGAGTATGGTCAAAAATAAAGCTACAATACCAGAGAAGATTGTTGCTGAGTCGGATGTGGGGGCCCGGACCCATAGGTGACTGCTCTTGGGGCAGGGTGGTGGCAGAGGAGAGCCATGGGCTTTCTTTAGTCAACAATAATGTCGACTTGGTGTTACTTCGTGTCTCCTCTGCCCCAGACTCAGAGTTCTCCCCTTTATGGGCCTACAGGGTCCCTCCCCCACCAGAGTTCCGCACTAGACGTAACATTTATGCCACTTTATTCATAACACAGCACTTCCTGGTGAAATATGCAAATTTAGCATAAGCGTATCTGAAATTCACACAATTGATAGACGTTAAACGGGTCACAAATTGCAATGTCAGAATTATACTTGTGTTGACAATCCTTTTGACTCAGTGGGTTTAAATCTTCTTCTGCCCAGTTTCCTCTTCAGTCAGACTTTCCTGAAAAATATGTGAGCAACCAATATACCAAGGTTGATTTTACTAGCTGAATTCCATTATGCTTTTGACATTTTAATTTCTAAAATACCGATATACAAAGAAGAGACCCGTTTATTTAAAAAAAAAAATTTTTTTTGGGGGTGCCTGGGTGGCACAGTCAGTTAAGCGTCCGACTTCAGCCAGGTCACGATCTCGCGGTCCGGGAGTTCGAGCCCCGCGTCAGGCTCTGGGCTGATGGCTCAGAGCCTGGAGCCTGTTTCCGATTCTGTGTCTCCCTCTCTCTCTGCCCCTCCCCTGTTCATGCTTTGTCTCTCTCTGTCACCCCAAAAAATAAAAACGTTGAAAAAAAATTTTTTTTAAATAAAAAAAAAATTAAAAAATTTTTTAATGTTTATTTTTCAGAGAGAGAGAGAGAGAGACGGAGACAGAGTGTGAGCCAAGGAGGGTCAGAGAGAGAGGGAGACACAGAATCCGAAGCAGGCTCCAGGCTCTGGGCTGTCAGCACGGAGCCCGACGGGGGGCTTGAACCCACAAACTGTGAGATCATGACCTGAGCCAAAGTTGGACGCTTAACTGACTGAGCCACCCTGGCGCCCTGAGACCCATTTATTTTTGTGCACTAGAGAGATAACAGATCGTGTGTTTTTAAGTTTTTTAATAAACCTAAAATCTACATTAATAGTTGAAGGATAGGATGTGAAAGAGATGAAAGAAAGATCTGATCTCTGTTTGTTATTAACCTAGCTTTTGTCTCAATTCCTTCTAACGTCGTGCTTGGGAAATATCACTGCTTACTATTTTGTGTGGTAGGTCGGAGTAGAAAGAAAAAGCAAATAAAGATGTCTGTCTGCATTTTTTTTCTTTGAACTGTGGGTGTGGAAGTTGAGGTCAATGGAGAAAAAGAAAACTATAGCTTATCTTCATATATGATTTATTCAGGCTTTCCCTGCTCCTGGGCATAACTGGTAACTACTTGGAATGCCCCTAAGTGCTGCAGATACGCGGACTGTGGAGCTCAGAGATCACCAACAGTGAGTTCAAGGTTCAATTTCTATATTCAGTTCTCTGTATACTTGTGTTTGGTTATGAAAAACCTACATTAAGTTAGTAGATTCCCATTTTTGGTGGGAATGTAGAGGTGGTTATAATCCAGTCAGAAAACTAGAAATCAAGGGTGCCGGGGTGATTCAGTCAGTTGAGCGTTCGACTCTTGATTTCGGCTCGGGTCATGATTCCAGGGTCTGGGATCGAGCCCTGAGTCAGGCTCTGTGCTCACTGTGGAGGCTGCTTAAGATTTTCACTCTCTTTCTCCCTCTGCCCCCTCCTGGACTCATGCTTGCTCTTGCTTGCTTGCTCTCGAAACTAAAACACACACACACACACACACACACACACACACACACAAAACCAATTGGAAATCAAATATGTGGTTCTGAATTATAAATTTACTAGTTTGGAATTTTTTTTATTCCAAAGGGGAAAAAAATCAACTAGAGCACCACTTTTGATTTCCTCATTTTTCCAGAGCAAAACTATGTCATACCAAGAACATTGGTGAAGAATTAAGGAATCTGGTGGAGAGGTGTGGATTGGCCTAGATTAGAATAGTCTGGGGAAGGGGGGCTGATGAATAGTACTTGAAGAACCGACATATAACAGTGGGAAGAAATTTGTCAGTCGTCCCAAAGGCCAGAACCAAGATGAGATCAAGGTTACAGAGAGATTTCAGTGTAAGGGGGAAAAAAAAGGTTCTAGCCGTTGGTACTGAAAGATGGCGTCACAAAATGGTGAGACCCTACCCCGGGAGGCATTCACGCAGTCAGGAAGGTAGGCCCTATGGAGGCTGAGAGCTGGTTGTCCTGTGTGGACAGCCTGAGAGGCGGTACCAAGGAGTCGCTCACCTCTAAGGCCCCATGTCATCACCACTGTAACTCACCAGAACTCCTCGAAGGTCCTTGAGGGGAGAACGGGGCTGATGGATGGTGCATTCGAAGCGCGGACGTTCTGCGGGTTGATCAACCTCTTTGGCTATCTGAGGAAAAAGAAGGAGATTCTTGCTGATGGAGATAAAGAAGTGGAATGGTGTTTCCCACTTCTACCAAAGATTGTGCGTGGAAAGTGAGGCCAAGGGGATTATCTAAGAAGATAGATCCTCCATCAGGCATTTGAATGGATGGGTTGGGGGGGTGGTTCTGGAGGTAATGGCGGTAATGAGGAGAGGATATTTTCTCCTGAGAGATGATGAGAATGAAGTACTTCGAACCTCCTGAGGGGATGGTATACAAAAAGTCTAGGAGCTTCGAGATGTGAATAGGGTGATTTTTAGTTTCTAGTTTTAACTAAATATGTCACAGTTAAATAAGATTTACTTCACATACAGTCTGTGGAGAGGAGACTTCAGACTGCACTGGCGTAAGTGTCCCAGCCCCGAATTGCTCATCCCTTAGGCCTGTTTCCCATTAATTTAAGAAACAATTTCTGGGGCACCTGCGTGGTTTAACTGGCACTGGTTAGGCATCTTGCTCTTGATTTCAGCTCCAGTCATGATGTTGAGGCTTCTGAGTCTGAGCCCCACCTTGGGCTCCATGCTGACAGTGTGGAGCCTGCTTGGGATTCTCTTTCTCTCTCTCTCTCTCTCTCTCTCTCTCTGCCCTTCCCCCATTCTCTCTTTCTCTCCCCACCCCCCTCAAAATACATACATAAACTTAAAAGACAAAAATAGAGGGGCACCTGGGTGGCTCAGTTGGTTAAGCGTCCGACTTCGGCTCAGGTCCTGATCTCATGGCCTGTGATTTGGAGCCCCCATCAGGCTCTGTACTGACCGCTCGGAGCCTGGAGCCCGCTTCGGATTCTGTGTCTCCCTCTCTCTCTGCCCCTCCCCCACTTGTGCTCTGTCTCTCTATCTCAAAAATAAATACAACATTAAGAAAATAAATAAATAAAATGTCTGTGTCTTCTACACATTAAAAAAAGAAATAAAAATAAAAGAAATAATAGCGACTTTCTTTTATTAGCCCACTTTCATTTTGGGGCTTAGTCAACTAACATCTAAGGCCTCTCTTATGTGACCATGACCCCAGGAAGTCTCATTTCATAGATAAAAAACCAAGTGCCCTATGTTAGTGCTGGTACTAATACTGACATCTAATTTACATGAAATCAAATCCAACATATTCTCCAGTATATATTTTGTGTCCCCGAGCTTGCTAACCGCTCTCCTCTATCCAGCAGCCTCCAAGTTCTTTGCTTAAATGCCCATTTCAGTAAAAAGAAATGATAGGGCGCGCACGCTTGGTGAGGATACTGATTTGCAAGTTACAAAGATGTACCACTGGGGCGCCCGGGTGGCTCAGTTGCTTTAGCGTCCGACTTCGGCTCAGGTCACGATCTCACGGTTCAAGGGTTCGAGCCCCCGCGTCGGGCTCTGTGCTGACAACTCAGAGCCTGGAGCCTGCTTCCGATTCTGGGTCTCCCTCTCTCTCTGACCCTCCCCCTGTTCATGCTCTGTCTCTCTCTGTCTCAAAAATAAATAAACATTAAAAAAAAATTTTTTTTAAACGTACCACTGACCTCGTATACTTTTAAAAGATGACATTTTGTTTTATTTATTTTTTTAAAGATGACATTTTAAAAAAAGCAGAGGTTCTAAGATTTTCTTTCCAAATCCCAAGGAATCCTTGCTCTAGAGACCTTGGACCCGTCGCATTGTTTTGAATTCCTTTGGCCATTCTGGACACTCTGAACACGGCACGCTCCTTCACAGGTGTTGCCGTGTTCTCTTGGAGTTGTTCCCCCTCTCTGTTTCCTTGGTCCCTGTCTGAACTGCGAGCGGGAATGGGCCTGGCGGTTTGCAGTGCCTCATCTCCCCGGGGGCGCCTAGGGCAGGTGGAGCCCAGGCTAGCCCTGTGGGGGCACACGTCTCAGTTTTGAAGATGAAAGCGACTTACCTCTTGGAAAGCATCAATCAGATTCTCAGTACTTCTCTTCCCCCCAGGGCGCAGGCCGTAGGACCAGTGTTGGCTGGAGCAGCCAACCACGCATAAGGTCAGCAGAAGAAACCCGGCGACAAGTTTTGGAATCGCCTCCATTCTGAGGAACACGACGCAACAGTCAGAGGAGCCCCAAGACTGGGTTGAGCAAGAAGTAAAGACCTCTTTGGTGAGCAGTCTGATGTTTGTATCTTTTGATACAAACTGTCGTTTTCACCCAAGGACACTGACAAACACACCCCCCCCCCCCCCCCCCCCCCGCCCCCCGCCTTGCTTGCCTTCAGGATTTCCTAGCCACCTGCGATAAAGGCAGGACTTTGAACTTACATGCTCCGCACTTTTCAGTACAAAGCTAGTCTCTTTTTATTTTTAGTATTTATTTGGTTATCCAAACCCCCTGATTCCTTCCCTTATCCAGTTCACCTTTTTGCTTTAAGATTCCCTGCCCCCGCTCAACTGATTAGTTTCCAGCTAACTGTATCAGTTCCTGAGATAAAGAGAACTGGGCCATCTGCTTGGAAAGGTAGCTTCTGCTAGGAATCTCTGGCTAATATAAAGTTGTATGACATTCAGTGGTTACGCTGTGGCACTAATTACATTTTGCTGAGTATCCTCCACACTCAAGTGTGGGCTGGACCATCTGTGAGCGCGGGAGAGAGCTCAACACCTTTCAAAGCACCGAGTCCCAGACCAGATGCCTCCGTGGCCAAGGCGGGCTCGAATTAGCTAATGACATGACAAATTCTCACAAAGCCTTCACGTTAATGTTCATCTGATGGGAAAAAGGCTGAAGATGAAATCGAATACGGGTCCATGAGTTGTTATTAATTCCCCAAAGGCTGCATCGCTGTGGCCAGGGGTGACAAGGACCATGAAGGTCAAGGTTTCTTTGGATGCTATGCACCTGGACTTTGCCCGTTGGGTACAAAATGCCCTATAGAGAGACAAAAGTGTGCAGTCTAAAACACATGCTAGAAATACAAAGCATCTTACCTGTTTGAGGACCAAGAGCCAAGAGAATCCCGAGCTTCTCTTCGAGTTAGTGGAGTTCTGTGATTTTTCATTGTCTTGGCTTCCTTTTTATATGAAACTTTTCCAGGACTGAAATCTTTCCTGCTGGTAAATTATACCGCACATGGACTATGGTTTTTTTTTTTTTTTTTAATAGTGATTTTTGTTTTAATCCTCACAGAAGGCCCTTTAATAGTGTATGTAATTGGAACACCCACTGGTGTGTCTGTTAAATTTACTTAAATCTTGGCCATTAAAACCTCAGCCAGGACTTTTGTACTGAGGCCACAATTCACAGATTAAAATCAAGCTAGGTTGGATTCTCTTGAGGAAACAGACCTATCCAGAGTTCCAGGAAAACAGCTGCTGTACCTTAAGTGATGTTAAAGGCTCACATAAAAGCTTTCACAAAGGAAGCCATGTAATCATTTTAGAAAGGAGTTTAGTCAGGATGCCTGCGAGCTGGTCTCCGCTCTTTGGTTCTTCATTTATAAGAGGAGCTGATTTGTAAATAATAAGAAGGGATTATTGGCACCCTACCTATACCCATATACGATCCTGAAGAAGATAATGGGGGTTTGAAAATTTCCCAGTCTCCTACCCACCAGGTTCCTTCCTTGACTTATCTTGAAAGCCTGCTGATAGCATCAGAAAGTTGAGAAACACTGTCGTTAGAATATACTAAGCCTAAAACCACCTAGAACCTACTTGGGTCCACAGTGTGACTCATTTTAGTAGATACTGAGTTAAAATAGGCAAGTCACTGTGCTAAAGGCAGTGGGAACACAAAGGTGAGAAACATACGTAAACATACATGCGTAAACATACATGCGTAAGACCAGCCTCCCCTATGACAACAGTCCCAGCAGGTGGATATCATTATCCAAACTTTACAGATAGGTGTTCCAAGCCAGGTGGGGAGGGGACCCTGGGGATGTTTTATTTACACAGTATAAGCATTTACAAAAGCAAAGAGAGAACCATTACTCTTTATTACTTTTATTTGAATACGTGATTGTCTTCCCCTAATTTACCCCTTGGGTTGTAACTCATAATGGTCAAGGATCCCATCTCGTCTAAACTTCTGTTAAATCCCTAGCATTAGTCAGCCTTTGATAAATTTGAATGAATGACTAAAAAGTAAGGGCCTTTAAACAAGATTGGGCTTAACGCTTCCTCTTTTTCTGCATCAAAGATACGTTTTATCTGACATAGAATTAAACCTTCATATACAATTGTCTGTAAGGCCTATTACATTAGCTAAACAGTAAAATGGTTAAGAATAACTAGATATTTGTTCATTTTAGAGCCGGGATTGGCAGTTTTCTCCTCTGGTAGGATGCTAAACCAATCAGTCATCGCCCAAGGGTAAATTAGGGGAAGACAATCATGTATTCATGATACTTTTCCAGAAGAATCACATTTGCAAGGATGTCAGTAGAAAGAGCAGTGCTGTCCTGCCCAGAGAAACTCTTCACCCAGCCATTTCTGTGGAGGTTGTCAGAGTCTCATGATAGGCTAGAGAAGGAGATAAGCTTTTAAGTACAATTGCAAACAGTGAAAAATCTCAAAAAAAATAATGTGATTTAACTTATTTTCATTATTTTATTAGACACTGAGTAATTTAAGTGCCATTCTGACATGAGAGAGTAATCTCATCTCACTAAAATACAAAGGTAATGAGAGGCTCTTTTTCAACAAGAGCTCATTATGTTTGAACGGCACTTAAATTGCCCAGTTGACAATTTGCTAAAAGAAGTGTGCTTCTCACAGTGTTGCTCCAGCAGATGTGGTCTTGGGGAAGGACCAAGGAAACGGGAGTGAAGACTCCTGACCTTTAGGGTCACGTTAATCACTTAGCTTTGGCTAAGCATCAGTGGCTTTCTTGTACGTTATATCAGTCGGTATTTTTGGAAACAGGTTTTGAAATTTTTAGATGAACACAGTGGCATGGTCTATGAATTTACTCAATATGCGCAATGCCAAATATGCATCTCCTTAGATCACATAGATCTGAAGGGCAAAGGCCAAATTTATTTTCTGCAGTACCAAGGAAGAGATTGAATATGCAATTAATGGGATTTTGATGTTTAGGGACACACTTTGAATCTTTTCTTTTCCTCTTTTTTTTTTTTTTATTTATTTTTGAAGGAGAAAGAGAGTGTGTGTGTGGGGGGGGGGGGGGGGGAGGCAGAGAGAGAGGGAGACACAGAATCTGAAGCAGGCTCCAGGCTCTGAGCTGTCAGCACAGAGCCCGACGTGGGGCTTGAACTCACAAACCGCGAGATCATGACCTGAGCTAGTCAGAGGCTTAACCAACTGAGCCACCCAGGCATCCCTTGAATCTTTTCATAGTTCCAAGGATAGATCCATTTATCATGAAGCTTAATTGAATAAACTGGGTTTAAGTATTGGATTTCATAGTTGTCAGAAATTTTTTCTCAATTTAGAAACTTCTAGATCTTAAAGGATATGGCTTTAGGGGCGCCTGGGTGGCTCAGTCCGTTGAGTGTCCGACTTCAGCTCAGGTCATGATCTCGTGGTCCGTGAGTTCAAGTCCTGCGTCGGGCTCTGTGCTGACAGCTCAGAGCCTGGAGCCTGTTTCAAATTGTGTCTCCCTCTCTCTCTGACCCTCCCCTGTTCATGCTCTGTCTCAAAAATAAACGTTAAAAAGAAAAAAAAAGTATATGGCTTTAGAGGGAAAATGGTTTCATTTTCAACCTTAAAAGAAACACCTAAAAATTATTGAAATGCCACAGTAATGACTTAGCAATCTTGATGAGTGACAGACGCAAGCCTCTTTTGCCCTAATGTAAAATCTCAGCAGGAAGTGTCCGTGGTGAACTCCTGCTGACATATTTAAAGGTAGTGAAAGGCTTTCAGAGAATTAATCCTTGCATAATGTGCTTTATGCAGAAAATAACCACTTTTCTTTGTAGAGGTGGAGCTTTTTAATTTTAAAGATAATACCTCCTTGGAAATTTAATAAAATTCTAGTGCTTTTCATTAAACATGATTTGAAGTTGACATGGGGGTAGATTTATAGTATAAACCACCCGTTCGTAAAATGAGCAACTGGAGAAAATATTCCATGCCTTGATTTATGATAGTAAATCACTGTCATAAGAAAGTGAATTTACACTATTTCCTAAATTTTCTTTGAAACTGTAGTTGAATTAGATATGACAGCATAATACATATGGCTCTAAATAATTACAGGAGTACTGAATTTTATCAGTATGCAAAATCTGATTTCGATTTTCTAGTCCCCCACCCCCAATTGTATTTTTACCTGTGTGCAGACAAGTTCCATCACTAGGTTTAATAGAAGTTGTACTCTTTTGAAACTCCTGCCTCAAAATTCTATGAGTCAGGTGAGAATGTTTTGGGGACAATGTACTGAACCAACCTAGTAAGTCTAACTTGTAACGTTCATCAGCTAAAGAGTAACACAAATGAACCATTGGAAGTCTTGTAATTGAACCTGTGTTGTTAGCATGGCAGATTTTAAAAAAGAGGGTCATAAAAAAACCATGCTTAAAGGGGTAAATTTGCATGAATGGCCCTTTCAGACTAATCCATTATAAGCGTTGTGTTGGATTTCCTTCTCCACCCAGACCCTCGGGGCTGGTCATCAACTTAATGCTGAAGAAACGTAAGTGAAATATGGTCAAGAGTCGATTTTCAAAAGTACGACTAGAAACTCCTTTTCAACATTTCACATCGTTTATTAATGCAGTATACATTAGATCCAAAATCTGCAGTTTCTAAGCATACCATGTTTAGACCTTTCAGATTCTTCTGCATTTTTAGGTTTATGTCTACAGAGGTACCCTTAAGTGGATGAACAAACACATTCTATAATTATTGAAAATATAGTACAGAGTGAAATGATTTAAATATAATTTAGGCACATATTGATTATGAAAATAGATATCTCTCAATACAATACTTCTCTGTCTTGGTAAAAATAATAAAGCAAAGAAAATAATTCATTTCTGAAATTGCTTTCCCTCACCTGTAAAGGTGCGAGCTCTCACTACGCATATGCACCCTTTACCGTTAAGGAAAGCTTTGCATATGTATATATAGAAGAATAAGCTACGTAAATATTGAACACGCGTCATTCTCCCAAAGGAGACAAAGTCGTTTTTACTGATTCATTGCTTCAAACTGATGAGTCTGTAGAATTCAGAACCTATTTGGACACAGCTTATATCCCTGCTCTTGGGGTAGACATAAGGACAACGGGTTATTGGTAAGGAAGTACAGGCCCTGTCTCTGCTATTGCAGAGAGAAGGACTCAAGAAAAGCAGGCTAGAATTTGAACTAAATCAGAAAGAAAAGAACCACAGGTGCTGACTGATTGGTATTACATCTCGGACCAGTCCAACGCCTTTATTTTTGTTGAAGTTTTTTGGTGGCTATCATCAAATTGCCAATTTAAAATCGCTTCCCTTCCCCTTGTGGGGTTTTAACGGCATTATGTTGATTTCCAAAAGATGACAGTGGACTGTGATTTAATGCCTATTTCTAAGCTGGCCCTGTTGAAACTATTTGGCATTTGAATTAAATTACTATTGATAATGCACCTTGGTTTTTTGGTTCTGACATATACTTCCTATGCTTCTTTTGACTGTACAGGAGAAAACAAGGCTAGTAGTGTAAATTGATAAAATCGCCTGGTTTGGCGTTGAGTGGAACTTGCTTAGAATGAAATTCTAAGGATGCTCATTTAAAAGTTGTAGCAATAGGTAAATTCTTTGTCCATCTGGAGAGTTCCACCTTAACTTGAGCTGACATTGAGGTCTTTTCTTGCACTCAGTCTCAATCAGTAAGAACCGAGGATTTAATTTAGCTACTGTTTCGTTCTAAAAAATAAACGTTACAAGAACCTGAAAAGAGAGCCTTGGGGAATCTGATCTCACCATATTCATATGGCATGACAGGTATGTAGAGTAGGGGAGGCATCACTAAAGCTATTAATAAACCTGAACCTTTTCGAAATTTTCGTAAAGTTTAACAATTTAAATATCCATACTGTATCTAGAGATTCAATAAATATAATTGCATATGTTGTGCTTTTCATAAATTAAAATCCTCGAATACATTTCAAACCAAGATGGTATTTCCACATCATGCCTATTTAAAAGCAAATATAATAGATCCTATTTCTGGTCATAAAACCAGCCAAATCTCCCTAACTCCGCTCAAAAGGCAGTAAGCTACTCTAGCTTCTCTACATCTATTAAATGAGTGCTTCTCTGTTAAAATCAGAATGTGGAAAAAGGTCACTTTTTTCCTTTATGCACCGTTGAGAACAAGCATAATCCTCTAAATGGGTTTTTGTTTGTTTGTTTTTTATTCCCTTACAGCGCTACTTCTTCTAGACAACTGAATGGGTGGAGAAAAAAAAAAAAGTGAGAAGGACAACATTTTTCATCTTGGGCATCTTCCTCCGGCCCTGAAATTCTCATCTGACACTCTGTGACATATGTAGTGGGGTCAGCATCTCTTCAAATATAGCTCCCTTCACGTTGGAACCTCTCAGGTTGGCTTCTTGAAGATCGCACCCAGACAGGTCACAATTCTGCAAGACAAAAACAATATTCATGAAACTAAGATTCCTGGGGCACGTGAGGAAAATGTTCCAACGTCATGAAACCCTGTTATTTCTGGAAGACTGCCGTGTTAGAAAAAAGTCAGATTTTCTTCTATATCTGGAGTTGTTTTCTCTAGGTGAGTGGTCAGGCTGACAGTCACAAATACTGACAAACAGAGGTTAAAGAGGAAGTGTGTCTCTTCTGTTCCCATATTTTAGAATCGGTCATTTAAAACCCAGAATGGACTCCAACGTAATAAATATTATCTATGCAAATTTACCACAATCCGAGGACAACAAAAGGCAGGGCAGGTAAGCACTATTAAAAAAAACCCCAAAAACCTGAGGGGCACCTGGGTGGCTCAGTCAGTTAAGCGTCCGACTTCAGCTTGGGTCATGATCTCACGGTTCGTGGGTTTGAACCCCGTGTTGGGCTCCGTGCTGACAGCTCAGTGCCTGGAACCTGCTTCAGATTCTGTGTCTCTCGCTCTCTCTGCCCCTCCCCTGCTCCTGCTCTGTCTCTCTCTGTCTCTCAAAAATAAATAGATGTTTAAAAAATTTAAAAAGAAAACAACTGAGAGAAAGAGATCTTACTTACTAATTACATTATAATAGATTTTTCCATTCCCCAACTCGAACATTTTTATAGCAGGGAACTGCTTTTTTTTTTTTTTTTAAACCCCAAATTATGTGCACAATTCAATGAGTTTTAACAAATGTATATATAACAGTGTAACTACCACCACAATTGGAAGCTGCTTTGAAATTTCTCTTGAGATCACAGAGTGGCAGATGAGACAGATCGTGGGTAAGTCCTTGGGGATGGTGGGTGACTGCACATAACCTTTTAGGACAGAATGTCACCAGCTGCCCTTCAAACAGTCAACCTGACTAGTCTGCATTCAGTTGCCATCAGGAAGACTTCTGGTGTTTACCTACACGGTAACTAAAACCAAGGGGAAAAAAAAATCATCATTTTTGGTGACAGTACCAAAGAATAAAAAATTAAGGAACTGTGCTTATAATAGGCTTCTATTTTTGGCCTTGGGCAGGTTCTTTTTGCCTTTAAGTTTAATGGGGCCTGCCACTCTACCGCTAAGATCTGTCAAGAGAACAAAGCAGAAACATTAAAAGGGAAAAATCAATGACAAGCCAAATTTTGACCCACTCTTCTCTCCAATCCGATCTATGCCAGGTTTTCCCGGATAAGGCTGTGCTGTTCAATATGATGGCAACAGCCACATGTGGCTACTTATATTTAAATGAATTAAAATTAAGTAAAATTTAAAAATCCGTTTCTTAGTTACACTGGCCATATTTCAAGTGCTCAACAGCCATAGCGCCTGGTGGCTACTGTCCCGAACAGATTTAGAACGCGTCCAGCATTGCAAAAAGTGCTATGGGGACAGCACCAAGAGACCTATCAACAGCCTTTGAGCCTGCCAGCTACATTTGCGAATCAAGACAACGTATATAATTCTGATGAAAAAGACGCGCAAAGTTAAAAGCTCAAATCGTGATTCAAAAAGAACACGATTCCAATTTAGAATAGGCTCTCTCTTAACCTGATTTCAAACCTGGATATCTTTGACATTTCTCGAACAGTTAAAAAGATAATCTGGCCCCATTTAATTCTGTCTGGACTTAAAACCGAAGAAAAACACAATAAATTCGATTAGTAAAGCAGTCATCAAACACATCTACTTGAAGGAGACCCAAGGAACAGAGGACAAATGAAATCGGCTTCGGCCGACTGTCAGATGAATCTTTCAATCTGAAACTGGGACCCATGGCCCGTGTGACTGAATCCTGCTCTGGGAGGCACGTCTGCTGAAACAAGCAATCGACAGGAGAACACCGCTCCGGCTGTGCGGGCGTGCTCCCTGGCAGTTTTTACCAGCCAATGACTTTGCTGGTGACCTTGATACATTTTGCAGGACAGGCTCAGTAACTGTAGATTACCAAACGCTCTTCAAACATTGGTGACTCACCTCTAAATCCGTTCCTGCCAGAGTTGCGCCTCGGAGGTTACAGTTCTTCAACTTCGCGTTTTTTAAGGTAGCAACTCTCAGGTTAATTCCTGTCATTTGACTTCCTTCCATATCCACACCTTTCAGATTAGCACCTACAGTGAATATATTTTGATAGCAGTTGAACTTCAAAATATTTATAGTCCTCTCCCTTCAAAAAACCGCAGGTTTAGTTTACTTAATGGAGGTGAATGACAGGCTCTTTAACTTTTGGAAAGGACTCCGTGAACCATAAATCTCAGTCTCTCAACCAACTTACACATATAAAGCGTTCATTGTTAACAATCTGTTTGCTTGTTCTATGAATTAAGAATGTTTTAGTCTATATTTTTGAGGGAAGAATTCAATTCGGTCTTAAGATAATTAGCACTTTTATAATATGCTTCCGTAAGTTTATGATAAGGAAGGTAAGTCCCCTGTACTCTAAACATACAAATAAATGAAGTGACCAGTTCACTGACACAACAGAGCAATAAGAAATTCATAAATAAAACATTAATCTAAAAATGACAGAAACTGCCTAGCTTTGTGCAAATTCATTTTAGTCACTGTGAGCGTATACTGTTTAATTTCCAAGTTCGAGATGTTGACATTTAATTCTCCAACTGAAGCCTTATTCAATAGTAGAGGCTGGATTTCCCCTAACTTCTTGCCTAGCACATGACTGAGACCAAATACGATGGCAGAAGAAATCTACCCCCCAGTAGCGGTCACGATTTTTCCGTAACAATTATTTTGTTGGGCTTTTTACTTTGTGATATGTTCTCACCTTAGAAAATGTAATTATAGATAGAATCTCACCTTCTAAATTGGCTTTAAGACCAGAAGGATCTTCAAAATTACACAGTTTCAGGGATGCCCCTTCTGCATTAGAACAGAGCATCTTGACTCCCTGGAGATTTGCACACTGGCAAGAAAAAGAGAAAAGTCCACGTTTTAACATTCAGAATTTTGTTTGGAAAAGAAAAAAATGGGCTCAAACAATAAAAGAAAAAAATAGAGAAGGGGAGGAAGCTCAATTCCATACACTCACAATCAATTATTTTCTGTTTATAATGAAGACTTTTCTAACTGGAATCAACCAAGAGCTGAGAACCACTCTGAAGACACAGTTCTTTTGAAAGAACCATTTTCAAAGAAACAACAACCTAATTAACAACAGCATGTCCATTTTACACAGATAATAGTTTAGATAAAAAAAAAATTGGGGGGTTAGGGGCACCTGGGTGGCTCAGCTGGTTGAGTGACTGACTTCGGCTCAGCTCATGATCTCCTGGTCTGGCCCATGGGTTTGAACTCCACCGTTGGGCTCTGTATTGACAGCTCAGAGCCTGGAGATGGCTTCACATTCTGTCTCCCTCTCTCTCTGTCCCTCCCCCGTTTACGCTCTGTCTCTCTCTTTCAAAAATAAATAAACATTAAAAAAATTTATTTAAAAAGTTGGGGGGCTAGAACTGTAACATCCCTATTTCTATGTTTATAAACAGTCCTGGGTAGGACACTATGAGAGCTAAGATGTATGAGTAAGGAACACATAATCTTATCAGGAGTAGGGATTTCTCTTCTTTCTTACTGCAGGAATCAATAAAATTCTTGATGTTCAATCATGCTATTACTACCTTCATTTCATACGTCAGAATACTAAGGCCAGCAGTTAAAGGTATCATCTAGCTACAAAACCCTACAAATTGTTTGTCAGATCTTCATGTACCAATCACTGCTACACAGCATTGTCAACCTTGAACGCCCAAATTATAGCACAAAATACAAAGAGTAAAAAACTAGAAAATATATGTTAGAATTTTGAATTATGTTAATTTACCTCTGAGGATTCAGTGCCATCAGATCTGAACTCCAACAACTAGCAGATAAGGCAGGAAGCCATAAAGTTGACATTAACATTAGGACTTCCCACACTGTGACCATCAAAGTAGATGATGAATGTAAAAGTGTCTTAAAAATCGTAGGGCACTATATAAATAATTGTAGTTGTCATTATAACTACAACAGTGAAGAATCTAAAAATCCTAAGGCTGATCACGTTACCTTATTGCCACACCTAATAGGAAAAATCCTGTTTTATGAGTACAATTCCATTCACCATACTGTCAATTCTGCTGAAAGGGAAATAAGCTGCAGATCATTTCAGATCACAGAAAGCTGACAAATGCACACGCATTCCCACGTCTGCCTCTGCAGAGGTAGTACAGGTGCTACAGCACACAGGCAATACAGAAGCTCAGCCTGAGAGGTAAGAAAATGAGGATGCAGAAGGACCAAAATAACTAAAAGATGACGGTGTTTTAAATACACAGAAACATTAGTAAGACAGGAAGCTGATAACATAAAAATAAATGTCTCTGGTTCTCCGTGCCGTGCACCCAGGTAAAACAGACTGTAGCTATTATCTAAGTTCCCAAGGCGACAACCCAGGGAAAGCACCCTGCAAGTAGGTAGGTGTGACTGTAGCCCCGGCAAACAGCCTGCGGGCAGGTGGCTTGGCTGACCCAACTACAAGCCCAAGGTGGCCCCAGACCGGCCCTTGACAGCACAGGGACCAAACCCCGCCCACAACAGGCAAATGGGGCCATTGCAGCTGACTGAAAGCTAAAGCAGCTCAGCCTCAATAGAAGGGCCCACACAACACACACGGGAGACACCTATGCCTGAACTGCCTGGTTCTGGGGAAAGCAAGGGACATGGAACTACAGGGCACTACAGGACCTCTTCTTCATAAGGCCATTACTCTTAAGAGCAGGAGACATAGCTGACTTTCTTAATACGCAGAAACAGACACAGAGAGTTACACAAAATGAGGAAACAGGAATAGATCCCAAATGAAAGAGGACAAAATCAAAGCAAAAGAACTAAATGAAATGGAGATAAGCTATATGCCTGATAGATAATTCAAAGTAATGGTCATAAAGATACTTATGGATTTGAGAAGGGTGGAGGATCTCAGTGAGACCCTTAACAGATGGGAAATATAAAAAAGAACCAATCAGAGATGAAGAACTTAAGTGAAATTAAAACTACACTAGAGGGAATAGATAGTAGACTAGAGGAAGCAGAAGAACGGATTAGTGAGCTGGAGGACAGAATAATGGAAAGCACCCAAGATGAACAGCAAAAAGAAAAAACTCAGTGACATCAAGTGTAGTAACATATGCATTACAGGGATCTCAGAAACAGAAGAGAAAGAAAAGGGGCAGAAATAATAGCTGAAAACTTGCCCAATCTGGGGAAGGAAACAAATCCAGATCCAGGAGGAAAAGAGACCTCAATGGAATCAACTTAAGGAGGTCCACACCAAGAGACATAATAATTAAAATGGCAAAAAGCAGTGATAAAGAGAGAAATTAAAAGCAGCAAGAGAAAAGAAAACAGTTACATACAAGGGAAATCCCATACGGCAATATGCTGATTTTTCAGCAGAAACTGCAGGAATGAAGAGAGTGTAGGACATGAAAGGAAAAAACCTGAGATCAATTATACCCTACCCAGCAAGGCTACCATTCATAATAGAAAAAGAGGTAAAGCATTTCCCAAAACAAAAGATGAAGCAATTCATCGCCGCTAAACCAGTCTTACAAGAAATGTTAAAGGTGATTTTCTGAGTGGAAAGAAAAGGACATAATCAGGAGTAAGAAAATTAGGAATGGAGAACATTTCACAGGTAAATGGAAATATAATAAAAGTAGTAAATGAATCACTTAGAAAACCAGGAGGGAGGTTACAGCACAAAAACAATAAAGTCAATTATACCTATAAAAATAAGTCAAGGGATTTACAAAATAAAAGGATGTAAAGGATGACACTATATACATAAAATGTGTTGGGAGGGGAGTAAAAATTTAGTCCACCTAGAATGGGTTTAACCTTAAGCAACTAAGGGGCACCTGGGTGCCTCAGTCGGTTGAGCGTCCGACTTCAGCTCATGTCATGACCTCGCATTCGTGGGTTGGAGCCCGTGTTGGGCTCTGTGCTGACAGCTCAGAACCTGGAGCCTGTTTCATATCTGTCTCCCTCTCTCTCTGCTCCTCTTATGCTCATGCTCTCAAAAAAAAAAAAAAAAAAAAAAAAATTAAGCAACCATCAACTTTATACGGATACAGAGATGTTATATATGAACCTAATGGTAACCACAAATCAAAAACCCGTAATAGATATGCAAAAAACAAAGAGAAAGGAATCCAAGCAAAATCACTAAAGGAAGCCATCAAACCACAAGGAAAGATAGGAAGAGAAGAAAGTAACCAAGAACTACCCAAATAACTGTAAAACCAGTTAACAAAACGGCAATAAGTACATCCGTATCAATAATGACTTTGAATGTAAATGTACTAAATGCTCCCATCAAAAGATATTGACTGAATGATAAAAAAAGCAAGAACCACCTATATGCTGCCTACAAGAGACTCATTTCAGACCTAATGACACACATAGATTAAAAGTCCTAAGGTAATTATAAGTACGGCTCTGTCCTCAAACCTGACCCTTATGGAATCTCACAAAAAAAAACAAATTTATAAGAAATTCAGTGAAGTTTTCCATCTTCAACCACAGAAAGCATGTCATTCACCCTCCAACTCATCAAATGGTACAAGCAGGTCACCAATAGTCACCAACATGGAGGGTTCAGAACTCAGCTGCTTAGTAAACCAGATGTTCAGAGTTTTGCTACCTTAACTGTATCAAGGGGCATAGGGCTTTGATGAAAGCAGTTATTACCATGATTTCTAATGTATGATAATGGCATTAAGATTATATTTTTTAAATGGTCTTTAAGGGATAAACAAAATATTTACAGGTGAAATAGTGAGTTACTTCAAAATAATCTATAAAGAGGTATAGACAAGATTGTTTATATGTTGATGATACCTTCTGAAGTTACATCTGAGTTAATAGACGTAACAAGCAGGATTCATTATAGTATTCTATTTTTGTATACGCTTGACATTTTGCACATGAAAAAGTCATTAAAAAAAGAAATAAGGAAAAGAAAACGCATGCTGTAGTCTGTCTAGCTCCAACTGTGCTAACACATTAGCCTCTTTGGGCCCAGGCAAGTCTCTAGGTTTCAGTTTCTCAGTCTAACAACAGGGTCATACGTGATGACCATCAAGGTCCCCGTCAGCTCTCACCATTCTAAGTCTTGAATATGCAACAGATATGTAATAGCTGAGTTATTACATCAGCTTCTATGCAGCATGCTGAAGTCACTGATGGCAAAAAGAGTGTGCAGAAGAAACATTCTTAAAGCAGGCCGACAGAATAATGTGGCACAGACATGTTCTGCTCAACAGAGATAGCAGCTGAGATCACCCTGGTTGACAGCAGAATCACATGGTTCCTATGGAAAGGTCTCACAGCCCGTGAAGGATAAATGGGGTGAGAAATTAAGAAAGAGTAGTGGAGGGGTACCTGGGTGGCTCAGTCAGTTAAGCGTCCGACTTTGGCTCAGGTCATGATCTCGCGGTTTGTGGGTTCAAGCCCCGCATTGGGCGCTGTGCTGACAGCTCGGAGCCTGGAATCTGCTTTGGATTCTGTGTCTCCCTCTTTCTCCGCCCCTCCCCTGCTCACACTCTGTCTCTCTCGCTCTCTCAAAAATAAACAAACATTTTTAAAAAATAGTGGAGGGGCACCTGGGTGGCCTAGTCGGCTGAGCGTCCAATTTTGGCTCAGGTCATGATCTCACGGTTCGTGAGTTCGAGCCCCATGTTGGTCTCTGTGCTGACAGCTCAGAGCCTGAAGCCTGCTTCAGATTCTGTGTCCCCCTCTCTCTCCGCCCCACCCCTGCTTGTGCTCTGTCTCTGTCTTTCAAAAATGAATAAATGTTAAAAAAAAAAAAACTTAAAAAAAGAAAGTGGAGCCATTAGGTGTATCAGCAGACTGCTTAGCACACATCATGTTTTGTAGATATGATGGCTATTCATTAGCATTCATCTTCAAATGCCAAGGACAATTAGCAATTAGTTTTGACTTCACAGCCTATATACCCTGGGCAATGAATGACTCTTCAACATGAGCCACTTCTAACGTTAGTAATTAAATTAACAATTCTATAGCACTTCAGTTTATCAACTGTACAGGATGGATAGAACAAGTATTTACAGTTAAGAAAATTATGGTGCAGGTTCAGAGTTAGCATTACTATAATTAAACAGAACTCAAAACCAGCTCTACTGAATGACCCAGACTGTCTTCTTATTTTTGTTTGTTTTATCCTTAACAAAAGCCAGACAAGTGATCTCTCATCATTTCACTATTTAAAGACTAGGTCCTTCAGAGCGCCTGGGTGACTCAGTCAGTTAAGCTTTCTACTCTTGATTTCGGCTCAGGTCGTGATTTCACGATCATGAGATCAAGCCCCGTGTCTGCTGGGCATGGAGCCTGCTTAAGATTCTCTCTCTGCCTCTCCCCCGTGCGTGCATACACACGCTCTCTCTCTCTCTCTCTCAAAATAAGCAAACATTAAAAAATAATAATAAGGACTAGGTCCTTCAAACTTTTTTCTTTGTGCTGTCACTCTTTCACTCATTTTGCTAGCAATGTGGTCCTTCCTCATAAGATGGAACAAGTAGAGTGAAAATAATGGAAATGTATATTGACAGATTTTGTTATAGATCTGTTATTATAAACTTCATGGAAAAATAGGTTGCAAGTAAGGAATACAACTAAAATTATAAAATTCAATAACCATCTATTCAATGACTACTTAAAGCAATGTACTATATTAGGTGTTGTTAATTCAGAAGACATATAGACATGGGCCTTGGTATTAAGGAACCTGAAGTTGTTAGAAGTGAGTACATTTCGCTGCTGGTTCTGCATGTATCCTCTACCCCCAAATTAACATAGGTAATTTTTAGAGAAACACATGCATATACATATGTACAGACATACATACACCTATACCCCTACATACACATTTGACCCTTGAACATGGGTTTGAACTGCATGGGTCCACTTATATGTGGATACTTTATTTTTATGTTTTTAAAGTTTATTTATTTATTGATAATAAGCATGTGCATGTGTGCGTGTAAGTAGGGGAGGGGCAGAGGGAGGGAGAGAATCCCAAGCGGTTCCGTGCTCTCAGCACAGAGCTTGATGCAGCATTTGATCTCACCAACTGTGAGCTCATGACCCGAGCAGAAGTAGAGTCAGATGCTTAACTCACTGAGCCATACAGGCGCCCCATATGTAGATTTTTAAAAATCAATACAGTACAGGACTGTAAATGTATCTTCTCTTCCTGATGATTTTCTTACCATTTTCTTTTCTCTTACTTTATTATAAGAATACAGTATATAATACATATACAAAATATGTGCTAATCGACTGTTTATGTTATCAGTAAGGCTTCTGGTCAACAGCAAACAGTTAGTAGTGACATTTTGGGGGAGTAAAATTATATGCGTATTTTCAACTGCACAGAGGTCAGTGCCCCTAAATCCCGTGGTGCAAAGGTCAAGTGTATATACATACATATATGTAAACACACACACACACACACCACACACGTATGTAGATAAAGAGAGGAGAGCCACGGAGACGCTAACTTACACAGACTGGCACCCCTCATGTTTATTTCAAAATATCTCTGCCAAATACCTCTGGAGCAATTTTTTTTCCCCATTCCACAAATGCAGTTGAATAGCAGATTTCAAAAGTCCTTTTCCGCTTTGCCCTACTAATTTCACTGAAAATAGAAGTTCTGATAAAGTATACTATATTGAGGAGATCAAGATCTAATTTCCAGATTTAATTTCTTATTAGTTGCTAACTCTTTCAGATCCTCACTTATTGAAGGATATCAAAGTTGCAAAACCGACACATTTCACTTTCAGGGTCTTGGGTTTTATCATCCGTTTTCAAGTAAAATCTCTAGTAAGAGAGAGAGATCATTTCTGCTCTTTAAGACCGTTCAACAGACTAAACATTTAATTTTCTCTTGTAACTAAAGAGGATTCTTACGTCAAGCACTGATCCGGAGAGATCAGCTCGTTCAAGATTTGCACAGCAGAGATTAGCATGTGCAAGATTGCAGCGGCTTAAATTGGCCATTTTGAAGTTAATGTATCGAAGGTCCAAACGGGAAAGATCAGCACCACTGAAGTTTAAACCCTAAAATTAAAAAACACAAATTGTCACAAAATTTAAACCATCTGCTATATCACATTTAATTACTATAGCTAACCATCAAGTTTTTTTAGAAGCAATTGGCAGTTCAGTCATTTGGAGTTTACAAGAATACATGATCAGATGGAACTTAGATATAACATGAGTGTCCTTAATGGGTTCTTAGTAAAAGAGACTCTAAATGTAATATTAGAATGCAGCCTGGGTATACCTCATTTATGTGCAGAAATTTCTAAGGAGTGATTTGTTGGCCATGTACGTGTTGTAGGTATTATTTATATAATTAATATATATATAATTATAATATTTATAAAAATATTTATAAGTATTCAATAATTCAAGGTAGTTTAATTTTTTTTAGTATTTATTTTTGAGAGAGACAGAGCGTGAGCGGGGGAGGGACAGAGAGAGAGAGAGAGAGAGAGAGAGAGAGACACAGAATCCGAAGCACAGTCCAGACTCCGAGCTGTCAGCACAGATCCCAACGCAGGACTTGAACTCATGATCTGCACAATCATGACCTGAGCCGAAGCTGGACACTTAACTGCCTGAGCTACCCAGGCAACCCCAAGGTAGTAGTATTCTTAAAATGTAAGTATTGTGGTTTTTAAACCTTTAGTGCTATAATACATAAGAAGTATCTGCCACTGCCTGGCCATACATAACAACTGTACAAAAAATTGACTCTGTATTTTAATAGCTGCAATTTCTATGCCCTACTCAAAAACTGTTACGTGAGGCATATTAGATAATAAAAAATGCTATTACTCCTCTTTTTTTGCTAACCATTTTGGGATTAAATCAATGTTATAACCCATAATTAAATTCTATCTTGCATGAAATAGGAACATAAGGCAAAAAAAAAAAAAAAAAATCCTAGAAGAATGTAAAACTTTACTTACGGCTTTGCTGACACCAATAACTCATGTAAAAGTCTGCTTTAATTACCTGGCAACGCAATTCTGATTTGGTTGGAGTGGCTAGAAGAAATCGAACGAATTCCTTTCTTGATATTGGCGAATGATCCTCTGGTGGTTGAGAATTCTTGAAAAAGATATTAAGAAATCAGTGGAGCATTTTGGGAGACAGCTACAATAAATGTAATACTGGCTAATGTAAAAAGAGCTTTACCTTTATTGCCACTTCCAGGTGTTCAATCAATGAGTCAATACCAAAAAATCTGGCTTCTTCCAACACACCTATCACAATAAAATCGATTTGCCTTTTAATAGAAAACTATTCATTTTAATATTTATGGAATTATTTGTTAAATCCTCACAATACAAGTGAAATTCAACAAGTAGGTTATCAATCAGAAAAGTAACTAATGTTTAGAACATGCATAAAGAGGGGCGCCTGGGTGGCTCAGTCGCTTGAGCGTCCGACTTCGGCTCAGGTCATGATCTCACGGTCCGTGAGTTCGAGCCCCGCGTCAGGCTCTGTGCTGACAGCTCAGAGCCTGGAGCCTGTTTCAGATTCTGTGTCTCCCTCTCTCTCTGCCCCTCCCCTGTTCATGCTCTGTCTCTCTCTGTCTCAAAAATAAATAAACGTTAAAAAAAAAATTAAGAAAAATTTAAAAAAAGAACATGCATAAAGAATATTTTATTTTTTTTTTTGCATAAAGAATATTTTAAAAATATTTGTGAAACAAAGTTTTTCTAAATAGTTTACATTCAGCCAAAGAAAAACATAGAAAACTAATGAATTAGAATGAAAGCCTTTCAGATTTCAAAATTTTCTGAAAATCACTTAAAAAAAAATTTTTTTAAGTGTTTGTATTTATTTTTGAGAGGGAGAACGAGTGGGAGAGGGGCAGAGAGAGAGAGAGAGAGGGAAACACAGAATCTGAAGCAGGCTCCAGGCTCTGAGCTGTCAGCACGGAGCCCGATACAGGGCTCAAACTCATGAGCCGTGAGATCATGACCTGAGCCGAAGATGGACGCTCAACTGACTGAGCCACCCAGGTGCCCCGAAAATCACTTTAAGTAGGCTACAAGCAAAAACTCCTACTATCTCAAGTTCCTAAAATAATTGCTACAGATTTGATTGTGAACCTAATAATAAGTGATTAGTTCACCTAATCGAACATTTCACTGACTTCTTCAATGGAGCAGATCTGAATAAGTTTGTCACAAATATCGTTTACTTAATCAGAAAAATGTAGAAATGAATAAAACTAAATTAGTTTCAACATAAAAGTCAAAAGAATGATTCAGAAACCACTCATAGAAGGAATCAATTTTTAAAAAAAGATTTCCTTTTTTTTTTTTTTTTAATGTTTTATTTGTTTTTCAGAGACAGAGAGAGACAGCATGAGCGGGGGAGGAGCAGAGAAAGAGGGAGACAGAATCTGAAGCAGGCTCCAGGGTCTGAGCTGTCAGCACAGAGTCCGACGCGGGGCTCGAACCCACGAGGGCCGTGAGATCATGACCTGAGCTGAAGTCGGACGCTCAACCGACTGAGCCACCCAGGAGCCCCTTAAAAAAAGATTTCTAAATGACAGAAAAGATTGTATCATTCACTTTCCTTAACTTGGTTAAAAAAAAATCTGCACATTCTCTAGGTGACTTATTATGTAATCTGTATGTTCCTACATCTGTTAAACATCTCCATCAGAGTATTTGGGAATAAATTTGGAATCCATTTTCCTTCAAATGACCTCAGTCATTCGGTTAGCTGGGTCTACTTGTTAAAAAAATTACTAAGGACTCAGAAATTACAAAGAAAATAAGAGACATAATCTCTCCCTTGAAATAGTTGCAAGCTAATAAGGCTAACTGTACGTAGATATGGAAAACCACAGCAGTTATCTGGGAAGATTATGATCTCCTCAGGAAAGGCCCAATTCAACCTCTGATATTCCAGTCGCAAAACAAAGGTCATCTGATGAACAGCACACTACTCAGGCTGTGGCTCTGGCACAACACTTTCTGGTCCACCCCAGAGGGGCTTCCTCTCTGGATCCCTCACGAAGGTGCAGCCACATATCGTAACTGTCCCTGGTAGAAACCCACCACAGAAAGGGTTCTCGTGGGCCTCGCTCTCGGTGTGCCAAGATCTTCTGAGTCAATCAGAAACCTACCCCTCCCACTTCCGCCAAGGGATGCGGTAAAGATTTTTTTCTACTTCTAGGTTCAGAAGCAAACCTTAAAAACTTCCGGAAAAGCCTTATAAATGCAAGAGGCATCTATGGGGGACAGTTGAGAAAAGGAAGGAATATTTAGCACATTTTCTATCAGCACCAGGAAGAATCAGATTTGAATCCCAGCTCTGCCACTTACTACCTTTTTGGTCTTAGAGAAGCTACTTACCCTTTCTCTTAAAGTTCCCATTCACATTTGTGAAATGGGGGTATTATTACTTTACTCACAAAACTGACAGATGTATTAAAAGAAATAGGCATATGGGGCGCCTGGGTGGCGCAGTCGGTTAAGCGTCCGACTTCAGCCAGGTCACCATCTCGCGGTCCGGGAGTTCGAGCCCCGCGTCAGGCTCTGGGCTGATGGCTCAGAGCCTGGAGCCTGTTTCCGATTCTGTGTCTCCCTCTCTCTCTGCCTCTCCCCCATTCATGCTCTGTCTCTCTCTGTCCCAAAAATAAATAAACGTTGGAAAAAAAAAAATTAAAAAAAAAAAAGAGGCATATATATTATCTGGTATAATGCCTGGCACCTTGTAGGTTCTTGATAAATGATCGCCATGATCATTATTACATTGTATGTTTTCTGACATTTAAGACCATTCTCCTTTTACCGTATCAAATGGGAGTTCAGAAAATTTATGTCAACTTCAGGGAAATAAATATTGAAATGCCGGAAAAGTTCTCAAGTTAGAGAATACCTGAAGTGAGATTTAGCAATGAGGTAGGGAACGATGATTTAAATCAGAAAAAGAAGATTTTGAAGACAAATGCAAACAGAAAAGGAAGACATGATTCACTGGAAAAACTGAAGGTCATTAAAGGCAGAAAACAAAAGAAATAATGAAAGTAAGCAAAAAATATATTCACTGATGAAAGCACAAATTAGGAAGAGCAAGACAAGGTCATTTAAGTCAACAGAGGGGAGAGAAATAAGTCAGTGTCAATGATTATAAAGCATATAACTACTTGGGGGCAACTTGTAGCTGAGTTTGGATGGATTTTATACTAATCAGAAGTAATGTTCTATAAAATGAATCCAGTATAGACCTCTGCTTGCTGAACAACTGCATAAATAAGAGCCTTTCCAGCAAGAGACTTGAAAAAGGAGCCAAGCATAGCTTGTCAATAGCCTGTATCGCTGAAGTCTGAGATAGCATGGATGTATATTTCTGACGTTATTTCCTAGGAGGGGAGGATATGAAATGCTATCAGTGATAGCATAGAGAAAAATTAAACGGGGAAGCATCAAAGAGCCCATAGGATGTCCTCAGTGAGATTTAAATGTCCCCAGGAGAAAAAAGTGGCCACTAGAGTATAAGCAGCAGAGTGATCTAGCTGCTGAAAAGCGAAGGATTGTATGAGAGGGTACTATTGCTTATTGTTCTAATGATAATTTCTGCAGAATGACTAAGGTAAAAAAAATAGGTTATACATGGTTTTAAGCAACAGTTGGTAGAAGGTGAAAAATAAATAAAAAAACAACAAGAATTTGTTATGAATAGGTATGGAGCCAGATGAAGGGTCACATAAGGTCACTTTTTGCAATGGGTAAGCCTTAAAGGCAGTATAAAATTTAATACAGCAACAATAAAAGTTACTGTTATCTATTGTTCTACAGAGATTGTAAGCTAGCCCCTCCCTGATTCTGATGGTAGTATTTTCAAGATCAGAAAATTTCACATAAAGTTTTAGATTTCCAGCTTTTCTTTAAAAATCAAGGCTCTGACACCCTAGGTCCACACACCCACATGGCAACAATCTGTAGAAGCTGAGAGAGATTGCACACTCAAGATCACCATGCTCTCCACCAAGTCAAACCAAATTTAGTCACTTCGAGGCCCATCAGTTTTGAATACGCATCTACTGCTTTATAAGAGCTTTGGTCTATATCATCTCCATGGTGTGAATATCCTGTGATGTAGTCAGAGACAAATAGATTCTTAATACTCAGTTTTCAAAGCACACTCAGACTTTCCCCAAGTTAAGCTTGGGGAACTGAGTTGTAAGTCGTAGTACTGAGTTTCTAATCCATTCTTATGATTCTGAAGTAGAACTTCCCCTTTTGACGACTCTACATCTCAGTATAATGGGAAGGTCCATAACCTGAAGTCAAGTCACAGTCCCAGTTCAATTAAAAACAACAAAATCCTTTAGAGTCCCTCGTGATAAAATTTAAATCTATTTAGAATCTAAAATCAGAATTTATGGGTTGTCTAAACATATACCCATAGACACAAAGACTGTGCCTGTTTCTATATCTATATACACTCATATACGTATAAATAATTTGGTTTTAAAAGTGGAAAAGATACACTTCTACCTTATGAAAATATACTATAGTACTAAACAAGTGAAAACAAATTAAATATCCTAAACTTACAAAAATGTGAGGAATCATACTAAAAACTCACCCAATAAATTAATGCCATCATTTACAATGAGCTGTCCATGACGCAAGTAGTTCAAAATGGGTTCAAAGTACTCGGGACTCCGGTCAATTAAGAAAGCTCCTCTATGATCCTGCTTATTTCCCCAGACACCTGTGTCACCATTTCAGCGAAGAAAACCCCCCATAAACAAGAAAAAAAGTTAGAAATTTATGAAGAAAAATTATATTACATACTAGCAAGTTTTTACCCCTGTAAAAATTATTGATACCATTAAAAAAGCACAGAAGGACAAGAGTTAGGTCAATATAGCTACAAACAGATCACACAAAATGTGAAAACCATGTGTTGCACTCACCTTTGTCCTTAAACATGTGGGCCAGCATACTGTCAGGTTCTTTATTCACTAAAGTGCTCCTAAGAATTCAGGGAAAAAAATTGATTTCTCCATTTGTCTTTATAAACAAACATATTTTAAGTCAAGAGTATACTCGATCCCAGCTGCTCTTTCAAAAAGATGCATGCTATAACCTGGTAGGAGTGATGCTGGGGAACAAAAACGTGCAGTAAGTTGCCATTTATCAAAATCCCTTCTAATCTGGCACTTCCTTTGACTCAAATATTGTTTTCGTTTCCTTTAACTTAAAACACTCATCTATCCTTCTAGCAAGCTATCATATCACAATATTCCTGACCTAAACTTAACATGTTTCTTATCCCTTTAATCTAAGCAGCTGTAGTCGCTACAGATTTCAATGTTGTTCATCTTTACTTGTGTTGCATGCGTATTACCTGACATCTAAAGAGCATGGTCTAAAAGCCTGAAATATTTGCTATCTAAAAAGCATGGTCATGCCTTTCATGCTTTCTTTGGAATGACTTGGGAATCATTTTTCTACTCTTGAAAAAACTTTCTAAAAAATGTTTAAGATCACAGAGTACTTTAAGCAGCAATGGAGTGTCTTCTAAGGAAATCAGCAAAATTGCAGGAAAGAACAAACACTACGTAGTGCCCCCCGCCCCGGTCCAACACACACATGTGCACACATTCACATGCACCTACCGTGTAGTTGTAAAGTAACGCCCTCCGACGTTTAACGTTAGCCAGTCTGTGTGAGATCCTGACAACCCTTCAGGTAGTTTAGAATCTGTCTGAGGATCTAGAAATTACAATAAAAAGGTTAAGATTGGGGAACTGGGGAAGATGGCCACAGCATCATTTTTTTTACACTAAAAACACACATAAAAGCATACCAGAGCTACCAGAGACCCACAGACAGCATTTAAGACAAAACTAGGTGATAAGGTATTCCCACCAACACCGAAAGGTAGAAGAGCAATGTGGTACTGGCATCTTTGAAGGAAGAAGCTGCGAGAAACAACAGGGTATGTGATGAACCGAAGAATTCCCAAGTAATCCATACTCATTTCAAAGCTCAGTAAGTCGATCTGAGAACACCATACTCAAAGTGGAAGGCGTATCTGGATGTGGAAATGGATGCAGGCATTTGCAGCGAGAACTGAGCAGGCTGGAAATGAACTCTCGAAACCCACCAACCAAAAATCCCTTCTAGGACAAAGCCCACTACCAAGGATAAGATGTTGGAAAAAGAATCCAGTTGAACAGAACAAAAACAACAGTGACCCAAGAAAAAGGAGTCCAGATAAAAGGCAGAAAGGTCTAGCAGAACCAGAATGTATCAGAAGGTGACTGCCATACATTTCAATACTTCACAAAAACAATAGAAAAGGGAACTCTAGAGCCATGAAATTAGAAAATCTTTCCTGAGTCAGCCCACCTTTCTCAAGTTAAGGAAACAACTTTTATGTTAAATGAGCAACAGAAAATCCCATACAAAAATTTTAAAAGAATTACATCTCTAGACAATGAAAATGTGCCAGAAAGAAATGCCCACAAAATAGATAAAAACTATAATCTAATATTCCAAACATGCTGAAGAAGTTAAGTAATACAAAACATGAAAGAACAATATAACTCAGAATTGAGGTGAAAGAACTCAGGGGAGAATTAGAGCTATAATGAAAAACCAATTCAGGGTGCCTGGTGGCTCAGGTGGTTAAGCGTCCATGTCTTGATTTTGGTTCAGGTCACGATCTCACGGTCATGAGATCGAGCCCCATGTCACGCTCCACGGTGGGCGTGGAGCCTGCATAAGATTCTCTCTCCCTCTCCTTCTGCCCCTTCCCCGCTTGTGTGCGCTCTCTCTCTAAAGAAACGAACAAAAAACAATTCAGAGATGGAGATCAAACGAGAAGAAACCCAAGAGAGAATAAACAGACAAAACCTTAAGGGAAATAAAAGCTGAAAAAGAGGAAAGCTTTAAAAATCCATAAGAAATGAAGAAAGAGATAAAAAGGATTTAAGAGAAGATTCCCAATACAGAACACAAGCACAGAAGATCCCACATGCATACAATAGGAGTCCTGAAATAAGAAAATCAAAGCACAGGGAGAAAATAAACGCATAATTTAAAGTTCAGGAAAACTGTCTTGAAATTAAAAGAACATTTGAAAGTACCTATTGACAGGATCACCACATACCACACAAAATCAACCCAGAACACCCAGAAAGAGTTTACTAAAGAGTTTACTAAAATTACTTTTTAAAGAAAGAGAATAATCCTTGGAGTGGCTTAGGAAAAATAATCATTACGAAAGATCAGATGTTTTGGACACCAACATCTTATGTCAGAGTAAGAGTAACATAGTTAAGATATTTAAAGAAAGAAAATGTGAACCAAGGATTTTTTAGGCACCTTGAGGTATAACTGATATACGATAAAATACACACCATTAAAGTTTGCAATTCGTTCAGTTTTGACACATCATTTTTGACATAACCAGCCAAACTGATTTTCAAGTATAGAAGCCACAAATCATTATTAACTTGTGAGATGTCAGAGAATACTGTTCGTCTCAGAAGTTCTCTGTAAACAATCTACTAGAGAACAAGTTTCAGATGAGCACTGGAGGCATCAACATAAGGACTGGAGGTAAGCATCCAATACACTTAGGAGTAAAGCTAAGTGACAGTTTTAAGAGAGGGTATAGTATATAATGGCTATGCAATGGCTATGCAATTTTTTAAGTAAGGGAAGAAAGGAATGAGCATATGCAAAAAACGTTTAACTGTCTTTAGTAATCATATTGGTACTGAAAGTATTGGAACTGTTACTGACAATTTTCTGTGTGTTTTGTGTGGGATGAAGTAAATGAGTACTTATGTGACATAATTCTATCATTCCCTAGGTCCCTGAAAACCAACGAAAGAAAGGAGACACAGGTGTAAGACAGAGAAAGTTAAATAAAAACCTTAAAATCCCGATTACAAACCAAAGTATGAGTATGAACTCATGAACTCTCTCCTTTTTATATAGCATATAAAACTTTAGATCATATAATATATATTACATATACATTTTGTCTCTAGCTAGCTATGTATTTCTAACTCTGTCCATCAAAAAGCCTAGTAAAAATGATAAACCCAGTAAAAGTGAGTCTGTCTGGCACCCAGACTGTGTGTTGAAATGACATTTCCTACTAAAAGAAACCAAGGCTTCTTGGAAAAAATATTGATCTGGGTCTGCAACGGAAGGATAAGCTGTACACCCTGTTATTCCAGACAGGAAGGAAGTTCTAAAGACCAACGGAGCCGTACTGAAAGGGGTTGAAGAGACTTCCATCAGCCACATGTAAAATACTCCAGGCAGCAATAAACACAGAGCGTGAGAACATATCAAATATTTTTAAACCCAAGAGTTCATAGGGATAAAACAAAAACACAAATTGATTACTTTTTGTTGCGTTTGTATGTGTGCAATGAACCAATTAAGTGACCACTGCCTGCTAACCACTCTGTTAAGCTAATGGATCAGACGTGTGGAAAACTCTGTGCGCACTGTTTTACGGTGGAGACAGAAAAGCGTGTACTTACTTCTAAGTTGGCAGCTGCTGGTGTGCTGATCCTGAGAACTGCCTCTATTCACCAAATACAAGTACCGTGACGGCTTAAACAAATTATTAAATATTCAGGACCAGACTGTATGGAACTGAATATATCAAACACTCAAAGAACAGTTAAGCTGTCTAAGCCTTAGGCTCTTTCTTTTGAGATGCACGACTTTCTTCGAAATACGTGTCCATGTGTGTATGGTTGATACCAAGTCATTTCTGACCCGTTTGATTTGACCACTGGCGAATGATTGTCAAACACTAACTTATACAAGCAATACATGCGCAAAAACCTGTAACATAACCCAGAAATTTCGACATTGCCAAGGAGACAGTTTCAAAACAAAAGTCGTAGTTTCTAAAATTGAAACTACCTTATTTGATGAGTCATATTTGATGAGTCTGTGCACTTTCAGAGCATTTTAAAGGCATGGAAAGGGTGAGGTATCCACACTAAAATATGACAACATAATTCGAATTAAAAATTTAGCTCAACACAGACACCCAATTTAGAATCAAAAAAGGTATGGCGATCTGAATACTGCCACAAGATCCTTTTTAATATTAGGCTTGGGAAGCGCATATAAGATATTTGCCATTTCGTCTTTTTCATTTGGGCAGACAAAATCGGCTTTTAAGGACGTCACTTACCAATAAATGGTTCTCCTTCACACACAAACAAAACATCATCATCCCTGGGGAAAGCAAAATTTAAAAACCACCGTCAAAATCCAGAAATCACCTTAATTATCAATTGATTAGAGGAACTATACCTTAGAATTATGTAGAAGGCAGGTTTTGCTATTAATCTCTATTGCAAAGAAGTTGAATAAGTTTCCAGTGCTTTGCTTAACGTTTGAACTATCTTTGGATTTAAATTCACATAAGATCCCACACATGGAAGAACTTTTAAAATGGAAAAAACTGGGGTGCCTGGGTAGCAGTTGGCTGAGCATCCGACTCTTGATTTCAGCTAAGGTCAAGATACCGTGGTTGTGGGATCAAGCTGAGTGTGGAGCCCACTTAACATTCTCTTTCTCTCTCCCTCTGCCCCTCCCCCACACTTGTGCACAAGTGTGCACGCGCTCTCAAAGTAACATAAAATGAAAAAAACCCACAAAAAGACCAAAACCCACTTTGCAACTTTTGTGAATTCAGCTTTCTTATCTGGTACGATTAAAGCCATAGGCCAACTCTTCTTTTTTTTACTTTAATTCTGTAACCCTAAAAAAATTATTGGAGTTTTCTTCGAAATCATCAGCTGCTCTGTGCTTTCAAAATGAAAAGACATTTTCACGTAACATTTAGGAAGAATATAATTGCAAGTATAACTCTGCTATAAAAACTCACCCACCAGCCCCCTGAATGTAAGACAATTGCACACGGTCCAAAATCCTAGATTATCGGTATGTATCTCCTCCCCTGCCTCAACATATCTCAGCATTAGTGTAAATAAATGATCAGAGATTGCACTGTGAGCCATGAATTCTTAATCAGGTAGATATTTTACAAGGCTTCAGTCCCGGTCTCAGTGTTGTAGAAATTTTTTATTTCCTATAAGACATCATAAGAATATATTGAATGTTTCCTAGCAGAGTCTGTGTTAAGGAGAAACTTCGGTTGATGTAAATCATTCAACAATGAGACGCAATTATCCACTGAAACCAAAAGAAGCTGGGAGACAGATGCTGAAAAACTAAGACATTCTCCCTGATTTGGATTTTAAAGCTAATTCAGTCTGTGCTTTTTTTCTGCTCCATCACCATGCCAGTTAACTCTTCACACTAGTATGAAAATTTGTTTTCTTCTCACTAACAAAAATCAACTACTAAACTGTATGACCTGGGTAAGACGTGGAGGTTCTCAGATGTTTAGTTTCCTCATTCATAAAATGAAGAGATTAGAGGTGATCACCTTCAAAGGCAGTGTATTATATTGAAATGTCATTCTGACCTGAGTTTAAATGAAAACTAAACTTTGTATACTATTGTAATTTCGCACATCATTATCTTCGTACCATCACTTTAAAAAACCCCATGTTTTTTCTTTGCCAATTAAATGAAGTAACTTGAGAAGAGTCAATAGAACGTAAGTGGCATTGAGTCAGTATTTCGTGTTCCATTCCTATCTTCCTTCTTATGCCTCTTCTTCCTTCAAAATTCTATGATCCTGTGAGGATGGCATGAGGTGAACTAACATTTGTTCTAAAGAGATAAATCTGCCTAGGATATTTAAAAAACAAGAACAAAACCCAACAAACACAAAACCACTATTGTGGCAGATCACTGGTGAGTTCACTCTACTTAAAGTTCTCTCTTATCTAGCAGGTTTTTTCCAAAGTAGGTGTTTATTTTGAGACAGAAGGAGAGAGAGAATCCCAAGCAGACTTTGAGCTGTCAGCTCAGAGACCAACTCAGGGCTTGAGCCCATGAAACCGTGAGATCATGACCTGAGCCAAAATCAAAGAGTCTGTCACTTAACCAACTGAGCCACCCAGGTACCCCCAAAGTAGCTCTTGATAAGGTTTATAAAATTCAAAATATTCTAGGAAATGAACTGAATAACAAGCAGTAGCATATAAAATTCAAGAGATAAGATTTCTAACATTAAAAAATGCATGTCTTCAGAGACTGAAGTTCTAGAAGTTCTAGGCATCTGAATTCTGAAACATGCCAAAAAGATATTAGCCAAACCCAAATGATAAGCCAGTGGGGAAAAGAGGCAGAAAAGATGTGGTGAAATTAACACTTGGAAAAAACTTGGCAAATCGGTCATCTTCCAAATGATTTTTGGTGAACTGGTTTTGTGTAAATTGGCCATTTTGCAAATTGGCCTGCTTCTTTGTGAGGACTAGTTTTATAACAAGTAGAGAAGAATCAACATTTTAAGTTTATCTTACAAAAACACACACGTTCGGAGGCGATCAAATCATGAGTTAATGTATGTACGTCAATTTTGTAAAACAAAAATAAATTCTGACCCCCCTGAATTGTAGGCCTTATTAGATCCATCTCTAATAACATGAAGACAAAATTCCTTATAGCCATATATGAACTTTGCAGAAAGACTGTCAGAATATTGGAATAGAGGGCTTTGTATCTTATGCTGTAAGCCCAAATTATTTAAATTCCAAAGAGCAAATTTTAGGCAATCATTTGCCAAGATTCTGTATTCTTAAGGGAACCAGCAGAGCACCAAGACACTGAGGAACACTGTAGAGAGCTTATAAAAAGTGAAGGTTACCTGATCAAAGCAATATCATCAATCAGTCCACCTTTCCCATTATACACACTGGTAGCTTTTATGCCGAGTTTACTGCTGGCCACAGAAAGCAAATCAGATAAAGTTCCATACACAGCAACCACCTGTGAACACACAAGATTAAATGTAATGAATTGCGTTACTTACAAATTAGAAGCTACCATACTAGAAACACGACTAAAAATCAAACTTCAAATAAAAGGAGATTTTGAGAGATTATTAACTTCTAATATTGCTGAAATCCAAAACTAGAGTGTAAGAAATCATCTCTGCCTGAAAAAATCTACAATCTTACGTACGTTACATAGTGCTCCAGTTCTGAAGACAGACCCAAAGTTGATGTGGCTCTGACATTTCCTAGCTGTCAACTTGAGACAAATCAATCTCTTTATGCTTCTGTTGCTTTAATCAGAAATAAATAAAAGTCTCACCTACAATCAGGTCACGGGGATGAAATGAGTTAATGCATGGTACCTGCTTAGCAAAGTGCCTGAGACGTATGAAGTCTTTATAATGTTGCTTTCATGTTATTCCTTTGTTATAGGAATGTTTATTTTAAAAATAGGAATGATATACTGTTTATAACATTTATTACACCAATCACCATACGGAAGGTAACAACTTCCCACTTCATTTACTTCGTTCTTCAATAACTACTAATGTTATAAAAGCCCGATTTTAGCTAACATTCTAAATACAGCAAACAGCTGGGTTACAGTGAATTGATCTCTCCAGCTTTACATTAGGCACAGTCTGATATATGTATAAGCAATGCAAATACTTAGATGGGGGCTGAGAATCTCTCCATGTAGTAAGTTGTTTGTTTGTTTTTGCTCCAATATAATTTTAACTATGGGTTCCCAGTGGCTGAGTTGTACAGTTGTGCCATTATCAGTCAGGATCTCTGAAAATTATGAATGAAATGTAGACGAGGGGCTGAACATGAAGAATGAACAGCCAATCAACTTCCCACAGGATACTGGATAAAGGTGCCATGTGAAATAAGAAACAAGGCTGATCCTTTGTTTACCAGTGACTGGAGTTTAGTAGATGTTGAATTTTTAGTTAGATAAATAAAATGAATAGCAGGGCATAGAGGGAATTGTTGGCCAATATAAGAGTGTGCAATCTTTCATGACAGATTCCAACTGTTTTCTCTTGGATTGTAAGGATAAAAGGACAGAGAAGTATTGTTAGCTGGGGAATTCTAGGGAAGGGTTGTAGGCAAGCATAATTTATAGGGAAGAGGGTGGATTAAAAGATATACACAATCCAAGTGTCCTTAAACGGATGGGTGGATAAACAAAATGTGGTATATACATATAATGGAATACTACTCAGTGTTATTAGAAGGAATGAAATTCTCATACATGCTACAGCATAGATGAATCTTAAAACCCCTTATTAAGTAAAATAAGCCAGACACAAAAAAGGGCAAATATTATGTGATCCCAATTATGACATACTTATAGGCAAATTCATAGAGGCAGACAGTACAACAAAGATTAGCAGAGTGGAGGCTTGGTTTGGAAAGCTAGCTTAATGGCTAGTTTCTTTCTTTTCTAAAAAAATTTAAGTTTATTTTGAGAGAGAAAGGGGCGGGGGGCGGGTTGAAGGGGAGAGACAGAGGGAAAGAGACAGAATCCCAAGTAGGCTCCTCACTGTCAGTGCAGGACCTGACGTGGGGCTTGAACTCAGAAACCGTGAGATTATGACCTGAGCCAAAGTCTGATGCTTAACCGACTGAGCCACCCAAGCGCCCCAATGGATAGTTTCTATTTGGTTTGATAAGGTTTTAGAAGTAGTGGTGAGGTTACACTGTGAATGTACTTAATGCCAATGAATTGTGTGCTTAAAAAATGGCTAAGATGGTAACTTTTGTCATGTATATGTTGCCATGTCTAAGGCCATACCACCCTGAACACGCCCGATCTCATCATGTATATCTTGCCATGGGAAAAAAAAATGATGCAAAGCACTTGCCACGGTGTCCTGACACTCCAGACATGCCATAAATAATTGAAATCTGAATAAAATATGGCTCCTATATTTCCTACCATTTTTCACCTCTGTAAGAGCCTGGAATTCTGTTAGTGCAGATACATGTTCCTGGGAGAAAAGTAAGAAAGAATACATAAAGCATTATGTAGTATACCTGCTCCTGCTAAGGGAGAGAGCGTGGAGAGAAAACAAAAGAATCAACAAAGGTAAAAACACAACAGAGTGACGGGAAGCAAATGCAAATCAACTTTTACAGTCTGGAAACTGACAGAGGAAGGTAAGAAAATCCTTTCCAACATCATCAGCACTCTTGTCATAGTTGCTATTATATTAATAATTTTCTAACTGATCTTTGCTTCTTATATATTTTTACATGGCTTTAGTTGGCCTGACGTTATCCTCTCCTTGCCAGAACATCAACTTTCTTCCCCAGCATTTTTCATTTCTCTCACTCAACCGGCCATATCATAAAATGGATGAAAATTTAATGTATCTGTGTTATGCTCCTGCATTTAAATATTAGAACATAACATCTTTTTAAAAGTTTAAGAGAGAGTGAGTGCATGCAAGGAGTGGGAGGGACAGAGAGAGAGAGAGAGAGAGAGAGAGAGACAGAGAGAGAGAGACAGAGAGAGAGAGACAGAGACACAGAGAGAGAGAGAGAGAGAGAGAGAGAGAGAATTGCAAGCAGGTTTCACGCCCAGCCTAGCACAGAGCCTGATGTGGGGCTCGATCCCACGACCTGAGTGGAAATCAAGAGTCAGAAGCTTAACCGACTGAGCCACCCAGGCGTCCCTAGAAAATAACATTTATATGACTTATTTTTCAAAAGTACATCAAATTAAATTATTTTCTATGTCCATATGATTGACTTGATTCTTTCCATAGGTCACTTGTTTCCTAATAAAAATAAAGGTCACCCGCCATGTTCTAAAGCCATGCTGTCCAATTTGGAAGCCACTAGCTAAAAGAAGCCATTTAGATTTTAAATGTATTAAAATTAATAAAAGATTAAAACTGAGTTCATCTGTTACACTAGCCGTATTTCACCGGCTCGGAAAGTTCTACTGGACAGTCCTGTTTCAAAGAGCAGAACAAAATGACAAACAAAGAAACATCTATTTTAACTGTTAGTCTTGACTAAGACCCAGCAGCTCACAGTTACAAAGCGATAATGTCCAACTCAAAACCTGTTTGCAGATCTATGTGGGGGGTTGAGTAGTTGCCATCTTCTCTTTCTTCCCCACGGATGTCAAATTTACTTATAAGACAAAAACAAAACAAAACAACACCAAAAACCATCAACAACAAAAAACAAAACAAAACCAAAACCAAACAAAACCCTACACATACAACCTGGCAATTCTCAGGACAATCAAAGCATAACAGATGTTTCTTTGTAGGTTGCAAAACTACTAAGGAACACATTCTAAGTAAAAATTGAGTTAAACTTCATTTTATTTTCACTTAAGTCAGCCCTAATAACACAGTATCAAATGCAATTTAACATCTCACCAAATATTTTCCAATCCAACTTTCTATCTAGGCTGTACAGGTTGAATGAGAAAGTTTTCATCTGTAAAAAATCGTTACTCATTCTGTGAATATGGATAAAATGTTAACCCCTGGCAATTCTGATGAGCAGCACTTGAGTACATCCCTGAGTACTTTCTTAGTCGTGACATCCAGAAAACAACCACAGCTGGTTTAAAAAGAAGGCTCTAGTTAATTAAATGTTACTTTAACGGGTTTATAATAAGCCTGTGACAAGTATGTCTTGAATGTTAGATGAAATTTTCATTGCTTTCAGAGTGTGGAACTAGGACACATCTTTTTTGTATGAGTCAGTTATTTTTATTTAACTTTTTTCCAATGACATTCTTAAGTTGAAAAACAAAATACACAGTTAAAATGCAATTCTAAAGTGATAGTCGTAAAACTACTGAAAGTGTCTATCTTTGGGTAATAGCATGATGGTTGACTTATTTTCTTATGTGTTTTTGTTTCCCAGATTTGTTACAATGAATTTGTATGATTTATGCAATAAGTAGAAAAAAGTTGTAAGATCTCCATTGCTCTACGTTCTAATTTTACAAATAAAAATTATTCTAGCAGCTGACACTTTACATGAAATAACTAAAGGGCCATCAATTAGAGAAAATAGTAGTGAAATTATTGCGGAAAATTTTTTTACAGTTTTTACAGAAAAAAATTTCTTACAGTTCTGTAAATTTGAAAACTGCCAGTAAGTTGGGCCACCATACTTGTTTTTCATTTGAAGGGCATTTTTGGCATTTGTTTTTAACTAGATCACTTTAGCTTTACTCCCTCGAGCTTACTAACAAATAAGATTAGAATTATATTGCAAACATAATATTCAACATCTTTTTTATAAACCAACCATAATATCAGATTTAAAAAGATCTATACCAACATAAAAATGTGATAAATTTGGAAAAGATTTTAAGTTGGTAAGAAAGTTTCTAATAGACTGGCACACGTACCTTTCTTCATGTAACAACGTGGTTGGGAAAAAGCAGCAATGGACATCTTATATGTCATGGATATGAACTCTGATTGTTTTATGTTGAGCTTACTTTTGTCCTCAGAGGGGCCGAGGAGTTCTAAAATGATTGTACTAAGAATGGCTATTTACTTTATGCGTACTCCCCAGTGTGGGCCCCGAGGGTCCATATCACTGTGATTACCCACTTTAGTAAACTAGGCACTAAGAATGGAAACATTCTATGAAGTAAATTGAGAAGCACATGCAGTCAAGTTTATGACCACTATATTATACTGCTGAACTTAATCCTGTCTAAAGGACAAGTGAAAGCCATCTACCCATTGGGAAAGTAAATGTCATTCTGTACCTAGGAGGACATACCAATTTGGGGAGTTTTCATTTGCTTTTAAACGCCATTTTCAAATTGCAACCTATGTTTCTCAAATGTAAAAATTAAAACCTGCACATGTACTTAAAGTGTTTTTTCTTACATGCCCATACTATTACCTAATACACTATCAATAAATATTTATTGAATTTATGCAGGCTCATTTACCCAATCAAACTACCGATCACAATTACTAAACACGGAATCCAATTTACTCTACCTACACTTTTAGTTGAAAACATTTAAAATTGATTTTCTCTTAAGTTTTTATTTAAATTCCAGTTAACATAGTTTAATATTAGTTTCAGGTGTACAATGTAGCGATTCAGCACTTTCATACAACACCTGGTGCTCATCTCAAGTGCACTCCTTAATCCCCATCATCTATTTAACTCACCACCACCCCCAACCTCCCTTCTGGTAACCATCACTTTTCTAAGAGTTAAGGGTCTGTTTTTGGGTTTGCCTCCCCCCCCCTTTATTCATTTGTTTTGTTTCTTAAATTCCACAGATTTTTGGCTTATTTTGTTGCTAAAAAAGATGACATAACTAACTCTAGGTCAAGAAGGCAAATGTTAAAATACTGCAATACTTCTGGAAAACAATTTGGCCTTTGGAATAATTAAACATTCACATACACTAGCACCAAATACAGTTGACCTTTGAACAATGCAGGGTTTAGGGGCACCAACTCCCTCTCCCGTGTACTCTAAAATCCACATAATGCTCTCGACTCTCCACTTTACTCATAGCCCACTGATGACTGGAGGCCTTACCAAGAACATAAAGTCAATTAATACATATTTTATACGTTATGTTATACACTGTACTGTTATAAGGAAGTGTGCTAGAGAAAAGAAAATGTTAAAAAGATCGTAAGGAAGGAGCACCTGGGTGGCTCAGTTAAGTGTCTGACTTTTATATTTTTAAATGTTTATTTTTAATAGTTTATTTTTTAATTTTATTAAAAAATTTTTTTAACGTTTATTTATTATTGAGAGACAGAGAGAAACAGAGCATGAGCAGGGGAGGGACAGAGAGAGGAGGAGACACAGAATTCAAAACAGGCTCCAGGCTCTGAGCTGTCAGCACAGAACCTGATGCAGGGCTCAAGCTCACAAACTGCGAGATCATGACCTAAGTCGAAGTCGGATGCTTAACCGACTGAGCCACCCAGGTGCCCCATAATTTCATTTTTTTAACTTACATACAAATTAGATAGCATATAGTGCACAATATTTGTTTATTTTTGAGGGAGGGGGGAGGAGCAGAGAGAGAGGGAGACACAGAATCCAAAGCAGGCTCCAGGCACTGAGCTGTCAGTACAGAGCCTGATGTGGGGCTCAAACTCATGAACCACAAGACCATGATTTTACAGTTGTGAGATGGAGCCCCAAGTTGGGCTTCACACTGGGTGTGGAGCCTACTTTAAGATTCTCTTTCTCTCTCTCCCTTCCTCTCTCTTTTTCCCTCTCTCTCTATCCTTCCCACCCGCCAACGTGTTCTCTCTCTCAAAAAATAAAGAAAAAATCATAAGGAATATACATTCACAGTACTGTATTTTTAAAATTATTTTTAATGTTTATTTATTTATTTTTTAATGTTTATTTACTTTTGAGACAGAGAGAGACAGAGCATGAATGGGGGGAGGGTCAGAGAGAGAGGGAGACACAGAATCGGAAGCAGGCTCCAGGCTCTGAGCCGTCAGCACAGAGCCCAACGCGGGGCTTGAACTAGTGAACCACGAGATCATGACCTGAGCTGAAGTCGGACACTTAACCGACTGAGCCACCCAGGCTCAACATAAACATAATATATAACATAAATATAAACATAAATAAATGTTTATTTATTTTTGAAAGAGAGAGACAGAGAGAGAGCAGGGGAGGAGCAGAGAGAGAGGGAGACACAGAATCCAAGGCAGGCTCCAGGCTCTGAGCTGTCAGCACAGAGCCTGACACAGGATTCAAACTCACAAACCATTAGATCATGACCTGAGCCGAAGTTGGACCCTCAAATGACTGAACAACCCAGGCACCCCATTCACAGTACTATATACGGTGTACTTATATATACATATGAGTGGACTTGTACAGTTCAAGTCCATGTAGTTCAAGGGTCAACTGTTATTACAACTTATATATATATCCACTAGAGCAGTGGTTCTCAAAAGTGCCATCCCTAGACTGGAAATATGTTATACATGCAAATTCCAGCCCCATCCCAGATCTACTGAATCTGAAGGTCTGGGAGTAAGGCCCAGCTATGTGGTTTCTCAGTTCATCCAGCTAATCCCAATGCATGCTAAAGTTTGCAAACCACTGCCCTAGAAAATGCTTGCATGTGTTCACTGGGATATACATACAGGAACATTCATCGTAGCACTGTCAATTTAATAGCAAAATGTAAAGAAATAAACAACCCAAAGGCCCAGTGACAGGAGAATGAATAAAATGTGATAGTTATTTGTATATAATGGACTATTACAAAGCAGTGAAAATAACTAAACTATAACTATGTGGAATGTTAAGGTTGTAATCTTAGAAATATCGTAAATCCAAAAAGATTACATATATCATTGTAGGATATGTGCCAAAATGACAAAACAAAATATAGTTTAGTTACTCAGACATACATGGCTCAACTATTAAAGAAACACAGCAGGAGCGCCTGAATGGCTCCGTCCGTTAAGTCAGGTCATGATCTTGCAGTTCGTGAGTTCGAGCCTGGCGTCAGGCTCTGGAGCCTGCTTCAGATTGTCTCCTTCTCTCTGCCCCTCCCCCACTCGCGCTCTGTCTCTGGGTCTCAAAAATGAATAAACATTAAAAAAAATTTAAGAAATATGGCAAAGAGAAATACACACCCACGAAATTGGAGAAGCAAGGGGACACAACAGTGGACAAGTAATTAAGTTTTGGTAATATGCTTTTTCCTGGGTTGTGTGGGAGGTTTACCCTATTTATTATTTTCCTCTTACTTTTTATGCATTATCGATATTCCTTATGTGTATCAAGTACGTTTTTTAAATGTTTAAAATTGAAGAGCAAAGTTGTTACTAATGTTTAGATTTCATCTTTCTTCCACTTAATATAATGGATTCAAATTTGGATACTCAACACCAACAACACATTTGTGACCTAATATCGAAGCCAGAAGGAAAACGATTACGTCCTGGGCCAGGACTGTAAACATCAGTACAGAAGATCTATTTCATATCCCACTATGTCTGCAGTGAACTGACATGGTTTCTCATAGAAGACGGTACTCAGGAAGTGTTGGCTGAATGAATGAATAAGGTATACAAAAGGTTTACAACTTGCACAGCCCCTTACTGAATATTCTGAAGTTTAAATAAGCAACTTATGTTCAAAATGTACAGAAATTTTGAACTGACGCCAGGTTGCTCCAAAGCCATTCACTACATTCAGGTGTTTGGGCCCTCGTTTCGAATTCCTTATGCCAACTCTTTGCAGGGAATATTAAAAAGAGAAAAATGGAAATTCTGAGGCATATGGAGAAAGGAGGAAAGGGTTCAAGCACAACTGATTCTTTTGGAGCAATTGCAAAAAACCCTAAAATTTAAAGATCCCAATTTTTTAGAATCATGGCCTTCAAATGTTTTTGACTATGTACCCCATCAGTAAAACAGTTTTGGGCACGTGCTCAAACATTTATATGTTTATTTACTTATTTTATAAAGTTTATGCCACACGCAGAAAAAATATGATTTCCCAAATGAGGATTTTTTAATCAACATAGAGTATGGAGTCGGCCAGGAAAAATCCCCTAGTTATCATTAAATTGAATGAAACCCTGAAAATATAAAATTGACTTTAAACAATGAAAACAAACAAGGAAGGAAGAAGGAAAAAAAACATCTGAAATTGTCTTCGTATGTTGGGAAGTATTTTTAAACATCTTGCTAATGGGGATGACCTCATCATTGGCTAATGTTTCCACGAACAATACACACTTAGGGAGTGGCTTATTGTTAATAGTAGTTATCATTTGGGACTTTAAAATAGTCTTTAAAATTCGGCACTTTTTGACTTCTCAGATCCAGAGATCCAGTTTTTGGTTTTTTTTAATCTCGTAGTTTCTATTGGGAGATATCTGCTCTACCATTTTCTCATTGCTACTTGTGTCCACATTAACTAGTAGTCTTCAATCTGCTGCTTCTTTGAAGGAATCTTTTAAAGCCACTTGGCATTTTGGGGTGCCTGGGTGGCTCAGCTGGTTAAGCGACTGACTCTTGATTTTTCGCTCAGGTCCTAATCTCATAGTTCCTGAGATGGAGCCTTGCATGAGGCTCCGTGCCTTCAGCGCATAGCCTGCTGGGATTCTCTCTCTCCTCTCTCTGCCTCTTCCCTGCTCACACACTCTCACTCTCTTTCAAATAAACATGTATTTTTTTATATTAAAAAAAATTTTTTTTTTACATTTAACTTTGGGAATCAGAGAGAGAGTACCAGCAGCAGAGGGGCAGAAAGAGAGCGAGACACAGAATCCAAAGCAGGCTCCAGGCTCTGAGCTGTCAGCACAGAGCCTGATGAGGGGCTCGAACCCACGAACTGTGAGATCACGACCTGAGCTGAAGTCGGACGCTTAACCGACTGAGCCACCCAGGCGCCCCTCAAATAAGTAAACATTTAAAAACAAAAAGCCACTTGGCATTTTGGTGAAGGTTAATTTAGTTAAAACCTGGATAATACACATCCTAACCCAGCACATGTGTGCTTCAGTACATCACAATATGCCTAAGCGAACCAACCAGCGAAGGAAGTTTTCACATATGAACCCACTCTCCTCTCTCAGAAGACTTGAGACCACCTGATATTCGGTGGTTGAAAGCACGTGTGCTTTATAGATTGAAAAACCAACTTTTAATATGACTTTATATTTTTAAGTACAAATAGAAAGCATAGCATTTCTTCGTAAATACCGGCGGGTCCTCTTGCACACCCTCTGTGGTGCACTATCTCACTCTGGAAAGCACTTAGAGAATGCAATGTCCTCTCTACAACTACATCAAAGCATTCACCAGCTAACACTTCTGGTGATTCAGTATACAGAAAAGTCAGAGTAGCATATGACGTGTTTCCCCACAGTAACTCCCTGGCCTCTCCAACCCTGGGCTTTACGGCCCAGTCTGGCAACCACTGAACAAGCTTTATAGAAGGGAAACTTATTTGAAAAAACAGACTAGTCCTATGGCCAGGAAGCAAAACTAGAAGCTAGGTAAGTAAGGAGATAATGAAAGTGACACAGATATTCCAAATGCTGGGTGGGAAATCAAACTCTAACAGGGGTGCTCTGTTTCAGCATGTTTTTCGTGAACATCATGTCATGATCACGCCAATCCTGGCTAAATATAGTCGCTTGATTTACATCAACACGCCAGCTGTTACGTGTTATTCTGCTATCTTTTGTCAAATAAGAGGAATTATAGTATTTTTTTAATCAGCTGGGGGGAGAGAGAGAGAGAAGGAAACATGGAGAGCTTTGGCATAGAATATGTTTTCCAATTAAGTAGTAAGGATTATGGTTTGATTTGTTTTTAATATTGAGTTTATACAAGTACTTTCTAGTTTGATCTTCCCAACATAAACATATTTATCTTTATTTACTCGAGATGTGGTTTTTCTAACCTATTGAGATTCCCTATCAAAATATTTTTAAAATAAATACAATTTAAATCCAAAAATCTAACCTAGTCAAAACTAGATAGCTGCAAAAGACACGGCAAGACTAACACAGACGATCTTTGAAAAAACAAAATTCAGTGGTTTCAGGGGAGAGTTAGAGCATAGTTAAATATTTATGGCTGAGTTGAAACATCTTGTCTTTCAGGGAGGGGACAAAGCAGAGATGCTGGAAAAAAAGGCCCATCAGAGGTCTGTTTTTGAGAACATATTACAATTGTTTGGATATACTAATTCTTCCAGTAACAAGTTTTAGATTATTAGCAGCTAACAGCAGACGAAACAGGTTTATAAAAAGTTAATGGTCAGAAATAACAGAACTCTTGTGAAATATATTTGCAAGTAACATTCATGAAAACTCCAGAACTTGAATATATGCCAGTTGTTTTCATGTGTTAAATCTCTAAAACCAGAATAACGCAAAATTATAGTCAACAAACTAGACTGTACTTCAGATTTTTAGCGCAGATTTATTTTAAAATTTTGGAGTAGCTGGAAAGCCATTTTTCATACCCGGGCACAAATACACTAGTTAAAAATTTACTGTTTCCAAAATATGCAGGAAACAAAGTACTGTATTCTGCCAAATAATACAATGAGGCCAATTTACCTTCGTCTTAGACTCTAAGGCATAGTTACTTCTAGATGTCACTTAGCCACATCATAAATGTCTGCCTTGAACGGTCAAATTTTCCAAAGAAGCCGAACAACTTTCATGGGTGGGGCAAGAGGCTTGAGAAGGAACAGGATTCATTTTGGCTTGCTCCAGCCTTGGAAAAAAATATTTAGTACCACACCCTCAACAAAGGCCTAACACAGCAACTTGTGATGTCAAATCAATCCATTTTGGTCTACTGTGACGGTCCTCTAACGAACTAAAATAAGGCGAAATTAAAAAGTGAGTAAGTTCGGCGGCGGCGGGGCTTGGGGGCGCCTAAAAGAGAAAGGTAGGAACCATCAAGAAAATGTCCCTAATTTTCAATCTTCTCTTCGACCTAAAAGAATATCTTATTTATCCACCGATAAACCGTTTTTTTGGTTTTTTTGTTTTTTATTCTTTCTACCTGATCAGGCTTCCGTGCCCGCCTTAGTTGTTAACCACCACTTTCTGGAGCAGACCATTACTCAGCACGAAGGTGGCCACGAGCACCTTCTATAGCCAGGGGTGGGGGGCAGCGGGGTCTTCGGGGAGGCGGCGGCAAGAGGAACATCAATAAGCACCCAGCGCTCAGGTGACAGCGGCCCTCCCCACGCCCTCCGAGTCCTCCTCTTTCCAGGACCCACACCTGGACGTGGGAACGCTAAAGCACAAGCCGACCTGCGCTGGTCCCCAGGACGGCCGGAAAGCCCAAGGGCAGGCTCGGGCTAGGAATCCCGCGGGTTGGGAGGAGGCCGCGGGGACCCTACGTTCACCTCCTGGACGCCCCCACCCCCGGCGCACGCCCACCTCCCAGCCCCTCTCCCCAACTTCAGCCCTCTGCCCTGCCAGCCCGCTCCGCGCTCCGCTGCCCTAGCCCCCCACAGCCGGCCCGCCTCCTCCCGACCCCCTTACCTTTCCGTTCTTGGGGCTGCCGTTAAGGAACAGGGTCACCCGCCTCATCGCGCTGCCCCCACTGGGTCCTGAGTGAGTCGCCACCCTCCCACCTGGCTCTCCTCCCACCTTCTTCTTCTCCCGCCCTACCCCTCCCTCCACCCACTCGGACTCGCCTCCCTTCGCCACCTTCCTTCTCTTACGGAGACACACTCGCAAGCACTCTCGGTCACACACCCCAGGGTTGGCCGGTCCTCCTTCCCACCCCGCCCCTGGGCTCCTCAGTCAGCCTGGGACCCTTCCCCCACCTTTCCCAGACTGACTCTAAGCTCCACCAATCGGGAGGCAGCGCCGGCCAGAACTCAACCAATCATCGCCCTTCATTGGGTGGGCTCATACTAACCCAGCCCAGGTGGAGGGAGGGAAGAGAGGTTGCAGTCTGGCAGACGGGAAGGGTTATCAGCCAATCAGCTGAACCTGAAGCCGAACGGCGGCTCAAAGCGTTACTGAGCAGGCGCAAACCCAACACCAGGTAGAGCTCATCTGCATAGGGAGGCGGGGTTTGAAGGAAAGAGGTGGAGCACTAGCAGGGACCCATCCAAGTAGCACCACCCCCCCTCAACTCGCTCAAACCACGGGCGAAACGGCTGGCGTCGGGACTGAGTGATTGGGTAAGGGCCGCCCGTCCTTCTGCCAGGATTGGTCCAACGATTCTTTTCGAAGTTTGCAGTATCCAATTGGAAAATGGGGGGCGGAGCCAGCACTAACCGAGGGGTTCCTCCGCGAGACGCTCACGCAATGTAGTCCCTGCGGATACAGGTTAGGCGCCGGTGTCTCTCGTCGATGCGTCACCCGCGGCTAGTGGTGGCTTCTCTCCAGCTCACGAAGCCGCTCTTGGTCCTGGGACGGCGAGGAAGAGGCCTGGCAGATCGAGGTACGCGTGGACACGTGCGGGCAGCGGCGGCGTAGAGATTCGCGGAGTAACGCCAGTGCCGGGAGGCGGGGCCAGCGGTTTGAATCGGGCGGCGGGCGGCGGGTGCGGCCTGGCGGTGGAGAGGGTAGGGAGTGCGCACTTGGGCGTCGGAGTGCTGGCGCCCTGGACAAGTCGGCCCCCGGCGACCCGCTTTGTGGCCGGTAGTTGCTCTCTCGAGCGAACCGTCAAAACCTGCAAGACACTCACCTGCGGTAGAGCGTTTCATATAAACCCATTGGGAGAGCCGATCTGCGGGAGTGAGAGGTAGGGCAAGGAGCCTGGTGCAGCAGAGCTGTTTTTGGGGCGTGCTTTTCAGAAGCGTGTTGTACTTCTGCTCTGGAGATAGTGGTCCTGTGTCCACTCCTGTGACCTGAGCCGGGTCACCCGTGTGCTTTTTAAAATTCAGATTTCCTGGAGCCCAGCCGGACCTACTTAATTAGAATTTCTGGGAATCTGCAAAGCTGTGTCTTTTAACAGGGTACCCAGATGTTGCAGATGTTTGCCAAGGTTGAAAAGCCATGGCTTCTAGTGTGGGATCTGTTGGTTTCCTCCCCAACAGCGGTTTCCTCCTTTGCTCTTTTTAAAAGCTCCCAAAATACGTTCTTGGCATCTAGTTTCATGCCTGTATAGGTTGCATTAAAATTCAGTCTTGAATGAGGATCTTGATTGAGTCACGTTAATATTGGGGATGGGGTTATTTTTCTCTTCTCTCCCTTTTTTTTAGATGGATACCAACTCAAAAGACAGCGAGCCTCTTGAAATCAACGAGTCTGCTATTCCTGGTGCTGGTATGTAGTGATCTGTTGCCTCCTTGTGAAACGTAAGGTTTAGGTATTTGTTTTCATCATATTTTGCCCTCACAATATGTTGTCTGTTTCAGAAAGTACCTCTTTAATTTTGGGAAATGGGAAGCTTGTAACTCCTCACAAGCATGCGCCTGAAGGGACTCCTAATGGTTGCACACCAGATACTTTTAAGTCACCCTTGGACTTTTCCACAGTAACAGTAGAGCAACTGGGAATTACACCTGAAAGCTTTGTAAAGAACTCTTCAGGTAAGAGAAGGTGTCATTCTATTGCAGTGCTTTTAAAGCTTAAAAATAACTTACATGAGTTAGTTTTGTTCTTCTCTATGTCATTACTTTGACTCTGCAAATGTTCAGTTAGGAAGATTTCTGTGAATATGCACAGTGCATTTAGCATATTAGAATATCAGAGTCCCAGGGCATCCAGCTTGATAATGTTCAGAAGTGTGCTCTGTGCTCAAACTGGAAAAGATGTCTGTGAACACTATGTGAACTGACACATGGGATATAGGAATACATAGACTATAGTAATACATTTTATGCTCATGCATGGCAAAAATAAGAGAATGTCGAAGAGTAATTAAGAAAGATTGGGGAATGCCTCTTTCAAAAGCACAAACAGAAAATTGACTCGGGCTAATCTTGTAGGAGTAGAAATGAAATTCACCAGTGGAGTCTGATTTTGCTGGAGATGAAATACATACGGAAATGGGATTAGATTGGAAAATGGCATTTAGAAATGGAAGGTAGCAGAAGACTGGAAAGTCACAGGGCACTAAGCTAGGTAATACATGATTTAGACAAGATCACGGTAACATACCTTTCTGTATTCCTTTCTTAACATTATTCATAGGCCTTAACAACAACAACAACAACAACAAAACTAGATTTATTTTGTCCTCTTCAGTATGTGGCCAGAATTCAGAGTAGTGTGTACAAGGTAGATAGGTGTCTCCGAGAAATAAATCATCTTGAAGAAGTGGGAACGTGAGAGTACGTTGGCCTAAGTGGAGAACTTTCCTTTCAGTTCTTAGGGAGAAGACTGACTAATTCCAGAAAATGAGAAGTTCTTAGTCCAGAGCAAGCCATCACCCGTCCCTGTGTGCAGGAAATCTGAAACAAAAATGACGATTAAAATGTGTTCACGTATTCATTCCAGAGCTGTCTAATAGTGCTCTCTATGTGTCAGACACTTTGAGAAGTGTGGAATAAGTCAGTAGACAAAACCAGATCCCCATCCAACTGCTCGAATGTGAATAATTTCGCCTATCCTTATCTATTTAGATTTTTGTAATGTGTTTATCTTGCTCTCTTAGGCTGCTATATCACAGGGAATTCAGTACATGATTACTGATGATTGCCTTGTTTTGTTCCAATTTTAATGAGTTTTCTTTATAGGAAACTCACCATCCTCCCTGAAAAAATCGAGACGACGCTCTACGATTGGTGCTCGGGGCTCCCCTGAAACAAACCATCTTATTCGTTTCATTGCTCAGCAGCGGAATTTAAAGAACGTGGAGAAATCTTTGACACAGAATTCCCCTTTTCTGGTATGATATTCTTCCAAGTTCTGTCATGAATTCTTCCAGGGAGAATGTTTTGCTCTGTTACAAAGCTTTTGTACAGTGTTTTTACCTTGTGCATCTCATCTGTTTTGGGTCTGGGGAGATAATATTTTGTCTGTGTCTTATAGAGATCATTCAGTTAGCATTGATGGGGATGTTGAACATGGGCACATCAAGAATTAGGTTAGAAACGGATAGAAATGGTTTTCTAGGTGAGCTGTTTTATTTTGCAGATTCCCCCCCCCCCCCCCCCAGTTAATGTTCTTCTCTATAATGAGGTGAGGCAGTATTTTTCAAGCTTTTTTATTTAATACTTTCTAAGTGTCTAATTTTTTTTGATCACTGCATATTGGCATGTAGGGGTAAGAGTTCCCCCCCCCGGGACAAAATATATTGGGGATAACCTTGTGAAAGGGAGAGATTTATTTGTCTGCTGATGGGGAAGGATATAGATATTTTTGCACATTTTTAGCAGAATAATGTATGTTTCTAAAAAGTGAAATAACGTACAAGAGGTACTATGAAAGACCCTTCTGGAAGGACAACTACTTGTCTCTTTTGGTACTGGCCTTCCTGTTTTAAAATGTACTTATATTACCACTTGTTTATTTTTCAGTGTTTGGACACCATATATGCATGAGGCTATGTAGTCCGGTGGTTCTCAGAGATTATCTGCAGATCCCTGGGGATCCCTGAGTCCCACTCAAGAGGTCAAAGGTGTTAAAACATTTTTTTGTGATAGCAGTGAGGTGTTTGCCTTTTTCCACTAGGTTGATGTTTGTGCTCACAGTGCAGGAGCAACGGTGGGTCAAATTGATGGCACCAAGCTGTCATTTTAGTCCATCCTGCTAAGCATTCACAGGAGGTGATGATGCCAGGTTCGCTTAATATCCGTGATGATGCAGCGAAAGTTATGTTTGTTTATTTTTTATTTTTTTTATTTATTTTTTAATTTACATCCGAATTAGCATATAGTGCAACAATGATTTCAGGAGTAGATGCCTTAGTGCCCCTCACCCATTTAGCCCATCCCCCCTCCCACAAACCCTCCAGCAACCCTCTGTTTGTTCTCCAGATTTAAGAGTCTCTTCTGTTTTGTTCCCCTCCCTGTTTTTATATTATTTTTGCTTCCCTTCCCTTATCTTCATCTGTTCTGTGTCTTAAAGTCCTCATATGAGTGAAGTCATATGATATTTGTCTTTCTCTGACTAATTGCGCTTAGCATAATACCCTCTAGTTCCATCCACGCAGTTGCAAATGGCAACACTTCATTCTTTTTGTTTTTTTTTTTTGTTTTGTTTTGTTTTTAAATTTTTTTTTCAACGTTTATTTATTTTTGGGACAGAGAGAGACAGAGCATGAACGGGGGAGGGGCAGAGAGAGAGGGAGACACAGAATCGGAAACAGGCTCCAGGCTCTGAGCCATCAGCCCAGAGCCTGACGCGGGGCTCGAACTCATGGACCGCGAGATCGTGACCTGGCTGAAGTCGGACACTTAACCGACTGCGCCACCCAGGCGCCCCTCACTTCATTCTTTTTGATTGCCGAGTAGTACTCCATTGTATATATATACCACTTCTTTTTTTATCCATTCGTCCATTGATGGACATTTGGGCTCTTTCCATACTTTGGCTATTGTTGATAGTGCTGCTATAAACATCGTGGTGCATGTGTCCCTTCGAAACAGCACACCCGTATCCCTTGGATAAATACCTAGTAGTGCAGTTGCTGGGTCGTAGGGTAGTTCTATTTTTAGTTTTTTGAGGCCCCTCATTACTGTTTTCCAGAGTGGCTGCACCAGTTGGCATTGCCGCCAACAATGCAAAAGAGATCCTTTCTCCACACCCTCGCCAACATCTGTTGTTGCCTGAGTTGTTAATGTGAGTCATTCTGACAGGTGTGAGGTTGTATCTCATGGTGGTTTTCATTTGTATTTCCCCGATGATGGGTGATGTTGAGCATCTTTTCGTGTGTCGGCCATCTGGATGTCTTTGGAGAAGTGTCTATTCGTGTCTTTTGCCCATTTCTTCACTGGATTCTTTGTTTTTTGGGTGTTGAGTTTGATAAGTTCTCTATAGATTTTGGATACTAACCCTTTATCTGATGTGTCGCTTGCAAATATCTTCTCCCATTTTGTCGGTTTCCTTTTAGTTTTGCTGATTGTTTCCTTGGCTGTGCAGAAGCTTTTTATTTTGATGAGGTCCCAATAGTTCATTTTTGCTTTTATTTCCCTTGCTTCCGCCGACATGTTGAGTAAGAAGTTGCTGCGGCCAAGATCAAAGAGGTTTTTGCCTGCTTTCTCCTCGAGGATTTTGATGACTTCCTGTCTTACGTTGAGGTCTTTCATCCATTTTGAGTTTATTTTTGTGTATGGTGTGAGAACGTGGCCCAGGTTCATTCTTCTGCATGTCACCATCCAGTTTTCCCAGCACCACTTGCTGAAGAGACAATCTTTGTTCCATTGGATATTCTTTCCTGCTTTGTCAAAGATTAGTTGGCCATACATTTGTGGGTCCATTTCTGGCTTCTCTATTCTGTTCCATTGAGCTGAGTGTCTATTTTTGTGCCATATTTTTTATTTTTTTAATGATTACTTTTGAGAGAAAGGGAGCATGAGCTGGGGAGGGGCAGAGAGCAGAGACAGAACGTGAAGCAGGCTCCAGGCTCTGAGCTGTCAGCACATAGCCCCACGTAGGGGCTCAAACCCACAAATCGTGAGATCATGACCTGAGCCGAAGTTGGATGCTTACCCTACTGAGCCACCCAGGTGCCCTGAAAACTACAAGTTTTATTAATTCTCCACCCTTGAGTATTCTGTGTGCTGAAATGGAAAGAATGCATCAAGCACTTCCAAAGGACATACAGAAGTTTGGTGGATGTCTTGAAAAAGCTCCTATATGTAATTGTTTTGAGCTAGGAGCTGAACTCAGACTGCTTTTTTTATGGTCTATCATCTTTACTTGAAAAGAATGCCTGACCGACATCATGGTTCGTTAGACTTGGGAAGGTGAACATTTTCTCAAAAATGAACAGCAAACCTGCCACTTCAAGGAAAAGCTGAAATGTTTCTTACTGATGAAAAACTAGTGTTTTCTGGAGAAAATGAGAATTTTGGAAAACTTAGATTCAGCATCATGAGCTTGAGAACTTCCCAGTAGCTACACTTTTCTGATAAGATCAGTGGGGATATTAATGAATGTGATGTTTTTTTTTTATATTAAATAATAAAAGGTGTTAACATTTGGAAGATCTGCATAACTAAGTGAACCGGTGTTTTCCTCATGACCAGTGCATGCAAAATATACCCTCAAATTGCAAGAGACTCACAGATTTTAACATAACCAGACTATGAAAATTTCATTGATAGGATTTCATATTTGACATTGCAACTAACCTTTAGGAAATCTGTGTTGAGTTTTGTGTTGCATTAAAGGAGGAATAGCCACAATTCTGAAAAGGCTGTTAAAATACTCGATTGTTGATATGCACTTGAACTGAGAGTCTTTGGTGTTCTCAGTTTTTTAATTTTTTTTTTTAAACGTTTATATTTATTTTTGAGACAGAGAGAGAGAGAGAGAGAGAGAGAGAGAGAGAGAGAGAGAGAGACGGAGCATGAACGGGGGAGGGGCAGAGAGAGAGGGAGACACAGAATTGGAAGCAGGCTCCAGGCTCTGAGCTGTCAGCCCAGAGCCTGACGCAGGGCTCAAACTCACAGACTGCGAGATCGTGACCTGAGCTGAAGTCGGACACTTAACCAACTGAGCCACCCAGGCGCCCCGCTGTTCTCAGTTTTTAAGAGAGTTCTGAGAACTGTTCGGGTAGATGCCAACATGGACTGTGGAGCTATTTGCTGAGGTTTGATTCTTTGCTTTATTATTAATTTGCTTTATTTGCTTTATTATTAATTATAATTAATTATGTAACTGGCAAGTTACCTAATTTTTTTTTCTTTAAGATTTTATTTTTAAGTAATCTCTACACCCAATATGGGGCTCAAACTTACAACCTGAGATCAAAAGCCACATGTTCTACCTGATTGAGCCAGCCAGGTGCCCCAAGGTACTTACTTTGTCTCAGTTTTCTCACAAATAAAATGGGGGTGATAATAGTAAGGTTTTTAATGAGGATGAGTAAATTAATAATGAAGTACTTAGAACTGTGCCTGGAACATGGCATGCTTTAGATTTACTATCATTGTAGTTCGTTCTGTGAAAAACGAGGATTTTGCTCTCTTACACATCCTAGCCATAGCTGTCCTAACACTGTCTCCTTTCTCCAGCCTTCCAGTACAACTCTAATTTTTATTGAAATTAGACTTTAATGTGCATTATTTAACCATGTAGACATAGTTCACAAACTGCTGTATAATATGTTATGGCTCTGTTTCTTACACAACTTTTGTTTTTCCCCTAGTTAATAAGTACTTTTTTGTTACTTTTTGGTTTAGTCTTAAGTTATTATATAATCTCATCCCCAAACTTTGACAGATCTGTGAACCTTAGAGTCTATGGGTTTTTTTCTGTGTTCCTCGGTGTCCTCTGTCTCCTGTGGGCTTGGTTGTCATCTGGATCTGCTGGACAGCTGTCACTTTGTGACTTGCTTTCATCATCCGTAGTGGTTTCCTTTTCCTCTTCTGTTTGGATTTTCCTTGACCTTGTATCTTTCTCTTTTCTTGGTTTACTGTCTCATTTTTCTGGAGCCTCAGCATATCTAATTAAGTTTATTTGACCAGCATGTTTGGATTATGGTTTTTGTCTTAGTAGAGAAATCCAGGTGACACATATCTTCCATGAAAATTTTGAAGGCGTTGCTCCACTGTATGTTAGCTTACAGAGTTGAAGAATCCTATCCATCTATTCATTCAACACGTATTTTGATTTTCTGTCTTTTGTGTGGCCTGCTTTTTCATTTGAAGATCTGTTCTTGGTATTAAAATTTCCAGATGGAATATCTTTCATTGTGGACTTGGTGTTTTATTGATGTTTTCTTCCTCCCCTTGCAGGCTCTCTTTTCCTCCAGCTTCCATTTTGCTCCCTGATTAGTTCAGTCTCCTGTCTGATGCCCAGGTCTTCAGATGTCTGATGATTCTCGAGACTCCATTCATGTTTAAAAGTGACACACTTTAGGGCACCTGGGGGGCTCAGTCGGTTGAGAGTCCGACTTCAGCTCAGGTCATGATCACACAGCTCGTGAGCTCAAGCCTTGCATACGGCTCTGCTGACAACTCAGAGCCTGGAGCCTGCTTCGGATTCTGTGTCTCCCACTTTCTCTGCCCCTTCACCCACCACTCGTGCGTGCTCTCTCTCTCACTCTCTCTCAAAAATAAACATTAAAAAAAAAAAAATAAAAGTGACACACTTTTCAAACCTGACTGGGAGCTCAGTGTGCGTGGTCTGGATTTGTTAGCTGGTGAATTTCTGTGTAGACATGGCCACTTTTTCACTGGAGGAACTCCCAAGCGTCAGAATCCTCTGGCTCTTTAGGAATTCCTTGGGATATAAACCTGAGCCCTAGAACTCTGGAAGTCAGGTGCAGAAAAAGACTGGAAGTCTAACTGTTCACTGAGAAGACTTGGGTGGCCTCTGTTTTCAGTGCAAACCCTCCTTAGCTGTTTGTGGAGTCTTCAGTCTCATGGAATCCTAAATTTCTGTGTTCCCTCCAAAATGTAAGGGTCCTTTGTTATTTGTGGAGAGATCTGTGGGTTCGAGCGCTACTGACAGAGTTTCAGTGTTCCCGTTTGAAGTCCTGCCCTTGATCCTGGTTTCAGAAATTCTCTGATGCTTTTAGATACCTGAGCCTTTCTAGGGGTCTCCAAGCAGGTCTGCTTTTTTCCTGTTTGCAAAATGCCCTACCTAAAGAGTCCCTGTCAGTTTCAGCTTTCTCTGGCCTAAGTCAGTGGACATTGTTTGTTGACATTCCATGTCTGCTGTTTATTTCTGTTTTTTTCCTGATGGGTATGCACATATACATATGCATATCTAGCAAAACACCTCATACCCGTATCATCTGATTGTATGTCTTAAGAGATTTCCTTGAATATATAGTTTTAGTATCTAGCATTGTTAAAAGTAAGGGCTTTTCACTGGAGCAGTTTTATGGACAATCAGTGCTGTCCTTTGACCTTTTGAGGTTTGCCTCTGTAGTAAATAACTTTGGTGACTCTACTCTTTGAGTTCTCACCTTGTTCACCAAATTTATCGACCGCCTAAATAATATTAGTTACTTGTTCTACTTCGCCAAAATGTCCTGCAAATGTACTAGTAGGACTTTTTTTCTTTTTGTAAAGCGTAAGGCCCTGTGTGCTTAGATAGTTCACCTCTTATTTTCTCCACCTTTCCGTTTTAGAAAGAAAACACTTTAAAGGAAAAGTTACAAGTTGAGGGGAAATGGCGCTCCATCTTTCTTCCACTACTCTTGCTTTCATTCTTGAATATTTCAGCAAGCACATGGATGATCGTCCAACACCGTGGCAGTCTCCAATCCTTGACTTCCATAGCTCCTGCGACCATCTTCTCTACGTCAGCCATCCCCTCATGTGGTCCCTTGCTGGTGTATTTCCTTTAAGACCTTTCAGCCCACCTCCCTCTCTGACCCACATTTTATCTTTCCAGTTTACTTCACACTTCTCTCATCTTATTAAAGCCTCCAGACTGTTGATCTGATCACACCCATACTGTCTACTGCTCATCCTTCCCCAATCTAGATCTGTGTCCTAACACTCGAAAGTTTTCTTGCAGATACTTTTTTTTTTTTAGTTTTAAAAATTCACAAAAGTAAAAATACTACATACGCACATAGTTTATTTAAAGACTCAGGATTTTAGGATTTATTTATAAGAAAGAGTATGCAGTTGCCTTTTTCTGTTTTTCCGTTCCCAAGGCTCTCATTTTCAACTTTTGTAGCTGTTGCTTTCGGTATTTTCTTTCATATTTCTTAATAACAGGCTTATTTTTCCCCTTGCAGTTCCTTTAAATTGAAGTGTAATGTACTGATTCTAAATTTTATGCACAACTGACCCTTGAACAATGTGGAGGTTAGAGGCACTGATCCCAACACTGTGGAAGATCGTAACTATTAATAGCCTACTGTTGACGGGAAGCCTTACTGATCACACAGTGGATTAACACATATTTTGTATGTTACATGCACTGTGTACTATGAACTAGAGAAAAGAAAATGTTATTAAAAAATAAGGAAGAGAAAATACACTTACAGAATTGTATGTATTGAAAAAAAATCTACATACAAGAGAGCCCTTGCAGTACAAACCATGTTCGAGGATCGACTGTGTTCCAAATTGATCACCATTATAAGTCTGGTTAATGTCCATCACCATACAGTTACAAATTTTTATGTGTGCGTGATGAGAACTTAAAATCTACTCTCAGCAACCTTTGAGTATATAATATAGTATTATTCACTATAGTCACCATGTTCTGCATTACACCCCCCATGACTTACTTATTTTATACCTGGAAGTTTATACTTTTTTAACTCCCTTCACCCATTTTGCCTACTCCCAAGTAGCCTCTGGTAACACCAATCTTTTCTCTGTATCTATGAGCTCCTTTTTTCTTTCTTTTTAAACTTTTAGATTCCACACAGTATTTGTCTTTCTCTGACTTCTCTTAGCATAATGGTCTCAGGGTCCATCTATGTTGTCACAAGTGACAAGATTTTCTTTTTTTTCTGGCTGAAAAATACATGTCTTCTTCATCCATTCGTTGATGAATACTTAGGTTGTGTCCATATCTTGGCTATTGTACATAATGCTGCAATGAACACGGGGATGCATATGTGACCTCAAGTTTGTGTTTTCATTTTCATTGGATAAATACTCAAAAGTGGAATTAGTGGGTCATTTGGCAGTTCTACTTTAAATCTTTCAAGGAACCTCCATACTGTACCCATAGTGGCTGTGACAATTTCCATTCCCACCAAAAGTGCACAGCGATCCCTTTTCTTCACATCCTTGCTACCACTTATTTCTTTTTGATAATAGCCATTCTAACACGTGCTAAGTGATAGTTCATTAGGTTTTGATTTGCATTTCCCTGATGATCAGTGATGCGGAGCATTTTTTCATGTATCTCTGGACCATTGGTATCTTCTCTTGGGAAAAATGTCTATTCAGATTTTCCGCCCCTTTTTAGAATTGCTTTTTTAAACATTTTTTGCTATTCAGTTATGTGAGTTCTTTATATATAATTTTTTATGGTAGCCCTTTGTCAGATATGTGATTTGCACATATTTTCTCTCCAGTAGGTTGCCTTTTTGTTTCATGGTTGGTTTCCTTTGCTGTGCAGAACATTTTTAGATTGATGTGGAACACTTAACTTATTTTTGCTTTGTTGTCTTGCTTTCTGTGTCAAATCCAAAAAAACCATTGTCAAGACTGTTGTCAAGGAGCTTACCACGTATTTTCTTCTAGGGTTTTTGTGCTTTCAGGTCTTTTAAGTCTTTTGTCCATTTTTATGTTTGGTGTAAGATAATGGTTCAGTTTCATTGTTTTTGCCTGTGACTGTCCAGTTTTCCCCATACTGTTTTTTGAAGAGACTGTTCTTTCCCCATTGGATGTTCTTGGCTCTTTTGTCTTCTCTTAGTTGACCATACATACATAGATTTCTGGGCTCTCTGTTCTGTTCCACTGATCTGCATGTCTGTTTTGATTACAATTGCTTTGTAATATGGTTTGAAATTGGACCACGATGCTTCCAGCTCTGTTCTTCTCAAGATTGCTTTGACTGTTCATGGTCTTTTGTGATTCCATACACATTTCAGGGTTGTTTGTTGTATGTCTTGGTAAATGCCATTGGAATGTTGATAGGGATTGCATCGAATCTGTTGAATGCTTCCAGTAGTATGGACATTTTAACGATATAAATTCTTCTAATCCATGAGCATAGAATATCTTTACACACATTTGCGTCTTCAGTTTCTTTCATCAGTTTCTTACTGTTTTCATTGTATGGGTCTTTCACTCCTGTGGTTAAACTTCCTCCTAGTTTAATTCTTTCTGATGCAATTGTTTCTTAATTTTGGTTTCTGCTAGCTCATTATTAGCGTATAGAAACGCAACAGATTTTTGTATGTTGGTTTTGTATCTTACAGCTTTCCTGAAATCATTTAGTCTAACCGTTTTTTGGTAGAGTCTTTAGTTTCCTGTATTTAATATGCCATCTGCACATGGTGACGGTTTTACCCGTTTCCAATTCGGATGCCTTTAATTTCTTGCCTGATTGCTACTACTTAATCTTTCGGTGCTAAGGCATTAACTGTTGACTTTCCACTGTGGATGATGGAGAATCAGCCTTCTTTCTTCCTTGCACCTTTTATCATACATGCACATACGTACTTTCTGCCCTCTACAACTTCCTAATTGTTGGGTGATGTAGCTATTGGAGTGTTTACGTTACTATGACCGTATAGGTCATTCTGAGCTTATTTTTCTCCGGTTTCGTTTCCCTCCTTTTCTTTTGGGTCATTTGCCATTAGTACAAACAAATCTTAATCTCTCTCTCGAACTCTTCCTAGACCTCCATAATACCCCATTTCTGTGCCTCTTCATCACAGCAAAACTCCTTGACCAGGTTGTCTGTCCTGTCTTGCTCTCCTTCCTGCCGCCCCATCCTCTCTACTACTGCCGGCTGCTCCAGTCGGATTTTCGTCTCTGCCACTCGGTCGAGAAGACTTTCGTCACTACTGAGCACAAATGGCCTACACCTTGCCAAGACAAAGATTAAATCTAAGTTTGCGTCTTACTCAGCCTTTCCTCGGCTTTTGATGTGTTCGACCTCTCCCTCCTCGAAACACTTCTTCACTTGGTTTCTGGGATTCTGTACAGACCTAATTTTCTTCCTGTGGCATTGGTCATTCCCTCTGTGTTTCGTGTGCTGATTGCACCCCTTCTTGCCATTTTCCTCTCAAAAATGCTTGCGTGCCCCAGGGCTTTCTCCTGCCCCCTTTTCTTTGCCTTCCTTAGGTAACCTAATCCCTTCCCATGGCTTCAAGCATCAGCTGTTGGCTCCAAAATGTCAAGCTTTGGCCCAGAGCTTCCCAGAACTCCAGACCTAGATGTCCATTTCCCTATTCAGCATCCTCATTTAGTTGTTTAATAAGCATTTGAAGTGTTACATGGCCACAGCCAAATTCTAGGGTTCCACTCCCTACCGGATTCTCCAGCCCACTTCCCTGTCCTAGTATAAGCTGTCATGCAGTGGCTCAGGCCAACTATCTGTCAATCTGCCTTGGTTCCTTTCTTCCACATCCAGCCCATCACTACCTTTTGGTTGCCTATTAAAGACCTTTCTGTAATTCCACCTGTCCCACGGCTCCCCTGCCACAACCCTAATGTGATTCCTGCCTAGATTGCCAAGTGCCAAGTGCTAACTGGTCTCCTTACTTCCCCCTTTCCCTAATGCATCCACCATCCCTCAGAGTGGTTCTGATACATTAAACCAGATCATCCATTCTGCCGCTTAAAACCTTCCCATGGCTTTGTTATGCCTTGAATTAAACCCAGACCCCTTCTTTGAAGCCTCCTTGATCTGAGCCTTGCCCACCATTAGCCCCAGATCCCCATCTCCCTCCATTTCCTGGGCGTGGTGGGTTTTTCTGTGCTGCGTCCTATTTCTTCCATCCCAAGGCCTTTGTTCTTGTTCTACCTCCTTATTGCGGAATGCCTTTCTCCCCCAGTATCTTCCCTCCACCAGCACTTTCTCATTGTTTTGGTTTCAACTCAGATACTGCTTGGAATACAGTGCCGTCCCGATGCAAGCGAAAGCAGCACTTTTACTTCATCACATTCCTTTTTTATTTCCTCCGTAGCACCTCTTGTACCTGAAACTACATTAATATATTTTCAGAATTTCAGTCTAGAATATAATTTCTCCCCTGTATCCTGAGCCCTGGGAACAGTATCTGGGACATAGGAGGAATGTTTCCTGACGAGATTCATGAAAAAAGGAAGCAGTGCATTTTGGATGTTTCGTTTATTTGCATATTCCCATTCTCCATCAGGAAATAGAGAAAAATGATTCCAACTAGGGAACCTTTCGTTTGTTTAGGCAGCATTTCAAAGTGCTTTAAATTCCGAGGACATTAAACCTTCCCCTACCGTGTTCACTTATGAGTGTGGAAAAAAAAAAAGCCATTGGAGGCAAATTGTATGACTTTGGGATAACCCCTTTATTTTCTCCGTATCTCCTAGGTAAGGGTTGGTCACCAGCTTTGTATGAGTGTTATGTGTTGTTTATGTCATAAAGGTTTTACATCATCAATCATATTGGGATGTAAAATATTGTTATGGTGTAACAGTTGGCTTTGTGAATGTATTTAACTGGGAATAGAATCAAGTGTGTGACCAGATTCACCATCAAACATGCTTCAAGCTTTTCACTGATTCTTCTCCATATGATATCTTAAAGGGAGGTAATTTTTTACTTGACTTTTGCCGGTCGGTGTAATTTTTAAATTGTTACAAGCTCCGGATGGGTGGAAATATGTTAGTCTAAATAATAAAGGGGGGGGAAAAACCTGGACAGAGAACTTAATAATTTATAGGTAAACAGAACTCTTAAATTATATGTTACTTGGATTTATCTGGCACTTCTGTCGCTGCCAGTGTCAATTTCATTTGATGGCTCTTTGGCTGAAACCCTGTTAGAGTTTCCAGAAAGCTCCCGTGCTTACACCATTTGGCTTTGGAGTTCTCGTGAATGGCCGGCTTCCAGCTCTGAGGAAGTAAGGTCCCAAGAGATCAGGAGAATTTAGCTGGGGAGAGGATAAGTGTGAAGATGGGTATCTGAGCTACGACAGATCATCTGTGTCTTGTCCTGGCCTTCAGGGGGGCAGGTGTCCGGATGGAAATGAGCAGTCAGACTAGCTCGGAATGAACGAAGTGCATTGAGACCATCATGTGTCCTGCAGATGATTTTCGGTGTTTTTTTTTTTTTTCTTTTTAGCAAGTCGGGTAAAGTTTCCAAATTGGTAGGTTCCTCTGTCCCTTCTTCCTTGCCCCATCTCTAGGACTCAGCGTTTTCCTGTATTCTCCATATAATTGCTTACACTCGCCTTTCCAACATTTTTGTCCTAAACTTCTTTCTCTTTCCAATTGGGTTTGCTGAGGCTATCTCAGGTTGTGGACTCTAAGTTATAAAAGAGAGGCCTTAAGCTCCCCAGAAAGAATCCTTCTAAATAGGTGTTTAGCCCTCAAATAAGAAGGCATGTGTTTTGCACAGGTGCCTTTTTTTTTTTTAAATTTCTTTTTTCAACGTTTTTTATTTATTTTTGGGACAGAGAGAGACAGAGCATGAACGGGGGAGGGGCCGAGAGAGAGAGAGAGAGAGAGACACAGAATCGGAAACAGGCTCCAGGCTCTGAGCCATCAGCCCAGAGCCTGACGCGGGGCTCGAACCCACGGACCGCGAGATGGTGACCTGGCTGAAGTCGGACGCTTAACCGACTGCGCCACCCAGGCGCCCCAACACAGGTGCCTTTTTAAAGCGCTTCCCCACCTACACTGGACTTTTGTCATGTGCATGGACTGACTCTCAGTATTGACCAGCCTGTCACAACATGGCTAGACATACCACACAGCTGTTCCTCTTTGCTCAGGTTCAAAACCAAGGAAGGAGCAGAGGAAGAGCTAGGATCATGGCTGCACACGAAATACTCAAAAGTGAAAATACGTGATTCAAGGGGGAGAAGAGACTCTCACACGCTAATTTATTCCTCCTGATCTTCAGAAAGTCTTTATGTATTGAGTTCTGGATCCAGTGGTTACAGGCCTAGAATACAGAATCTTGTTTGGTTTCATCCATAATACCCTCCGCATCTCTATTTTAACAGGGCAGTCCTGTACTGCGTCGAAATGTTAATTCTTTAAGAGAGCGAATGTCCGCCTTCCAGTCAGCTTTTCACTGCATAAAGGAGAATGAAAAAATGACTGACTTTCCCGAAGTCTCAGAGGCAGAAGGAGAAGTCACGACAACAGGCTTGAGTGAGTAGAAGGAATTCAGTTTGGACTTCTGTGTTGATTCAGACGAGCCTCTGAGGTATAAAAAAGATGGCGTTCCACAGTGTGAAGGCAGTCTTTTCTGAGCAGAGCTCGGTATTTTTAAATGGAGCCTCACACTTAAAATTTGGGAAATTTCACACAAAAATTTAGATTTCTGGTTTGTCTTGGAAAAAACTTGCTATCAGGCATTCCTGAGCCTACGTCTCCACATGGCCACGATTAAGTTTTAAGTGTTAACATGTCACAGCCAGTTAGCTCGTTTCATCTTCAGAATAAGGCATGTGGCAAATGCGAGCGTTCAACCCGTGATCTTTAGAGGCTTATTATTAAGTTTGGCAAGCATTTCTACGAATGCCAAACACCGAACCCCGATATTATAAACAGATAGATCTAATCTGACATCTTAATAGCCTGTCACATTCTTTACCATAACTTTAGGTTGTAATTCATTTGGTTATTTTTGCCTGTCACTTTTGATTTTCCAATCACAGAGCATTTGAAACATCAGAATTAGACAAAATCTTGGCATTGGCGTAATCATCACAGCCATTCCTCTGGTGCTTTGCACTCTAAGGTTCCAGATGATTTGGTTTTGGTTTCTCGAACCACCTTCGAGCACATTCCAGCACCTCCCCATGTGCAAGACACATCCAGTTCATCTGCCTGACCCACTCTGCTGCACCCGTTTATATTTGTAGTTTGTAACTTACCTATTTTTCTCTTGTGACCTGCATTTGCAAATATTTTACGGCCATGATTGCTGTAGTTCTGCAGATGATTAAATTCACTTTTTGTATCTAGGAAGAACAGAGGCACATTGTGTCTGGGCTTTTCATAAAATCTTACGTAGTCAAAGCAGAACCAGTGTTAGAACATAACCACATCCTTTAAAATGCTCTAAAGGAAAGGGTCCATCGTAAACTTTAAAATAGAGTGAGATACTATAACAGACATGGAAATGTGTATTAATGTATTTTAGTACCTTTTTAAAGTCTAGAAGAAAACTCTAGTAATGTTTGTTATCCTTTTAGTAGTGATGTTCTCTTGTCTTACAGTTAGATTTCTCTCCTGAATAGAAAAATGTCCTTCTCACTGGCAAAGTGTTTAGGTTCAAGCGTTACATTTTACTAAAATCATTATCGACGAAATTTTAAAACGATACTGGAAAAGAAAAATATTTATGCCTGTGTTAATGTTTTTATTTTGTATACGTAGCCAAAAAGGAAAGGCTTGGGCAGTGTCCACAGTTTGAGTTCTCTGCAGATTTATCTTCCAAACGTCGAAGGATATCCTCTCAGAGCAACTCTGATGAAAATCTCCCTGACGCAGTTGATCTCCAGATATCCCGTAGAGCCCCTTCTCCTAATACAGGCACAATGTGTGCTGTTGAAACTTCTCCTGCAGATTTTTCTGAGGTAACTCACTTACTAGAATCATAGGAAAATGAAGCTTTGGTTTTCTGGCTAGGCGGTTTTAAGACTGTCCGAACCCTTTTTCAGTTATGGTACCTTGTGCTTCTATACCGCAGCTGAGTTTTAAATTGCACTCTTGTGTGTGTGTGTGTGTGTGTGTGTGTGTGTGTGTGTGTATTTCCTACTTGCTAAATTTTTGTTGTTGTTGGCTTAATGGTTATTAGACAGTTTTGATTAATATGTTGCTTTCGGTTACAGAAAAACATTTTATGAAAGTATTAAGCCTTCTGGTCTTCTGCTTGCGAGGAATTGTTCTAGATACTGGTGGTACCCCGGTGAGAAATCGCAGTCCTGCCCTTGAGCAGCTTTTCGACTGCTGGAGGAGGCAGACGTAGGAGCATATTATTTACACGTAACTGGCGAATGAGTTGAGGACTATATGTGGGCTGTGCAGCTCAGGTGTGGGGGTCTTACTGCCACCAATAAGTGGCACCAATAAGTTGAACTGCCACCAATAAGAATTAGTGAAGAATTAGTGAAATATTTCCAATTAAACCTAACTGGTTTAATACCGGCTGGGAAGTAGGCTGCTGTTTAGCTGCCCTTTGCTCTGCTTACTTCTTCCAAGTAGCTGGAGGGATTTTTGTTGCTTATAACTACTTGAAGCCTGTCAAGATTATCAAAAGACGGTAAGCAGTGTGAAATAATACTATTGAAGATCCTTGACCTTCACTCACACGTAGACAGGAAGCTAGTTAGCTCATCACTGGCTTTCCTTGCTTTAGTTGTGCTGTGATACAGCAGGTTCCCATATCTTCAGTGAGAGGAGACACCTGACACCATTAGAGCTGGAACATTCCTTGCACCTTCTCTGTCACGTAGATTCAGTGCATCTCCTTTCGATCTTATCTGGACCCGCATAATGAATGTTGGATAGTCATTAAAGATTCTTCAGGGTCCAGTAGGTTTCATTTGTATCTTGGAGTCACTTACAATCTCTGCTCCCTCTGCTTTTTTCCTCCCGGATATGAAATCATCGTCTGACAGAACCAGTAGTTTCTCATCAGAACTTTGATTGTTTGGACACACACCACGATTTAGAAATGGTTTCCACATTAAAATGAGTGTGTTTTCTGTCCTAGCCATTGATGGTTTCCCTAGCCTAGCTATTGATATCCTGTTGTTTGATTAATAATTATATAACATCCTTCGTTAATTTTGAGAATGTTCTCTTTAGAATCAGTTAATACGGTTTTGTAGACTTCAAACAATAAGGCAACAAAAATGTGTCCTGTAAACTTTTACTAGGGAGCTGAAATTTGTTTGGTAGGATGTTTAGGCTGCAGATGTTTTTAGTTCCATTCCTGTATTTTGTAACAATTAGGCAGATAATGATTGATTGGTTTAACATCAGATTTCCAGATAATCTGTAATGCTTACTCAAATCTTTACAAAGATCTCAGTACTCCTGTAAGTAGTAAGATTTAATATTTCTTTAATTTTTTTCCTCCCAAGAAATCTTTTGAATCTGGTTTAACGCAGTCTGGATATTTGGTTGAAGAGTCTGTTTCACTTTCAGATCTCACAGAAGCTTCAAGTGGTAAGTGTTTAATCTTTCCTTAATACATGCCAATTCACCCATTGAAACATATTGTTCAGTGGATATTTATGTTGCAGCATTTACCTATATGCTGAAATTTGGGAAAACTGAAATGGTGCCCTCCATTTGAGGAGCTCACAGTCTAGTACAAATGTTTCAGAATTCTTGTTATATGAGAGATGACTTTTATTTTTTTTGAACTGCCACCAGTAAGAATTAATGAAATATTTCCAAGCTGGTAAAATCCATTATAAAAAACAGAATCTCTGAACCCTTAACTAGTGTACTTTGTAAGACAAAACACTGCACATGTTGTTTTTGGTTTTTAAGTTTGTGGAAAGGGACCAGCATTCAAAACTTCCCCCAAATCAGTATGCTTATATTGAGTGAAAGTTACCTGTAAGGTATTAGGTTTACTTTCAGCCTACCTGTGTCTTGAAATCTTTTTTTTTTTAATATTTATTTATTTTTGAGAGACGGAGAGGGACAACATGACCAAGGGAGGGGCAGAGAGAGAGGGAGACACAGAGTCTGAAGCAGGCTCCAGGCTCTGAGCTGTCAGCACAGAGTCCATCGCAGAGCTTGAACTCATGAACCACGAGATCATGACCTGAGCAGAAGTTGGATGCTTAACTGACTAAGCCACCCAGGCTCCCCTGAAGTAAAACTTGTACATATATAGTTAGGTCTTGCTTTTTTATCTATTCTGAAAAACCCCTTCTTTTCCATGGGAGTGTTTGGCCCATTAGCTTTTCAGGTCATTATTGATACGGTTTGATTTAAATCTACCTTTTTGGGGGGACACCTGGGTGGCCCAGTCAGTTCAGCATCCAACTCAGTTTCGGCTCAGGTCATGATCACACGGCTTCCTGGGTTTGAGCCCCCCATTAGGCTCTGTGCTGGCGGTGTGGATTCTGTCTCTCTCTCTGGCCCTCCCCCACTTATGCTGTCTCTCTCTCAAACTTAAAATAAATTTTTAAATAAGTAAATAAATACCATTTTTTCACGCGTATTCTCTTCTGCTTTTTGTTCCTCTGTTTCCCTTTTGTCTTTCTTGAGTATATTTGAAATCTCCTTTTTGGAAATCCATTTATTCAGTACCTTTTATCTGTTTTCAATATTAAAAAAATTAAAAAAATATATATATGTATAAGTGTATATATTACATATACATATATACATATTATGTGTATACATATTATACATAGTATACACACATGCATATATATGTATTATATATATATCATACATGTTATTATATATACGTATATGCACGTATACACATATATAGGTATATATGTATACATGTATGTATGTATGTATACATATATATGTATTAAGTGATCTCTAGTCCTAACATGGGGCTTCAACTCACAACCCCAAGATGAAGAGTTGCATGCTTTACAGAGCCTGCCAGGCGCCCCTATCCATTACCTTTTAAACTCACCTTGTTGCATCTTTTCTGTTCGTAGTTACAATTGTAATATACATCCTTAACCTTTCACAGTCTACTTAGAATTAATACTGATAACTTCAGGTAAAAGACAGTACATTATGATGATTTATAAGAAATACAAATTGGTACAATGGATTACTACTTGGCAATGAGAAGGAATGAAATCATGCCATTTGTAGCAACGTGGATAGAACTAGGAGGTATTATGCTGAGTGAAATTAGCCAGAGAAAGACAGATATCATATGTTTTCATTCATATGTGGATCTTGGGAAACTTAACAGAATACTGTGGGGGAAGGGAGGGGGAAAAATAGTTACAAACAGAGAGGGAGGGAGGCAAACCCCAAGAGACTTCTTAAATACAGAAAACAAACTGAGGGTTGATGGCGGGGCAGGGGAGGGGAAAATGGGCGATGGACATTGAGGGCAATTGTTGGGATGAGCACTGGGTGTTGTATGTAAGCGATGAACCACGGGAATCTACCCCCAAAACCAAGAGTACTTTACACACTGTTATGTTAGCCAGTTTGACAATAAATTATATGTATTAAAAAAGAAAAAAAAGAAAAGGACCCTGGCCTATAGTCCTTGGACATTCACTTTCAAATGGAGAGCTTTCCTCCTATTCCTCCTTCCTAATCTTATGGTCTAATAAACTTTTGCCTGCTGCTCAAAAAAAAAATGAAGAAGAAATACATTTTGGTTATCTACATGAATATTCATTGAATGAGTAAATATTTGGATGACCAAATATACATTCTTCAGATAAATTTGGTGTTCATCCACAGTTCCTAAAAATACTTTAAAGCCATGAAGGTGACATAGGTGTCTTATTACTAATGAAGGTGGCTTTTGGACCCCACCCAGTGGCAGGAGCTGGTTGCTGGGCGGACCAGCCATGTGATTGGAGGGTTCAGCCCCGCCCCCTGATCTCTGAGGAGAGGAGAGGGGCTGGAGGTTGAACCAGCCAGTGACTTCATCAGTCATGGCCATGTAATGAAACCTCCATAAAAACTCAAAAAGACAAGGTTCAGAGAGCTTCCGGGTTGGTGAACATGTGGAGATGTGGGTACCTCACCCTATGTTCTCTTCATCTGGCTGGTGATTCGTGTCCTTCATCATTTCCTTCAATAAACTGGTAAACATAAGTGTTTCCTTGAGTTCTGAGCTGCTCTGGCAAATTCAGAGAACATAAGGAGTAGGTCCCAAGAGCCTCTTGATTGATAGCCACGCTGTCAGAGGTGGAGGTCACAATCTGGACTTGTGACTAGCATCCAAAGTCTAAGGAGGAAGTTGTTGGAACCTCTGGTCTGTAGCAGGTGGGTCAGAGGCACAGGAGACAGCCCAGGATTTGTGACTGGCATCTTAAGTGGGAGATGGGGGGTGCACTTGTAGAACTGAGCCCTTCACCTCCAGAAGCTGATGCTGTCTCTGGATAGTGTCAGAATTGGGTTGAATTCTTAGACACCCTGCTGGTGTCTGAGAATTGCTTGCTGGTGGTCTGTCTGGGAGATTCCCTTCCCCCCATGTTAGAATTGGGTCCCGGAACCCGAATAGAGTTGGTGTTAGGGGAGATAGAAGCCTTACCTACTGTATAGACCTATTTCCTATCTCCCCACCCGTGTCTTTTATGGTACTTGACACTATAGATACCCTCTGTATTTAAATCCCACAATATTTTTGCTTTCACCAATCCTATATATTGGGAGCAGAATCTTCTCTGGTTATCCTGATAGCTATCATTTCTGATGCTCTCCATTCCTTGCTGAGGATCTGAGTTTCCCTCTGGTATCATTTACCTTCAACCTGAAAAAGAACTTCCTTCAGCATTTCTTGTAATGTATGTCTTCTCTGACTTAATTTGAATCATAACATGATGGCTGAGGCACAGAGCGGTGTTAGATTTTGTAAAAGGGGATAGAAAATACTTAGAGGAGAGCTCGCAGAGGAGAACCCACATGATACCTCCATGATCTCCTTGCCTTCTCCACCCTGTTTTACCCACCTTGCCGGAGATGCAGCCCGTGAATCTGCCTTCCTACTCTGTTCTGCCCTCTATATATCTGAGATGAATTTTATGGACGTTGATAGCCTCACTGGCCGTCCCTTCTGTTCCTTAATCATACCTTCTCTTTTCATTTAAGCTTCCAACCCTCCTTCCCTTCCTTTTTTTTTTTTTTAAGGTATTTATAATTTATTTCTTACAAAAAATATTTCTTCAGCATAAGTGTGTTTTCTGTGCTGTTTTTCTTTTATATCAACATACGTACATATAAATAATTAGATATCATTCAAAATTTAACTGGGCCTCCTGCGGTTTTATTTGCTAGATCTGGCAGCCCTGCTCACAAATGACTGAGATAAAAGTTCCCTGGTGCCCCTTCGTCGTCTGTGTCTTCTTTTTTTTTTTTTTACGTTTATTTATTTTTGAGACAGAGAGAGACAGAGCATGAACGGGGGAGGGGCAGAGAGAGAGGGAGACACAGAATCGGAAGCAGGCTCCAGGCTCTGAGCCATCAGCCCAGAGCCCGACGCAGGGCTCGAACTCACGGACCGTGAGATCGTGACCTGAGCTGAAGTCGGACGCTTAACCGACTGAGCCACCCAGGCGCCTCCATCGTCTGTGTCTTCTATTGACAGGAAAAGGAAAGATGTCAGAAGCAAATGGCCTGGGCCACTCACCACCACACCCTCCTGCCTCTCTGAACAAGCATGCCCCCCCCCCTTTCCTCCTGTTATGGTAGATCCTCTGGGCTCTTATCTAAGGCCAACCCCTTCAGTATGGTCCCTTCCCTCTTTGAGGACCTTCTGCATGAAGTGTCCCCTCTTTTCTGAGTTGTTCATTTTTCCCATTAACATGCAACGCGCTGTAGTATCTCCCATCTTAAACCGGCCTTTGTCCCGGGGTTTCCTTTCAGCCAGAACCCCATTTCCTTGTTTTCCCCTGTAGCAAAGCTCCCTTTTTTAAAGCAAAAAAAATTTTTAATGTTTATTTATTTTTGAGAGAGAGACACACACAGAGCATGAGTGGGGGAGAGGCAGAGAGAGAGAGAGAGAGACAGAATCTGAAGCAGGCTCCAGGCTCCATGTTGTCAGCACAGAGCCCAACGCGGGGGCTTGAACTCACAAACTGCAAGATCATGACCTGAGCCCAAGCCGGCGCTTAACCAACTGAGCCACCCAGGCGCCCCAATGTACCAAAGCTCCCTTAAAAGAACAGGCCGGGCCTGTGCCCTCGTCTCCCATTCTGTCTCGATGCAGCTCCAAATGGGCCTCAGTAACCAGTAGCCTCTTCATTGCTATCCCAGTAGTCACTCTCCATGTACCCTCTCCTTGGCGTCTCAGCATGGCAGGCAGAGCTGACAGTATCCTCCTGTGAGAAACCATTTCTTCACTGGGCATCGGGACTTCATTCCCTCTTGTTTCCCCCTATTTCCCTGGCCATTTCCTATTTGTGTGTTTTCTTTATTCCTTCTCTTCCATCCTGACCTTTAAACATTTGAATGCCCTGGGTTCAGTGCTCCCGACTTCTCTCCACACTCACTCCCTAGGTGATTGTAGGCATTCCCACCACCTTGAATGCTGTCTCTGTGCTGGTGACTTCAAAATTTCAATACCCGTCCTTGGTGTCCTCCCTGAACTCTAAACCTAAGTGCTCAGCTGCCTTTTCTGGTCTCCACATGGATGTCTAATAAACACCTCGGACTTAACATACTCAAATGGGTCTTAACTGTTTCTCCTTCCGGAGACTGCTCATCTGTTTGTTTGTTTCGGTTTTTTTTTTTTCCATCTCCGTAAACAATACTGACCATTCACCCAATTGGCTTGTGTCAAAAACCTTGACATTACCTTGACACCTCCCTTTCAAAAGTTAAACTTGAGTGCCGTTAACAAATGCTGTTGGCTTTATCTTGACAATATATCAAATGCCTAACCATTTCCCACCTCCTAAGTATCATCACTGTGGTCCAGGCTACCGCCTTCTCTTGCCTGGATTGTTTTGTCTCCTCTGTGATTTCCCTGCTTCCATCTCTGTCCACCTCCCTCTTCGGAATCTTCTACATGGTGGGCAGGGTGCTCCTTTTAAAATGACAGTTACACTATATCATTCCCCTTCTCAAAATCTTTCATTGACCTCTCGCTGTACCTAGAATAGTAGCCAGTCCACACCCAGCCTGGTCAGTCCTTAGCCTTCTCTTGGAAGCTTCTGATCTCTCTTCTCCTTGCTCAGGCTGTTCCAGCCACACCAGCCTTGTGGTCCCTCTAGTGCGTCAGGTACGTTCTTCTCTCGGATCTTCGCACTTGGCTTCATGCATGTAATGTTCTTCCCTAGATGTGTGCGTGGCTCAGTTCGTCCCTTCACCCAGATGCCTGCTGGATCCCTGAGACACCTCAAAACAGCAGCTCCCCCCTCCCACCATATCCTGTCTTATCCCCTTAATTTCTACGTTATTTCCTTTAAAGGCATAAATTACTACTTGTCGTTATCGAAACATTTCTTTTTTTTTTTTTCTCAACATTTATTTATTTTTGGGACAGAGAGAGACAGAGCATGAACGGGGGAGGGGCAGAGAGAGAGGGAGACACAGAATCGGAAACAGGCTCCAGGCTCTGAGCCATCAGCCCAGAGCCCGACGTGGGGCTCGAACTCCCGGACCGCGAGATCGTGACCTGGCTGAAGTCGGACGCTTAACCGACTGCGCCACCCAGGCGCCCCTCGAAACATTTCTTTAACGTTGTCTCTTTATTTGGAGATGACTGTAGAGTCGCTTGCAGTTGTACAAAATAATATAGACATCCAGTGTCCACCCTCCCCAGTGTCCCCCAGTGGTGACATCTTGGGTAGCAGTAATATGGTGTCACAACCAGGAAATTAACACTGATACAATCCACTGACTTTTCTTCAGATGTCACCAGTCTGACGTGCACTCATTTATGTGTATATTTAGTTCCATGTAATTTTAACACGTGGAGACTCACATGGCCACACTGCCTTCAGTCAAGATAGAGAACCGTTCCAGCAAAGGGAACCCTCATGCTGTGCTCCCCCTTTCGTAGCCATAGCTTCCTCTCACCTTCTACCCCCTCCCAGATCTTTTATACTGTCTATTTGTTCCCCAAAGTGTGGGAGCTTTATGTGGGTTTTGGTTTTGGTTTTGGTTTTCGTTTTCGTTTTAGGTTTATTTTGAGAGAGAGTGCATGCGAGCAGGGGCGGGGCAGAGAGAGAGAAAAATCCCAAGCGGGCTCCACACTGTAAGCATGGAGCCTGAGGCAGGGCTCGAACGCATGAACCGTGCGGTCATGACCTGAGCTGAAACCAAGAATTGGGACGTTTAACCGACTGAGCCACCCAGGTATCCCGGGGGCTTTGTGTGTTTTATTCATTGTTGTATCTCTAGCACCTAGAAAGGAGTGCCTGTCATGTTTAGGTCTAGCACCTAGAAAAAAGGGCCCAACATGTTTGTTAAATGTGGGTCATAAAGAAATACTCCCGTGAGAAAAAAACTTTGCAGGAGGAAGCTTTGCCTTGTTTGCAGGCACACACAACATATAAATGTTTTGATTTGATAATCTTTCCTCTTCTCATCCCATCTTCTCCCTCCCACCACCCTTGCATCCTGAGATACCTCTGACTCCAGCAGTAAAATTGGTCCTCAGTTGTTGTTCAACTCAGGTTAGTTTTATGGTGTAAGTCTTGGGTATTGTGAGTGGAGGCAGGCTAACAGTCAGTCGCTCTGTTTTGTGAGCACCGTCTTAGATTTGTGGGAGCCAAAACTCTTCGCTTACCTTTACCCTCAGTAGTTAGCAAGTTGTGACCATTGCCACTTCTCTGTCTTCTTTTTATATATCCAAATGAAATTCCAGATATCATTCCCCAAGCAGGATATATTAGGGTCGAATTTCTCTCTTTCTTTCTTTTCTTTCTTTCTTTTTGTTTTTTGTTTTTTTTTAAGTTTATTTATTTTTGAGAGAGAATGAGTGCGGGCAGGGGCAGAGAGAGGGGGAGAGAGAGAATCCCAAGCAGGCTCCACGCCGTCATTGCAGAGCCCAACGACCCCACACAGTTGATCCCCTGACCGTTAGATCACAACCTGAGCTGACAGCAGGAGCCGGGCATTTAATCGACTGAGCCACCCAGGCGCCCCTAGGGTGGAATTACTTGTAGCACGTTATTCTCTTTGCAAATACATGATGTTTTTGGTGTGGAACAACCTGATTCAGATGTCTTCTACGTCTCTTGTTTACGTGTTTACTCGGAAGGAGTCAAGGTTGCTGAGTGTGTAGAGGGCGAAAGATCAAGTGTTGCTGTTTCCCTTGACAACTTGACGGAAGTGAGCACAGACACCACTCCTGAAGGCAGGTCACTGGTCACTCCACTCTGCAAGAGGGACGTTGCATCCTCTGAGACCTTCGTACTTCGTTCGGTGCTAAAGAAACCCTCTGTTAACCTGTTTCTAGAAAGCCTGCAGGTAAGTTGAGAGCTACTTGTCCTAAAGCGAATGGAATAAAAATTCATTTTGGTTTAAAACAGCACGAGAAATCTGATGTTAAAATCCAGGCTGCGGGCGCCTGGGTGGCTCAGGCTGAGCCTCCGACTTCGGCTCAGGTCATGATCTCACGGTTCTTGGGTTTGATCCCCGCGTCGGGCTCTGGGCTGACAGCTCAGAGCCTGGAGCCTGCTTTGGATTCTGTGTACCCACCTCTCTCTGCCCCTCCCCCCCAGAGTCCAGGTGCCCGGTTTCGAACTCTGACTCTGAAGTTTAAAAGCTGGGCAAATTCTGTAACCTTTTTGTACCTTGGTTTCATCTCTGCAAGGATGGCTAATTTGAGCAGAGTAAGTGGAATAATAATAGGAAATTAGCACCAGTTCCCGGCAAACGAGAGGTAATTTTTTTTCCAATCCGTATGCATTTAAATATATAGCCATGCCTACACATCTCTTTCTTTTCTGTTTTCTCTTTTAAAGTTTATTTATTTATTTTTGAGGGAGAGGGCGCGTGTGTGCACGCAAGTGGGGAGGGGCAGAGAGAGAGGGAGACAGGAGATCGAGAATCCCGAACTCAAGAACCGTGAGATCGTGACCTGAGCCGAAATCAAGAGCCAGACTCTTCACCGACTGAGCCACCCAGGCGCCCTGCCTACACATCTGTTTCTAAAGCCAAAGTAAAGTAGTACCTTCTATTTACATACGTAGTTATGGTCAGTGGTCATTTAACTGTTTAACAGTTTTTCTGGTTGAAGAGCTGATGTGGGTCTCTATACAGGGCTGCTTATTCATATCCTATGTATTTGGTTTCTTTTCAAACAGGCTTAGCATCTTCATGATCCGTATAACTCTTACTGATTAACGACGTTACGTAGCAAACATCCAGTCCTATCACTAAAATTATGTGAAGATTTTTATAATTGATCTTTTTACTAAGCTCTCCAAAGTTTGTAGGTGTATACACTTTGAGTTGTTTGCTAATTTTCACGGTTGTTTTGATTATAAACAAATGTAAAAATTCACAAGAATTTTATTTTCTAAGTTCACGTATTTCACAAATAATGGGCGTTTTCCTGGTCAGGAAAATGAAATGGACTTGAGAGACAGTTGCTCAAGGAGGGTTGTTTGGGGCAGGGCATTTGCTTAGAGAAGGAGGGGCTTTTGGAATGGGTGCACTGGAGAAAATGAACAGCTCTAGAGAACAAGGACTGGTCCAGGGTTTGGGAAGCAGATGATGGTTTGGAGGTGACTCATGCAGCCCACGGCCCTGGCGCTCCCCTGCTTCCCTCCGGTGGCCCTGTGTTGAGTTTTGCCTTGTTTGGCGATTCAGGACTTGCGCTGTCCCTTCCTCACGAACTTTTGGGGAAGCAGAGAGGGACAGATACTACCTTCTTTCCTTGCTCCTAAATCAGGAATATAGTAATGGGGACAGGAGATTTACACACTTAAAAAAAAAGTCTGTTTCCCATACTTAAGAGACAAAACACCCTATTATGCCATTCACCTGTTTTCTTGTTTTTGTGCAATTTTTACACCTATAGATAGCCTGATCTGACACCATCCATTACATCATACCTCTAGCCACTCATATTTTCCTTAACTTCATTTGCTAGATTAAAAATGATGGAGGGGCGCCTGGGTGGCTCAGTCGGTTGGGCATCCGACTTCGGCTCAGGTCATGATCTTGCGGTCCGTGAGTTCGAGCCCTGCATCGGGCTCTGGGCTGACAGCTCAGAGCCTGGAGCCTGTTCGGATTCTGTGTCTCCCTCTCTCTCTGACCCTCCCCTGCTCATTCTCTGTCTCTCTCTGTCTCAAAAATAAATAAATGTTAAAAAAATTTAAAAAAAATAAAAAATAAATAAATAAAAATGATGGAATGCATTCAGCCCATGTTATGGATTTCTGTTCTTTAATTTTCTAAAATACAATTTACTAAAGTAATATAAAGAGAGTCCAGGTTTTCTTGTGGCTAATGTCACTAAGCCAGAACAGTTATGAAAGCAAATGTAATCTGCGACACTACATAGTATTTATTACCTTTGGCAGAAGAAAGTTCAAAGTGACCATTTCTAATGACTGTGAGTGTGCATTTATATGCATAAAATTATTCATTGATGTTTATTTTGTTTAGGAACACTGTGACAATCTCTGTGATGACGGGACTCATCCGAGCTTAATCTCAAATCTTGCAAACTATTGCAAAGAACAAACAACGGGTAAGAAATCCACACTTATTTGGAAGCCTGAGGATACCATTTTCTTGTAAAACTCTGTTCTAGCATGTGGTATTTTCAATGATCTGCTAAATGCCTCGATGCTTTGGAAATTACATGGGAATGAACAGTTGGTTGGAGTCTCAGAATTGGTCTGTTCGTTTCATCTGCCCATTTGTACTTAATGGTAACACTTAAAGGAAATTAATATTCCAATTTTGTAAACTTCCAAGATACTCATGCAAAATTTACTTTAAAATCTATTACTGTATTGTAATTAGAAATACTGCTTACCTTTTCCATTTTGAATTTTTTTTCTCTACAAACAGTATTTACTATTATACAAATAACAGCTGCTAAAAGATTCTAGGATACGTACTTTAGATAAGAAATGTAACCTAATTTTTTATCTACCCATTCATTATCTATAGAAGGTCAAGAAAATTGTAAAGTGCCAGCGTTTCTAAATGTCAGGAAGAGGAAGAGAGTTACTTTTGGAGAGGATCTAAGCCCTGAGGTGTTTGATGAGTCTTTGCCAGCAAATACTCCGTTGCGTAAAGGAGGAACACCTGTTCGCAAAAAGGATTTGAGTAATGTCAGTCCCCTGCCACTCGAGCAATCACCAGTTCCTGCACAGTTATCACAACCAGATTTTGATGACAAGGGGGAGAATCTTGTAAGTGTGAAAAGTGTGGAGCAAACTTGTTTATATTTTCATCAGACCTCACCTGTTTTGTGTGAACAGTAATTATGCTTTGAAATCATGAAATGGACTAGATGATGTGTCATGGTGTAAATGAATGCACTTGTATAGGTAGGTTCCCCCCCCCCACCGCCCTGCCCCGCCCCATCCTGTGCTCATCCCGACAAGTGCATGCGTTATTCCCTGCTGTCTCCTACTTGCAGGGTTCCTTGTACATAGAATGTTTCGTGGAGCTCTGAAATACTGTGGACTGTAGGATGTACTGTTGCTTTATGTATCACCAGGAGAGAAGGCTAGACCGTAAGCTCTGACGCCCCATGAATTTGTAAGATGCGCTCAGATTTCAGAGGAGGAAAGATGTGAAAGAGCACCAGTCTTAGAACTGATATGCTGTAAATATACACTTGTTTCCTTCAGCTGAATTTCTGTAGGGAGAATTACTGGATGAAAGAAGAGGAATGCGTTTCACCTTTTTGATACATATTGGTGAACATCCAGAAAGTGTACCAGTCTGGACTCAATAGCAGTATAAATGGTTTTATTTTACCATACTTTGTAAACCCTGGGTATTAACTGTACTTTTTTTTAATAGCTTAATGGAAAAAGATGACTTGAAAACTTCTAGTTTTTACTAGTGAGGTGTGAACATTTTTCATACGTTTGTGAGCCATTTGAATTTCTTCTCTAGAGAATTGCCTGTTTTTATATTGGGACCATCGTTCGTTCTCTCCCTGGCCTATTACACTTTGAAATAAGAATACTCCACTCTCAGCCAAGATGGAGTCAAAGGGACCTAATTTATGTTTTCATGAGAAACAACTAAAAGAACCCCCCCCCCCCCCCCGAAAACACACAAAACAGTGGTTCTCAGACATTGAACATCAGGAAGCATAGGATAGTAATCCCTGAGAGAGGGTAACGAGTGAGGCAAGCTGTACGAGAGCCCCAATTTACTGCCTGGGCTGGACTGCCAGGCCACTGCACAGGAAGGGCTTACCTTGGCGGAGCCTGGTGGTCTCCGTGAGTTGAGGGGATGGGAGTTAGGGTCTGGGAAAGTGTAGGAGGCTAGAGCTTATAGCAGAGTACCAGAGAGGAGAGAGCTGCACAGAGAGCTTTGGAGATCTGCAAAGGGTCTCACTTGAATCTGTAGCTGAGCACTGGTCACCATGAACTTGTAAGTAAACTGCCCGAGGCCAGGGAAATGAGTACCCAGATGGAACAGAGGGAACAATCCCTAGGGTTCACAGAGGGGCAGTAGTAGTGTTCCCAGCAACCTGAGTGGTAGAAAAACCTTATAATTCACAGCACATCAGACACTCAGGAGAGTATTGCTTCACTAGTAGAACAGAATTAGATTAAAAGCCTAGCAGAGTTTAAAAGCTTTGAAAGGATACCACTTTTCTCCAAGTAACTTTACTGCATTGTCTAACGAAGATCAAGAATAGCAAAACTATCCAGTGTCAAACAGTGTTACCTTCAAAATGTCTGACATTCAATTAAAAACTAATAGACGTGTAAGAAAAGGTGCCCCCATAATAAAGAGGAAAATCAATCAATAAAAGTAGACCCGGAAATTACACATATGGTAGAATTTATAGACGGAGGCATTGAAAGTTTTTTTAATCTATCTTTCCTATGTTCAAGGAGGTGCAGGAAAGATTGAGCTTGTTAAGAACATGAAATATAGAAAAGATCCAACTTGAACTCTGAAAATTATAATCTCTGGGAAGAAAATTAGGTTGAATGAGATTAATAGCACATTAGAGACTGCAAAAGAAAAGATTACCAAACTTAAAGGTACAACAATAGAAACTATTTTGCATGAAAGAATAAAAATGACTGAGCAAAAGTGAGCAGTTGGTAAGCTGGGACAACTTTAGGTGGCATAATATACATGTAATTAGAGTCCCAAAGGAGAGGAGAGATCAGACAGAACAGAAAAAAAAAAAAAAAAAAAAGTTTGAAACATAATGATGGAAAATTTTCCAATTTGATAAAATGATAAACTCACAGATCCTGAAGTCTAGCAAATTCCCAGCACAGGAAACATGGAATAGTATGCAAAGACACATCATTGCTTAGAACCAGTGATATATGGCCTGCAAGGAACCAGAGTAAAAAGACACATGACATAAAAAACAACAATATGAGAGGCAGTAGAACTCTCATTAGAAACTGTGCAAGCCAGGGGCACCTGGGTGGCGCAGTCGATTAAGCGTCCGACTTCAGCCAGGTCACGATCTCGCGGTCTGTGAGTTCGAGCCCCGCGTCAGGCTCTGGGCTGATGGCTCAGAGCCTGGAGCCTGTTTCCGATTCTGTGTCTCCCTCTCTCTCTGCCCCTCCCCTGTTGATGCTCTGTCTCTCTCTGTCCCAAAAATAAATAAACGTTGAAAAAAAAAAAAATTAAAAGAAACTGTGCAAGCCAGAAGACAACACAGCAGCATCTTTTGAAGATGTACTTAGTTACTTGGAGCAAAAAGCTAAATAACGGCAACAACAAAAACTTGTCCACCTAGAATTCTATATCCAGTGAAACTATATTTCAAAACAAAGGTGAAGGACAGGCTTTTTCAGACATATGGAAGCTGAGAGAATTCATTACTGTAGCAGGGTAGCATTAGAAGAAATGTTATGGGAAGTCCCTTCATCAGGAAGAGAATGGTTCCACATGGAAATCTAGCAAAGGAATGAAGAGCATTGAAAATGCTATAAACAGGGGCGCCTGGGTGGCGCAGTCGGTTAAGCGTCCGACTTCAGCCAGGTCACGATCTCGCGGTCCGTGAGTTCGAGCCCCGCGTCAGGCTCTGGGCTGATGGCTCAGAGCCTGGAGCCTGTTTCTGATTCTGTGTCTCCCTCTCTCTCTGCCCCTCCCCCGTTCATGCTCTGTCTCTCTCTGTCCCAAAAATAAATAAACGTTGAAAAAAAAAAATTAAAAAAAAAATAAATAAAGCCAAAGTAAGCAGAAGGACTTAATAAAGATAAATGCAGAACTCAGTGAAGTGAAAAAGAAAAGCAATAGAGAAAAGTCATTGAAATAAAAAGATTATGCCTTAAAACAATAATATGAGTAAACTTGTCATCAGACTGTTCAGGGAAAAGGGAAGATACTCCAACTACCAATATAAGGAATGAGCGGTGACTATACATTCTAACAGGTATTATTAGAAGGTTCATACAGATAAAAGGATAATCAGGAAGTATTATGAAAAACTTACTGCCAATAAATTCAACAATTTAGATAAACTAGACCTATGTCTTGAAAAACACAAACTACCCAGTCTCACTTGAGAAGAAATCCCTTACCTCATCCTCCCTATATCAACTGAAGAAATTGCAGTTGTAGTCAGAACCTTCCCACGTAGAAAACTGTGTGTCCAGATGATTTTGCTACTGAATTCTACCAGACACTTAAGGAAGACCTCATTTTGCAGACTCTTTCAAACAAATTGAGGAGGTGGGAGTAATTCCCAGTTCATTAATGTCAGCATTAACCTGACACCGTAGTCAGACATTATCTTTTTATTTTTGATTTTTTCAGTTTTCAGAATTTTTAGGAACAACTATTTAAAAACACTAGTCACGACTCCATGAATTAAATGTGTATTCATTAAATGTAAACATTCCATTCTTTTTTTTCCTTTTAAATATGTATTTCATAATCAGACATTTTTAAGAACACTATAATCCAGTATCCTCATGAACATAATACATAGAGATACTACAAGTGAGATTTAACCCAGAGATGCAAAGTTGGTTTAATATTTGAAAAACAAGCTGTAATGCACCACATTAAACTAGGAAAAGCCACATGGTCATTTCTAGGGAAAACAAAAAAAACCTCTATGCCAAACTAATGATTAAAGACAAGTTTCTTCAAAGTCACAAGTTTTTTTCTATGAGAAACCAACAGCTACCATCATACTAGCAATGTGGTTCTGCATTTATAGTGTCATTTTCTCTGAATTTCCCCTGAATAATATTGAAATGTTAGGTTGTGTTTATTAATGGAATGCCCTATTTATTTTAAAGTTAAGATGTGTGATTTTAAATAAACCAAAGAGTAACTTGTTAGTGGATCATTATGGCTACTTTCACTTAATGTTTTATTTTTATTTGTTGGATTGTAGTTAATAAACATAGTTTCATTAAAGATTGATAAATATTATAAAATGTGTTTATATCCAATATCTTTGTTTGCTTTGACTTTTTCTCTTTTATTGATTTCTCATCTTTATGATTATTACAATTCCACCTACAAAAGTCCTTATTTTCTTTTGGGCACATACGTCCACTGAATTTAAGGATGCCTAACTTCTGCTCTTGTTTTTCTTTGTTCAGGAAAACATAGAACCTCTTCAGGTGTCATTTGCCGTTCTGAGTCCTCTCAATAAGTCTTCAATCTCTGAGACTCTTTCAGGTAGTAACTTTTTTTTTAATCTTATAATCATACAAGTGTCATTTTCAGTATTGTCAATATGAAACTAAATCTCCTTAATTCCTTTTAAAATTTTTATTATAATCATGTTTGGTTTAAAAAACCAAATAGTATTGGGGCACCTGGGTGGCTCAGTGGGTTAAGCATCTGACTTCAGCTCAGGTCACGATCCCACAGTTTGTGAGTTCGAGCCCCATGTTGGGCTCTGTGCTGACAGCTCAGGGCCTGGAGCCTGCTTCTGATTCTGTGTCTCCCTCTCTCTCTGCCCCTCCCCTGCTTGTGCTCTGTCTCTCCAAAAAAAAAAAAAATAAATAAACATTAAAAAAATAAAAAAAATAAATAGTACAGAAAAGCTTATGAGAAGCCTCTTGCCCATCCAAGTCTCATACCTTTTAATCACCCACATTGAACCTCCATAGATAGGTAGTGCCATTTTTCAAGTCACTGCAGGCAGTGGAGTTGCCCTCTCAAGTCTTAATTATCAGTAGTAGTCTTCTTTTGTTGAGTGATCCGGATCGTATGGGTCTTTTTTCAGTATCCAGACCTGTTCACCAACATTAACTTGGCCTTTTGGACACATGCACTTTTCAAGGTCTCTGGCTTTTTTATGATCATGATAAGGCAAACCGGGACTTGGATGACAAATGTTATGGGAAAAGCACTTAGGATGGGAACCATTATTCGTGTCTCTCCCCCTTGATCAAAGTCCTTTAGTGGCTTCTCATTACCTAGACAACACGAACCAGGTTCATTGGTGCAGAATCCAAGACCTGTAGTGTGAACTTAGAGCTAAGCTTGGAAGCATAGTCTATCATATTCTAAAGACTGTGCTCTTTAACACACATTATACTTCCTTTCATTTACACCATTAAAAGTGGTCAAATGAAAAATTACTTGAATTTTGTAAATTACAATAGTTATTTTCAGGATCATCTTAATGCCCTTCATTCCAATTTTATTGTACAAAATGTAGCTTGGGATAAATGAATGCTATCAGTGAAAATATGGTATTTCCTATAATATGATTTAATCTGTTATCTTAGGGTAATATGCTGTCTCTGTGGAAAGTGGTGACGGTTTCTGGGTGTTGAGGGAACTTAAAATTTTAAAGCACGTTTTTGAATCTCAAAATTTATTCTTGATAATTATTTATGCTTAGATACTATGTTATGCTAAAAGCAAAGGTGGGTATCCATAAGAGTACCCAGTGTATCCAGAAAATTACGGCTCTTACGACTTTATGTTAAGCTACCCTAATTTTGCTTGTATCTTACTCATCAGGCATTGATACCTTTAGTTCTTCAAATAACCATGAGAAAACAGCCTCCCATAAAGTTGGTAGAATCACACGGGCCTCTAACCGAAGAAGTGTAAGTGTTTATATTTGGCACAGTATATTTGTTTTTAAATCTTACTATAGATTTTTTGTTTTTATGGTCAAATTACTATGGGTAAAATCTTGATTTGATTGCAGTCATTAACAGTTAATACCTGCGTAGCATATCACCACGGTAATGCTCTTTTTCTGATTTGCTTTTAATTTTATTAGAAGAAAAATACGGCAAAACAAGATGCTATCAGAATTTGTGTTATGTGGGAGGTAATCTATTTGGAATGTTTCTTTTGGATCTGTGTGGTTTTGTGAATTTTATTGAGGTACACAGTGAAGAAGAGTAGCGTGTAAATAACAGAGCCAGAAAATGGCATAATTGTACCTTTTTACAAAAATATTTCATTTTGGTTTTTAACACTGGGTTTTAACACTTTCTAGTAGGAGCATAACTCCTATTGAATGTGTGTCTTTTCCTATTTTATTATATAATTAGGTAAAGTTGGATTTTTATTTAAATTCGTAAATATATAATATTACTTATAGGGCTTTTTGCTGATACTGTTGGGTGATAAAGCCAGAATTCAAATTTAGATAATCTAAATGCATATTTCCCCTCATAACTCAACAGCAGTTAGCTGCTAAATTGTAGATGCTTAATACATATTTGGTAAATAGGTAAATCAACTAATCTTAAACTTTTTTTCTTCCTTAATGGGCAGAATGCATATGCTTCTTTGGGTCTGTGTTTAATAAGATCAGGAATTGGTAATTCCTATTCTCCCCCATGCGAGTTTAAGCTGGTTAAAATGCTTCTAATGGAATTTGTGAATTAAGAGGAACTGGGATATAAAACGGTAGAAGTAGTGTGGGAGGAAAAATAAATGTGGAAAACATATCAAAATGTAACTGTTTTATGGTTATCCCTACTTTAAATTTTTTTATAGCAATTGATCACTTTTGCAGAAGAGGAGGTTTGCAACTTACTTCATACAGAAGCTCAGCCCTGTAAAGAAAAGAAAATTAATAGGAGGAAATCTCAGGAAAGCAAGCACACAGAAAGAGTGCGTCCTAAAAAGAACCAAGTAAGTGTGTGTTTAAAGACATAATAAGAGTAGAAGTGATACGTTTCTTTGTTGTATGGTTAGGAAAGCATGGAAAGAAATTTTTTTCCAGTTAACATTGGACCAAGAGTATTAAAATCATCACAGAATAGAAAGGACCATAAGCAATTATGTACTCAGTTATAATTACCCGAGGACCGTTTTTGTATCTTCGTCGTTGTGTTACGTACATTAGCCCAGTAAAACGCTGGCACTCAAATGTTAAGTTTTTTCCCTTTGAATCTGATCCAACCTCAGCCTTTGAGAGGATTCCTCCAATTTCTTAGACAAAGGTGAGTGGAGCACCTGCCACTTGTGTGGCTTTGCTTCTGCCAGTGGCTGGCTCAATCTCTTCCCCATGTTTAAGGAAGAATTGAGAAACTGGCTCTGTGTCTTTCTCAACACTTCAAGGCCTGTGCTGGCTCAGGTGACTTCACTGTCTCGTCAGGGATAGCGAGTGCAGCACCTTAACCCAGTCACCAGACCCCTTTCACTTGGCTGATCGGACCTTCCTCTGCCACACCCCACCCGCAGCTTGCTAGTACCCTTCCCACTTCCAGTGGTGCATGTTCTGTGTCCCGTTCCCTGACCCCCGGCTGCCGGCGCATCCCGCCTCCTCATTCCCTTACTCACGTCCCTCGTCCGGTACCAGCGGTCTTCTGGCCCCTCTGTGTACCCTCCAGCAGGCAGGCATCCCGTCATCTCCTGTGTTTCCTGTTCGCCCCAAACTGCGTGAGCTGTTTCACCAGCTCTTGTCAGTAACCTCAGTTCTCTGCCCCTTTTCATTCCATTTCAACTCTGGATTAATCCGTTATCCCCTCTCCCATCTAACACTGCTGCTGGAGAGACCCACACAGGTGCTCCTAAGGTAGAGTCATAGTTCCAGGTGTTACCTGAAGTCCGGTGTATCATTTTCTACCTCTTCCCTTTAAGTATTTTCCCAAGATATTGAGTAGCTTAGTAAGTAAAATCCGGTACAACCTGCTGCCTCAGCAGCATTTGACATAATTGAGAGCGGCCTTTACAGTCTCTGTTAAAGGTTTATTTTCTTTCACCCACCCTTAGTTTGTATTCCCTAGAGTTCTACTCTTTGCCTTTCCAAATTGTATATTTTCTGGGTGATGTCCTAGGCAGCATGGTTGGTGCCTCCCAAATCTTTCTGATCTAGAAACATGTTGAGCAGCCTACTAGACTTCTCTTCTTAAACCATCCTGTAAGCACCTGCACTATCCACTTTTTGAAAACTAAAGTAACTCGCCAATATTACCCCAACACCCTCCCCCTGCAAAACAGTCAGTAAACTTCCATCCCGTTCCATTCAACAAAAACTGGCTTAAACACGGCCCAAACATCTGCCATTTAGGAAAGCCAGGAAAAACTGGAAGTTTTCCTGGCTCAGTCCCTCTTTTAGGTCACACTCCATTGAGAGATCCCCTTGCTGAAAAAAATAAACCTAAGTTCATAAATATGCATATACATCTTATATTATTGCATCAGAAATTGATTTCCTTCATACTCTTTAAAAAGCACTGTTACAAAGAATGTACGCATACTTCTTCACATAAAATCAATAGTCAGAAGGTTCAAGGAGGGTTGAGCAGTAAAGTTTGTTTCAACCCCTCTCGGGACCCCACAGAATCAAAATAATTGATAGAATCAAAAGACTAGACTCAGAATAGCAGTGAGAAGAGGAAGGAAGTGAGGAGGGATATTACCCAACAGATGCCAGCCTTCAGTGAATCTCTAGAAGACAGTGGATGATGGCACACTGACAGAAGAAAGAGGTAAAGTTACAGCCCAGAATGTGCTCAGAGGGAGCCAGAGAGCCATTAGGAGCCAGCTTGCCCATAGGGATCCCAGAAGACTCTGGGCCCAGTAAACAGAGTGGTGGCGAGAGTGGGAAACAGTAATGGAGACAGTCTGCACCAGTTAGCACCTCACCGCCTTCTCCCTCCTTGTTCTCCCATCCCAGGCTCCGAGCTGTCAGCACAGAGCCTGACACGGGGCTCAAACTCACGGACCATGAGATCATGCATAACCTGAGCCGGAGTCAGATGCTTAACCCACTGAGCCAAGTGCCCCTCATTTGGCCTTTTATTTATTTATTTTTGTTTTCAAGTTTATTTATTTATTTATTGTGAGCCAATTTGACAATAAATTATATTTTTTTAAAAAAAAAGTATGTTTTCTAGTGCTAGGAATCCTCTAAGGAAGCGCCCCAGGAGAGGAATACGAGCGTTGTCCTTGGCAGAGCAATGAAAAACGTTTACACAGTGATAACGTAAATGCTATTTGTTTTCAACTAAGGGCAAAGCTTTAAGAACTTGATTGTCGTGCAAGACATGATCCAAATGTAGCTACTAGCAGAAGGTGAGAAAGTGGGTAGAGAAGGTGGAAATGAGGGCATTAACATTACAGTAGAGGGGTTAACCGTGCAGGTTCTGGAGCAGACAACCTGGGTTCTAAATTCTGGCTTGACCACTTCCCACCAGTGGAATGGCGGGAAAGATTCTTGATTTCTCTTGTTGGTTTTAAAATAAAGGTAAGAACGGTACATCATTTGTGAGCTGCTTGTGTGAGTTTAATGAGTTAATACGTGTAAAATGCTTAGAACAGTGCCTGGCCATAGCAAGCACTATGGCTGTTAAAATCAAATTCAGAACCTTGTGAGGCAAAATTTGAATTGGAAGTATCAGTTTGGACTCATGTCTTTTTTCTTTTCAAAAGATTTCCTGGCAGTGAGCACCTCTGACACCTAGATTGCCCTTTCTTTTCATCTCTTTTCTCTTCCTTCCTCTCTTTCTCTGTCTCTGTCTCTGTCTCAACCTCCCTTTCTCTCTGTTTCCCTTCCTTAGTTCCTTCCTTCTTAGCAGGGGAAGGGGCAGAGAGAGAGAGAATCTTTAAGCTGGCTCCATGCTCCTCCCAGAGCTGGACTCAGGGCTTGATCCTGTGACCCTGAGATCATGACCTGAGCTGAAATCAGCAGTCGAAAGCTTAACTCACTGAGCCACCCAGGCACCCCTAGATTGCCTTTTTTTTCTTCATGTTTATTCATTTGTGAGAGACAGAGACAGGGCGGGAGCTGGTGGGGGGCAGGGGAGAGGTGGAGGGCAGAGAGAGAGGGAGACACGGAATCTGAAGCAGGTTCCAGGCTCTGAGCTGTCAGCACAGAGCCCGACGCGGGGCTTGACCTCACGGACCGTGAGATCATGACCTGAGCTGAAGTCAGACACTTAACCGACTGAGCCACCCAGGTGTCCCCCTAGATTGGCATTCCTTAATACCATTTTCAGCTAAAATTGATCAGTGAAATGGCTGCTTTCAGATTTCTAAACAGCACTTGTAGGAAATGAGCCTGGGTCTGTACCAGTGTCCAACGAAGGAAGCTTAAACCACTGGGGCCACGAGAAAGGACATCAGACTGTCTCAAAGGGGCTCCACTGACCAAAAGTGGGACAATGTGACTATCAGACAAAAATTGCGGTGGATTGAAACACAGACTTCAAATCTGAAAAAAACGCTTCATGATAGTTAAAAAAATCTCAAAAGTCACCTTGGAAGCTGTCTAGGACACCCACTCCTTTTTGTGAAAACTGGAAAATAAGTTCAGGTGAACAAATAGTTGATGAGGTAAAGTTATTTATAGGAGAATTTCTACCATTAGATAAAAACACATTCGTGAAAGTTGTTAATCATTAGATGGAAGGCTGATGGAGGGGCATAATGGGTGCATTGGACTGAACACCTGAGCCCACTGGTCAATCACAGTGTCACGGGGGAGAGAATATGGGCCTTCCAGTGCAATGAGGAAGTCTAGAAGTATCCATGAGATGCTCTTTTCAAAAAACAAAACAAAACAAAAAAACAAAGCTGAATCTAATCAAGCCTAGATCTATCTAATGACCAATTTTTTAGAAAGTATAGGAGGTAGAGGAAACTCAAGACACCATGATTGCAGTCAACCAAATCCAGAGTTTGGCCAAGTCTCTGGACTGATGCCTCAGCTTATTCATCAAATAAATGGCAAGGGAAGAAAAAAAGAACCATAGATTAAAAGAGATCTGTCAACAAAGCAAATGTGTGAAGACCTTTTTGGGATCCTGATTTGAACAGTTGTAAGAAGACATTTATGGGCCAATTAGAGAAATTTGATCTCCGAGGAAATGAAATATTAGGGAAAATTGTTGTCTTTGTTCTTTGTGTTTAAGCTGTTTATTTTGAGATCATTTTAGATATTTATACTGTTGTCACAAGAATTACGGAGATCTCCCAAGTACCCTCTGCCCAGTTTTCCCCAATGACAACATGTATAACTTGTGCAGTGTCACGTAGGAAAATATCAACCCAGTCAAGATACAGAGGATTTCCATCGCTACAGGGATCTCTTCTTGCCATTTTGTAGTTCTGTCTACTTCCCCCATCTTGACTGGCAATTGCTAATCTGTTCTCCATGTCTGTAAGTTTGTCAGTTTGGTAATGTTATGTAAATGTAATCACACTCTATGTAACTTCTTGGGACTGGCTTTGTTTTTTCACTCAGCACAATTCTCTGGAGATTTGTCCAAGTTGTTGTGTGTATGAGCCCTTTATTGCCAAATGGTAGTTGTTATTAAAAAAAAGGTAATCCTTTTGCGATATATACATACATTGTCATTACATAGTATACCTTAAACTTACATGTTTTGTGTCAGTTATGTCTTAAAAAGTTGGGGGAGGGTGTGTGGTAAAATTGCATTGTAAAAGGAAAATGTGAACAATAAAATACAATGCTAGGTAATCAAAGACTTCACTTTATTATGAAAAAAAAAAGGGAGCTCTTATCTCTTATAGATACTATAGGATTTTCAGATGAAATGAGGTAATGTGTGAGATTTGCTTTAAAAGGATCTGAGGGAAGGGGATTATAAATGAATCCTGATACCTGTTAGTAATTGTTGAAGGTAGATGATGGGTACATGGGGTTCAATATACTGTTCTCTCTACCTGTTGTGTGTTTGAAACTTTCCATTATAGGAAGTTAAAAACAGCAGGAGCCTCTTATTTTTTTTTTTTCCAACGTTTATTTATTTTTGGGACAGAGAGAGACAGAGCATGAACGGGGGAGGGGCAGAGAGAGAGGGAGACACAGAATCGGAAACAGGCTCCAGGCTCTGAGCCATCAGCCCAGAGCCTGACGCGGGGCTCGAACTCCCGGACCGCGAGATCGTGACCTGGCTGAAGTCGGACGCTTAACCGACTGCGCCACCCAGGCACCCCCAGGAGCCTCTTATTTAGAAAGATGGAGCTAGCCGTAAGAACTAAAAATGGAACCAATAAGTAAACAACAGGGATAAGGAAGTGTGTGCTTCTCATCATAAGCTTTCCTGTACAATTTGATTTGTTGCCGTGTACGTGAATTCTGTATACTTTTTTCAACGTTTATTTATTTTTGGGACAGAGAGAGACAGAGCATGAACAGGGGAGGGGCAGAGAGAGAGGGAGACACAGAATCGGAAACAGGCTCCAGGCTCCGAGCCATCAGCCCAGAGCCCGACGCGGGGCTCGAACTCACGGACCGCGAGATCGTGACCTGGCTGAAGTTGGGCGCTTAACCGACTGCGCCACCCAGGCGCCCCAATTCTGTATACTTTTGATTTAAAAAAATTGTTTTAAGTTTATTTATTTGTTTTGAAGAGAAAGAGACAGCGCAAGTGGTGGAGGGGCGGGGGTGGGGTGGGGGGGAAAGAGAATCCCAAGCAGGCTTCACAGCACTGTCATTGCAGAGCCCAGTGTGGAGCCCGAACCCACGAAACCGTGAGATCGTGACCTGAATGGAAACCAAGAGTCAGACGTTTAACTGACTGAGCTACTACTCAGGCACCCTATATATACTTTTTAAATGTTTATTTTTGAGAGAGAGAGAGAGAGAATATCTAAAACAGGCTGTGTGCTGTTGGTGCAGAGCCCAACACGGGGCTCGAACTCACAAACCATGGGATCATGACTTGAGCTGAAATCAAGAGTTGGATGCTTAACCGACTGAGCCACCCAGGTGCCCCATGAATTATTGTTATTATTTTTTAATTTTTATGTATTCATTTTTATATCATTTATTGTCAAGTGAGCTAACATACAGTGTATACAGTGTGCTCTTGGCTTTGGGAGTAGATTCCTGTGATTCATCACCTACAATACCCAGTGCTTCTCCTAACACATGCCTTCCTCAATGCCCATCACCCATTTTCCCCATTCCCCCAACCCCCTACCCCATTATCCCTCAATTTGTTCTCTGTATTTAAGAGTCTCTTATAGTTTGCCTCTCTCTCAGTTTGTAACTTTTTTTTTCTTTCTCTTCTCCCATGGTCTTTTGTTAAGTTTCTCAATTTCCACATATGACTGGAAACATGTGTCTCTTTCTCTGACTGACTTCTTTCACTTAGCGTAATACCCTCCAGTTCCATCTACATCGTTGGAAATGGCAAGATTTCCTTTTTTTTCATTGCCAAGTAGTACTCCATTATATATATGTACATACCACATCTTTTTTTCCAAATAATGTTTAGCTTTGAAGGAGACAGAGCGTGAGCGGGGGAGGGGCAGAGAGAGAGGGAGACAGAATCTCAGGCAGGCTCCAGGCTCCAAGCTGTCAGCACAGAGCCCTACACAGGGCTCGAACTCACAAACTGCTAGATCATGACCTGGGCCAAAGTCCGATGCTCAACTGAACTGAGCCACCCAGACGCCCCTATATACCACATCTTAACCCGTTCATCAGTGAGTGGACATTTGGACTCTTTCCATACTTTGGCTATTGTCGATAGCGCTGCTGTAAACATTGGGATTTATCTGCCCCTGTGAATCAGCATTTTTGCATTCTTTGGATAAATTCCTAGTAGTGCTATTGCTGGGTCGTAGCCCATGTAGACAGAGATGGCCCAAATCCTGCCAACGGGGTATTTTTTGTACCTATGAATCAGAAACTGTTCTCGAGGTCATAACCAGGTGACATTGACTGTAGCGTATTCACTGACTGTGTAAGGCCTGTGTCTGTCACACTGTAATACCAAGCATAATTTGATACTAAAAATATTTTCCCCCGTGTCAATTCTCTTCATACCAGGAAGGAATTTAAAAGACCAAGAATGGCTGACACATAGCTCTTTTCTGTGTATGGATCAAGCCTTATTTTAACCATTTCATTTATGTTAACTCAGCGCTCACCACAGCTCTCTGTGGCTCCCATTTTGCAGAGGAGAATGAGGTACAGAGAAGTGGGGTGACTTGCCTAAGATCATAGGGCAGGTAGGTGGCAACGTCAGGCATCCGGCACCGAAGGCCATCTGTTCTCTTTTGCAGTTCCTCTGTGGAGCCCGAGATTTTTCTCCTGGTTTCCACATCCACTGACCAAGCTTTCATTTCCCCAACTGTCCCATGGAATGTCGACAGATGTTCCACAGAAATAAATTTTCCGTGGAAAAATAGTTAACCCGGTATTTTCCTGATGTGTATAGAGATTATTTATACTGAGGGACTTCTCAGAGAATTTAATGGTAAATATATATTGCAAATCACCAAGAGGAACATTTATCTTGTACAGTTCTAAAATTAATTTTCCATGGAATGTTTTATTTTGTTTTGTTTTGACAGGATATCTATAGATCTCTCAAGGAACATGCAGTTCTGTGCCATTTTTGTACTCTTGAATATCATCCATCACATCATTAGTTTCTATATTTTCACCCAAATGATCTTTCTTTAAATGTAAAATCGAATGTTGTCACTCCCTGAGTCACTGTGCAGTTAGCCTTCATTGTTTTCAGGCTCCTACTCATTGCATACAAGGGCCTTGCCTGCTTTGTGGAGCAGTGTTAAGCCTTCTGGAGGCCAGGGACCCATCTCAGTCCATATAGAGTCTGACATAGTGTATATGTATCAATAATAGTTACTTGCTGTTCGATGGTGAGCCCCCTAAAGACCACATCCTGTTTTTGTATCTTCTACCTAGCAAGTCATTACCTGCACAGAGTGGTTTCTCAATAAATGTTTCAATGGATTCCATTTTCTGGAAGCTTTAATTGCTAAAAACACATTCCTTATGTTAACCTAAAGTCTGGTTCTCTCCAATATGATCGCATTGAGTGTATTTCTGTTTGCTCATAATAATCTATTATTTCAACACAGTGTTTGAGTTTCCCTGAGGTCTTCTCCATGTGAAGCTTTTTTTTTTTTTAACAGAGAACATTAATTCTCACTTGCTAATATGGCAGTCAAAACTGAATTCAGTACTGCATTCCGGATATTATTAGAACAGTTTTAATTTGTATAGAAACCCACGTGTTTTCCACCAGTTATTACCATTCCTTTGTCCCTCTTCTTCTACTTATGCTTGTTAAAACCCATCTTATTTTTGACCTATTCATTTTTTAATGTGTTTTTATTATTTATTTTGAGAGAGATAGCAAGTCGGGGAGGGGCAGAGAGAGGAGGAGACAGAATCCCAAGCAGGCTCCACACTGTCAGTGCAGAGTCTAACATGGGGCTCGAACTCACGAAGTGTGAGTTCGTGACCTGAGCCAAAACCAAGAGTAGGACTTTAAACCGATTGAGCCACCCAGGCACCCCTTGACCTATTCATTTTAATCTTGATTATTAATGTTTGAAGCAGCTCAGCCAGCTTTGTGTTATCTTTCACTTTTATGTAACGTTTCTGTACATAACTATTGTTTCTTCATCTAAACGTGTGAGCAGAAAACAGCCCCTCATAGGTTCTAGTAGATAAGTCATTCTAGGCTAATCCTGAGTCATCCTAACGATAGCCTAGCTACACCTATCTCCTGTCTTAAGTCTGTCAACTCTATAGCATCTAATCTTTTACTTACCCAGAACTTACCTGGGCAAATGCTTTATGGAAACGTAGACCGTTAGTTATCATATAGTTTGTAAATTGAGTTCTTTATATTTTATTTGACTTTGTGTAAGCTACCGAGCCCTCCACGCCTGACTCAGATTTCTAAAATTTTCAACGGAATAATTGGTCTCAAGTTTTTCTGTACAAATTAAAGGCTCAAAATTGTATACGGCGTGACATCTTTCTCAATTACTGCGTCTTATTCACAGGCTTTAAAAAGTTGCAGAAAGAAGAAAGCAAAGGGAAAGAAAAATATTCAAAAATCTTTATACGGGGAAAGAGACATCGCTTCCAAGAAGCCGCTCCTAAGTCCTATTCCCGAGCTGCCTGAGGTCTCGGAGATGACGCCTTCCGCCCCAGGCGCCGGAACGATGCGTTCAGGTATCTTGTTCTTTTCCTGTTTAGGTTTTATCCTCTCCACCACCTTGTCCCCCTTTTCCTATTCACTGTGTAAAGAGCATACAAATAAAAATAGCAACTTTCCCAGCGATTTTAAAAATTGCTGTCTTTGTCAGTCATCGGATATGTGTAGCCTGCATTCCATTTGCAGCGTACCTATAGGATTTATAATAGATTCAAGGATGAATAAGGTATATGCCACCCTAAGACTGTTGGCTTCTGCCTACTTCGGAACTTCAGGAAAGCACAGAAGTTAAACGGACACAGCTACCTCCAGCCCCAGCTCCCTGATGTGGTACATCCTGGGTCAGGGGTTGGCAACCCTACCTCTTTTTAATCTGGCCTAATGCTGCTCATCCTTTAAGATTTAGCCGTGCTGGCTGCTTTTCCAGGAAAGTTCTTTGTTCGCATTACACCTTTACCATCTAGCGTGTAATGTTCTGTCTGCCTCCCTCTCCTGCAAATTGCGGTCTCCTTGAGACTGAAAACTAAGTCTTATTTTCATTGTATCTCCAGTTCCTGACAGGAGTTTTCCCAAGGATGTTTAAATAATGACTGTTAGTATAGGTTTTCTGTCTAGAATCTTATTAGATCATTTCTTTTTAAAAATACCTGAAGCATTTTTTTTTTTTTTTTGTCTATAACCAGTGGTATCATGTGTTGAAAGGGTTTAAAGCAAATCTTCCCTCCCTCCCTGTCCCTTTTTCCCTGCCCCTTTCTCTCTCTTCCTCCCTCCCCCGCCTTTCTTCTCTAGTCTGTCAGTTTCATGAAAAAATACATCAACCTCAACTTTTAAAGTTGTAGAAAGAGCCCAACTGACATGATTTGGTTGCCACCGAGTGGACCCTACGATAATCTCTAGCTTCTGTGACCTGATGTTGAGTACCCATGTCCTGGATACATACCTCTTCAAATTGAAATACTTTTAGCTTTTTGGCTCAGCTGACGTTTTATAGATACTAACAGTTTTGAGTTTCGTTTAAAACACTTTTTACATTCATTTGGCTGGCCAATTAAAACCCTTACTCCCTGAGATAACAAGAGAGATGGCATCCAATAGTACTGAAGTTTAGAACACTGAAAGCCTGAATTTATTTCGGCTGTGTTCCATAGCTTTAAAACCTTGATGATGTTTTTCCACCTGTGTGATGTGTAACCCAATGCGCCAGAAATGCAGGATACCCTCCACGTGGCATATGTTCCTGGAGGATGACTTTTAGTCGCACTGAGGTGGAAGGTAGAATACTGTAACAAACATAGCTCTATTTGAGAGTACGGTGCAGTTTTTATTAATTTTTTAACACAGGGCATAAGACCTGAGTGTCTTTAAAAGTACCCTTCTAGCTAAATCCTCAACGCTCCCAAAATTCCAAGTTTTCTTTTCCCTCTCTTTCAAGGGAAACATTACTAGAAAAGTTTCAGAAGCATGGCGGTGCCCGTTTTCAGTAATTCATTTTTCGGGAAATGGGAAACATGGCTGCCTCATGCTAATTGACCTTGTAGTGTGGAAAGTACATTAGAATAGAGGAAGCGATTTGAGATACACTTCTCATTTTCATGGTCTGAGGTCATGTACTTTATTCACTCACGTATTAAATACATATTTTCTTAACCTGTGGCTTGGGGAAGAACTGAAAGAGAAAAAGCTTGATGCCAGATGGGGGCAGGTACAGTGTCGCATTTGTACGTCTTGCTAGTTTTGAAAGCTTAAAACACAGAATACAGTATGGCACCTGTTTGATTTGTCAACATTTATTTCCACTGTTCCTTTTTCCTGAGATGTAAACTTATTTCCACACCCCTAGATGATTTCGACTCCAGTGGTGAACTTCAAGAAGCAAAGCTTCCTCAAAGGAAGCCTCAGAAGCCAGATTTGCAGATGAGTCAAGGTTTTAATAAGTACGATCTGTCTGCACTCTGCAGCTCTCACACCAAACGTTCCTCGCCGCTTATTAACGCTACTTTAGAGCAAGATTTAGATATAAATACCGTAGAAGCTAGTAAACATAAAACTCTTCCAAGAGCGGAAATTAAGTCAGAAAGTGAAAATGACCTGAAAGCTGGCTCTGAGAATGAGAGCAGTCGTGTTTCCTGTGATTCTGTGACCGCAAAGGTCCCGGCATCCGATGATGCGGGATCCAGTATTATCCTGCCGTCCCGGGAATTGGCTGCCGCTGGCCAAAATGTGGAAAACCTTTTTCAGATCTTTAAAATTTCAGAAGATATGAACATAAAGTATGAAAAGCAGGATGACTCTGTTATAGCTCCAGAAGGGAAACCGCCGACCACACGTGTAATGTCTGGCTTACAAAAAGACATCTTCCTTGACAATATGAAAGAAAGTACAAATCCGAGCGAGGGTTCGGGAAGCAGCTGCACAGAGAGTGAAAGCACTGGTACGAACGGGGGAGGAAAGAAGCATAGAAGACGTTCTATGTGTTACTCTGGCGGCCAGAGTTTCGATTCGGAAAAAAACGGAAATCCCAAACCTCCCTACCTGGTGAGCAGCCCTGTAGAAATTGGTTTAGAAAATTCTGAACTCTATAAAGATTTATCTGACTCCATAGAGCAGACCTTTCAGAGAACGAGTAGGGAAACAAAAGTAAGACGGAGCACCAGGCTGCAGAAGGATCTGGAAGAGGAAGGGCTCGTCTGGATCTCACTTCCATTTCCTTCCGCTTCCTGCACTTCCCAAAGAATGAAAAGGAGAACAATATGCACAGTGGACAGCAGAGGCCTTGAAAGCGTGGCCCTCTGTAAAGACCCCAGGTCTTCTGGACACACCCCGAGCGCGGCACCCCCCGTGTCGGGTAAAGACAGGGAGGGCTTGGCCGCCAGTGCGGCCAGTTTACCTGGGAGGAGGAGGAAGAGCTTGTGGACGTCCGCACCCGTGAACGCAAAAGGTCCCTTTCTGGCAAAATGCTGCAAGAGAAGAAGCTCTCTCCCCCAGAGCGGAGAGAGCTCTCTAAGGGACGTCCAAGGAGTCGGGCACGTCGGGAACTAAAGCGGTAACTGGCATTTCCTGAAGAACGTTCGGGGCCGCAGAGAAGGTAAACCCCCCCCACCCCATGCTCAGAACATTTCTTTCACCCCGCCTCTCCTCCCCTGTTCAAAGTTTCAAATAAAATCATTTGACGTGAACCTCTCTGTAAGTAGAAGTAAGTGGGATTTCTTCATTCAAAAAGAAGACATTCTCTTAAATCTGTTCTTCTCTCCCCAAATAGCACATGTTTGCTGAAGGTTTCTCGCTAGTACGTGTTGACTGTTTCTGTTGGGAAACAAAATTTGTCTCTTGAAATTGACTCATTGTGTCTAGATGAGAAGACCTGAAAAAACAGATTGATAAATGGAATTTTATGCAAATTGAAGGGTGATACAAGGTTAAAAACTGCCAGGAAATGAGAAAAGATGTGTTTTTAAAATGTTGCAGAAAAAGCTGGTTAAAAATCTTTATCCATTAGGGAAGATGGAAATCATAAGACTTTTTTGTTGGTTTAAAATTAAGAAGCTTTAATGACTTGCTTCGTCTATCTCAAATGAATATTTTTATATTAATAGGTTAAAATCAAAATTGGAAAATTCCTTTAGTAACCAGAATATTACAAGTCAAACATTATAAACTGAATTTATAGTCTATAAATAACTAAGGTGAAAATATTTTGTCTTTCAAACAAGATTCTTACATGCCCTGTGGGGCCGGAGGTGCAGGATTGGTTTTGGGGGAGAATAGGGCAGTATAGTTGAATCATCCTCCAGATCATTCCAATTAGTCACATTTAGGATTTATTCCAAGAAATCCCAAATTAGTAATTTGGTATTTAATTCATGCTTCTCCATTAAAAAAAAATTTTTTTTTTTTTTTTTTTTTAAATCTAGAAATTTCCCACGAAAGGGCCTTGGAAAATTTGTTTACTAACACGAAGCATGGTGGTAGGTGGCCGATTTCCTTTTTAACGTGGTGTTTTGCCAGCAGTTTTCTGCATTTCACGATGTCGAGTACCATCCCTGGTCTCGGATTCTCCAGTTACATTTCAGCAGTATCCTCCGCTGTTTTGATGACAGCAGTTTGAAAATCTAAATTGCTATATATCTGGAATTTGGGAGTGCGCATAAATCATTGTATCGTTAAACAATTGTCTTTGAAATCCTCTAAATCATTAAACTCTCCCTCTCCATGATAGCAGAAACATGTTAACAAATAGAGCGCTCTATAAATAACACAACAGGGAAGAAAGCTCCCGCTGAGTGCCCATTTCCCCTGCCTTAGATACAGACTATTTGTTACCTTCTTGGCACCAATAGGTCTGGAACTCCTGCTGCTAAAGACTAAATGTATTTTACATTAACACTCAAAGTGATCCCCAATTTCTTCTGCTAAAGGGTGGATTGTTTAAAAAATTCTTTTATCTTTACACATAAATTATTTATGGGCTTCCCCCCCCCCCCATTATAGTTCGGTATGGTTGGCAAATCTCTACCCGTGAAAACAAACCAAAAAATAACGAAAATAAAAACAAAAAATCTACTTGCTACTTATGAAGCTTTTCGGTCTTGGTAATTTAAAAAGAAAAAAAAAACTTTCAGAACCATACGATGTGAAGGGTTTTTTAAAACTTGTTCTCCTTTGTCGAATGTGAAGGCTGTAAAACTACTGATTGTTATTTTCTCCTTTTTACTGTAGGTATGATCTCTGTTGTATTTGAATTTGAAGAATTTCACATGCTTTGTTTTATTTCTCAAAATGTGCTAATGATCTGTGGCGGGTTTTGGCTTGAGTTTTCAAATGTAAAATTCTTGTTTTGTAGCATCTCCATTTAAAAATCTACATACTTTACAAGTTTTGTTGGTTTCAGAATGTTTCAGCGTAACTGTCTTGTTGATATTTGTAAATAACAAAGAGGAAGTTTTCCTAAAAAAGAAGAGGTCTGAGAAACCAAAGCAATTTGGACATGATCTTATCCACTGTCTCATTTGTAGCCTATGTTTTGTGAGGAGTTAATCATTTCAAATTAAGTATTTGTTCCTGCTTGCTTGTTTTTAGCTATTTCTTTCATTAATGGCTAAATCAGAAACAGGGCTTCAGTAGTTTGTCCTTGCCTTGTCTTTTACTGCAGTAACCCTTGACATTTTGGCTTAAAAAGTCTGTGAATCTTTCCCTGCTGCTGTAGATCCTTGTTTGTTCCAGAAGATGGCAGCATGACATCTGGATACATTACCTTTAAAGCCCAGGCAGCCCTTCATTGTTGTTGCGGGTGTTTCTCTTTAACTGTTATTTTCACTCATTCTTATCACGAGAGTACTATGTGTCTAGTGAAGAAAGTAGAGAACTGTACACAATTAAATACTGTACATTCCCCTGGTGCAAGCATCCTACAGCCACACCTTCCTCTTCCCAGCTTTCTGTGTAAACACCCTTAACAACTGGCCTGTAAGTCTTCCAGATCTTTGCCTGTGTAAACACGAGTATGGGTTTTGTTGTTTTCCGATGGGCTCGCTGTACTGTGCCATTCTGCAGCTGAATTTTTGTATTCAACAAAATACCCAGTACGCTTCGGTTTTAGCACGGAGATCCTTAGCTCTCCTTCAGTTGTATCTTCTGAATATCTAGTATTTAGTTAGCCGTCTGCTTCCTAAAGGATGCTAGTTGTCTCCACTTTATTGTTACTGAAAATAATGCCACAGTGGGCTTGTGTGAAAATGTCCGTAAGGTAAATTCCTTGAAATTAAAACTAAATGGGCATCAAGTTACGTTCTGTAGTTCATACCTGATAAAATCCTTTTATAAGGATTTTGGCATCGACCCCTTACCTCCTGTTAGACTCTTCTCCTGCCACTTTAATGCCACTTTGCTTCCATTTTCTCTCACTGCCCTCACTGGCACGTAAGCTGTGGCATTGAGGGTGAGGAATGCCTCATTCATGCTTCAGATAGAAAGAACTTTTTTTTTTAATGTTTATTTTATTTTTGAGAAAGAGAGAGAGAGAAGGGCAGAGAGAGAAGGAGACACAGAATCGGAAGCAGGCTCTAGGCTCTGAGCTATCAGCACAGAGCCCGACGCGGGGCTGCAACCCACGAACTGTGAGATCATGACCTGAGCCGAAGTCAGACGCTTAACCAACTGGGCTACCCAGGCACCCCGAAGGAATTTTTTCTGAAGTCCGGTTTATTGAGGTGTAATTAACTGTAGTAAAATGCAGTGAAGCTTACCTTTTTTTTTTCTTCAATGTTTATTTATTTTTGGGACAGAGAGAGACAGAGCATGAACGGGGGAGGGGCAGAGAGAGAGGGAGACACAGAATCGGAAACAGGCTCCAGGCTCTGAGCCATCAGCCCAGAGCCTGACGCGGGGCTCGAACTCACGGACCGCGAGATTGTGACCTGGCTGAAGTCGGACGCTTAACCGACTGCGCCACCCAGGCGCCCCGAAGCTTACCTTTTTTATTTTTTATTTTTTTTTAAATTTTTTTTTTCAACGTTTTTTATTTATTTTTGGGACAGAGAGAGACAGAGCATGAACGGGGGAGGGGGGGAGGGGCAGAGAGAGAGGGAGACACAGAATCGGAAACAGGCTCCAGGCTCCGAGCCATCAGCCCAGAGCCTGACGCGGGGCTCGAACTCACGGACCGCGAGATCGTGACCTGGCTGAAGTCGGACGCTTAACCGACTGCGCCACCCAGGCGCCCCGAAGCTTACCTTTTTTAAATGCACAGTTTAAATGTTGGCAAATTCATGCTGTCATATAACCGCTACCAGAGTTAAGTAACGGTACACTTCCATCACCCAAGAAGACTTCCTCTTACCTCTTTGTGGTCAGTCCTCCTCCCTCAACCCCTTATCGGATTTCTGTCCTTTGTAAGTTTTGCTTTTTCCACACTGTCCTATAAATGGATAGAAGAGTTCTCTCCTTTTGGATCTGTCCTTTTGGAAATTTAGCAGAATGCTTTAGATGTTCATCCATGTTTGATGTCCTAAGTACTTGATTCCTGTTTATTGCTAAGTAGTATTGTTTAATGGATGTACCGAGTTTCTTTACTCATTCACCAGTCAATGGGTATTTGCGTTGTTTGGTTTTAGACTATTACAAATAAAGCTGCTATAAACATTCACATGTGGATTTTTTTTTTTTATAGACATGTTTTCATTCCTCTTGGGTAAATACCTAGGAGTGGGGATTCCTGGCATGTATGGTTGGGATATGTTTAACATTTTGAGAAACTGCCAGGCTTTTCCACAGCGGCTGCACCTCTGTGTATTCTCACCTGTAGCACGTTCAGTGCTCTGCATTTTCACCAGCACCTGATGTTGCCTGCCATTTCCATTTAAGGCCTTCCGATATCTGCGCGGTAGTAGCTCGTTGTGGTCTTGATGTGTATTTCCCTAACGACTAGTGATGTAGAACATCCCTTTTTGGGCTTATTTTCCATCCTTATATCATCCTCTTTAGCGAAGCATCTATTCACATTTCTTGCCCACCTTTTTTTTTTGTAGCTGTTGATGTTTTCCTACTGAGTGAAAGAGTTCTGTGTATATTTGGATACAAATTCTTTATTGGCTATGTGTCTTGCAAATATTTTTTTCCCCGCTCCGTGTCTTGCTTGTCTTTATTTTCTTAGCAGTGCCTTTTAACTTTGGTGTAATCTAAGTTAGCAGTTGTTTTTTTTTTTTTCTTTAATGGCGCATGCTTTTTGTGTTTTATGTAAGAAATCTTCGCCTAATTTAAGAACGCAGGGATTTTCTTTAATTTTTTTTCTAGAAGTTTTACAGTTTTAGCTCTCAGGTATTAGATCCACTTTAATTTTTGTATAGTGTGTAAGGTGAGGGGTTTTTTTGTTTCATTTTGAAAAAAATTTTTTTTCATGTTTATTTATTTTTGAGAGAGAGAGAGAGAGACAGAGCATGAACAGGTCAGGGGCAGAGAGAGAGGGAGACACAGAATCCAAAGCAGGCTCCAGGCTCTGAGCTGTCAGCCCAGAGCCCGACACGGGGCTCGAACTCCCGAACCACAAGATCGTGACCTGAGCCGAAGTCGGATGCTTAACCAACCGACTGAGCCACCCAGGCGCTCCTGTTTCATTTTGTTTTTAATGGAAATTATTAACCATTTGTTGAAAAGATTATACATTCTTCATTGAACTTCAGTGACACTTTTGTTAAAATTGGTTCACCTTATATGTGTAGATCTATTTCTGGACCTTATTCTGTTCCATTGATCTGTGCGTCTGTTCTAAAACCAACATCACAACCTCTTGATTACTATGGAAAGCTTTTTATGTTTGTGTCTCTTACCATGTTTTTTTGTGGGGTTTTTTGGTTTGTTTTGTTTCTGTTTTTGTCATAGTTTATGTTTCAAGTTCTTTTGGTGAGGGAGGCCAGTAGAAGTAAAAGATTGACCTACCAATACTACCTGTAGCCTACAATTATACCCAGACCTGCAATACCATTTGGAGCAAAGAATCCATAATAAGCTATCAGAAATGTGGGAAGGAAACCAACTTCCTTGAGTCCGTATACATTCATCCCAGTGTTCTTGCAAACTAGTTTGCTACTGTTCATGATTCAAGATGGTCACCCTGAACCACTGTGAGACTTGGTCATTGAGAAAGCATTCTTTTTGAACACCACCGTATAAAATCAGCCAGAAAACAAAGTGAGTGGAATTAAAATAAGGGTCAAAAGCGTTTGCTAAAAATTACTAAATTATACGTCTGATTCATTTCTTCTCATAAATAAGGATTTTACTAAGTTTGGCTTTAGTATAAAAACTGTCACTACCCTTACACTTGAGAATTATTTCGTAACTTGGGAAGATTTCCCTGCAGCACCTCACCCCAGGTAGGCAGATTGTAGATTCAGTAATGTGTAGGCCAGGCATTAATCTCTAGTGTGATCACTGCCTTCAAGATGCTCAGTTTTCTCTAAGGGGCTGAAGTACGGTCCAAGGTGATTGATTACGAAGGAACGTCCTGGTCCTCTCAACCCTGAAGTGGCACCAACTTGAGATCAGGTACATTTGCTGTCTTTCTGGAAGAAGAGACGCTTCAACAAAATTCACTAACAGGAGTTTTAGAGGAATGGGGATCCAAAAAGGCATATTGTATTCAAATGTAATTATTGTCATTGTTTTGTGATTTTTGTAACTGTTGGCTGAGATGAGGCAATGTAAGTTGGCTTCATCTCATACACGTGTTTGTTTTAGTATTTTTCTTAACTTCCCGTTATGTTCTAAGCTATGAATAAATCTGGACAAAGCGTGGATTCGACACTCAGGGTAGAAATTGTGAATGTATGGGGCACCTGGGTGGCTCAGTCGGTTGAGCGTCCGACTTTGGCTCAGGTCATGATCTCCCAGTCTGTGAGTTTGAGCCCAGCGTCAGGCTCTGTGCTGACAGCTCAGAGCCTGGAGCCTGTTTCAGATTCTGTGTCTCCCTCTCTCTCTGCCCCTCCCCCACTCATGCCCTGTCTCTCTCTCTCTGTCAAAAATAAACATTAAAAAAAAAATCAAAAAAAAAAAAGAAATTGTGAGTGTACATAACGGTCTTCAAGAAACTTCTCGTAAATGCGTATTCATTTCTTTTGTATCACCAGATTTATTTATAGTGTGTCTAAAGGGTTGACTCTGGCCTTGAACAGAATTGAGGTGAAATTAAGTTATAATAAATAATTGTACATACCAAAAAAAAAAAAAAAAGTGTTTTTTTTGTTTGTTTGTTTTTGGCCTTAAATTTATTTAGAGATAATTTCATAACCTTAACTTGGCTCTGGAATGGACTGTGGACTGTGGCCTAACAATTTCCAGTTTGCCTACCGTTGCACTGGTGTGTTCATTTTTGTATATTCTTTGATGCTTCGCTTTGTTGTTGTTGTTGTTAAATCATGATACAAACTACAAGTAACATAATAGCCTTGCTGAGAAGATGACCAATTACCGACATTCTCCTGATACGTATTTTTGTCCCACATCTTCAACCAAAGTCATACTTAGCCTGGTGGTGACCTTAATGTTAAGATTTACTAGGACTTGGGAAAATTTTAGGATATTGAGAAGCAAGTATTTTCTGGAACTGCTACGTGTTGCTATTTTGAGCATTGCAAATATCACTTACATGAAAATAAATGAGCACGTGCATTAAAGAAAAATAAAAGTTTGCATTTTCTGAGGGGCAGGTTGGGATTTCCAGAATTTCCAATAATCAGTTTGTAAAGCAGCCTTTCTTAGGGCTTCCTTTTCTCAATTATCCACAGCACACACAGTGTCTGATAACTTGTTTAATTTATATTCTCTGTGATAAAAGTGGACTGTGGGGGTGCAAACAGCTAGCATTTGGTTTTAGATATAATTTAAGAAAATTCCAAATATATGTATGTATATATATGTTTTTTTTTTTAAGTTCCAAATTCCTAAGTATTTGTGAATTCTTAAGCTCTGAGATGTCAGATAGCTAGCTGTTCTATTGATTTACTACATATAATATTTTTTTTATTCTCATGGCTTTATTTACCCACTTAAAATTTGCTTTTTTTTAAAAAAAAATTTCTTCCACTTGTTTTCAGTTAAATGTGGTAATTTGTTCACGGCGTTTTTATTTTTGCTGTTAAAAACAAACTACATTTTCCAGTGTTGTGGTATGTGGTAAACACGGAGTAAATGTCAACTTTTTCTCTATTTAGGCATATCACACAACTGCTAAGTAGCATCAGGTGTTTGCAAAAATAGTTTCTTCCAAATGCATGGCCCAAACAGTGAAATCGGTTTTTGTTTGTTTGTTTGTTTGTTTGTTTTAAGTGTAAAATCGGAGTCGAACAGTTGAAACTTTTAACAGAGAAAGAGAGTAAAGGGATTTTTCGGATCAAGTAAGTTTAGTTCAGATGCCAGGCACTTGGATGTAAAGTGTGTGATTTTATGCCTAACATTTGAACAACGGACAATGTGTTTGTTTTCTAATTGTTCAGAACAGAACCAGTCATCCAAAACGACCAGTCTTTTCTTGTTTTAAGTACACGTTGGGAATGAAGATTTCAGAAGTATTCCCTAACTCAAACCTGAAAAACCTGGTGTTAGTCTTGGGTGATTTCCAGTGACCCTGTGACTCCCTTCTTCCTGCCCCCTGTGTAGATTTGGAACTGGGCAGCCATTTTTGTTTTTGGAAGGGAAAGGAGACAGATATAATGAATGACTTTTATTGTGCAATATTTCAAACTCTCTTGAATGCATTCGAATGGGATGGAAAGTGTTCTGCCCTATGTCATAGCCAAAACAAACAAAACATATTCCCTAAACCTGGATGTGTGTTTCTCTCAAACTGGCAATAGTTAGAGCTCAGCTCTCAAACAAGAATTTGGTTTGACAATTTTTAGCCCTTGTTCAGCTGGATATTAGGATAGGTCACAGCCAAAGCAAATATCGTGGAGAAAAATTAATACGCATATTTACAGCTTGCAGGTGGCATTTTCTTAAATGTTTGGTATTTGTGTTAAGTAATTGCATTTGTAGTAATACTTTTAAATAGACTACTTTTTCTTGCTGATATTTTTTAAATGAACTTCTCTCCGATAATTGTAACTCCAAATGTAAATAAATTCTGTAGAGGTCCCTGAAGGGTGATAAATGTTTGAATTTAAGTATTTAAACATTTAGAAAGACCACTAAGAATCTGAGAATTCTAGGAATATCAGACCCAGCAACTATGCAATAAAACCCCCTTGATGGTAGCCTTCTGTGGCCCCCAAAGAATTCATTCTGGTGAGTATCAATGACTCCTTTATGATGATGCCTCCAACACTGTTTACTGACTTCAACCCCCACTTAGGTTGTTAAGTATTCCCACCCTTTGGATCTGTGGGGACAAAGTACTCCGCACAGTCAAGATAATTCATTTTGTAATGCACCATTGTGCTTCATGACCCTGGCAAAATATATTTTTTATTAGAATAATAACTTTAAATTTATGGTCACCCATGACCAACAGGCTCTTGGTTTGTGCCTTAACCAAGAAATACTGGAAACATAAATTTTTGAGCCAGGCAGTCTGCCTCGATAAATGGTAGCAAAGACTTCATTCAGTCCACCTTTTAGGTTCTTCCTTTGTTGTATAAAATTCAAACTTTCATCGAATGATCTGTTGGACAATATCAGACATCTGTGCGAATGGAAATAGGCCATTGGACAATTTGATTGGCCATTAACTTTTCATACAGTAAACACTACAGACAAAAGCTGCTTGCCTCTTGCATGCCAGTTACCAACGTTGCACATTCCTGCAAAGATATCTACTTCCCAAACACGGCAACGTCCAACCATATTCCTATCAACGAGCCTGACCGGCATGTTGTGAACATAAATCATTTTAAGGAGTGGGTGCTCAGTGTTTTGCAGTGTGTCTGAAATGGTGGGAAAAGGAAAGACCTCTGTGTTGGGTAAGTGGGACCATGAGGTCCATGGCTCTCAGGCTGTCGAGAAGCAAATGTGAGGTTAGATTTAAGAGGGGAGGGGACAGGGGGATGGAATGCAAGCTTCTTGGTAAAAAAAAAAAAAAAAAAAAAAAAATGGGCTCTTTTCTATTTTAAATGTTGCTCTAAGTTCTTCCACTTAAGCATTCAAACTTAAATGTGGATGCATAGAGTCCTTTCATTGGGTAGTGTAGGCATAACTGGACACACTGATGATCGAAGTTCTACTCCCCGCCCCCCCCCCCAATCTGATGAGGGCTGAAGGATTCTTTTTTTTTTTTTTTTAGAAAAATAAGCTTATTTTTAGGTTTTCAAAAATACACATTTCTCAGTCAGAACCTCTGAACCTCTTAATGTGTACCGCGGCTCCCTTTCCTCTCAGAACCCAGCGTTCCTTTAGATAGAGGTAATCTGGGCCCACAGACTTGCGCTCATAACCCTTAATCGAGGTTTCAACACCCTGTGGGACATTTTTGTCTTAAACCCACACTGTAGTAGAACATACAAAACAGCCTCCTGAGGTATCCTCCTAGATTTCGAAGTACATGGCAAGACCTATGATGTTGCCGTCTTATAAAGAAGATGAACAAGAGGTGAGGGGGTTTTCTCCGCTGACAGAGACCAGTAATAATCAGACCTGGGAAAGAGCAGAGGCCTTCCGATGCTGGGCCCGTGGCTCATTTCACTTGCCTTCAGCTGCCTCCCCCGTCTTCCACCTGGCCTCTTCAGGAGGTCAGGCCATTCGGGTACTTGTTGGCTGTCCTTGTAAAAATTTAGTTAGAAGAGCCCTTGAAAGCAGTAGCTGCCATGGGGTTTTGAAGGCATCCGGAATCTCACAGATAACCAAAACTTGCATCCCTCTTCCTCAAATTAAGTGAATGAGGAGTGTTGATTTCCCGTTTCTTCTGTAATATATTTGGGCGGAGAGAGGGGCTCGGGAACAGGAAAGAAGCCAGAAGAAACAGTGTTCACGCCGGACAGAGGTCAGGACCGCATCTGCGCTTAGATGCCAACGCTTTGAACACGCAGCCCTCTCAACCCAGTCCCCGAAGTATCTGCCCAGCGCCCTGCGGCTGTCCTGTAAACGTCTGCGTGGATTTATATCCTGTACTTCGCCAAGAGGGGAAAATAATCCCGGGCATACCCCGAGCACCTCCCAGGCCTGTGTCCTTCTGACATTTCACTGCCTCCCTGGCTCGTGCCCTGCCATGTCCACAAGCAAAAGGGCTGTTGTGGCCGGGCGAAAGCTGTAACAGTATTAAGATGTTTTCCTCAACCCTGTCCCCAGAAAGATACTCTGTTTCCAGAAGATTGTTCTCCCCTGGGCATTACATCATGAATTGATTCAGTTCTTGGAGGAAGAAATTGGACAAAATATAATAGATTACCTCCTGGGGAAACATACTTAGGTTGTTAAGTATTCCCACCAGAAAACTAAGAAACTGCTTATATATTACTACTCTGTCCACATTTAACCTTTCACCTTATCGCAGCTGAGCAGGGTGCTTTTTTTCTGTAAAGGTTTTTGTTTTAGCGGGGGTCAGGGAGAACATTCCTCCTCTATTTTTTTAAGGAATACAAGTATCCTTTGTTTTTGCCATCACCCAGACCTGACTTCAGTTTCAGGAGCCACAGGGTATGGCACCAGACCCTGGGGCAGGCTGGGATACAGCAGCCTCCAGAGGGGGTCCCTTCAACGAGCAGGCTTTGCCTCCAGCTGGGGTGCAGGGAGCCACTAGATCTACTTAATTTTCCTTAAGGGCTTTTGGCCTCTGGGGCATCATGGCCCGCAGGAAAGAGGGCCTCGCTTGTCCAGAATTCAGGAGGCATCACCTCGGTCGTGTGGATAGTGTGGCCTTGCAAGCAATCCGTGTGGAAGAGAAGGATCGCGTTTCCTCCTTTCCTGGGAACCGGTTCTCCGAGAAGGATGTTTATGATTGATGAAATAACTCCCATCCAATAAATAGTGCAGTAAAAAATGCGGGAGCTCTTTTCTTTTCCAAGTTCACAAGTTTGGAGGAGAGAAGGGGCGGGGTAGAATTGGCCATGCACGGCTGCTGGCCTTGGATCCTGGTAACTTGGAATGGTAAGCAGAGTGCATGGAGGGCAGACGAAGCGGAGGGACCGGTGATAAAACAGCAAGCCTTTCATCACCACATGCCCAGCTGGTGACTGGGAGCCAGTCAGCATCCAGCGCCTAGTTAGCAGATTAGAGGACCGTGTAGGGAGCTGGCGGTCTCCCCCGGCGGGAGCGCTGACAACCGGGTTGGTAGGGCCAGTTTCCTTTTCCGAAGCAGAAACGCTCTAACCATGTCAGCGAACCTCAGTTACCGCCTTGTCTCATAAGTCTCCCACCAGGGGATTAGTGCGGGCTCCCCGAAGCACTGAAATCTATTCCTTTATCCCTCTATCCCAGTGAAGGCCCTCCGTGGCCCCAACCACACCCCCGACTGTCAGCCTCAGAGGGCTTGGTCGGTTCCACTTCTCAGACGCGCACCTGAGGAAATCGCAGCCTCTGTATTTGCAGCCATGGGGGGAAACTGGCCAACGGGTACACGGACCTCTAGTATTTTTGCAACTTCCTGTGAATCTATAATTACAGTTGACCCTTGAACAACAACATGGGCGTGAACTGTGCGAGTGCACTGACGTGCGGGTTTTGCAGTAAATACGGTACTGGAGCTCCCGCGGTGCCATCGGTTAGCGCGCGGTACTTATACAATAAATACAGTACAATAAATGTATGTCATGATTTTAACATTTTTTTTCTCTAGCTTCCCTTATTATAAGAATACAATCTATAATACATATAACATACAAAATATGTGTCAATCGACTTTACGGGATCAGTAAGGCTTCTAGTCAACAGTAGGCTATTAGTAGTTGAGGTTGGGGGCAGTCAAAAGTTATGGTTTTTGAACCGGAAGGGGGGCTGTTGATGGCCCCTAACCCCTGTGTTGTTCAAGAGTCAACTGTAAGAAGTTTAAAGAAAGTAAAGTGCTCAGGGGCACTTGGGTGGGTCCATCGGTTGAGCCTCCCGTTCTTGATTTTGGTTCAGGTCACGAACCCTGGGACCGGGGGATCGAGCCCCGCCTCCGCCTCCCCGCTGAGCATGGAGCCTGCTTAAGATTCTCTCTCTCTGCCCCTCTCCCTCGCTCACGCTCGCTCTTTAAAATTAAAAAAAAAAAAAAAGTGGTTAGAATAGTAACAGAAGTGTCCACTAGTTACCTCATCTGCAAAATGGGCATGTCAGTGGTACCTGCTTTATGTGGCTGCTGCGAAAATCAACTAATACAGATGTTTTTGTTTTTGTCATTCTCCTGTACTTTTCTTGTTACAGGAGCTCATCTTTCTCGTGTGTTTATCCACAGTGTTATCACTGTAGGGTCTTCCCATGGGCCCTCATTTTACGTGGTCTCATTACTATGCCCACATTACAGATAAGGAAGCTGAGACTTTAAGGGACTCCTGCGACTTGCTCAAGATCACACAGCTATAATGGCAGACGTCGGAGTTTGTTGTGCTGTCGATTCCATTCTCCTTCGATGGAAATGCTGTAAATAAGCAATGATTTGCGGGTGAGAATTTCCTCTGTGCGAGACTCGCTCATGTTATCAGAAGTGCCCCCGGTGGAAAGCTGCTGTCCTCTGCCTCAGGATCACAGACACGAGGGCCCCGTTTGCTCCATGTGGGGGCATCTTCCCACTTCCGGTCTTGCTCTCACGTCCTCAGCCCATAGCCTCGTCCGACATGTCCTCAAAAGGAGATCAACCACTGCACCCCCCTCCTGTACTCCCCACTCCTGCTTTAGATGTTTCTGTATCAAATGAGGGTTAGGGCGGGCATGTGTAAGCAGCAAGGTTGTGGGCTGTGTCATCCTGTACGGAATGCACTGGCTGTTGCTAAAGTCTTATATCATCTTATTCAAAACTCTTAGCCTTTCCCTGGTGTTTAGCCATAGAAATCAAATACAGGGATGTTTTCATCACCCAAAACATATTCACCTATGGCCTCACAGTAAGGGGTCAGGTGTGCATTTTAGCCAAAAACTGGAGGAAGCTTCTAGAGGTTCCCCCCCAGAGTCTGGCCAAAGAACAGAGTTTCTTTCCATCAAGGGGGTCTTGTCCATCCTATATTAGGTTCTGGGGATAGTTTGAGTTACATAGACACTCTTCCGTCCTGCTGGGCACACTTTATCCCCAGGAAGAAACCTATCTGAGCTGTGGGCGGTTGTTGCCATTTCTGTCCAGAGGGCCAGGATTCGGAACGGGCACAAGTCCCGTGTGGACGGCTTGGGGCAGCAAGTGCCAAAAAAAATGTTCATTAAATGGCAGTTAATTACCAGACAGTGAGTAGAGCATAAATATAGTTTAGCCGCGAGGCTGACTAAAGTTAAGGGGTCCCTCCAACTCATTCCTCCAGTTCAGATAGTGGTTCCAAGAAATCTCGGGGTAAGAATGGGAGTATCCACGTCTGGGGGATGCTACCCTGCTTCTGCAAAGGGCATTGGGAACGGATGTTTTTTAAATTTTATGACCCCATATGTGTGCCATGGAACTGACACCATAAAATGTCAATTATAAACTTTTCGAGATATATTTTATGCTTGTTTGGAAGCCTTGAGATATACAGTTGTATAAAACAAACACAGGACAGGGGCGCCTGGGTGGCGCAGTCGGTTAAGCGTCCGACTTCAGCCAGGTCACGATCTCGCGGTCTGTGAGTTCGAGCCCCGCGTCGGGCTCTGGGCTGATGGCTCAGAGCCTGGAGCCTGTTTCCGATTCTGTGTCTCCCTCTCTCTCTGCCCCTCGCCCGTTCATGCTCTGTCTCTCTCTGTCCCAAAAATAAATAAACGTTGAAAAAAAAAAAAAAAACACAGGATATTACAGAATGAGAGAGATGAAAAACAAAATAGGGACTATTTTTTCCAACCTTCTCACTTTGCGTCTATCTATGAGGAAACCGATGGTCAGGGAGTTGGAGCCCCCTGCTTACCACTTGCTCGGATAAGGTCTTTTCCCTCTCTTTGGGGGGTTGTAGGATATCCTATCTCCTAAAAATGTTCTTGTTTTTTAATGCTTATTTTATGTTTGAGAGCGGGAGAGCGCAAGCTGGGAGGGGGCAGACATCGGGAACAGAGGATCCGAAGCTGGCTCCGAAAAGGAGAAGAGAGCCCGACGCCGGGCTTGAACTCACAGACTGTGAGATCCTGACCTGAGCTATAAAGCTGGACGCTTAACTGGCTGAGCTGCCCAGGCGCCCTCACCTAACCATTTGCTAATCTTCTCGAAATGACAGGCACTTGGGCTTTCTGTCTATTGGATATTCACCACAGCAATAAGCTCACTGCTGGTCACAGAAAGTGTATGATAGATGCTTGTTGAGGGAGTAAGAGGCGAGGGGCCGGCTAAGGAGTCCCCTGCAATCATTCCAGTGTTTCTCAAAGTGTGGTCCACTTTAAACAAGTCAGGGAACTTATTTAAAATGCAGGTGACAACAATCTTGTTACCTGATGACAGTGTCCCTTTTGACCCACCTGCTTCAAACAGCCTTTGGACCCCAAGACGCACTCATCTCAAGCTTTTTAAGCTCTCTGCTTCCTAATGGTTTTGTAAGCTTGGCTTAGTCCTTTGATGCCAGTTGCCAGTGGGACCTCTGTGAGTCAAGAGCATGGGGTTTGGGGGTGGCTGGGTGGCTCAGTCGGTTAAGCGTCCGACTCTTGGTTTCCGCTCAGGTCATGATCCCACGGTTTCATGAGTTCAAACCCTGCCTCGGGCTCCACACTGACAGTGTGGAGCCTGCTTGGGATTCTCTCTCTTTCTCTCTCTCTACCCCTCTCTACCCCTCTTTACCCCTCCCCAACTTGCTCTCTCTCTCTCTCTCAAAATAAATAAATAAACTTAAAAAGGTACATGGGATTTGAAGTGAGATCGGAGTTTGAATCTCGTGCCCAGTTATTTGCTGAATTAATTACTTAGCCCCTGGGAACCTCTCGGTTGCTGCATCTGTAAAATGAGGTTAGTAATAACATTTTCTCTTGCAGTAATTGTGAGGATGGAATGATGTAGTGATCACGTGTAAAGTTCTGTGTTTAGTGCGCGGCATGTGATAGGGATTGAAGAAGATAACGTTAATTTTTACCTTTTTAAAGGTGTAATTTCAGACTTACAGAAATTTCAGACTTAAGGAAAAGTCGACAGAAATACCGCAAATAACCTTCACTAACATTCCCCAAACATTAGTATTTTACTATATCTGCTTTCTCCAGATAGAGATGTATAGGTATATTTATATAGATCTATGTCTGTATAGAAGCAGATCTTTGACTTACGACAGGGTTACCTCCCAATAAACTCATCCTAAACAGAAAATGTCTTAAGTGGAAGATGCGTTTCGTTTTTGTTCTTTTTAATGTCTATTCTTGAAAGAGAGAGGGAGAGTGCAAGCAGGGGAGGGGCAGACAGAGAGGGAGACGCAGAACCCGAAGCAGGCGCCAAGCTGTCAGCGCAGAGCCCGACCTGGGGCTCGAACTCACCGTGAGATCATGACCTGAGCTGAAAGCCGGATGCTTAACCGACTGAGCCACCCAGGCGCCCCAGTGGAAGATGCACTTAATGCACCTGATGTACTGACCATCGCAGCTCGGCCTCGCCGAACTGAGACGTGCTCAGAACGCTTACGTTAGCCTACAGTTGGGCAAAATCATCGGACACAAAGCCTGTTTGATCTTAAAGTGTTGACCGTCTCATGTAGTTATTGAGTACCGTCCTGAAAGTGAGGAGAGACTGATTGTATGGGTACAGGGATGCTGGTGTGTATATCGATGGCTCACCCTCATGGTGGCGTGGCTGACTGGGAGCTGCGGCTGCCCCCACATCAGGAGACAGGATCATGCCATTTATCACCAGTCCAGGAAAAGATCCAGATCGAAAATGTGAAGTGGCCTCTGTTGAATGCATATCACCTTTGCACTATTGTAAAGTCAAAATACCCTGATGTGGGGACGATAATATCTATATCTATCTATGTATCTATGTATCTATCTATCTGTTTATCTATCTCTAGATCCATATTTATCTATCAATACATCTATTTTTCTGAACCACTTAATAAGGTTGTAGGCATGATGCCTCTGTACCCCTAAGTTCCTCAGGGTATATCTCCTAAACACACAAGACAACGTGGCCCAATGATTATATGAAGGGGCCGTAATTCATGTGGAACTTCCACGGTTCCACAGCATTTCTCTGACTCAGATTCCGATCAGGATCCAACCGTTTTTAACTGAACATGTATTACGTGCCAGGCATAGGGCCAGATGCTTCGGAACATAGTGCACTAAATTCTCGCAACAGCCCACGAAGCAGATGTTATTAACAGCATCGTGCAGATCGTGGTAACCGCAGAGATTCGTTAGTAAATTACCCGCAGGAACTTAATAAGTGGAAGACCTGGGATTGGAACCCAGCTCCGAGGACTCGAAGCCCTGTGTTCTTTCCAAAATTACACTCAAGTGTTCCTGGTTCTAGATTGCTGGCCACATTCTCTTATAAAAATGGGGTTGGGGGGGAAGAAAAACAAGAGCCGCTCTACTGGGGCCCCTGGATCAGTGTGCGCTAATGTGGGCCAACCGGTCACGTGTTTCTGTGGTCTGAGCTATAGGGCTTTGTTTTCACAAATTCTACTGCTGATGAGCTCTCCAGAACTCTCTTTCAAAGTAATCGTAATCCTTCTGCACAGCTTTGTTGCTGGCCAGAAACCAACACTTCATCTTCAAATACCTTTAGTCAGGTCTATTTTCTCGGGGAGTGCTGACGATATCGTTAACATTTTGGTGGTTAGAAACCGGAGATGTCATCTGTTGGCATGCCTTTGGCTCTGGCTAGGCTCTAGGAACAATCGAGGGCCGTCGATTTGCTCTGGTCCTCAGCTCCATGTAGTGGGCTGGGCTGACTCAGTGCTCTCATGCCTCAGCGCGGAGAACAGTAACAGCACAATCCCCTGTGGGGGGGACACATCCTCTGGAGGTTTTCAGTACGGAGGAGTTCCGGCGGGACCCTTTCGGTACAGTGTTAATTTACTTCAAATAAAATTCTGTGCTGTAGTCAGCGGTCCTGGCTTCCGGTCACGTTAGACGTTTTGAGTGCAGTGGGAAAGAATAGTAATTCACAGACCATGCAGTTTAATAGAGAACTCCAAGGAGCTTGGGAACCACCAGTTGGGCATTGTTTTGGTCAAGATGAGAGAATCTGGGACTATTTGGGGTCCCTGCCTTCAGAGCTTGGAGATGGGGAAGCAGTGCTCTCTAGAGGTTGAGAACCCAGGCTCCATTGTCAGACTGACCCGGGTTCAGATTCTGTTCCACTGCCTAGCCGTGCGACCCTGAGCAAGCTAATCTCAGATTCATCATCGAACACGATGGTGATGTCCATCTCTCCAGCGTTCCTGTGAGAGCGAACGTGAGTAAAACAGCTCGTACAGACAGTGGCCCTTAGAAAATTGTCAGAAATGGCGGCTAATGGTAATAACGATAAACTTGAGTGCGGCCAACCCCAGTTTTAATATTCTTTGCCTTTCTCCGCTCCTTCTTTCTCCTTTCCTGTTCTCGCCTTTATCCTTCCCACACCGTCCTTTCTCCTTCCCCCTACCCCAGCCCCACTCTGGATGATCTGAAGGAAGACGTTAATTATTAAAGAACATCTAGTTCTTGGCATTCTATGTAGAAGAAATCAGTGATTTTGAGGACCCTAAAGAGAACCGATTTTGTAAAGGCTTCATAAAAAGTCAACAATCAAACAAAAGCTTTTTCCCCTCTGAATCATTACATTCTGTTGTTCCTGAACATCTGGGCAGAGGGGCGGGCTGCCTTCACTGGGGCCTCAAAACACTGCTCCTTGGGCTGTAGCTATGTCTCTGTTTATGCCTCATTTGGAACATAAGCCATCATTCCAGGATTCTCTTTCTGGAGCTGCCACTAACTATGTGGGTGAATTATTTTCCAACTTTGAACTTCAGTTTTTAAAATGGAACAAGTCAGGCGAGACTTGCTGTAATTGATGGAAGTCGATGAAAATACCACTCAGATTTAATGCTTAATCGTATACTCTTATGTCGTTTCCTGTGTATCCATCTCATCTTGACAGCCAGCTCTTCAAGCAGGGGGACAGTGTCACAGTCCACAGGAAAGAGCATAAGGTTCAGAAGTAGAGGCCCTGCGTCCCAGGCCCAGCTTTGCAACCTACCAGCCTGTGTGACCTTGGGTGGGTCGCTACACCCCCGCCATCTGTACTTTCCGTTGCTATAAAATGGGGCTGTTGTGCCCTTTTATTTTTTGTTTTTTTTAATGTTTATTTATTCTGAGAGAATGCGCACATGCGAGCAGGGGAGGGCAGAGAGAGAGAGAGAGAGAGAGAGAGAGAGAGAATGAGAGAGAATCCCAAGCAGTCTCCGTGCTCGCAGCACAGAGCCTCACGCCGGGCTCGAACTCACAAACTGTGATCATGACCTGACCGGAAATCAAGAGTCAAATCGTTAACCAACTGAGCCATCCAGGTGCCCCTGGTGTATCCTTTTAAAACACAAGGTTATTATGAAGACTAAATAAGATAATAATTAACATAGCACTCGGTAAACTTAAAAGAGAGGGTCATTTTCGTTCATTGTACTGCCCACAGAACCTACCACCGTGCAAGTTAAACAGGTTTGGTGTATGATTAAAACATTTCATTTCCAATGCAAAATTTTTATTTATTTATTTTTTTTTTTAAATTTTTTTTTTTTCAACGTTTATTTATTTTTGGGACAGAGAGAGACAGAGCATGAACGGGGGAGGGGCAGAGAGAGAGGGAGACACAGAATCGGAAACAGGCTCCAGGCTCTGAGCCATCAGCCCAGAGCCTGACGCGGGGCTCGAACTCCCGGACCGCGAGATCGTGACCTGGCTGAAGTCGGACGCTTAACCGACTGCGCCACCCAGGCGCCCCCCAATGCAAAATTTTAAATGCAAAAAATATGCTTTTAAAACTAGTGAAGGCCTTGAGTAATGCTAGGTAAATAATATTGTATTGTTCTCTAGGTGCCTTAAGATTTATGTGGTAAGAATAAATATCAAAATTAAACCTGAAATGAAATACTAGTGCTTTGAGTGGGATTAATCCTGTGACGCTCTCTTCGCACAGTACATAGTTTTTGAATTTGCATAGATAAATTTTAAGTTATTTTCTAATGATAAAAAATGATCTTGTGGATAATAAAGTATAAATGCAAAACTAGTTGTATTGCTTAGAGTTCTCCAGAGAAACAGAAAATATGTATATATATATATATATATATACACACACACATATATACATATATATGTACATATATATATACATATATGTACATATATATGTATATACATGTACATATACATATATATACATATATATATATATATAAAGAGATTTATTATAAGAAATTGGCTCATGCAATTATGAACACTGAGAGTCCCAAGATCTACAGTTGTTAAGTTAGAGACCCAGGAGAGCCAATAACGTAGTTTCAGTGTCTGTCTGTGTCAGGAGGTAGAGAAGGCCAATATCCCAGCTCAAAGACAGTCAGACAGACAGGTTCCCTCTTACCCAGTCTTGTTATTCTATTCAGGTCTTCAACTGATTGGATGCGGCCCACCCACATTGGAGAGGGCAATCCGCTTTACTTAGTGTACCATTCAGATATCAGTCTCATCCAAAAACACCCTCACAGACATACCCAGATGTTTGACCAATAGCTGAGCAAGTCAAGATGACACGTAAAATTAGCCATCTTACCAGTATAATAAACTATTTGGGAAATGCAAGAAAGAAGGGGGAAAATAATTCCCCCAATCCCACTACTCAAAGATAACCATTATTAAGAGTTTTGACATGTTTCTTTTCAATCTTTTTTCTTTGTTGTAGTGTGCCACAGATCAGTTTTTTAATCACTTGTTTTATATGACTAGAGATTTCACGTTGTCTCTTCTTATTCACTTAGGAAAGTATCTAAAATTTCCATGTCTCTGATTTTTTCACTTATAAAACAATTATTATGAGAAAACCTGCTTTGAGGGGCGCCTGGGTGGCTCAGATGGTTGAGTGTCCCACGTCACCTCAGGTCATGATTTCACAGTTTGTGGGTTCAAGCCCCACATGGGGCTTTGCACTGACATCAGAGAGCCTGCTTAGGATTCTCTTTCTCCTTCTCTCTCTGCTCCTCCCACACTCTCTCTAAAAAATAAATAAACATTAAAAAAATTTTAATAAAACATTATAGGGGCGCCTGGGTGGCTCAGTCGGTTGGGCGCCCGACTTCCGCTCAGGTCATGATCTCGTGGTCCGTGAGTTCGAGCCCCGCGTCGGGCACTGTGCTGACAACTCAGAGCCTGGGGCCTGTTTCAGATTCTGTGTCTCCCTCTCTCTCTGACCTTCCCCCGTTCATGCTCTGTCTCTCTCTGTCTAAAAAATGAATAAACGTTAAAAAAAATTTTTTAAAAAACATAAAAATTATCTAAAAAAAGAAAACCTGCTTTGAATATATAGGACGCTGTTACTATAACCAAATAAAATAAGTGTGATGCACAATCCCATGTCTCACCCTAAGAAGAGAGAAGTGACACCTACATTAAGGGAGCAGAGGTGGGGTGGGGGGAGGTGTTAGGAATACCTGAGAGACACCCCAGAATCCCATCCTCCTTCTCCAAGCTGATGCCTACCTCGGAAATGTCCCCAGACAGCCAGCCGGCCTATTACTTTCGCCCCTGATCCAGCACTGAAGGTGTTAATAGCCCATCTCGCCCGCCCTGTGTCCCAAGGCTGAGGTGTGAGTGACTCGGGAACCCCCAATAAATTAAGGGTGGCAACCTCTCCGAGGAGGGAGAGGTGGCTTGTTCAGCATTTTAAGCCTTTTAGTTGGTGTCCTTTATCACCGATTGATTTATTGGATATTTGTGCAGCGGGCAGGGGGATTTGAAATATAACATAAGCGCTTCCTGAGACGTCAGTACTCTAACGTTAGTGGGCTGAACAAGGATGTAATTCATATCTGCAGGTGCTTACTCCAGTATCAAGTACTTCAATAACATCATGCCTGTGGAATCCACTGTTCCCAAGTGCCCTATTTGTATTCTGATATGCCCACGTCTTTTCCTATGTGTGTTTTCCTTTCTTAAGGAGCTCTCATTTCCTTCAATAGGATATGTTTTATTTCATCCCTTTTCCTGCATTTACTCATATTAATGTCACCGCACTCACGGGTAATAGCCGGGCTTGGAAATAGCCCGCACAGCCACGTAAATACTGGCCCGCGGTGCACGATTATGAAAGAATGACACGGGACGCAGTGGACCCAACAGTTTCTTCTGGGGTTCCAGCTCGGTGTGGCCCAGGGAGAGAACACTTGAGGGAGCAAGTCAAGGAACGTGGTGGCCTCTCACTAGAGCTGGCAGGGTTGGGCGTCGGGATGGAAAATTTAGAGTTTGGGATACTTTGTTTCCACTTGGGAAGTTCTGGGTTGATCCATAGAAGCATAGCGCACTCAAAACATCCTTTTGGGTTTTTTGTTTATGCCTCTATGGTAGCGTAATAACTGCATGTTTCCAATTGGCCAAAGCAGAAGACTTTGAAACATTTAAGCTCCTAGACCTGCAGGTGAGAGAGGGCTGTCCTTTGGGCCAGGTCCATTCTCTTTTTCTCTCTTTTTCTGGCTCTTCGCTTATGCATCTGGGAGACTGATTTGTGCGGGCAAGGAGTCCTGCCTAGGGGAAGGAAAATCTGCTCCGGACCTCGGGTGATTTTGATTTGTTTTAATCTTCTCTCTAGCCTCCAAATTTTCCATATCCATTTCCACTTTGCCTGCTACTTACCTACAAGAAAATGTAGAGAAAAAACCTATTTTTGGAGGCTGCTGCAGGATACAGGATACATTATAAGCATGTATAAAGTCACAAAGGATTGTGTTCAAAGTTACTTGTTTAGAACACAAAGTGAATTTTCCTCCAGAAACTATTGTGCAATGTGGGAGGCAGATAATTACTACCACTCCTCTAGTATTAAAATTCTGACAAGTTTATCGGGGCGCCTGGGTGGCGCAGTCGGTTGAGCGTCCGACTTCAGCTCAGGTCACGATCTCGCGGTCCGTGGGTTCGAGCCCCGCGTCGGGCTCTGGGCTGATGGCTCAGAGCCTGGAGCCTGTTTCCGATTCTGTGTCTCCCTCTCTCTCTCTCTGCCCCTCCCCTGTTCATGCTCTGTCTCTCTCTGTCCCAAAAATAAATAAACGTTGAAAAAAAAAATTTAAAATGCTGACAGGTTTATAGATGCGTTAATTCAAGTGGTATAGGTATACTCTTCCCTATAGCTGTTAAATTCTTATTTTATCTGCGAATATAAATGTAAGGTAGAGGGACCTTGTCCCACGGTTAGGAACAGCGACTCTGGAGGGAAGTCTTGAGGGTACGAAGGGGAGGCAAGGGCAGCCATTCATAGGCATAGGCATGGGCTGTTATAAGTCAGCAAACATATGTAGCGTGTTATGTATTATCTATAATACGTGTATATAATGACATATATGACATATGTTATATGTAACATAAGATTAATTTATATCTATATAGATACGTAGATATAATAGTGTGTGTGTGTGTGTGTGTGTGTGTGTGTGTGTGTGTGTGTATCTCATAAGATACTGGCTGGAATACCTGGGGTTTGCTGTGGGTGGTCAGCTTCCCATTTTAGGCTGCGGGTTTAGAAATATTTCCTTTTTGCATGAGCTGCTAAGGTGTCTGTAGGGGAAAGACAAAAACAGATACTGTGAACTTGAGCCCTGCCAAAGAATTAGTCCTGGGATCTTGGAAACTTTAGGGGAAATATGCTTTTAAAAGACGGGGTCTTGAGGAATTTTAGGACAAATATTTCTTGGTTGCGGGAGAGCCAGCTTAGTAGAACCTCGGTTTTGCAAACTCAAAGATCTTTTCCTTCTTGGAAAGGATAGTTTTCAAACAAATTAGAGTCTCTAAGAAGAATAAGCTGTTCTGCAGAATAATGTAGAAGGTTGTCTTTGTGGGTAAGTCGTATCTCCACAGATTATTTTCTTTTTTAAGAAAAAGTTTCCCCCCCCCATATGGATTTTGATAGCTCCCTCACTGAAAGTGATTATTGGTTCCTGATAAAGTTGTTCCTTGGCCAGAAGATCAAGAGCTGAGAGAGAGAGACTGAGAGGAGACCAGACTGAGTACATAAAACCTTCCGTGCGAAAGGCCCACGGGAATGTGATTCCAAACGAAATAATCCAGCCTTGAGCTGCATGCCGATAGCGCATTACTGGGCTCCACCAGATGGGAGGCATTGAGGGTGAGCTATCTTGAGGTCAGGGGGCTGAGTTTTCCCTGAGGGTGAAAATCCCTATGGTCAGTTACCCACCAAGGAGACAGATCCAGGGGTGGAGAAGGAAGATGGGGGTGGTATCGTGGTATAAAGGAGATGAGGCATTGAAGACACGAGTTTTCATGGAAAGGAGCGATGCTAGAAGTCACTCTATCTCCAGTGGTGGAGAGGACTCCAAAGGAGGTTGGATCTAGGGACAGATTTCAGGCTGGTGGACAAGAGGTGGAGAGTGGGGGCGAGCAAAGACCTAATTATATTAGGGGGCAATGGAGGCATTGAGTTTGTCCTGGCAAGGTGCCTTCTGTTGACTGAGTTCACCATAGGGTATGTTCTGAGAGTCGCTTTGAGTGTGTAAGTCTTGTATGTCATTTGTTAAGTGTATTTCATATTTGTTGTTGTTATTATAAATGGTATTGTTTTAAACTTCGTTTTCTAATTGTTCCTTGCTACTATGTGGATATACCATTGATTTTTGTATATCGGCTTTTCATCCTGAAACCTTTCCAAATTCACTTATTAGTTCTAATAGTTTTCTTGTATTCGTTCTAATAGCTTTCTTACTTTGGTTCATAAAAAATCTTCTACGTCTCTATTTAGCTTTTCCGTCTTTCCTCTAGCATCTTGAATATGTGGAATATAGTTATAAAATTTTTATTGCTCTTTTCTACTGATGCTATCCTCTGAGTCATTTCTGGGTCAGTTTCAATTGATTTTTTTTCTTCTCATTATGGGCTGTTTATTTCTTTAGTATTTTTGTTTGGCAATTTTTGGTGGGTGCTAGATATCATGAATTATTTGGCGATGGATATTTTTGCATGCTAACCGATAGCCTTGAGCTTTGTTCTGGGATGCCGTTAAGTTGCTTAAAAATAATTTGATCCTTTTGGATAAGCCTTTTTAAGTGAGACCAAGACAGGGTTTATTTAGGATTAATCTTTCTTCAGTTGTGAGGCAAGACTCTTTTTAGTATTCTGATGCCTCATGTGCTATGGGATTTCCCACTTTGGCTATTTGGAACAGGTACTGATCCTGGCCGTGTGTGTGCTCTAGGCATTGTTCCCTCCAGTCTTTTAGAGTGGTTCTTTTCCTGGCCTTGGGTAGTTTACTCATACATGTGTGTGTATATGTGTGTGTGTATCCTATACTCCATTGTATACTCAACTGAGTACTCAATGGAGACTGTCTGCAGACCCCCAGAGTTCTCTCTCTGTGCAGTACCCTCCCGTACTCTGGCCTGCAGACTCTAGCTGCTTCGACTTCTCCAGGCTCCCAGCTCCATATTCTCAAATCAGGGAAACTGTCAGGCTCACCTTGGATTCCCCCTCCCTGTGCTGCACGCCAGAAACTTTCTCCAGGCAGTGAAGTTGGGGCAATGATTGGCTCACCTCATTTCTTTCCCACCACTCAGGGATCATGGCCCTTTGTTTTCTTACATCCTATGTCTTGTGAACCTTTGCTTCATCTGTATCGTCTGGTGTTTTAGTTGCTTCGGACATGAGGGTAAATCTAGGCCCTGCTACTCTATCTCAGCCAATAGCACGAGTGCACACCCACAGTCTAAAAGCCGAAGCCCACACAACTCCATCAAGTTTCTGTTGGTGAAAACCAGTCATATGGCTCCACTTGGATACAACAGGGGCGGGGAAATCTAGTTTCCGGCTGAAAGATTGCTTCCCAGCAAGAACTCTGCACTAGGAGGGAGAGGCACGAATTTGGGTGGCCAGCTAGCTGTTGCTACCACAGTTTCTTATCCTTATCTTGCAGATGAACAAGCTGACTCCCGGTGGAGCGAAAGAAGCTTGAACCAGCGAAATTAGTATGTGGTCGCAATGGAGTCGCACTCACAGCTCCTACCGGCTTGTCTCCTAAACTGTGTTTCTGTTCTGGAGATTCTGAAAGCCATAAAATCAGCTGACCTCATCCACTACCAGAGCCAGGAGAAGCTTGGATTGTGAGAACAAACCTCTCAGTATTCAAAGTGGGATTGCATATGCGGCGAAAGAGATTTTTAGAGCGAAACGGAGTTCAATTTCTATGGAGCCTAGCTTTGTTTTCTTTGTTTGACTAAAACCTCAAGTAAGAGAGGGGAATGTAGTGGGAATAATTAGCCACAACGGGTGGTATAAATCCAAGGAGAAAAATAATTCATCAACTTTAAAGCAACTCATTTAAAACTGTGAGTGTAGTTTATTTGACCTGCATTTGGGAGCAAATATTAATGAAGAAGTAAAGGCAGCTTATGGCTTTTTCAATTCTTTCATTTCCCACTAGATGTCTTTGATAGAAACTAATTATCAATGCTCTTGATTTAATTTGGAAAAAAATTGGATGAAGGTTTTCGTCTAGTCCCATGTCAGTGTTCACAACCCAGGAGAACCAAAATTAACCCCTGATCCTTCCCCAGTAACTGCTCTAGCCAGTGAGGTCCAAGGAGTCCACTTTAGAAAACAAGAAAAATTATGATTACTATTATGGTGATTATTATTTTTTAAATAAAAATTTCTTTTGGGAATGCGGGAAGACTAGAGGAAATTTTCCCAGTGCTAAAGTTGCTTTTATTAAACCACTAAGCAGATACCACAAAACTTTCATTAATTGAAACTCATTTTTATCCCATATTCCACTTTCAAGAAAAAAGAGTCAAAGGCAAGAAAGCAAGATGCTGTCAGCAACTTACCTTAAATTCAACTTTCAAGGCCATACTTAGGATTCGTTACCTGTATCTCAGCAATGTTATACTTTGTATATTTTCTCTGCAGTCTATTTTGTCATAATCATGTTCTCCAGGATTATGTCTTTACTGCTTTTTTGGTAGACTGAGATTGGGATTCAGAGTGTAGGCTCTGGGTTTTAAACCTAGTACCATCATTATGTTTTGTGATATCATCTGTAGAGTGGGAAAATTATTGATACCGACGCTACCCATAAGGTGGTTTAGATGATTGAGTTGATACATATCACATGCGAGAGTAGTGGCTTGCCAGCTACTCTATGGAGGAAGTGCTCAATAAGCTTTGCTGTCATTTATTATTGTTATTCCTAATGATATCTTTAGATGGCACTTTTCCTTCTCTATATGCATAGCTTCAACTTTCATTTATATGCTAATACTGATAGCACTCAAAAGTAAATAGAAAATTAATGTATGTATCTAGAACTGTGACTCTTTGTTCCATGGCTTAACTCTCTGCTGGACTTTTCTTTCCATTGACCTTCACGCCCGAAGGACTCACAATATCATTTCGAAGTAGTCATTTGTATAAATAGGGTCTAACATCTCTTTAAATTCCACCACAGGACAGTATAACGGTGCCTACAGAGAACCCATGTCGTCCGTCTTGACTATTGCTGTCTTCTTCCAGGGAAGCCAGTATCCATTCATCCAGCAGATTAGGCCTCCCTTGCAAGTGGAATCCCTCCAGGCCCTGGATGACTCAAGGCCTGAGCGTCCCTCTCCTCATCCACCAGGAGACTTCTGTGACTTACTCTGGTAAGAAACTCACGACCAATAAATCCATCATGCCACTCCTCTCTGTTATTCTTGGTTACCATCCAAGATCCTTTAACTTCCTCTCTTCTTTATAGCTGTCTGCTCCAACTCCCCAACCCACCTTCCCACTGCTCTGCTTTCCAATCCTTCCATGGTCCCATAGGAAGCAAGTTCTCTGCATCTGCAACCTTTAAGACTCCCTCTATTTCCATTCCTTAACTGAGACCAGGCTCTCCCCAAAGGACACTGCTTCTCTTGGTAGCTGTCTCAAATGGATAATTCTCATTTTCTGACTCCACACATGCCCCTAGGGGAAAGAAAAGCCCTGCTTCCTTCCAGCCTTTGCCATAAGGCTCTCCCCTCTGGTTTTATCACTAGCTGTCCTCTGGACAAAAACCTTCGTTCAGTGAAGACACTGGTGTGGGACTCATCCTCCTAATTTCCACTCTAGGGCTGGCTCATCTCTGAGACCTTTACTCTATCTCTCATCGGCCACCCTTTCCATAAGCACACCATGTACCCTATTGCAACCCACAACTGTTCCATCCCAGAAAGAATAAGTGTAGACGTTCCACTGTCGACCAGGCCTCTTAATTTCACACCGAGCTCATGCAGTTACTCCTAATCCACACATTCCTTGATCATATGGTCTTGCTGTTATCGTCCTTCCTTGAGTCTCTTGAAGCCCAGCTCATCCCCTACCCACTGGTCACTCCATTTCCCACCCAGCTTAGACTAAATGGTTCACTCTTTCCATATTTCTCTTTCCAGTGAACTTCCTTGCCCCCTTTTCTTTATTCTGTTATGCCCATTCTAAAAAACCCTGGATCACTCAAGTGTCTGACTTCAACTTGCGTAGACCAGAACTGCTACATTGCTAAAGAAAATAGCATTATCACAGAGGCCGGCACACTCTATACCTAGGCTTTTCAGCCCTGTGATTCACTGAACTGATGATTTCAAAACTTTTTCATCCTTCTCAGTGACCTACAGCACCCCACGTTTCAGGCTGTCACCTCCTACTGCTCTCTTGCCTAGACCTGTCCAGCCACGTGGACCTCCTTGCAGAATCTTGAACATGTCCGTGATGGTCGGTTTATGTGTCAACTTGACTCCGCTATCATTCCCAGTTATCCAATCAAACGCCAATCCAAGTGTTGCTGTGACGGTATTTCGTAGATGTGATTAAAACTCATAATCAGCTGACTTGATTGTCTTAGATACTCTGGTCGGACTCGATTCGGCGAAATCTTACAGCAGAAGGCTGTAAGAGCAGAACTTTTGTGGCCGCAGCTTTAGCTCATACCTGAAAGTTCCGGCCTCCCTTTCTGACAGCCTGCCCTACAGATTTAGGACTTGCCTAGCCAACTTCCACGGTCACAGAAGCCAATTCCCTGGAATAAATCTCTTAACATATATCTGATTCTGTTGGTTCTGTTTTTGGGTTGAACCCTGGTGTGGATTTCCTCGCCCTGAAAGTAGAGCAGGGCTCTACTAATACCTAATAACTAAAAATGTGGAAGTGGTTTTGGAATTGGGCAGTAGGCAGAAGCTGGAAGAGTTTTGAAGGTCATGTGAGAAAAAGCCTCGATTGCCTTCAATAGATTGTTAGTAGAAACACGGATGTTAAAACTATGCCTGTGAAGGTTCAGAAGGAAGTGAGGACGCCTCGCTGGTGAAGAAAGTTCATGTTGTCTTGGAGAATACACAAATTACCATAAACAAATTGTTGGTTGAAATATGGACATTAAAGGTGCTACCAGTGTGGACTCTGAAAGAAATGAGCAACATTCTTTGGAAACTGGAGATAAAAGGATCTTTGGTATAAAGCAGCAGAAATCTTAGCAGAGTTGTGCCATACAGTTATGTGCAAAGCAGAAATGTTCAACAATGATTGCAGATATTAGCCGAGAAGATTCCCAAGCGAGATGTGGAAGGCGCAGCCTTTTGCTAAGCAAGAACTGTTAAGAAAAATGAGCAGGATTTGTTAAGATTTGGGAAATTCTCAGACTAACTAGATGGCAAAAGATGCTAAAATTAGGAGATTTACTGTCAAGAAAGCTGTGATCCAGAGAGAAAGCCAAGGGTGTGACTGGATTTAGTTTGTGCCTGGGGTCATAATTTAGAGTATTGGGTCACACAGAGGGTTCTTTGAAGAGATTAGGTGTATGACTCAGCTACGTCCACAGAAGCCAGGAATAGCGGAGATTAGCAGGAAAAGCCTGTGGAGGGGTCTGTGGTCTAATGGGTTTCTAATGGATCCCCATGACATACACAGGAGACCCGTAAAGTTTCTGAGAATGTCACTCCAGCAGAAACACCACCAGCTTGAACGGAGAGGACAAAATGAAAGAGGGTTATAGAACTCCCAAAACTCTATAGAAAGGAAGCGGGCTGATCAAACTATTTGGCTACAAACACACACTACCCTTCATGAAAAAGGAAGGGTGGCTTGGAAAGCAGAAGCTTGGGTCCAAAGCACAGAGTCTCAGGCCACAGGATCTTGTTTACAGGCCTTGAAAACGGATGGAGTTTGCCCTGCTGGGTTTCAGAATTGTCTAGGACCAGTGATGCCTTTTTTCTATCCATTTTCTCCCTTTTTGAGTGGGAGTGTCTGTATCTGGCAGGCCATGACTATCCCACCATTGAATTTTATTTAACACAGATAACTTGTTTTCTAGTTTTACAAGTCCACAGGTAGAACATTTGCATCATGATCGATCGTATCTAGAGTTCACTTTGTACCTGACTTAGACAATGTTTGAGATCTTTGCGCTGATGATATCTAGATAAAATTTTAGGCTTTGAATTGACGCTCTAATGGATTGAGACTTTTAGGTATGTTACAATGGGGGTATATGTATTTTGCATACTGGATGGATGTGAATCTTTGGGAGCTAGAACGTGGATTGTGGTAGGCTGAAGAATGACACCCAAATAGTCTACGGCCGATCTCGTCTGATCTCGGAAGCTAAGCAGGGTCGGGCCTGGTTGGTATTTGGGTGGGAGAATGGCCCCCAAATATATCCTAATCCCTCAAACCTGTGAGTAGTACTGTACAGGGCAAAGGGACTTGGCAGATGTGTTGAGGATCTGGAGATAGGGAGATTATCCTGGATTATCTTGGTGGGCACTAAATGTAATCACAGGTGTTGTTATAAGAGGAGGAAGAAGGAGATGTGACTACAGAAGAGAAAGTAGATGTGAGGATGGAAGCAAGAGGTTGGAGTGAGGCAAGAAAGGGATCATGTGAGAAGAAACTCAGGCAGCCTGCAGAAGCTAGAAGAGGCAAGGAAGCAGATTTCTCCCAAAGCTTCCAGAAGGAACTGGCCCTGCTGACTCCTTGACTTTAACCCTGTGAAACTGATCTTAGACTTCTGTTTCCAGAATTGTAAGAGAATAAATTCCCTGTGTTTTTTTTAAAATGTTTATTTATTTATTTATTTTGAGAGAGAGAGAGAGAGCATGAGCTGGGGAGGGGCGGAGAGAGAGGGAGAGAGACTCCCAAGAAGGCTCTGAGCTGGCAGCTCAATCTCATGAACCATGAACCCCATGAACCATGAGCCCCATGAACCATGGGGCTCAATCTCATGAACCATGAGATCATGACCTGAGCTGGAACCAAGAGTCGGATGGACGCTCAACGGACTGAGCCACCCAAGTGACCCCAAATTCTGTGTTGTTTTAAGGCACAAAGTTTATGATGATTTGCTACAGCAGCCACGGGAAACTTATGCAGTGTCCAACATGTTTCTACCTTAGAACTTCTGCACTTTTTCTTCCTCATCAAATACTCTTCCTCCAGAATATCCATCTAATTCCTTCATCGTACTCAAATATTTTCTCACACTTCCTATTCTCGGTGAAACCTACCTATACCTTTCTATTTGATGTTGTAAGCGGCTCTTTCTCTCTCTTTTTATTTGTAAGCTGCTCTCTACCTGCCCTGGTTAGCACTCTTCACCTCCTTCTCCCCTCTCTTTCCTTACAGTGCTTAGAACCCTCGAACATACTCTATAGCTTATTTATTGTGTTCATTGTTTTTTATCTGTCTTCACATGCTGGAGTATGAACTCCACAATGCCTGACATCTTTGTTTTTGTCATTAATGTATTGCAAGTACCCAAGACAGTGCCTGGGCAGAGGAGGTGCCCCATAAATATTTAAGTGAGGAAATAAAACCTCCTACCCAGTCACTTCATAGCTCATCCTCAGTAGATCTCGCTTCCAATTTCATAGGAAAAATTAGAAAGCATCAGAGAAGGCACCATCTATTTTTTTCATCACGCCTATTCATGGTTTTCCCGCCTTCCTGCCTTTTACCAGAGCATCGGAATTTCCCCTCCTGTTGAAGGCAAATCCCTCCACCAAGAGCATCTTGGTTTCTACCTACTGCCACCTCTTGAGGAAGATGGAATATAAATTACCCTCCTTCCTACGTTGCCCTTCTTTACCTCTCTCTTTTTCTTGGCTTTTCCCTATCAATATTTACATGTGTTCATGTCTCTTCCTGTCTAAAAACATCAGTAGTCTCTTCACCCTTGTCCTCTTCCTCTGTTCACTTCTCCTTCACTGCCAAACATTTAGAGTTGTGATTATTGTTGTCTCTACTCCTTTCATACCACCCATTCATTCCTCAACCCTTTGCCGTCTGGCTTTCACTCGCAAGCCTCCAGTGAATCTGCTCCTGCCAAAGTAGAGGATGATCTCTTTCTAAATTCATGAGACACCCCGTAGTCCTTATCTTCATTGAACTCTTGGGAGCATTAGGCAATGACTGCCACACCTTTCCTCGTCATCCGTTCCTTTTTGCAAGAACTGCTCTTCTGATTCTCTCTGCTTCTCCGTACTTTCTCAGATACCTTTTTTTCCCCCTCCTTTTTGATAGACTTTATTTTTTGGAACATTTGTAGGCTCACAGCAAAATTAAGCAGAAGCTACAGAGAGTTCCTATTTACCCCCTGCTCCCGCACATACCTAGCCCCCCCACTCCCCCATTATCAATAGTCCTCACCAGCGTGGGCATATGTGTGACAATCGATGAAACTGCATCGACACGTTATCACCCAAAGTCCATATAGTTTATATGAGAGATTACCCCTGGTATTGTGCCTTCTGTGGGTTTGGACAAATGGATAATGGCATGTATCCACCATCGCAGTATCATACAGAGGAGTTTCATCGCCCTAAAAGTCCTCTGTGCTCTGCCTATTCATCCCTCCCTCCCCTCACTCCTGGCAACCGCTGATCTTTTTCTGTCTTCATAATTTTTTGCTGTAGAGTTGCAATCATACAGTATGTATGTATGTAGCCCTTTCAGATTGGCTTCCTCTTCAGTCTTAAGTTTCCTCCATGTTTTTTCATGACTGGATGGCTTTTGTTTTTGTTTTTGTTGTTTTTTTTTTTAATTTTTTTTTCAACGTTTATTTATTTTTGGGACAGAGAGAGACAGAGCATGAACGGGGGAGGGGCAGAGAGAGAAGGAGACACAGAATCGAAACAGGCTCCAGGCTCCGAGCCATCAGCCCAGAGCCCGACGCGGGGCTCGAACTCACGGACCGCGAGATCGTGACCTGGCTGAAGTCGGACGCTTAATCGACTGCGCCACCCAGGCGCCCCTTTTTTTTTTGTTTTTTAAGCACTGAATACTCTTCCCTTGTCTGGATGCACTGCCGTTTATTTATCCATTTACCTTCTGAAGGGCATCTCGGTCGCTTCCAAGTGTTGGTAATCACGAATAAAGCTGCTATACTGATCTGTGTACAAGTTCTTCTATGGACATAAATTTTCAACGGCTTTGGATACGTACTAAGGAGCATGACTGCTGGCTCGTCGCAAGGATATGCTGATAAGGGTATGTTTAATTTTGTAAAAAGAAAAAACCCGCCAGTCTTCCAAAGTGGCTATTCCATTTTGCAGTCCCACCAGCAGTGAATGAGAGTTCCTGTTGTTCTACATCCTTACCAAAATTTGATATTTCAATTACCTTTTAGATTCCTCTCCCCACCCTGCCCCCACCTCCAAATATTGTTGTCTCCCAGAGTTTTGTCCTAGGCTAGCTTATCTTTTCATGCCACACATTCTTTGAAGCACACAGCTTCGAGGACCGTCTATAACTCACATTATTCCCACATATATTATTTCATCAGACATGTGCCAGCTGGTGTCACAGGTGCTGTGGCTAGAGCAGAGACTAAGCTGAACACAGTGCATGGGTTTTCTACCTGGGTTGGGGTCGGGGGGGGAGGCAAAACTTAAAAAAATTTAAAAGCTAAGTAAGATGATCTGGAATAATAGAATTATGTTTAAAACGAACTCAGAATAACAGTAGCCAAGGTAACTGGGCAGGTGCAGGGTTGGGAGGCTACTTGGATAGAGGGTCAGGGAAGGTCTCTTTGAGGAGATGGCAAAACATTAAAAACTGAAAAATTATCTAAGATCCTCCCTCAAGAGATGTCAAACATGGCAGTTCTCTCATTTGAAAATGAGATCAGCCGAGAAGCAAGTTCCGAACATATTCCTGGTGAGTTTGCTTCTGTTGAAGCCAGTGCATTCTAGCTTGGTATAAATACAATATTTAAACTTAAAATAATGTGAGTCTTAATGTACTTTTTAAGTTTTCGATATTTTTCCAACTACTTTAATGTGCTGGAAAAACATTGACCACTCAAAAAATACATGAAAATGTAGAGAGAGGAGTCTAGCCTCAGACTCCTGGATGGTTCTGGACAGTACTGGAGCTGAGATCTGAATGCCATGTAGAAGTGTGGGGAAAGACGTGTGCCCGGGTCTTCTGGGCCCTTGTAGACCAGAGGAGGAAGTGTGGGTGTTTTTTTCTAATTGCCTTAGGGAGTCATAGAAAAGTTTTGAGCAGGAGAGTGGTGTAATTTTTTTTTTTCATTGAGATACAGTTTGACATTTAATATTATGTTAGTTTCAGGTGTACAACATAATGATCTAAGATATGTACGTATTGTGAAGTGATCACCACAATAAGTCAGGGAGACATCCATCACCACACATAGCTACAATTTCTTTTTCTTTTTAAAAAAAAAAAATTTCTTTTTTAACGTTTATTGATTTTTGAGACAGAGAGAGACAGAACATGAACGGGGGAGGGTCAGAGAGAGAGGGAGACACAGAATCCGAAACAGGCTCCAGGCTCTGAGTTCCAGGCGGGGCTCGAACTCACGGCCCGCGAGATCATGACCTGAGCCGAAGCTGGACGCCCAATGACTGAGCTACCCAGGCGCCCCTACAATTTGTTTTTCTTGTGATGAAGCCTTTTAAGATATATTTTCTTAGGGGTGCCTGGGTGACTCAGTTAAGTATCCGACTTCTGACTTCAGCTCAGGTCACGATTTCCTGGTTCAGTGAATTCGAGAACCCCCTCTTGGAGCAGAGCCTGCTTTTGATCCTCGCGCTTACATTCTCTCAAAAATCAATAAACATTAAAAAAAAAATGTACTTTCTTAGTAACTTTCAAATATGCAAAGCGGTGTTGTTAAACATAGTCATCCTGCTATACGTGTACATCCCACGACTTATTTATCTTCTAACTAGAGGTTTGCACCTTTTGACCTCCTCCACCCGATTCGTCCACACCTCCTCCCCACCCCCTGCCTCTGGCAGCCTCCTATCTGTTCTCCGTATCTACGAGTTCCGGTTTTTTTTGTGCGTTTTTGCTTTTGTTTGTTTGCTTAGATTCTCCATATGAGTGAGATCCTACAGTATTTTGTCTTTCTCTGGGCTGACTTATTTTACTCAGCATAATACCCCCCAGGGTCCATCCATGTCCTTGCAAATGGCAAGGCTGCCTTCTTTTTTTCTGGCTGAGTGATATCCCATTGCATTTATACACATTCTCTTTATCTACACCTCCACTGATGGACACTCGGGCTGCCTCCGTGTTCTTGCCTGTTGGGAATAAGGTTGCCATAAACATGTCGCCAGGTCTTTTCGACTCAGTGTGGTGGTTTTCTTCAGATGAAGAAGTAGAATTCTGGGATCACGTGGTATTTCTGTTTTTAATTCTCTTGAGTGACCTCCACCCTGTTTTCTATGGTGGCGGCACCAGTTTGCACGCATCACACAATTTCGTGGCAATTACGGTCACAGCGTTTACTTGCCCGCAACGCCACTCCTCTGGGAGCTCCATGAGGACCGAGAGGAAGGATTTCTCACTCGGTATGTATCCCGGCACACTGGCTGAATCTCTCCATAATTTCCCTTTCAAATTCTGATGGGAGAGTGAGGTGGCTCATCACCTCGTGGGTTGACTGTTTCATGCCAGGTCACCTCACCGGTTGGGATCAGTCTCTGGATTGGCCGACCTTGGGTCAGGTGCCCATTTCTGGTGCAGCTCAGGCTATCCCTTGCTCAAGAAACGTATGATGTCACTTGAGGACTGTGGATACTGAAGTCTCCTTACAAATTGCTGGTGGTCTTGGTAAGCATTCTAAGTGACATATCCAGGGATATAGCAGCTTTGGAACAGGGCACTGAGCTCAATTAGCTCACCGTCTCTTTATGTCATAGCATTTATTCTTTCCAAAAGGGAGGATGTGGTTGGCTCAGGCTGTTTGCATTGAGTTGAGAGGACGCCCACTGAGCACTGTTTACCCACCAGCTTCTCAGAGGTGGTTGCCCTTCATCAAGCCTAGAGGATGGGCCGCCTGTTGTTTGCGTTGATATATCTGGTTCTGAACAGCCCGTGTGGGTGAACTTGACTAAAAGCACACATACAAGAGTGAGGCAACATAAGTAGTGGGAGAAACCCCCTGGGAGCTTACTTCCATCGCCTTGAAAGGAAGCAGTACAAGAGCTGAACTTTCTGGAACTCTCTGGTCCACTTACGTATCAGGCATCATTGGAAAATGAGAGTTTCTGTATCAGTGAGCCTTCCAGACAACTGAACACACTCCATTTGACATGCAAACCCAGAGAAAAACTCGAAGCATCTTATGAGAATAGTTCTAAAAGGTATCTGATACTCTCGCCTTTCATCAGCTAAGACCTTGGACATCATTTAACTTTTTAAATGATGCTTTGATGACTTGGTTATGTGCATCAGTCATGGTCCCAGGCCCACAGGGCCTACTGGGCTGTGAAGAGTCCTTTGCTCCAGCACCAAAGGGCCTCAGCCTGCTGACTTTTATGAGTTTGGGGTATGCTTTTAATCATTATCCAATATCTTTTCTAGACTCTGTGTCTTACCCTAACGTCTTTTCCCTGCCGCATCCAACTCTCTTAGGACGTGCTGTTCTGAATCTATTGTTGGCTGAGATTCCAGAAATCCAAGGCTGGGAAAGGTGGCTGTTGAGTGTGGGTAACCACTGAGTGAGGAGATTCTCTTGTCCACGAGAATTATGACTTGCCTGCCGAGATGCATGGCTTCCTTACTTCCTCACCTACTTTCACATCACGTCTTAGATTCCCGTGACATGCATGTCAACTGTGTGCCGATTCTTCGAAGTGCTAATTGAAAATCATAGAGTCAAAATTTAGGTTTGAAAAGATCTTTTCTTTTTCCATTTTTTGTATTGTGCTAAAATTGTACCTAACATCACATTTACTCTCTTAACCATTTGTACGTACACAGTTTAGTGGTATAAACTGCATTTACATTGCTCCGCCCCCATCGTCACCATCCATCTGCAGAACTCATTTCATCAGCTAAATCTGAAACTCTGCACCCTTACGCAATGACTTCCCAGGGGCTCCTTCCCCCGGTCCCTGGCAACCACCATTCTACTTTCTCCCCCCCCTCTTTCTTTCCTTCTCTCCTCCCTCCTTTCCCTTCCATCCCTCCCTCCTCCCCTCCCTCCCTTCTTCCTTCCTTCCTTCCTCCATCCTTCCTTCCCCCCTTCCCTCCTTCCTTCCCTTCCCTCTCCCTCCTTCCTTCCCTTCTTCTTTCCTTCCTCCCTCCCTCCCTCTCTCCTTCTCTCCCTTTTTCTTTCCTTCCTCCTTCCGTCCTTTTCCTTCCTTCCTTCCTTCCTTCCTTCCTTCCTTCCTTCCTCCTTCCTTCCCCCTCCCTCCCTCCCTCTCTCTCTCTCTTCCTTTCCTTCTTTCTTTCTCTCTTTTTCTGTTTCCTTAGATTTGAAACGATCTTTTATTGTTACCTGGTTTCACCTTCCATCCACATATTTTAAGTTCTTTCTAGAGCATGATCTGACACTCGTCGATTATTCAGTATTCTTTATCGTGGCTTGTTTCCTCATCTGTTAAAGGAAGTGACTTAAAGCATTGACATTGTAAGTTTTCAGGATGTAGGGATGGTAACAATAACAATGAAAATAATCATATCTTCCCTGGCTGGAGACAATTGTTTGAAAGATGTGTGAAAGGTGAAAGATGTGTGGTTTTGGACAGAAATTGCTAGTGATGCAGACAGAATGTTTACTTGGGAAGGATGGCCGAGAGTCGTGGGAGAGAGATGGGAGTCACCTTGAGGCTACTTAGTGGAGAGACAGGCCCAGGGATGGAAGGAAGCCCAACAGCAGAATGGCCATGGACTGATGCAGGAAGAGGGATGAGCCTCGTCAGCCTCTTGTACGCTATGACTCCCTCCTTTCTCTGTTCCCCTTCTCGTCTGGAATATGAAGGAGCCAATCAGGTGGTTGTGTGGGTTACAGTGACTGAGTGGGCGAGGCCCCCTCCCCACGCTTGGCCACACTGTCCTGGATTGCTTCCTATCTGTGAAGAGGAAAGCTTGGGAGGAAAACTGACCTGCTGTTCAGAGTCTGATAACAGAATTCAACAGAACTGAAGCCATATTTCAGAGGACCCAAGGGAGCTAGGATGGGGGCAAGGATTGTTACAAATGATGAAGAGAATTTTGTAGACCCTAGCAGATATTTACCAGCTGTATCTTCAAAAAAGGATTAACCTTGGTCTTCCCCAGTTTTCCTCTGCCTGGCCTTACAAACTTAAAAAAAAAAAGAGGCCATATATCTTCTCTAGGACATATTTTTGGAATAGTAGACAAGAAGAATTAGGAAAAAAAATAGCCCAAGTTAAATCAGTTATATAGTTATAAAATCATAGACCCAGAGTGTAAAGGGCCCTAAAGATTTTCTGGTTAACTACATGCCAGCTCATGCATTTCAACTGCGACATTATAGATAATAGGTTGTCTCTTTTTGAGCACTTCTAGCAACAGGGAATTCAGAACATCCTAACGTAGCCTGGGCCAGTCTCGGATAGCTCTAATTGTTAGAGATTGTTGCAAGAAACCTGATTTTCTGTAGTTTTCACTTACTGATGCTTCCTTTGTCTGGTAGAATAACTCCAACCCATTATATGTCAGACCTAAAATCTGTGGGCAATTGTTAAGTTCTTTTCAGAACTAAACACCCAAAGTTTTCAATGTTTCTTTTATTCTGTTGGTTTCGAGCCTTTTTTTTTTGTTTTTTAATTTGAGAGAGAGAGAGAGAGAGAGAGAGCGAGCGAGCGCACACACAAGTAGGGGAGAGAGGCAGAAGGTTAGAGAGAGAGAGAGAGAGAGAGAGGAAATCTCAAGTAGGCTTCAGGCTCAGTGCAGAGCCTGATATGGGGCTTGATCCCATGACCATGGGATCATGACCTGATCCAAAATCAGGAGTCGGACACTCAACCGACTGAGCCACCCAGGCGCTCTAGTTTCAAGCATCTGAACTCTGCTAGCTATTCTCCAAGGAAGTTTCAATTTGATAGTGTTTCTCCATGTAGCACCCAGCGTGGTCCAATCAGCACAAAGGGGACCAAGGGGATCACTTTCTTTACGATAGACTCATTATTTCTGATAGCAGATCTTAGGATCGCATTGGCTTTTATTTTTTTATTTTTATTTCTTTTTTCAACGTTTTGATTTATTTTTGGGACAGACAGAGACAGAGCACGAACGGGGGAGGGGCAGAGAGAGAGGGAGACACAGCATCGGAAGCAGGCTCCAGGCTCCGAGCCGTCCGCCCGGAGCCCGACGCGGGGCTCGAACTCCCGGACCGCGAGATCGTGACCTGGCTGAGGTCGGACGCTCAACCGACTGTGCCCCCCAGGCGCCCCCCACATTGGCTTTTAGGTTCACAATCAACTGGACACAAGCTACTGCTGCTCCAGGGCTTGTCTTACTGGTTTTAGGATGCAACCAACTATAATAACCTATCATATTTCACAGGGCCACAGTCCCAAAGCGTTAAGGGGCAAAGAAGGGTTGGCTTTTAGATGACATCCGTGACCAAACAGAGCCTGCTGGACAGAGGATAAGTGCAACTTCATGCAGTAAACCCAAGATGGTCACCAAGGAGAGAAGCCCTCTTCAACCTCCCCACAAGGCAAATGGCAAGAATTGGCCTTATGAGTTCCTCACCAGGAAGGGGAATAAAGTACTAGGGGCTCTAAATGTAGATTGAAACCTGGAAACTTCCTATTGGCGAGCAGGGCATGAAGACAAGAGACTGCCGAGTCATTCCAGAGGTCAGTCCTATGAAGAGCCAGCGGATGAAGTTAAAATACTGTGATGTTGGGGCGCCTGGGTGGCGCAGTCGGTTGGGCGTCCGACTTCAGCCAGGTCACGACCTCGCGGTCCGGGAGTTCGAGCCCCGCGTCGGGCTCTGGGCTGATGGCTCGGAGCCTGGAGCCTGTTTCCGATTCCGTGTCTCCTTCTCTCTCTCTGCCCCTCCCCCGCTCATGCTCTGTCTCTCTCTGTCCCAAAAATAAATAAAAAAAAAAAAGTTAAAATACTGTGATGTTATTCTCACCACAAAGCAAAAGAGTCAAGAGATTGAAACCAAATTGCTTTTGGTGGTCTGATCAGGGAAAATGGCGGAATCTGGGTTTTCAATCACTCAGGCAAGGTTTTCCTGGCTTAATCCCATCTGGTCTTTCAAAGGGGGTGTCTGTCAACACGGACTAGGGCAGACCCTTGCACTGCAAATTTATTGAAGTTGGCCCATTTGCTCAGACTGAGAAAATTTTGGGCCTGAAATTCGTTATCTATCCCTCCTAGTTTCCTGTCATCTGCTGATTTAATAAACATACCATCACTGTCATGATCTAAGTCATGCAAATGTTTAGTAGAGCAGGCCAAGGACAAATAGTTCTATGGCATGATATAAAAGCCTCCCTTCAGGTTGACAGCCATCTATTAATCACAACTCATTGAGGATAGCCATCCAAGTGCTTACTAATCTATCCAATGGTACCAGCATTTAGCTCAAATTTCCAAATCTTGTCCAAAGGATCTAATGAGAGACCCCGTCAAGTGCCTTGCTGAAGTGCAATTTAGTATGTGTTTTTGCAATTCTCTGTGCCAAAGGCAGAATGGAGGGTGGACGGGCATGATTTATTCTTAGTGAACCCATCGTGACTCTTGGTGATCACTGCTTTCCTTTCGAAGTGTGTCCACAAACCATTTCCATTTAAACCCACTTGGGAATTGCTCTAGAGACTGTCACCAAGCCTATTGGTCTTCAGCTGATGGAGCCTTTTTTCTACCCTTTCTTGAAAACTGGGAAAATGTTTAATCCTTTCCAGCCTACTGAGACCTCTCTCATTCTCCACGGTTTTTCAGAAAACACCTATAACATTTCAGCTTTCGTTATTTCTACAAGATTCTGGTGGCAGAATCTTGTGTTGACCTGGACATTTGACCTTGCTGAGGGCAATGAGGTGGATTATAATAACTTTGGCTTATCTCTTAAAATGTTTGCATTCTCTTATATGAATATCAATCTCCTTGAGATAAAATAGGAGGAAAAAAATGAACAGGATCCATGATCAATTAGCATCAACCTTTGCCCCAAGTATGAAGATTTGCTTACTCTTCTTGCCTTTGATATACCCTTTAAATGCCATTTTTATCATTTTATCATTGACATTTATCAGTGCTAAAACCCAGAAAAGTGCTTATACAGTTTTTATAGGTGTCTGACATCGGGTTATTAAATTTTTTTTTTTTTTTTTTTTTTACAATAGCATGGCTTTTGTATTGACTTGATTATGTAACATTTAACTCAGGGCTGTCTTTTATATCATTCTTCCTTGGTACTTTTTTAAAAAATATAATTAATTGTCAAACTGGTTTCCATACAGCACCCAGTGCCCATCCCACCAGGTACCCTCCTCCATGCCCATCACCCACTTTCCCCCCTCCCCCACTCGCATCAACCCTCAGTTTGTTCTCAGCATTTAAGGGTCTCTTATGGTTTGCCTCCGTCCCTCTCTGTAACTTTTTTCCCCCCTGCACCTCCCCCGTGGTCTTTAAAAAAAAAGTTGTGAAGGCATATTCCAGAGCCACCCAATCGCTGTGAGACCTAGCTCTCTTTTTTTTAAAAAAAATTTTTTTTTCAACGTTTATTTATTTTGGGACAGAGAGAGACAGAGCATGAATGGGGGAGGGGCAGAGAGAGAGGGAGACACAGAATCGGAAGCAGGCTCCAGGCTCCGAGCCATCAGCCCAGAGCCCGACGCGGGGCTCGAACTCACCGACCGCGAGATCGTGACCTGAGCCGAAGCCGGACGAAGTCGGACGCTTAACCGACTGCGCCACCCAGGCGCCCCGAGACCTAGCTCTCTTTAGCTGATTTTGGAGGTCTGAAAGTTCCTACCCCCCCGTGTAAAACAAGTAGAGCTTTTCTACAACTACTGCCATCATTTGCTTAAGCTAATGTGCATGGGCGTCTGTGCTTTCTAAAAACCACAACAGCCCAATCAGAATGAGTAGCAACCATTCATCCATCCAGTGAAGTTTCTGAGACCTACTATGTGCCAGGGTCACCGGAAACGGCTGAAGACTAAAATTTCTCCCTTCTTGTTTTGGCACTTTTCTTCTTAAAAATCCCACAAGTCAGGGTTTGATGACTCGTAACTCCCCATCATCTGATACAATATCATCTGACGTACATTGCACATATTTGCTTTATCAGGTCCGGGCGGGGGGGGGGGGGTCCTACGTCCTTTCTTATGAGCTTGTAATGTTCTGTATCTGTGCTGCCCCATGTGGTAGCCATTAGCTACCTGTGGCTATCGGACAGCAGAGATGTAGAACATTCCCGTGATCCTCGAGTTCTGTTGGACAGCACTGGTGTAACTATTCCTCAAACCCTGTGGAATTTCCAAGCAGGAAAGCTAGGTGCCTTAGACACACAGAGCTGGCACTTGCCGATGGTCTGGCAGGCCATTGGAATCACATCCTCGGGAAGTCTTTATTCCAATGGGCTTCTGAGGCTGTCACTTTTAAGGCCGTCCATGTGCTTGGTTTGGACATCCCTGTATTGGCAAGTGATTATAATGTGCATCGGCTCCTTGGATTCCCCCAAGGAACCATGGTTTGCATATCAGAGTGAGCAAATATTTTCCAGATGCCATTGGTGGTCATTATCATTACCATGCCTAACAAAATGCTGGTACTTATAGACTCTCAGAAAGTTTGCCTGAATGAACAAATGAATTAAGGGAGGTTTCTTTAGGCCCCCCAAAGCCAAAGAAAAGTGCCATGGGGTCCTTCCTTAAAAAGGAAGGAAGGAAGGAAGGAAGGAAGGAAGGAAGGAAGGAAGGACAGAAGGAAGGAAAGTCCCTCCATCTATGAATTTCTCTCCTCTATCTTTGTCTCTTTGCTTCGGTGTCAGAGAGAGCCTCAGAGATGGACTGGAACAAGGTTACAGAGGAAGGAAGTATACAGAAGGAAGGAAGAAGATGATAAAGAAAAGGAAAGGAGCATCATAGCAGAGGGAGAGTCACAGCATTTTAAACCTAGAAAGGACTGAAGAGTCCACTGGGCGTAACTCCCCAAGTTGCTGATGAAATACGAGCATTTCATTTGGCATTTAATACAAATCCTCTGGAAAAAAAAAAAAAAATGAAGCAATGAGGTCGAAAGACATAGGTTAAGCAGCGTGTCTAGAGTTACAAAGCTAGTGAGTGTCAGAGCAAGGGCTGGAAGCCAGCCCACCTATCCAGTGATTTCCCACCATCTCAGGGTGGCTGAGGAAGGAGGGAGAAGAGAGGGAGCAAGGGCAAGGTAGGGGAACGTGGGGTGGGGGGTAACCTGAGGGGAGGGAGAGAAAGTAAAATGTGTACGTCAGCTGTTGGCCTGCCTTGTGGCTTTAATCTAAGCAGAAAAAGATTTCACAGGCTCCTCACCTACTTGATCTGAACCTCATGGGGTCCCCATCCCCCAAGAGACTTGTGATTGGCAGGAGACTTGCCTGAATGCCTACCACACCCATCTGAGCGATCCCGGGCAAAGTACTGCTTTACTAACTTACACGACCAGGTTGCGTCTAGTTAAGCAACCACTTGTCCATCATAAGCTTGGTCCAGACCCAAGCTGATTTCTGAAGCAGCTTGGCGTCCCTGAAAAATCACCTGCTCTAGACTAAAAACCCACTGAAACGGAATTTGGCAAGGATTTCAAACAGAACTCTCGAGTGGCTTTGTCACATTCCCTCCCCGACTGATCCTTAGACAGTCAAGTTCTGAAGGGGGTTCTTGAAAACGTTTCCCCTTCCCTTTCCTTCTCACCTCTAGAAAGCTCTCCACGTCAAGAACGTGGACATCAGAGTAGGGAGTTGGAGGTCACACAGAACTGATTCCAAATGCAAGCTGTCACACGGTTGAGTTACCATGTGGAGGGGACCTATGTTCTCTGATACAGTATCAATAATAAGAGTAACATGCCAGGACCGTGGAGACAGTCATTGTTATGTGGGACCACAGTGCCTGGGGAACATCATGTGACCAACATACGTTAATTACATGTGCGGCTCAGAGTGATGAGGCCTGAGTTTGAGTCCTGGCACCCTTGCTTTACAGCAGTGTGACCTTGGGGCAAGTTGCTTGATTTCTTTCTTTCTTTCTTTCTTTCTTTCTCCCTCCTTTTCTTTCTTTCTTTCTTTCTTTCTTTCTTTCTTTCTTTCTTCTTTCTTTTTTCTAAAAAAATGTTTTATTTATTTATTCTGAGACAGAGAAAGAGAGAAAGAGAGAGTGGGCACCAATGGGGGAGGGGCAGAGAGAGAGGGAGAGAGAGAGTATCCCAAGCAGATTCCACGCGGTCAGGGCACAGCCCAACGTGGGGCTCAGTCCCGTGACCTGTGAGATCATGACTTGAGCCGAAAACAAAGAGTCGGACGCCCAACGGACTGAGCCACCCAGGAACCCCTTGGTTTCTCTCTATCTTCGCTTTCTTATCCGTATCACAGGAGTATTAATGGTGTCCTCGCAGATGCGAGGACAAATTGAGATCACGCACGTACAATGCTTGGCACAGAGATGGGCACATGATAAACATTAGGTATCATTATTACCGCCTAACGCTGGGTGATCTCTTTATGTACGCTTCATTGTCCTTGGGGTCACCAAGCAAGCTGGTTTAAAATCCTTGGTCAAAAACATCTGCCCAGTGGCAGCATTCACACCACACTTGCGATAAATGTCCTAACTCCGACCTAGCTTCAGCTGGGCTGAGTGAGGCCAGCATCAGGTTTTATGGGTCTGACGAAGATGTTTGAAATATCGTAGGAGACTGTCAAAGAATACTTAGACCCACTCCGAAAAAGGGCCGTTCTTAATTTTCATCTTTCCTGCAAGTCAGAAAGATATATACTCTCCAAATAAAGGCAGTTTCCTCGTCCTGAAGTTATGGCAGCTTAGTGATACAATAAACAGCACCCTGTCATAAGGACCGCATAAAACATGGCCTGACATTTCTTTAAAAGTAGAAAGAAACACGACTGCAGCAGATGACCTTTCCTCTGAGGGCACAGCTGTTTCGTGTGGTTGGAGGGACCCGTGGTTTCATACTTAGGGGCTACGATATATGACTGGCTTTCCACAAAGTGTTTCCATGAGAAATTACAGTACGTTCTAAAGGGGAGACGCCAATTCTGCGCAGTCGCATTAGGCAGGAGGACTTATTTCTTACCCCCCCCCCGCAACCTCCCCCCCCCCGCCCCCTTGATGTCTTCCAAATGATAGCGTGCTGAATACTTGTGATTAGAAACTTCTTTAGTGTGTGAAGTGTAAGCGTCCTCGGGAATACTGGGGCGTCTTCTATTTCCTGGGAGATTTTGATTATGGGCCTTTGGCGGGGTTGATGGGTCGACACCCTTGAGGGCCTGTGCATTTAGAAGGGGTCACTCAGAACACAGTGCTTCTGTGGGTGAGGCCTGGAAGCCTTTCAGGGAAAAGTGGAAATAATAGCTTTGTTAGAGATGGTAGGTGAGTCCCATTCTCTCAAAAAATGTTTATTCCTCCTGGAAAGTGCTATTTGTGCAAGGCGTTGAAAGGATCATGAAAAGTAACGTCTAGAATGTCTAATCGTGCCCGTGTTGTGTAGCTGAGATTGGATGTTGTCTTCCTTTGCTTGTTTTCCAAGTTCTCTTTAACATGTTTTATTTACTTCATAATGAAATTAAAGAGGAGGGTGGCCTCTCCATTTAATTTTTTGATTTTCCCCGTAGGTATCAGTGGTTACTGAAACATTCCTGTTAAAGCACCGGATTCCACCCACCCCCCCCCCCGCCACCCCCCAATCTCTGTCCTCTAAATAAGAATAATAAGTCCTCTGAGACGGGAGTTATCCTCGGCAGGGTGGGGTGGAGAATATTCCAATTACTGACGGCTGTCGTTCCAATATAAAAATGTGCTCTCCTCGCTCCTATCCAAAATCCTGCTACCGACCTGCCAACAGCAGGGCATCGAGAGCACGTCCCGGTACGGTGGGAGATGTGTTCTGATTTATCTGTGCTCTCTCACCTTGTCCCCTGAGTGACCAAAGCTGGGCATATGCAAAATGGCTGGCTTGGTTTAGAAATACAAACGGAGACCCTGAAACAGTTGACTTATTGGTAATTAGACCACACTGGTATTGAACCCGTGACCTCAGTCTCATTAGAGCTGCATTTGGGCCAACTGAGTTGACCAGAAACAGATTCAAAACAGTGAGTGATAGAGGTCTTTGGTGCAGGGTCAAAGGCCTATTTACACTACCCAATATCATAAGTGGCTTCTTTCTCTGCCATTTGAAAGGGGCGGCAACAGATGAAAATGGCCATATGGATAGGTCACTGCTCTCTGCTTCGTATATGTGACTTGTACAGCATTGCTATTCTGGCCAACTCCCACCTTCCTTTAACTGCATTTCCGCGCAACTCAAGGGTTAAGGGAGAGAGAGACAAGTGTTTTAGCAGGACTTCACCCCACCCCCTTTTCAGTTGCTAATGGCTAATAGTAACAAAAACACTGGGATTAAAGTCCATTTCTTTCGGAATGGTTTCCTTTGAAATGACACCCTTAGATTTAAAAATATCCGCGGTTAATCATTATGTTCGCTCTTTGCTTTGCAAGGAGATCTCAAAGCAGGTGACTTGTCTTCATTTTGCGTAGAAAAGGAGTCAGCTCCCAGTGGTCGCGCAGGATAAATGGAAAAGGCAGGTCTCGAGGATGATGAGAGACACTCAGTGTGAAATCAACAAAATGGCAAAGAAAGAGCCTCCCAGTATAACCGGATTTTTTTCATGGGATCACACTGACCTTCCAGGTCAGTGGGAAGAGAATGGATTCTGTGATCATGACTAGCCATTTAATAAAGGTAGGTTACTGCTTCAGACCACACCCAAAGTAAAGCTTAAAATGTGAAAAAAAAAAAAAAAATCTCACAGTTTTAAAAAATGGTGAGGTCATGTTTAAAATGATCTTGGGAGGCCTTTCTAAGTGTGCTGGGAAGTGCAAAAACCATAAAGAAAAATACAGAATAATTTGATTCCGTAAAAATTTATCATGATCACTTATGTATACCAAATACTAAATAATATTCAAAAGCAAACGGGAAGACCATACTTTTGGTACCTATGAAAGAGTTAATCACAAGATATTTATGATGCATATGGAAGATTTCATAAAGCATTTAGAAGTCAACAAGAAAAAGAGGAACAAGTTAATAGAAAACAGACAAAAGAAATGAACATCACTCTACATAAGAAGAAATGTAAATAAATGGCCAGTGAACCCATGAAAAACATATCGAACCTCCCTGGTAAATGTCAAGAGTTGCACATTTAAACAACTGAAAGTTAATTTTTCTTCCAAAAAATTGGCGAAGATAAAAATAAAAATGCTGGCAGTGTTGCAGGGAAATAAGTATTTTTTTTTTTAATACCACTTGTGGCCATGTAAATTGCTGCAACTTTTCCAGAGGGATATTTGGAAATACAGAAGAAAAGCCTTGAAATTGTACTGTGCTGTGACCCATAAATTCTACTTGTAGGAATCAATCTGAAAGGAATAATCAAGACTATGTGCAAAGATTTTGCGTTTAGAATGTTGATCAAAGCACCTTTATAATAACTAAAAATTGGGCACAGCTTAAGTCTCCAACAATGGGGAATCAGTTAAATGTATCATGGTATGGGTGTATGATGGAACTTCGTGTAACTTTAGCATGTGGTAGAAAAAAATTATATTTAATGTCAAGGAGAAATATTCACTATTATCTTGTTCTGAAAAAAAAGTAGCTTAAAATTATATCATAAAGTTACATGTTATAGATGCACAGGAAGATAGGGTAGAATAATATATATCATATATATCAAAGTATTAAAAACACTTTTCTCTAGGTGTAGGAATGATAGATATTTTTATTTTTATTTAAAAATTTTTGTAATGTTTATTTTTGAGAGAGAGAGAGACAGAACGCGAGCTGGGGAGGGACAGAGAGAGCGAGACACGTAGGATCTGAAGCAGGTTTCAGGCTCTGAGCAGTCAGCGCAGAGCCTGACGCAGGGTTCAAACCCATGGACCATGAGATCATGACCTGAGCCAAAGTCGGATGCTTAACCGACTGAGCCAGCCAGGTGCCCCAGGAATGATAAATAATTTTAAAATGTCTCCTTTTATCTTTTTCATGGTTGGTTTTTTTGCTTTAGAGTGAACATGCATTACTTACAGGACAAATGACAAAGCAATATAGTTTGTTTCAAGTATCATAGCTATAGCACAGTTTAATCATGGAGATTAAATAGGACAATGTAGAAGCAAGTTCCTAACACAGGATTAGAAAAATAAGGGGGCCTCGGTACTGAAGAGTTGGATTTGAATTTGAATCTGAAAAGTTACCACGTAGTCCAAGAACTCGTAGCACTCTCTGTTAAAGACTGACCTCCCTAGACGGTGGTTTGTATGTAGTCCCAACCCATTTGGTTTCTTTGGCTTTGCAGCTAGACTTTCTATGTCAGTGGTTCCTACAGAGCTCCGTAAGATGTCAGGCAAGGAACAGAGAAAAATAAATAAATTCCAGCCTGTCATCTTAAGTTGATCTCTATCATATTCATCTTCTCCACTCTACTGGGAGGCATGCTGGACTGTGACCCCTTCTTTAAGGTGAGCTGAGGCAATGAGTCTTCCTCCACAAACATTCCTGAGCTCAAGAGCATTTGCTGTATTGTCTGTCCCGCTATGCAAAAGTAGAAATTACACACATGCCTCCAAAACATCAAAGTGAAGCCCAAAGCTGGTGAACTACGGATTGATCACGGACCCCCCTGGAGTATGCTTTGGACGACCTCAGGGAGAAGCGTGTTCGCAGGTGAAGGGCGCGCTCAGGCGGGGAGGCACGGGGCTGTTTTGGAGCCTGGTTCCCCGTGGAACCCCATGGATTCCCCTGGGTCCTTGGGAAATAAAAGAACTCTATATGGGAATGGAAAATGGCACTCTGTATAAAGGGTCCCTTTAAGATTTGGGGTGTAGCACAGCACTTCTGTGGGATCACTTTGACAAGGTCAAAGTTGTGTGCATGTGCTTACACGGTGCACTAGTGGTTCCTGTAGTGGGGTGTTAGGAATTAGAGGAAGATTTTTCTTTATATCTGTGGAGTATGGTGTTGGGGGCATTGCCGGTGTCCAAAGCACACAATGGCAGTCCTTCTGGTGATGGAGAAGGAGGATGGAGAAAAGAGTTTGGAGGAGAACTCCACACTAGAGCCGTCAGGGCTTATTTCTGTGCATGGCAAAATCCCCTCAAGAGGTCCCAGACATAATTCTGGGGAGCTTGTTAGGAAGTTGGATATTCCATTAGAGCAAGCAGAGTAGAAAAACTCAGCAAAATATGGATTGCAACTATTCATGTAACTTCCCTTTAAACCCAGAGCTTAAGTGCCCTGGGAAAACGTGTCTTACATGGACAAGTGTTCATTTCTATGATTAATTCAGCTGGCTAGAGCTTGGTACTAATGAGACCAAGGCCAAGGCTATTGGCTCTATCCCCATAGGAGCTGTTAGAGTCTCATGGCTCGAACACTGAGGTGACACCCTTCACCCTTGCACATAGTGGGGATTGGGTGAGAGAGTATGATGTCTGACTCCGCTTTTAATGCTTTTCCAACCCCCACGCTTTCCCCTCTAACACAATGCCACCGCTGAGCGCACTCGCACTTGGGATTTTGTAACATGACAATCTAATCAATGATATTGTCTCCGGAGCCACACTGCACTTGAAAAGCAGGAGCTGCCCAAATTAGAGACATCGCAGGTTACTCTGTTAGCTAGTCACTTCAATGGTTACAGGTTGCTTTACCAATCGGTTTTCACAGACAAATGCAGCTTGAAAGAAACCATGCCCAGGTCACCCTGCAGCCTGAGAGTTTGGGATCTTGCATAAAATAAGCCTATGTTCCTTCTCCACCTTCCAAGAAGTCGTTGGCAATCTGTAGCCATGTACATTTGGAAAGGAATCAAGTTGGATGCTTTGCCTGGGGCCCCCGGATCCTCTGCCTTGCAGAGTTCCCTCCCTTTGGTCTGAAGCCTTCCAGCCGGGGCTTTAATTACCCCCACACCTTCTCGATCTCTGTATTTATCAGGATTGTTTGACTTGCGCGTGACTGAAACTCAACTCAAACCATCTTTACCAACTCACATACCTGGGAAAGATACCAGGTTTATCACAGAATCTAAAGAAGAGCTGCAGAGATCGGAGTCTTAGAAATCGGAACTGCAATACAACCCTACCAGAGACTTTTCACTTTCTTTCTTTCTCCTTTTCTCACCTTGGCTTCTTTCTGAGAAAGGTTTCCTCTGTGCGATAGCCAGCATCCCTAAATGCACATTCTCCTGGGTTAGCAAACACCGCCGTTAAACCACCTTCTCCAGGGGCGCCTGGGTGGCTCAGTCGGTTAAGCGTCCGCCTTCGGCTCAGGCCATGATCTCACAGTTTGTGAGTTGGAGCCCTGCGTCGGGCTCTGTGCTGACATCTCAGAGCCTGGAGCCTGCTTCAGATTCTGTGTCCCCCCCACCGGCCCCACCCCTGCTTGTGCTGCGTCTCTCTCTTTCAAAAATGAATAAACATAAAAAAATAAAAATTAAAAAAAAACACCTTCTCCAGAATCTTTATGGTAATCCAAGAGAAGGGCTCCCCTATGCCCATTTCTTAGACCAAACATTGTTTGCTGAGGGATTGAAGTACTAGGATTGGCTGGGTCCAGGCCACGTGTCCATTCCTCTGGATTGTGTGTATGTGTTGGGGGATGGGGGGAACAGGGAAATTATTTTTTTTTTAAAAATGGAAAAACATGGGAATTGTGCAGATCTAAGAAAAATAGTTATGGCAGTTCTTGACCTTGTTGTCCAAGAAAACAATGGAATCTTCCGAAGAAGCCCAGAGTCATACAAATGCAAATCAGAGGAGAAAAGAAGCCTCTTTTCGCTGAATTTGGAATTTAATTTTTTTTTTTTTTTATGAGAGAGAGAGATAGTGGGGGAGAGGGGCAGAAAGAGAGAGAATCTCAAGCAGGCTTTACACTCAGCATAGAGCCTGATGTGGGACTCGATCCCACGACCCTAGGATCATGATCTGAGCCAAAATCGAGAGTCAGGTGCTCAACTGAGTAAGCCACCCAGGCACCCCAGAATTTAATTGTTATATTGTCATAAGGACTATCATTTAGGTCCTTCTTTAATGGGTAAGAAAAGTAATTCACCGATAATTGAGGTGAATTGCCCCAGACACATTGCCCAATGAGTGCATAACTGGACAAAAACCCAAAGCTCCTACATCCAGGTTTGTTATTTTTTCCTGTGTTGGCCTGCCTTCAACAGACTGGTTCGCAGACTCAACGGTGGGAATTTAAGAGTAGTTGAAGGTCAGCCTTGATGGTCTTTACATCCCATTGCTAGGGCAACTCCCTTTTCTTGCCTCCAGATCTGTAGGCACATCTGCTTTTAGAGGTAAATGGAATATGTGGGGCCAGTCAGTCATGGACCTCAGACTCAAAGTGAATCCAGGCCTCCTTGTCTTATTGGTCAAGTGGGCTTTCTTGGGTCACAGTGTCTGGGCAGAAGGAAAGGAAGGGAGAAAACAAAACTCAAACCCAGTCTGGGGCTCCACTTCTACCTAAGATGTAGATGGCCACAGAGAACATTGCTTCTGGCCTGACAATGAGAAAAAGCTGGATAATTGACAAAATCATGACCTTTTTTTTGAGCTTATTAGAGAGCTGAGGTCATAGAGCAACCCAACTGAATTCCATTGTTGGAGGGTAGTAAGCCCCTCCCGGGAGACATGAGGACACATGAAGAGGTAGCATCCATAAACAACTGAAATTTTTAGCAAATTTCTCTCCCTCTCTCCCTTTTTTAAGTAGGCTTCATAGCCAGCATGGAGCCTAACATGGGGATTGAACTCATGGCCCTGAGGCCAAGACCTGAGCTGAGATCAAGAGTCAGACACTTCACCAGCCCAGCCACCCAGATACCCTGTTAGCAAATCCGTAAAGACCAAGCGTGGGCTGATGTTACTTGGTAGTTACTTGACCACGGACAGTGTGCTGGGCATTGAGCAGAGTAGGATCTTTTCCAAAGGGGTCAGCCTGGTTTGGACCCTTTTCCTTCTACAGCACTGAAGGTGGGTGTATCGGTTCTGAATTGTTGTGTAAAAAGTACCCTGTAATTTACTCCTTTAAGTAACTGAAAAAAGCAAACGTTTATTGTCTCAGGTTCTGTGAGTCAAGATTCCTGGTGCAGCTTAGCTGGGGATTTCTGGCTCAGGGTCTCTCCTCAGGCTCCAATGAAGGCATAGATCAGGGCTGTGATCATCTCAAGACATGACTGGGGAAGGATCATCCAAGCTCACGCACCTGGCTGTTGGCAGGGCGTAGGTCCCTACGGGCAGCTGGTTAGAGACAGAAGTTTTTTTTGCCACGTGGGCTCTCCACAGGGAAGCTCAAAACATGGAAGCCGTGGGTACGTGGGTAAGTGAGAGAGCCAGAGAGGATACCCAAGAAGGAAGCCCCAGGCTTTTGGTCACCTAATCGCAGAAGGGACATCCCATTATTTCTGCTGTGTTCTGTTCATTAAGAGTGAGTCACTGGGTCCATCTAAAACTCAAGGAAAGGGAATTCCACAGGGACATGCATACCGGGAGGCAGAAACTTTGGTGGCCACCTTAGTGGCTGCCTACCACACAACAGAAGACTGTATTTGGGGACCCATGGCTAACTGTTACACCCTTGGGATAGGAGGTCGTAAGCAGGAGCGAAAAGCGTTACAATGCCAAGCTGTGCAAGGAGCTTTGATAGGAAAGTTGGAGCCGTTAAGTATCAAGGATTTGAGACTTGATTGGGTTAGGGTACAAATTCACCAACAGCGAGGGAAGAAGGAACACGTGTCACATGCTTCATGTTATGTCATTAAATTATCAAGTAAACCCATGAAGACAGTATTAGCCCCATTTTACAGAGGAAGAAATGAAAGCCTGGAGAAGTTGAGTATCTTCCTCAGGATTACAAAGGTAGAGTGATGAGGGCTGCACAACTCTGGAAATACACTAAAAACCATTGGATTATACAACTTAAAACAGATACAATCTATGTTTGTAAATTATATCTCAATGAGCTATTAAAAAAAAAAAAGAACATGTAGCGGAATGGAAATTTCAGACTTCGTTGTTTTTAGCTCGGTATTAGTCAGCTCAGGCTGCCTGACTAAAATGCCACCGAGTGAGTGGCTTTGACAACAGACATTTATATTCTCAGTTCTGCAGTTTAGCCGTCTGAGACCAAGGTATTGGTATGTTTGGTTTCTCCTGTGGCCTTTCTCCTGGCTTGCAGATGGCTGGCTTCTCCTTGTGTCTTTTTTTTTTTTTTTTTAATTTTTTTAACGTTTATTTATTTTTGAGACAGAGAGAGACAGAGCATGAACGGGGGAGGGTCAGAGAGAGGGAGACACAGAATCTGAAAGGAGCCCGATGCGGGGCTCGAACTCACGGACCTCGAGATCATGACCTGAGCTGAAGTCGGACGCTTAACCGACTGAGCCACCCGGGCGCCCCTTCTCCTTGTGTCTTTATACACAGCCCCTCCTCTGTGGGCACACATCTCTGGTATCTCTTTGCGTGTCCACAGCCCCTCGTCTTATAAGGATGAAAGTCAGATTGGATTAGGACCCCACCCCTACGGCCTGATTTTAACTTAATGACCTCTTTAAAAACTTTATCTCCAAATATGGCTATATCCTAAGCTACTCGTGTTAGAACTTCAACATATGAATGGTGGGGGCGAGAGGGGTACAGTTCAGCCCATAAGAGACGCCAAAGCTTACGCTGTTTTGTATATACTTTTTCCGACAATAGAAATCTATTGTATTTGTTAATGAAATCTGCTGATAAACATTATCCTGGCTTTATTAGTATAGCATTTGTTTTGTTCGGTTAAAACAGTATAGGGAAAATTCTAATTCATCCAGATAAGTATTTGCAAATGGTAACCATTTTAAATTAGCTCCTATTGCAATCTCTAGATACTCTTCAAATAAATTGATGCAAAGCCCAAAAGAGGAATAGTTGGATTTAAAACAAAAATTAAATTGAATTACTACCAATATTTAACATCTGTTAATATCATTTATCACAGAGAGAGAACTTAAATAAAAAGCATCCAGAATGCATTAAAAAAACGCTAAAACTATTTGTAATGTGAGGTTATCACGAGTTTTGTCGAGGAGACACTCATAGGCGTAGGTTTTTAAATATTTATCTATTTTGAGCGCGCGCGCGCGCGCGAGAGAGAGAGAGAGAGAGAGAGAGAGAGAGAGAGAGAAGGGGCAGGGGAAGGGCAGAGAGAGAAGGAGAGAGAGAATCTCAATCGGGCTCCGTGCTGTCAGCACAGAGCTGGACGTGGGGCTCGATCTCATGAACCATGAGATCATGACCTGCGCTGAATCCAAAAGTTGGTCACTCAATTGACTGAGCCACCCAGGTACCCCAGGCCGAGGTGTTTAAAAAGTCCAGGCACACGAGTTAACTTGTTGCTGTTCTGATCTGTTAAAATTTGACATAGGAGACATTTGAGCATGTGTTTCCCTTGTTTTAAAGGTAAAAATAGTTTTTAAAGGTCCTTGAATCAAACATTTGTGGGACCCCAGCGCAACTCAGGGTTCAGGGGTACGTGGTTTGAAACTACCTGCAATGTACCGTAAAGCTCTCACACCTCCGGGGCCATTCCCAGCTGACCTGGGGGGACCTGTCTGGTGTAGACATGATGGGCAGCTAGATGCGGTTTCAGACCCTGGCTCCTGGGCTTGTACCAGCTGCCTACAGAACAGAAAACCCACTGAGGGAAACACCAGGCGTGTGCTGCAAGAAAAAATTCCTAAACACTCCTTTCTGGGTTGGAAGAGTGACTGGAGAATCCCTACTATCTGCTCTCCAGATCAACCACAAACCTTAGCATTCCTCAGGAAGAATCGAATGTCACTTAAAACTGTCTTTTTGTCTGCTTCCTCCCTCAATTAGAGAAGCCTTTGTAGCGCTAAGACCAAAGGAGCCCATAAAAAGGGCTTATTTACCATTTGGCACTCAGACGAAGCCAGAGTCTCCCGCTCTCTCCCTCGTTCTTGTTTATTCTCCCTCCACAGCCCTCTTGCCTGTCTTTTAAGCCAATTAAGGAAACGGCAGATTTTGTTCAAGTGCCGCAAAAGTTGTTCTTTTTCGAGTATTGAGTTTTTCAGTCAGCAAGGAGAGGCCAGCCAAGACCCCGTTATCTCAAAGACAAACAAAAGCAGCTAATGGGGGGCGGTGGTGGAAGGAGAGAGGACATTCTGGACGCTTTAGTAATTCTTTGGAGGAGACAACATGATTTCATGCCGACTGAATCTGACGGACTGGATCCTTCCGGTGAGGAAATCTCCCTATCACACAGTCCTTCTCCACTGGATGGCAACAGAGAGCCACGGACGCCTTTGTCCCCGTTCTGGAATAACTTCACCTCTTACCTTGCTGAAGTTTAAAATCCCCTCTGTTGATTGAATGGAATAATACCAAGAAGTTTGCTCAAGAAATGTCTGCTTCTTGGCTGTTTAGACCCTACTGCCCACCCTTTGCCCTCGTCCCACATCTTCACGTGCGACGGTGGCCATATTTGTATTTTTCATTACTAGGAACGTATACTGGGTATGTACTGGCACTCACGTTTTAGCCTCCGGGAGAAACTGCCAAGCAGCATTTTCCTCTTTCTCTTTTGTACAGGAGGCCTTGTGCTTCTTTGAAAATCTTTTTTTGTGGTTCGTTTTCAATTGAGAAGAACCGAGTAGACAGCCTCGCTGGGTATGAAATCGTCTGTCGACTCCCTGCAGACAACAATTTGACCTGGCTCCCGTCAGACTCTAGGCCAGGGGGCTCCTGGGAACGTTGTTCCCTCCTGGCTTAGTCTGATGACTGAGAGGGCAACTCGGGGTTTTGTGGGAAGTGTGGGAGAAGAGCTGGAAGGCTCAAGTGCCTTCCAGCTCAAGGGAGACAAAGCCTGAGGTATAAAGGGTACACCAAGCCCTGTGGACGTTGATGCTGTCCTGGGATATAATTCATGATGTAGTTCCAAAAACAGAAAAATTGCTGAGAGGGAGCTGGAGCATGATGGGGAAGGAGGAAAAAACAGGGGCTTCCTGTAGCCACGTTGCCAATTTGAAGTGGAAAGCCCTTTGGTTCTGTGTACAAGGGGTAAGTGTTGGTGCCACTGGCTTGCCTCTCATTTAGGAAGGGAGAGAAGGGAAAAGATAATTAAAGGAGAAAGAGAAGACAAAACAAAGAGGAAGAAAGTTTTGAGTGGAAGAGTGATAGAAGGTTGTCATAGTGCAGCTTGCCCACTGATGCTTTTAAGACAACCCTAGCTGGAACCCGCATAGCCTTCAGCTGTGGGATCAGTGGTCACTTACCTGGCCCTCTGCCCGGGTTGTGTGTAGGGCACACCAAGAGCCAGATTCTGACCCCTGGGAAGTCAAGGTGGCCATGATCTGGCTGGGGGAATCCAAATGGCTGATGGCTGCACAGCTCAGAATCCCCTGGTCTGGGGCTCAGAGTACGAGCTCAGAAAATGTCCCCAAAGAAGCGTCTGCTTAGCTGGGAACCAATCTGAATGTTCCCCTGGATTCCACCTCACGTAGTGTCAGCCACTGATCGTCCCTTTAGCCTGGAGCTCCAAGGGAAGGGTGGGGGCCAGGCAGGAGGGCCCCTGGCTGAGGAGGCATACATGAGCAAGAGACCAGGAGAAAGGAGAATGCTGGGGTGCGAACATTCGGGAGGCTCTTGGGTGGAGAAGCCCAGATTCTTCAAGGCAGGGACTTCTCTGGGGACATTTGTTGAATCAAACCTAATATAATCTCATGTTGGATCAAATAACACTACTTTGTATTTATATAACCTTATATAACAAAACGAAAGCGTGTTCTTGGCTAAGAACACACTGAAAGACAAGAGAGGGAACTCGTAAGAAGATGACAGAATTTGGTCTTGCTTTGGGACCAAATAAGAAATCGTTTTTGTGTCTCCACGCCAATGATACCCACTTATCGTGTTTGAAGCATTTTGGATTTTCTGAATGTTTTGGTGGCCAACGTTTCTTCATTGCATGACTAGTAGTATTGAGGTCAGGGGATGACATAATATGTGTTCCTCAGACCATTTGATATTCCTGACTTGATCGCTGAATTATTTTTGTTCGCTTCAACCCTCAGGAAGAATAATACTACATATTTGTGCAAGACTTAACACGTTGGGAAGCCTGGTCATACCCACTACCCGCTTTGCTCCATATAGGAGTTCTGAGGTAGGGAGGGCACTCCTGGTGGTCCTAATTCACCAAGTGCAGCTATCTGGGCCCAGACACAATTGAGTAACTTATCCCCGGTCTCCTGCAAGATGCCGAAAGAGTAGGGAAGAGGTCAGGTCTTCCGTCTCCCAATCTAGCGCCTTACTTTTTGGCTTGACATTTTATAAAAAAAATAAATGCTTTATGCTTATAAGATGCCTTATTAGGCATCGCCCATTGATTTTACTTTTTAGCTTCGGAGTCATTCTTAACTTTCTGTACTCTATAAAGTAACCCCAGAAAATGTGACATCAGAAAAATTGTCATGAGGCGGGCCATGGGAAAACCGTAGACGGATTCCTTCTTCTCGGTGCTAGAGCAAGCCTCCTAACGTGGGCAGTCCTGGCCGGGTATTTACCGCTTTCCTCCTGCTGTGACAATTGTTTCGTTTTTCTTCGACATGGCTTTTGTGCATCTCAGAATGACGGACGAGACAGTCAGCGAAAAGAATTTCTGCTTAAGCAAAAGAATCTGATGGCTCGAAGTCAGAGGCTTTTACCCGATGATTAGAAGGGGGAATACTTTTTAAAGGTGAACCCGTATCAGGTGTCATTATCCGGAAGAATTCTTTGAGTATGTCTTGATAATTTTCGATGTAATGAGTTTGGGAAATCTCTGAAGCCATTGAACTACACTGACAGGCAGCAAAAGGGTTTCAAAACTCTTCCTCCAGCTAGCCACTTTTTGGTTGCTCTCCTTGTTCTAAATCACCCAGATATCCAGTGGGATTTAAAACTGGCCCTAATGGAACCTCTAGCAGCAAGACTTCATTAGACTAACCCTCATTTAATCTTCTCTTGTAAGATATTCCTAACACCGGGTCCCTTGGCAAACGCCCTAAAGAAGTTTCATTTCAATAATATTGCTTTGTATTTATATAACCTCTATATCTAAGGAGCTTAAAAACACTTATGGCCCATGCTTCATTACTTAGTTTAACCAAAAAAGAAAGCCAACCCATTTCATATTAACAAATTTAAGCTCTCCCTTTGGAGATAGGTAATAATCATAACACTTTGTCTGTATGACACGTTTCTCTTTCAAGAAGCTCAAAGTAATTTGAACAGCTGAACTGCTGGAGGAAATAAAGAACAGATAAGGAGAGTGCTTGGTTTAAAGTAACCCAGCAAGGGGCGCCTGGGTGGCGCAGTCGGTTAAGCGTCCGACTTCAGCCAGGTCACGATCTCGCGGTCCGTGAGTTCGAGCCCCGCGTCGGGCTCTGTGCTGACTGCTCAGAGCCTGGAGCCTGTTTCCGATTCTGTGTCTCCCTCTCTCTCTGACCCTCCCCCGTTCATGCTCTGTCTCTCTCTGTCCCAAAAATGAATAAACGTTGGAAAAAAAAAAAAAAAGTAACCCAGCAAAATGGGGGCAGAGTGTAAATCGTCGACAGGACTTCTGACTCTCCTGTCACCCCTCCATTAACCCTGGTTACAAGTATGATGACAGCGAACTTTTTTAAAAGTGGAAGTTGACATCCTGTTGTGGTTCCTTGTTACAAATCTGTGCAGTTTAATTTTTTTCTCGACTAAAGGGAAAAGTCTCTAAATCCTGCCTTTGCTTCTGGATGGGAGGTTGACTTCTTTATCTTTATGTCCTGGTTAGTTCTGCTAAGGTGTTTGCAGAGATAGTGCAGAACGTTATGCATGGTGAAGTCCCAATTAACCCAGGACTTTGGAGTGAGCATTTTAGTTCTTTGAATCAAGTAGTTAAATGAATGTTACCTAGTAAACCCTTCTTGTTTCAATGCTTGTTATATGTCCCTCTAAAATCTGGAGGCTCTGTCTTTGATGATTCAGGCTCTCAGAGTTCTCCCCATCTGGGCCGTGGCTCTTCATTGTCGGAACTGCTGATATATCAAATGTGAGAAGTGGGAAATGGCCATGTTCTGATCTCTGGACGTACCCTGGAGAACCGCTGTGTGTTTGACATTTACTTGTCCCTCGACCCCTCTTCTCTCTTCCCTTGGTCCAGTTCTTCCAGAGGCTTGGCTGAATGACTCCTAAATTCACATGAATTTGACATGAAGAGGTACGTAGGATGTAGGGACTGTCTGTGGGTACCAGGAGCACTGCAAGTTGCCGATCTGGGATTCCCAACCTTTGTATGTTTCCCCTTCGCACCTTTCTTGGGAAAACTCGGAATGCATTTTGGGAAAGGTAGAACTTTGTATTGCTCATTCTTTCTCTGTATTGTATGTCTTTCGATTGAAATACATTTGACATACAACCTTGTGTAAGTTCATGGCATAGAACGGTGTTGATTTGATACATTTGTATATTGCAATATAATGCCATTGTAGCATTAGTTAAAACCTCTATCCCATCACACAATTATCCTTTCTTTTTTGTGGTGGGAATAGTTAAGATCTAGTCTCAAAGCAAGTTTGATGTTTATATCCATATTGTATTTTTTAAACTGCCGTTGATGATTGATCTTATATCCTGTGCCCTGGAGCTGCACAATTTCTATATTTATCATGGAATTTGGGGGTGGGGGGAGGGAAGTAATACATCATCAGTCCCTTATGAGGAACACTCCAGTGCCCCCTAAGAGAAATCTATCTCCCCAGTTCCCTTAAAAAATGTGAGCTGGTGCCTCAAACACAGCCCGACAGGTAATTCCTTGCGGGAAGCAAGTGACCACTCTTGTATTCTCAGGGTGAGTTTTCTTGCCCCAAAGTAGTCTGATTTAAGCTGAAGGGAAATGGAAGCTGAGAGATCAGTTGTCTGGAGACTCCAGGCTTCTTAGAGCAAATATTCCACAGCAGAGACCTCTGGGCTGCTTGGCGCAGATATGGCAACCTGAACTTGGCCCCCGTCTCAGAGCGCATATGGTGTTCCAAGTCAAGATCACACACAGCAATATACCATACTGTGCATGGGGAAAATATTTATGGGATAATAAATGTGAGCAAAGCATGTTTGTGCTCTGTGCATAATTGGCAGAAGAATATGTAGATGAACTGATTTCTTCTTTTCCCTTTTACAGAGCTGTGGCCAGATGCCCTCTCAGACATGCCTAAGAGCAAAATAGTCTTCAGCTCCAGGGCAAGGGATGAGGCCAGGGGAAGCGGCCACTGTCAGCTGGCTTAGGACTAATGCTTGTACAGGACACAGGGAATTCTATGTGTGGTCTGGCTGAACAAGGAACACGGAATGTTTTCCCTCTAAAACCGGATTGTATGTTTTTTTTCTATATGGAGTGTAGATCAACTCTGTGAAACAGGCTTTATGTAGACTCTTGCAAGCACCAAGAATAAAGTTAGCATGATAAGACCATTGTCTTGGCAAATATGGAAAAAATCCAGGCGAAGCTGCCCAATTCAGATTAACTTCTATGTTTGAGATGTCAGTCTCATTATTCGGGGATTTTTAGACAAAGAACTCAGAAAGTACTTTTTCACCCATACACTGCATTAGATACTGTATGATCATTCCAACATTACTGCAATGTCAAACAATTGCTATTGTGCCTTTATTTTTCAAGAGCTCATAGATAGAACAAGAAAGAAGTCTCAAAAAACAAACGCCAGAGGTTCGATTTTTTTTTTTTAAATTTCACTTTTGGTAACTCTTGTACGAGTGTACTAGTAGAGGGGCAGATTTGCGACATAAAAGAAATACGAGTGCTCAATCATCATTTGTACACGTGTTGTGTAGACTTTTAAATAAAAGTTAGAACTGGGGTTGCATTTCTTTTCTGTGAAACAAATCTCTTGTAGTTTTCCTGCCTGCTTGCTATTGTTCTGTAGTGGGTAGATTTCTCTTCACATTCTTTTTGCATTATTGTAACAGACAAGTCTAAGACACTGTCTAATGTTAATTCTACACGCTCCTGCCAATTATAATCAGAGCTAGTCAAAATAAACAAATTAAACAAATAAACATGTCAAAACATCTCTGAGTTAGCGAAAATAAGCCAAGTCTGAACTCTCCCGGTGTTTCGGCATAAATGATGGGCTGTGGGTTGTAAAACGCTCCATAACATTTTTTCACCTTTGCTAGGGGGAAAGTGGGTCAGTTTAGAATTACAGTGCAGTTCAACTTTGCGAAAGGGGTCTGTGACCGAAACCAAATCAAACCCAAATGTTGCTGGCTTTACCTAGGGTAGTAATGATCTGCCGCGTGCTCTAAATGCTTTAAAAAAGAAAGAAGGAAAGAAAGGAAAAGCAGTTGATTCTTTGCTGATGTGATGCCAGAACCCCTAAATCACTGGAGAGGTTGAACACAACGCAGGTGAAAATATACCAAAGGCGGATGTACATTTCAATATGAAACATACTGTCACTGTGACATTTCCCAATCAGCACATTTAAAATACTAGGCAATTAAGTTAGAAAGCTCTATTGGCTTCAAGAAGGAATATAAAACATGACTTTGCTACCCAAGTAGGATATCTTGGCCAGAGCTATGTTTAAATAATGAGGGGTATGAGGTAGAAGGGTGTGTGTGCGCGCGTGTAGTGGTATGTTAACCTCTAAAAATATGGAGAGAGGTTAGGGGAGAAGGCTGTCACTTTGGCAGGTGGTTCTCGTAAAAAGGTGATCTCTTGAAGTTCAAGCAATTTAAACATATCTACACCCACTCCTGGGCAGCATGCCGCAAGGCAGGTGATTCGTGCAAACCCCTGGGCGTTCTTTACATCACGAATACCGATCTGGCACCAGCTCTACGGCTGGGCACAGGCTGATGCAGGTGATCAGGGCTCAGTCTATATGCCTTCGAGGAATCGCCCTTGGTCCCCACAGGGACGTCGAAATGCTGGGTTTCAGGGGGAAGTCAGTGATGGGCAGCAAGGAGGAGCAAGGGAGACCAGGCTCCGACATCTCTTACTGTTGGAGTTTCACCTTTCACTTGTCAGGGAAGGGGATTCGGGTAAGGTTATACTCCAAGGAGAGGGGCTTCGCGCAGGAGTGAGAGGAGGGACCCTGGAAAGGGGCTGGCGGTGGAAATCATTGTGCCTTTGAAATGTTGTTTTCTGAGGACAGTATATAGAATCTTGGTTATTAACAACCTCTCACAAGACAGTTATTTTTGGAGTGGCCTCTTAGGAGGCAACCTCTTGGAAGTGAACTCATTTATTTTGCGTCTCACTGTCCTGCCATTTCCTGCGGAGAGAGGGGAAAAGTGAAACCACATGTTTTGAGGAGCGAATGGAGGAAATCCCTTCGAAGACAAATGACGACTCCTCTCCCCTGGCAATTAGTCAAACCTGGGCTTCAGGCCAGCCCAGGTGTTCCCGACTGTGTATAAATTTGCCAAAGAACAATGAAAATAGCAGCTGATTGTGCTGACAGATTCTTCTGGTAATTTCCTGTTGTTTGGCATCTTCACGTTACTTTCCCACAATTATGGCTGCTGATGAAGTCTGGGGCCCTTCGAAGCAATTTTCTAACTCTCTCCTTGCCCCTTTCTGTCATCCCAGCAGCAAGCAGCCCCTTACCCCCAGCCTAAAAGAAATGAAACAATCAAAATCTGAAACCGAGTTAAAAAATATTTCAGAGTTGTGGATATTTTTTCCCCCTTTCCCAGATGTTTGAATTTAATCCCCTTGCAAAATACATATTTTAATGAGTCTGAATTTAAAAGAGGGAAAAAATGATTTGCACCTGCATCATATAGAGTTTCTTGGCAACTGTAAGCTGGGATTCAGGTTCCTTCAGATTCTCCAACGTACAAGTTGGAAGATTTCCTTGTGTTGTCCGTGAGTATCTAATCTCAATGAAGCCGGGTCAGCTGGTCCTGCTGCTGAAAGGGATTGGACTGCCGCCCAGCACTGACCCAAAGGGGCAGCCCCAAATGGGATTGGGCGCCATTTTGATGGCTCTGGCCTAAACAAGCGCCTCTGCTCACCTACTGCTCCCCGTTTCCATCCCTCAGTTTAGGAAAAGGAAACCACTATGATGTGTGGGTGGAAGTTACATTTGCACCCAAAGCATTTGGGGTGAAATGAAAATAAGGGGAATTCCACAATTTTCTCAAATCTCCACATTATCCAATCTGTCAGGAAGCGATGCATATTTTCTTGGTTAGAGCAACTATGTAAAAGATTTTTTTTTTTTTTTTTTTTTTTTTTTTGGAGGGTCTGGGGAACTGGGGCTATTGTTGAGAAGCTGCCAAGAAGCTGGTTTCTTTCTCTTCGCTTCTCCCTTTCCTGGCCTCTCAAACCCCCAGAGGAGAAAGTAGACGTGAGCGCTACAACGTGGGTTTACAAAAGAGTTGCTTAGGATATATTAGACTAGAGAATAATGTATTGAATTTTTCTAAACAGGGCTCCGTGTCCCCTATTAATCAGGACTTCTAGTCGGGAGAATAGCAAACCAGATAGAAAATTCCAGGATAATCCACAGCCTTTGAGAAGAGGGGAAATCTCAGAGCCCTATCATGTCTGAAAAATGTTTTTGAGGTTGGCTTTGAAACAACTGTCAGTCTACTCTGTTCTGGATATACTTGCAGTAGAAAGGCTGCGTTTCTTTTCATTTTAAGGTGAGAACTGTGGGAAAAAAACTCATTCAAGTACAAAAGCAACCGGGAGACGTTTTTCTAGATTCCCAGACTCTTAAAAATAATAACGAAACATCCAGGGGGAGGTAGGATTGGAGGGTGTCGGAAATGACACGAGACATGGAAAATGCTGGTTATTTGTGACCTTTCGATAACCCTTCCGCCCCCACTTACGTACTCTATCGTGGATAAAAGGTGCTAGTTAGGTTTTTAGAAAAATACCTTTAATTCATGTTAATTCATACTCCCTTCATCGAGGAAGCCGTTCACTTATTAATTTTTTATCGGTTAACCTGTTTATTCATTGGTTTACACATCGTTGAACACCCTCCGTGTGTTGGATGTACTTCAAAGTATTTTCCCTATGCTAGTGACCATAGTTTAATCTCCTCTCTCCCCTTTTGCAACGCTGCTCACCCTAAAGGTCCAGGTCAAAGAGCACCTCCTCCACGCAAGCCTCCTTTCTTTACATTCCCGTCCTTATTAATCTTCATTTTCTCTATCTACAGCACACACGCATTCGCTCCAACGTATTGAGCGAGCACTTCAAAAGTGCATTTTGTGTTACAGGGAGGGAATACTGTGTTGATTAACACAGTCATGGTTCCCCGGCCTGGCGGATCTTGGAAGAGAATGGAGGCAACAGCCAGTGAGAAAATTAGGTACGATCTGGTATGCGAGATCCTGTGACGTGGGAGGCCACGGACCAAGGAAAGCAGCCCCGATGGGTAATGATGTTTAAGCTGAGGCTTGAAGGATGGGCAAGTAGCCAGGTGACTGGGTGTGCGGAAACGCTCCCGGAGCAGCATGAGCAGAGCAGCATGCTGGGAAAGGACTCGGGGAACAGGGCAAACTTCCGGGCCACACGTGGAGGGCAGGGAGGGAGGAGAGCGGTGAGGAACAAGGCCCAGAGGTAAGCAGAGACTCAGTCCTGAATGGCTTTTAAAACCAAGTGAGGAATGTGGACTTTAGGCGGAGGCGGGGCCGTGAAACGCTTTCAACAAGGAAGGGCCACGCCTGGATTTGTGCTTTAAAAGCTATCTCTGCCTGAGTGTTGGGGAACTGACTGGGGGCTGAGGCAGTGACAGCGAAGGTTGGCTGAAGTGGAGGTCACCTGATTTTGTGCTCGGCATTCAAAGGTTTGCTTTCTTTCATTGTCTGCGGGTATTAGCCTTTACTCTGTATCCTGATCACAAGCATCTCGAGACCGGCCACCATATTCTCTCCTCCTGTGCGCAACTGACAGTGGGCGCTCAGCAAATACGAATGGCAGTTGGATTGTATTTTTGTGCTGCTTTCTTTCCTGTCTGCCATTTCAACACCTATGGCAGTGCAATAGCCCTTTAGGGGGCAATAAACGGAGGGAGAATTTCGCTGGGTGAGTCTCATGACAGCAATTGCTGAACCTCAACTTACCAAGACAAAATCCACGCTTGCCTTCCTGCTCTCTTAATTCCCAAGCGAGAACGGTTGTGATTTTATGTGCCATATGCAGTTCCCGATATTAAGAGTCGAAGTACTTTTGCCAAAAGGCCGGGCAAGTTCTGCTTGGGGTTGAAAGCGGGGCTTATCAGGTTGGGTGGGAGGAGAGTGCTAGTACCGTGTGAAGGGCCACGGAGGCATAGATTGGTAGTTAATTCTCCGGTACTTCCCTGGAAAAGTGGTTCCCCTCCACCACCCACCAGGCACATTCCACAGTGTCCACCGGGGAATGTGACCCCGTTAGCACCGAGTATTTATGACCGACATTTGCCAGTGATTATATTAACAGCCAAATGATTATAACTCTACATGCAACTGTGTGTGTTCATCAGGGCGAGGTTGGTTAAGGACGAGAGACCATGCTGGAAATGAATATATTGTCTCTTGTAAATTGCATCCCTGTTACCAAATTGGCAATTTTGGTGATATACTTGTTAAAGGATGTAGAGGCAAAGAATGGAGTTCACTGGGAGGAACGTTGCACGGGTGAGGGTACTGAGGTGCAAGAAAGGGTTTGGCTTGGGCCACACATCTAGACAGCATAGTTGAAACTAAAACGAGGTCTCTTGGCTGCCAGTTAAGTGGTCTCTCCATGGTGCCCCAGGGCTTTTCCTCTATGTGTTTATGACCTTCATACAGTGCTTATTGGAAACTGAGCCTCAGGGCTTCATACTTATCTAGATATTTCCTCTTTCCTCCACTGCCTCGCTATCTCCCTGGGCACCCAAGGCTGCTGGTCTCCACAAAGGGTTGCAGGCAATGCCCACATTCTGTGGTTGTCCCTCCCACAATCGCTTGTCCCAGGAGCTCAGATCCAGAAGCCCAAATTTCAACTACGGGGAGGCTAGGGCATTTGGTGACCCTCCAAGCTTGTGCTCTGTTTTTCATAATGACCTCTTCCTCCACTCTCTATAGCTCCTTGGGTAACCTGTCTTAACTTCTGTCTGTCTTCACACGCTGGTAGCTGTGCTTCCCAATCTTTCATTAATTGGCCACATTCACAAATTTTGCAGTAGCCATATACATAGTGTATGCAGTGAGATCAACTGAGTGTTTTTTAAACTAAATACATTTATTCGAAAACTTTATAGCCGTACTATAAATAGATAACCAATATCACTGGCCAATAAAAAGCTGAAAGCGAACAATGTTATTAAGTTCTAGCTAGATTCACTAGCGTGCCGAAGGCTCTAAAGTTGAGCCTTGCTCTCTGTTTGTCAAAAAAGGTGATCAGCTAAAACCACAATGAGCTATCACCTGTTACAATGGCTATTATCAAGAAGACAAGAGATAACAAGCGTCCGCGAGGATGTGGAGAAAAGAGAACCCTCGTGCGCTGTTGGTGGAATGTAAATTGGTGCGGCCACCATGGAAACCAGTATGGAGGTTCCTCGAAAAATTGAAAATAGAATTACCACAGGATCCAGCAACTCCTTTTCTGGGAATGTAGCCGAAGGAAACAAAAACCCAATGTGGGAGAGATATCTGCACCCCCATGTTCATAGCAGCATTATTTACAATAAGCAAGACATGGAAACAACTGGAGTGTCCATAGATGGATGAATGGATAAAGACGTTGTGGTATCCATACGCATTTAGCTGTAAAAAGGAAGATATTCCTGCCATTTGTGACAACATGGATGGGCCTTGAGGACGTTATGCTAAATGAAAGAAGTCAGACAGAGAGAGAGAGACAAATACTGTATTTGTATCACTTAAATGGGGAGTCTAAAAACCAACCAACCAACCAACCAAGAAAACTAATGGTTACTTTTTTAACTAATGGATGGTTATCCGACCAACCTAAAAAAACTCATCTCATGGAAAAAGAGATCAGATTTATAGTTACCAGAGGTAAGGGGGCTAGAGGAGGGTGAATTGGAGGAGGGCGGTCAAAAGGTACTTATAGTTATAAATAAGCACTAGGAACGTAACGTCTAATATGACAATAGCTAACACTTCTGTATGGTGTATTTGAAAGTTGTTAAGAGAGTAGATCCCCAGAGTTCCTATCGCAAGGAAAACCACATTTTTCTTTTTCTTTCTTTTTTTTTTTTTTTTTTTGGCATTTTTTAAGGCGATGATGGATGTTAACCAAACTATTGTGGAAATCATTTCAAAATACACTGAGTCAAACCATCATGCTGTGTGCCTTCAACTTTCATAGTGTCGTACGTCAGTTATATCTCAATAAAAGTGGGGGGAAAGGATGATTTGCAAGTGGTAGAGAGGTTGTAAAAGCAGACTTTTCAATGATAAATGACAAAACAATGCCTGGCCGAGTAAGTACTCAATAAAGGTTAACGCTTATTATTGTTACAAGAATGATGTCAAGGGAAAAAGAGGACCATTCCAAGATGTTTGAGAATCCATGTCGTCACCGTGTCCTGCGGATTGTAAACCTGATGCTAAAGGCATTCAAATCAAGGGAAAGATCACTGAGAACCTGTATTTTCAGGAAAAGAATTATCATAACACCTTGCATTTCTAATGTGCTTTATTTCCCCCTCAGCTTGTGAAATTATATTCCATTTATGGTTTATGGGAAATATGAATAGGATTCATCACCAGAAGGAGAAAAGTCGGGAGAACACTGGCATCTCTATTTTGCTGAATTATTTATTGTTTCTTGCCGAGTAGCAGACTGCGTGCCTCTTGCCCTGCTATACATGGATTGGATTTGATTCTGTCCCCATGCAGTCTGGTGAGCTTATTTTAATAAGAACAACTTAATATCGCAATGATTCAGTGAAGCTTTTGCGTCCCTCTAGGACATTCCGCACTACACGCTCTGCACTAGCCTGGCTCTTCTGATTATTTTGGATGAGGAAACTAAGTTATCTTCCTAGCTTATGTGAGTAATCTTAGCATTGATATTTAAATTCAATCAGCGTGTGTGTGTGTGTGTGTGTGTGTGTGTGTGTGTGTGAAGTACCAAGACACTATGCTGGGCACCTTCAGGTCCATTATTACAATTAATCTTCAAAATAATCTTATGAGGTAGGCATTATTCCTATAAACTTATTTAAGAGATAAGAAAGCCAAAGAGAGGTTAAGTAACTCACCCAGGGTCGCCAGGAAGCAAAATGTAGGAAACGAGATTGCCGGCTGATTTGTGATTGAGTCCATACTCATTTCTAGCATGCTGGGCTGCAGGAGACTGTGGTTGGCAGCTGTCTGTCTTTCTTCCTCCTGGAGTCCTGCCTCTGTCTTTCTCTTTCCTCCCTTTCTCTTTTCCACCTATGCTTCCCTTCCTTCTGCTCTTCCTTCCTCCCTCCCTTCCTCCTTCCTTCCTTCCTTCCTTCCTTCCTTCCTTCCTTCCTTCCTTCCTTCCTTTCCTTTTTTTTTTTTAATGTTTATTTATTTTTTCAGGAAGAGAGAGAGACAGAGCGCAAGCAGGGAAGGGGCAGAGAGAGAGGGAGACAAAGAATCCGAAGCAGGCTCCAGGCTCTGGGCTGTCAGCACAGAGCCCGACGCGGGGCTCGAACTCAAGAACTGTGAGATCGTGACCTGAGCCGAAGTCAGTTGCCCAATGGACTGAGCGACCCACGTGCCCCATTTCCTTCCTTTTCTGTACTTTCATTTTTGTAGACTGCTGTGTCTCTGCTACAACGTAAAGTAGCAGGGACATTGCACAAAACTGAATCAAATTTATCCTCTTGGTTATTCAACTATCCGTGGAAAATAGAAAAGAAGGCTGAGTCCCCATCACTGTGCCAGGCAGGTGGCAGGTGCCACCCATCCACGTTTCAGACCTTATTCCAAAGAGCAGTTCTCTGTGCTGGGCATTTTCAGCTCCACGTTGCAGGCAGGGAAGCAAGTCTTCAAGAGGCTCTATGACTCCCTGATTGTATAGCATCAATGAGTGGCGGAGGCAGAATTTGAAGACACATCTGCCCGACTCCAAATCCCATCTGTTCCTGGTTGCATTATTTCTCTTCCTAATTAAATATTAGTTCGGGCCAGAATTTGGACTGTAAGAGAGGCCTACTGAAGACCATTTAATGGGGCCCCCCGGGTGGCTCAGTCAGTTAGGCGTCCGACTTCGACTCAGGTCATGATCTCACAGCTCGTGAGTTCGAGCCCCGTGTCGGGCTCTTGTGCTGACAGCTCGGAGCCTGGAGCCTGCTTCGGATTCTGTGTCTCCGTCTCTCTCTCTCTGCCCCTCCCCAGCTTGTGCTCTTTCTCTCAAAGATAAATAAACATTTGAAAAATTTTAAAAAAAGAAAGACCATTTAAGAAGAGGCAGAGGGGAGACACTTACAGTGCTGGGATGTGAGCAATTCCTCCCTCGTTGGTACCAGATGACCTAAATGATGGAGATAATGTAAGGATTGGTCAGGACATCTCAGCCCCAATTGTGTCGGGTGGGCTGAGCAATGAGAGCCATTGCATCTGGCCTGCCATGCACTGGCTGGTTCGGGACTGCGATTTCCCTCTCCACTGACCTCCCGCCTTCCCTTAGGAGGATATGATGCTGTTTGCTTTCCATCCTAAATGATTGTGGTTCTGTGAGCTGTTAAGGAGTCAACATGTTCCAGGCTCCCATGTTAATGGCGTGGGGATTAAAACTAAGCGAAGCAAGCAAGCCTTTGACAATAAATGAGTCTATTGGAAGTGAGTAGTGAGTGCAGAAGGGAGTGCGTGTTTCTTGCTTGTTTATTGACTCTGGTATTTTGGGCAAGTCTTTAAACTTTGGTTTGCCTCTGTTGTCCCTGCTATAAAATGGGAGATAACAGTAGCACGTGTCTCTTAACACGCAGAGGCGGTGAGAGGTTAATTACTTAATGCCTCAAAAATTCTTCGGGCTCCACGGCCAGGTCCGGCAATCGGAAAGGTTTTCTTCCCAAACCTTATCAGAGTTCTCTCCTGCTTGCTGAGGCTCAAATCTTAGTGGAGAATAGAAGAAACAAAAAAGGAGGGTGAAAAAAGGAGAAGACTTGGGACAGGAGAGGTTCACAGGAAGTTGCTGTCAGGAACGTTTCACGTTCTCTTAGATAAAGAGAAGCATCCAAAAGAAGATGCAAGGAGGGGCGCCTGGGTGGCGCAGTCGGTTAAGCGTCCGACTTCAGCCAGGTCACGATCTCGCGGTCCGTGAGTTCGAGCCCCGTGTCGGGCTCTGGGCTGATGGCTCAGAGCCTGGAGCCTGCTTCCGATTCTGTGTCTCCCTCTCTCTCTGCCCCTCCCCCATTCATGCTCTGTCTCTCTCTGTCCCAAAAATAAATAAACGTTGAAAAAAAAAATTAAAAAAAAAAAAAATTTAAGAAAAATAAATAAAAAAAAAAAAAAAAAAAGAAGATGCAAGGAGTCCGTTCGCCCTTGTTTTGCAAACTTCTATGCTTCAACTACTGCTCTTTGGAGAGAAGTAGATAAGCGGTCTAAACGTGTAGAATGCCAGTGCTCCCATCGTCTGGGGGTGAGGAGCATATTCGTTTTTGTAAATCTTTGAGTCTTCAGAGTAGACCCTGGTGCTTCCTGTCTCCCTGTGCCTCCCTCTCCCCTCATGTCATTGCTGGCCAGCGCTGGGGATATAGGCCACGCCTGAAGGGAAGAGCGTCATCAGCCCCGGGGACTTTGTTCTGTGGGACAGTTTTTCACTTAAGGACAAAGTCAGATCTCCTGCGACAGACTCCTGAAGCCAAGGTCCGGCTCTGCGCGGCCCCCCTCCCGCCACATCGTCCCCAGATTTCTACCCAGCCTGGTGACTGAAGGGTGAGGCAGAAAAAGAGAGCTGAATGCATTATCTTCTCTAATCAAAGGGAAACATATTTTGCTCTGAAGTTTTTGACGGTTTTTCAGACAGAATCAACAGCATTTTTATCACAGGACCCTATGAAGTCCCAGGTTTATTCCATCTTCACCTCTTACGCAAAGGATCCACCACTGTTTTGTCATAGAACATGAGACAACACAGCAAAGACGCTTAGATACCCTCCCTCGCCACGGTTTTGCCAAGGTACTAAATACCTCCACGTCAAAGAGGTTTTGGCAAAATAATTTGATGTCTCTGATATTCACAGCATATGAACATCTGCGTTCCCACAGGGCCAGGTTTTTCACACTTGATCTTAGCCAAAAGGCCGAGAAGCGATGGGGCCAGGTTTTTCCTTATGACCAAGAACATTTCTTTTCTGTCCCTCTGTGGGTCCGTGGACAGTGCATCAGAGGGGGAATGGGTGGGATTTGTGGTAGTGGCGGGAATGGGGAGGGATTACATGGCTGACCCAGTATAGCATTCCTAGGTTCCCATATATACTGGGAGTAGTGCTTCCTTCTGGCTGCTACGGAGTGAAAGGTATTTTTTCTCTCCGGCAGAAGAATAGGTTTATTAAGCCTTTTTTTTTTTTTTTTAATTGTTTTAAAGTATCATAGAAACCATTTTTTTCCCCCTGCACAAGCTCTTTTTAAGAATTATTACAGGAGGAGCCTAGATGGCTCAGTCAGTTGAGTGTCCCACTTTTGATATTGGCTCAGGTCATGATCTTGCGGTCGTGAGATAGAGCCCAGTGTTGGGCTCTGGGCTGACTGCATGGGGTCTGCTTGGGATTCTCTCTCTCCCTCTCTCTCTCTCTGTGCCCCTCTCCCGTTTGCGTGTACACACTCACTCAAAATAAATAAATAAACTTAAAAAAAATAACTGCACTGTCAAAATTGTTTTTTTTTAAAAAGAATTATTTATTATGTTTCAGGCGTACAACATTGTAATTCAACATCTGTATACATTATTAAGTTATCACTCCCCCCAATCTAGAGTTACCATCCATAACCCTATGACTGACCCCCTTTTATCCTTTTTGTCCATCCCCCAACTCCCTTCGCCTCTGGTAACCACCGATTTGTTCTCCGTACCTACGAGTTTGCTTTGTTTTCTCTGTTCATCTATTTTGTTTTTTGTTTTTCTTTTTAGATTTCACATATGAGTGAAATGGTACAGTATTTCTCTTTCTTCTTCTGACTTACTTCACTTAGCATAATATCCTCAAGGTCCATCTCTGTGGTCACAAATGACAAGATTTCATTCTTTTTTTTATAGCTGAGTAATATTCCACTGTCTATGTGTCTATATATAGATCACATCTTCTTTGTCCATTTGTCCACCAATGGACATTCAGGTTGTTTCTATATCTTGGCTACTGTAAATAGTGCTGCAGTATACATGGGGGTGCATATATCTTTTTCAATTAGTAGTATCATATTCTTAGGATAAATCCTCAGTAGTGGAGTAGTTGAATCATATGCTTCATTTTTTGAGGACTCTCCATAGCGTTTGCCATAGTGGTTGTACCAATTTACAATCCCCGCAGTGTAAAAAGGATTCTCTTTTTTTCCACAGCTTCTCCAAAATTTGTTATTTCTTGGGGCGCCTGGGTGGCTCAGGTGGTTGAGCGTCCGACTTCGGCTCAGGTCATGATCTCACAGTTCGTGGGTTCGAGCCCCGCGTTGGGTTCTGTGCTGACGGCCTGGAGCCTGCAGCCTGTCTCAGGTTCTGTGTCTCCCTCTTTCTCTCTCCTCCCTCGCTCGTGCTCTATCTCTCTCTTCTGAAAAATAAATAAATGTTAAAAAAAATTAAAAAAAAACCTTGTTATTTCTCGTCTTTTTGATAATAGCCATTTCTAACAGATATAAGGTGGTATCTCACTGTGATTTGATTTGCATTTCCCTAATCAGTAATTGAAAATCTTTTCATGTTGGCCATATGTATGTCTTCTTTGGAAAAAATTATTCAGAGCCTCTGCCCATTTTTTAATTGAGTTGCTTGGGTTATTTCATTGCTGAGTTGTATGAGTTCTTTATATGTTTTGGGTATTTACCCCTTATCAGATATGTGATTTCCAAATATTTTCTCCCATTAAGTGGATTGCCTTTCATTTTGATGATGGTTTCCTTCATTGTACAGAAACTTATTAGTCTGATGTAATTGTATTTGTTTATTTTTGCTTTTCTTTCCCTTGCCTTTAGAGTTGAATCTACAAAAACGCCCCTAAGACCAATGTCAAGGAGCTTATCCTGTATGTTTTTCTTTATGGTTTCAGGTCTTTAATGTAAAGTTAACTCTTTAATTCATACTGAGTTAATTTTTGTGTATGGTTTAAAATAGTGGCTTAGTTTCATTTTTTGCATATACCTGATCAGTTTTCTCAACACCATTTATTGAAAAGACTGCCATTTCTTCATTGTAGGTTCTTGGCTCCTTTGTTGTACATTAATTGTTCATATATGTGTGGGTTTACTTCTGGGCTCTCAGTTCTATTTCACTGATCTGTGTGTCTGTTTTTGTGTCAATATCAAACTGTTTTGATTATTAGAGCTTTGTAATCTGCTTTGCAATCATAAAGTACGGCACCTCTAGCTTTTTTCTTTTTTTCAAGAGTTTTTTTTTTTTTTTTTTGGACTATCCGGGATCTTTTGTGGTTCCATACAAACTTTAATGTTGTTTTATTACTAAGAAATATACCCCTGGAATTTTTAGAGGATTACATCTATAGATTGCTTTGGGTAGTGTGGACATTTTAATAATATTAATTTTTCCAATCCATGAAGACAGAATAGCTCTCCATTTACTTGTGTCTTCTTCAGTTTCTTTCCTCAGTGTTTTATAGTTTTCGGTGTATAGGTCTTTTACCCCCTTGGTTCGATTTATTCCTGGTATTTGATTCTTTTTGATGCTTTTGTAATTGGGATCGTTTTCTCAATTGCTGTTTCTGATAGTTTGTTATTGGTGCATAGAAATGTTCCAGGTTTCTGTATATTGATTTTGTATCCTGTGACTTTACTGAATTTATTAGTCCCAACAGTAGTTTTGGTGGAAGTATCATGTCATCTGTAAACAGTACTGTGTTATTCCTTTTCTTTTGATTTTACACCATTTATTTATTTTTCTTGCCTAACTGCTTTGGCTAAGACCTCCAACACGATGTTGAATACAAGTGGCAAAGATGGGCATCTTTGTTTTTATCCTGATCTTAGAAAAAAGCTGAAAGCTTTTCCCACTGAGTATGATGTTAGCTGTGGGTTTGTCATGTATGACCTTTATCATGTTGAAGTAAGTTTGCTTTATATCCACGTTGTTGAGAATTTTCATCATAAACAGATGTTGAATTTTATCTAGTGCATTTTCTGCTTCCGTTGAGGTGATCATATGATTTCTGTCTTTTATTTTGCAAACGTGGTGTATCGTGTTGATTGATTCGTGGATATTGAACCATCTTTGCATCCCTGGAATACATTACAGTTAATCGTGGTCTATGATCCTTTTAATGGATTGTTTAATTTGGTTTGCTAATATATCGCTGAGGGTTTTTGCATCTATGTTCATCAAAGATAGTGGTCTGTAATTTTCTTCCTTTTACTAATGTTTGTTTATTTATTTATATATATATATATATTTATTTTTGAGAGAGAGAGAGAGAGAGAGAGAGAGAGAGAGGATATGGGTGGGGGAGGAGTGCAGAGAGGGGGACAGAGAATCCAAAGCAGGCTTGGTGCTGACAGCAGAGAGCCTGATGTGGGGCTTGAACTCACTAACCATGAGATCATGACCTGAGCTGAAGTTGGACACTTCACCAATGGAGGCAGCCAGGCACCCCTGTAATTTTCTGTTTTTTTATGTTGTCCTTGTCCATTTTTGGTGTCAGAGTGATGCTAGCCTCATACAACGAGTTTGGACATTCCCTCCTCTTGAGTTTTTTTTGCAAGAGTTTGAGAGAATAGGTATTAAATCTACTCTGAATGTTTGAAAGAATTCACCTGGGTTCTGGGCCTTTGTTGGGAGATTTTTGTTTGTTGGGATTTTTGTTTGTGGAGATTTTTGATTACTGACTTGATGTCCTTACTAGCAATTGGTATATTCAGATTTTCTATGTCTTCCTCATTCAGTCTTGGAATATTGTATATTTCTAGGAATTTATCCATTTCTTCTAGGTTGTCCAACTCCTTGTATAATTGCTCGCAGCAGTCGATTTCTGTGGTATAGCTTCTCTTTCGTTTCTGAATTTATTTGAGCCCTCATCCTTATATTCCTGGCAAGTGTAGATAAAGGTCTGTCAATTTGGTTTCTCTTTTCAAAAAACCAGTTCTTTGTTTCATTGATCTTTTCTGTCGTCATTTTCGTCTCTATTCATTTATTTCTGCTTAATCTTTATTATTTTCTTCCTTCTGTTAATGTTGGGCTGGGTTTGTTCTTCTTTCTCTAGTTCCTTTAGTTGTGAAGTTAGATTGTTCATTTGAGATCTTTCTTGTTCATAGAAACCTTCTTAAAACTCCCCCATGGGAAGTCAGACTGCCGCTTACAGGACCCACCTCAGGAGAAGTCTCCCCCTTGTCCTAAGCTTTGTGGGTAAATGCTGGCCAAGAGCATCTGCATGCTAAAGTTGCCAGGGAAAGCAGCAGTTGACCTCTGGCATTTGTTTTGCAACTAACAAAGAACCAGGGGAAACTTTTCTGAAATGTTTGCTTCAGGGTACAGTGATGAAACCACTGTTGGCTTCTCTTAGAAAATTTGTTATATCTGACAGCAGAAAAATAGCTCCTTTTGGTTATAAAAAAATGAAGGAAGACTTTTATAAGGTCAGTAATGGGCAAAGTGATGACTTTAGCCTTTTTTCCTTGCAGGTGGTAGCAGGTACCCTGGCGGGAATGGCAGAGCCCGCCTGACTCGCAAACAAACCAGACTCCCCACCACCCCCCACCCCAGCCCAGCTGGGTAAGGTATGAGCATGGGTGAGGCAGAGAACATCTTGGACAGTAGAAATCATATACCAAATAGGGCTTTAGTGCCAAATAGGCTCGAACATTTCTTTCCTGGAAATGATTTCATTAGAAGAGAACAACTATGGGGCGCCTGGGTGGCTCAGTTGGTTACGTGCCTGATTTCAGCTCAGGTCATGATCTTATGGTTCATGAGTTCGAGCCCCACGTCGGGCTCTGTGCTGACGGCTCGGAGCCTGGAGCCCGCTTTGGATTCTGTGTCCCCCTCTCTCTCTGCCCCTCCCCCACTTGTGCTCTGTCTCTCTCTGTCTCTCAAAAATAAATACACATTAAGAAAATTAACAAAAGAGAAAAGAACAACTGTGATGAGATAGGAAATAAGCATTTTAATAGAAACTGAAGGCAAATTAAGCTTAAATTAAATCATCAAGAATGATTGAACAATAGTGGAAAAGGAACAAAATTATACCTCGGTGGTCCTCACTTTATGCATTTAAGTCCTTTCAAAACATCATTTTTCTTAGCGTGGCCGCAACTGAAGAAGCTTTAGGATTAAATGAAAAGCGGGACTCGTGAGTGGAAATGTACGTTAATATTTTCATGTCAGGTGCCACATGCTTAAAGTAAATCTTTTCAGGTTACGAGGTAACTATAGGACTCCCCACTCACTTGGCGGCACATAGCCTAAGTGCTGGCAATATATCAAGGAGAAAATAAACTGCTTCTTGAATTCCAAACCCAAACTGATCATTAGAGGGCAACGCCACAGACCCAGAGCCTGAACTTCTTGTCCTGCGGAAGACCAGGGATGATACGATATCTAGAATTGGAGTGCCGAAGAGCTTGGCCATTTCTGCAGGCTGCGGTTGGGACCCTGTCTCTCACCGGTGGGTCCCAGTGTCTGGCCTGCTCGACAGACCTTTCACAGCTTGGGTGGGTCCATGATGCGGGGTGAGCAGAGGTAGCCATGCTTCTTAAGCTGGTGCGTAGCATAAGCCCTGAGTATGCCCACCAAGGGATGAAAGATGAAATAATTAGAAACGGGGCATTTTCCCAAATGCTTCCAGGGAGCTTTGCTCTCTTCACCTGGGGACATAGGTTAATGCAGTTTTCCAACCAGCTGCACAGCGCAACCCAAACCCTGGCCTTTTAAGGACTCCGTGCTCACGCAGACAATAGATACGGGCACCTCGGGAAATACTTCGAGGTAATAGACCTCATTTAGGAAAAAAAATTAAGAGAACATCTAACTATCTCTGAAGTGTTGATATGGAAATCCCAGTGTAATGTTATATTACCTTTTTTTTTTTTTTCCTGATTCCTATTTGGATAGATTCCAATACATGCAGCAAGAGTATAGTCCTACTTTAGCTTCAGGAGAGACTTGAGGAGCCCAGAAGACAAATAGTCCCTACTTGGGGGGTCATGTCTTTCGGGCGGCCCTCTGGATTGAGGTCAGTTGTCACAGAGGAGACCAGAAAGGCAGAGTAGGCTGCTTTGCTTTTGGAAAGTGAAGCTAATTACTCGGTTGTGTTGTGTAATGTGTGTTGTTATGTGATCTCCTTTCTGAGTCGACGTGTACGTATTTGTGGTTTTATGCATATCTATTTAACCTGGGGAAACAGCAAATGCAACGTGAGATGGGAAGTCCTCGAATCTTGGGCTCCGTTTCTAGCTCCTTTTGACTTATAGAATGACCTTTTTGCTGGACACCGACACAGACTGTTTGCCCGCTGTTCCAGTACGTTATGGGTAAAGCTAATAAAGTATAATCACAACGCCCTGAAAATGTCAAGTTGCTGCCCCTTGGGCCTCTCGTAACTATTCTCATCCGCAAAATGGAGCTGGTAACTCTGCACCCTGCCTTCCCTGCACAGATGTTGGGAAGCTGGGCTAAAGCACATCTGTAGAGCAGTTTTAGATTTTGGAACATGGGAACAATAAATGACCATAACAGCTATTTATCATGCAAGAAGGGATGACGATATAGTCTATATTTCAAGCCCCACTTCTCTCATCCCCTTGAAAATAGTTTTGCATGATTGAAGCCATTAGTTAAGGAAGACTAAGTGTATGCAATGCAGAGGAAGGCAGGGGATTATGACCCAAAACGATGCCACCTAGGCGAAAAGTAACTCCAAAAGGATGTGAAAGTGAATATTCATGAGCTGAAATGATCAACATAGCTTTACAAATGAAAAGAACGCTACTGAGTCTGATGGGGGATAAGTGAGGTATGGCAGGTACCAAGAATTTACGACTCATCTTGGCAGTGACCCGAGGCAATGTAACTGGGGTCTGCTTTGGCATCTTTCCTGGGTCCGGGATGATTTTGCAGGTCTTAGGAAGCAGAAAATTATGTCCTGAGGAAAGATCACAGAATTCAACAAAGGTTAAATCCTCGGGGGTCATGGAAAATATCTGTGTAGACCAACTGGTTAATATTTTGATGAAACACTTTTTCTTTTGGTGTCCACCCAAGAAGAGGCACAGCAATTGTTTTCACGCAAGTGAGTAATCTCTGGGGAGAGGCCATGCTAAAAAAATGGTAAAAATCAGTCGTTTTATCTCTCTGGGGTTCATGTCTCATTTAGATAGTCCTCAAATATATGCAAAGTAAGAATATTTGTATTTAACGTACCCAACTTGGTGCCTTGGATGCAAAATGGTGTCTGTCCTCAAGAGGCTTACAATTAATAGGGGATTTAAGACTTCCACAATTCTTAACTCCTCTAATTAAATTAATGTTGTCTCCTGCTCTTTTCCCCCAACCCCACTGACTTGATCAGAAGTCCGACATCATTCTCTTAAGCCTCTCTCCCATGTACCCGGAACCTTTTAAATTCCTCCAGTGAGGAAGGCCCTTCTGTCACTGACTGCCTGGGTCTCTCCCTTGACTGCCACTGCCCCTGCCATAGCTCCTCGCTGCCACATGGTGCCACTGTTGAATGCTGGCATAGGCCAGAGTGGCTTTTTTCAGGAGGGTAAATCCTAGCTCATTCCACTTCTTAAGAGTTAGGTCTTGACTGTTCTCCTCACTGGGTTCCTAGACGACCGGCCTTTGCGCCCAGCTCTTTGGGTTATGCACACAGTCCTTTCCCCACTCAGAGGAGCTACGCCGGGAAGTCCCAGAGTCCGTGCACTGCTGGACTCAGAGACACTTCCCTTTTCGAACCCTGGGAACCCACTTCAGAAGATGGCCGCTTTTCCTTTCAACCCTAGAAACACCAGGTATTCTTAACAGTCCTTCCATTCATTCCCTACTTCCCTTTAATAATCAATTGCCTAGCCTCTAAGATATTCCCACACCTCAGAAGCATAAAGCGACTACTTTCTGTCACTTATGGGCAATGTCTTCTCTACCTCAGGGCGGATCGCCCTCTGAAGAACGAGCAGGAATCAGCTCCAGCTACCGTCGCTGAAGTAGTGAAAAAGTAAAACAATCTGTATCTTCAATAGGACATACAAAGAATTCATTAAAACTAGGCAGAATGCAGTAACTGATAGGAGAATTACAAAGAAATAGCGGTGGTGAGTTACAAAGAACGCAGATCAGAAGACATCGGTGTCAACCTGGAGTAATCCAGCAGACCAGCTGGAGGACGCAACACTTGTGCCGGTCCTTGGCATACAGTAGGATCTCGACAGGTGAACGTGGTAGGGAATGGTATTGCAAACAGAGAGGGTAGGATAAGTCAGTACACAGAAGTAGAGGAAACTCGTGTCATATTTGACGACCAATGGTGTGGGGGGCGTGGTGGTGGTGGTCGGGAGTTTTGTGAACTACAGTGCGGCGGCACCACAAAGGGGAGACATGGGAGGTTGAAGCCTGGGGCTCAGAATACCCCGCTAAAGGATACACACCCTAAAAAGACCAGCACTCCGTTTTCCTTTCCCATCGCCATATCTCTTCTTGATCAGCTCAAGTCCCTTGCCAATCAACGAATCAACAAAGAAACCGGAACAGTCAAAAACAAAAGTTGAAATTAAGTTGTCTTGATGTGGCCAATCTTACATTTTTGTTAAAAACAACAACAAGATTCCCAAAGAAAAAAGTTGAACACGTACCTTTAGGAAAGGCGAAACAGAATGTTTGGGGAATTTCAATAAGCCGCTGCATTAACAAGTCTACTTTTCTCCATTTTCAAACCAGTTTTGAGTTGGGTAAACAGTCAATACTTCACCGTTGTGTCCTTGAACTGAGTCCTTTTAGTTTTCAGAAAGAGACATTTGGAAGAAAATGACACAGAAATGTCTTCCTCAAACCACCTTGTTGAAGTTTCTCCAGGGACCAAAGCAGATGATTTGTAAATTCCTTTACTCTTAAAATAAAAGGCATTTTCATAAAAGGAAAGGTGATGGCACACCAACACCTACTCAGGAGGGAAAATAGTCACAGGGAAAATGTCATTTATTCTCTACTTCACGGGGCAAAACTGTCTTGCATTCAAAAGCCTCCTAAGAGGAAGACGGCGTTTGTAAGTACAAATAAAAACCCTTTCACAACATTTTTTTGAGAGTTGTAGGAATCAAGACTTGCACAGCGATAATGGCGCCATCTTTGTAGAGATCTGTAAACTTTTCAGTATACTTTCCCACCCCAGCTTCTCATTTGTCCGTCACTACAGTCTCATGGAAGGAGGGAAAGCGTGGACTCTCAACCGTGTCACAGCTGACAAAGCCAAGGCCTTGAGTGGCAATAGACTGAACCAGTGTTACCAGTAAGGGGAATAGGAAGGCAGATTTGGAGATTGGGTCTCTGCAAGCTTACCGAGGCACATTCTTTCCTCTACTCCTGGCAGACTGCTCCTTGTTGGACAGAAAAATTCCCTGAAGGTGGGTTGTTGTTTTTTTTTAAGTTTTCATTTTATTTTTTTATTTTTACTTATTTATTTTTAATATGAAATTTATTGTCAAACTGGATTGCATACAACACCCAGTGCTCATCCCAACAGGTGTCCTCCTCAATGCCCCTCACCCGCCCACCCCTCCCTCCCACCCCCCATCAGCCCTCAGTTTATTCTCCGTTTTTAAGAGTCTCTTATGGTTTGCCTCCCTCCTTCTCTAACCTTTTCTTTCCCCCCTTCCCCTCCCCTATAGTCTTCTGTTAAGTTTCTCAGGATCCACATAGGTGGGTTTTGTGTCTTAACTATCTTTGGATCCTTCCATGGTGCCTTCCACATAACAGGTGTTCAATAAATGTTAATTTACTAAGTGCTGTAAATCCTGAAGTCTAAATGGCTCTAAATTAGACTTTCAAAGCTTTCTGTGCCCCTTACACATTTTTATAAAAAAAAAAAAAACGAAAAAGAAAAACCTTTGATTCCTTAATCTGGCAATTAAGAAAAAAACTATTTGTTGATTTAATTCCATAGGATATTTGGAAACAAATATTGAGAGCGAGAAGGAGGATGAGGGTTACCCTTTAAATAGACAGCAATAATGAATGGCTCTAGAGTACAGTTCAGTCTCTTGTTGACATACATCTGCTCCTTCTAGCTCCTGGGTTTGAAAATGACCTTTCTTAGCAAGATCTGGAGATGAATAGTCTTCTTTTTTTCCAACCAGTTCCTGTATTTCCTGACGTCAGTTGCCATGTGTCCTTTGACAAATGAGTTGCGGGAGTGTGTACCCCCCCTCCAAAGAACACTTTCTCCTGCATTTTTCACTCTTGTTTACATGACCACTTTTTTGTCTTTGCCAAGTTGGGTGTTAAGATGATTCATCCCCTCAATAATTGTGGAATGGACAGGCTTTTGCAGAATTTTGTGTGTGTGTGTGTGTGTGTGGTTATAGGGTAGAGGAGAGGGGATTTGGTGGGCCAAGAGCTTATCTTAGGGAATGGGCTACTCGACGTCTGCATGGCAAGATACCAGGAGGCTGGGTTTTCAGTAGCAACAGTGATGAGCTCTGCCAACCTGTGCCTGTTTGAGACTCCAATTAACATCGGCCCTGAACATCCACCTACTGCCATAGCCTTAAACTGAGCATCACCAAAGTTTCTACAGTTTCTAGAGTTAGTCATTATTTTTTATTTTAAAGTTTATTTTTAACAGGCCAAAAGTTTTTTTTTTTTTTAATGCAATAAAGCCACTAGCAAAAACTGTTAAAGAAAGAGAAGAAACACAAATGACCAATATTAGAAATCACGTCTGAGGCATTCTTTACAGAGCCTGTGGATGTTAAGAAGGATTTCATGAAATACATTGGTCAAAAAATTTGACTACAGAGATCAAAATGCACAGTGGTTTGGAGGGGAGATGGGGGAAGTAGGGGATGGGGATTTAAGAGCACACTTACGATGAAACAAAGTAAAATGACTTAAAAATGCCCAATGTTTAAACTGATTTACATAAACTAACAGACTATAACATAAAACAAAACTCTTATATCTAAGAAACTAAATAGAACCAATAATTCATTTTTAAATACAGTGTATTTATTTTGAGAGAGAGAGAAAGAAAGAGTGAGAGAGTGCATGCACGCTCAAGTGGGAAAGGGGCAGAGAGAGAGAGACAATCCCAAGCAGCCTCCATGCTGTCAGCACAGAGCCTGAGAGGGGTGCGACCCCACAAACTGTGAGATCATGACCTGAGCCGAAATTAGGAGTCGGATACTTAACTGACTGAGCCACCCAGGCGCCCCAATAATGCATTTATTTTTAATAGAATTGGTCATGAACATTATAGGAAATTTTGAAAAAGTGGAAGAACACATTTATGCCAACCTCTCTACCCAAAACAGTTTGAAAACATTTTTTGTGCTCATTTTTTTAGGCGTAGATACTGAAGTTTCATACAAGGTTGTTATCATGCTGTGTAAATAATTTAGTTAATTGCGATTAGATGCCTACATCTGGAGATAGAGGCTCAAAGAACGTAAAGTTCTTGCTCTCCCTGCTCCTAATGCGTAAATCTGGTTGCCTCTCCCGGAATAGATTCCTAGAAAATCTATTTCTAGGGAATCCAAGAGAGGAAACCTCTCTCGGGATAGATTCCTAAGGAGGAAACTCTGGGGTCACAGAGTATGTGTTAAGGGGAAGCAAATTTAAACTAGGGTGTGGAGAGGAAAATTTTCCTTTTCACCCACTTACCCTCCATTTAGTTTATCAACTAATTTATTTGTTCGTGGTTTCCTGCAACCACCATGCGATAAACTCCCAAGGAAAGCCCCGGGTGTGTAACCTAGAGCAGTTGTTGGGGGCAGGGTTGACTGGGACCGAAGGAATCCTGGGCCTGCAGAGCGAGACTGGAGTTGTTTCACCTTGGAATCTCTGTGTCCCGGAGAGCCACTCAGCAGTGCAGACGACATGTGAGGCACATGGGCAGCCCCAGCTGTGGAGGGTTGATTTGAAGATTTTAACTGTCTGATCTTGGGCACTCTTACCCATAAAGAAGTCCAGTGTCACTCCTTCTGTGACTTTGGTTTGGGCAGACACGGTTGGTTCCTTCAACTTCCTGGCACCATAATCAACAGAGGACTTACTCTCTTTCTTCCTGTTCTTGTAGAGTCTGTACAGTCTGGTGGGAAAGCCACATCTGCAATAGCCACAACCAACTAAACGTATTTCTCTAAGCTGTTAGGTTTGGTGTTAGGGAGGAAGAGTACAGGGTGACCTGAAAACATACAACAAGGAAAATCGTTTAGCCTCCCCATTCTTCAGAATACAGCTCAGTGGTAACTTCCTTGGGAGAGGAGTGGGCTGGAAAGGTCATCCCAAGGAAGTTACCACTGACCTGTATTCTGAAAATGGGGAGGAATTAGAAGGTAAAGGTGGTGTGGGAAGGAGGGTGTAGAGATGTTCCTGATAGATGGAGCAGCGGGTGTGAAGCTAAACCACAAAGAAGCAGGTCATTACTTCTGCTGGTCACGTATGCCCGGTTGGCTTGGCCAATGGGCAGAGTATGAGCTAGGAAAATAGGGTGACCAGCTCATTTCGGCTTTGACATTAGAAATCCCATGTGCCAGGGAGCTCCTCAGTCCCATAGAAACTCAGGTAATTGGTCACCCTGAAAATACCCTCTGCCTAAAACAAAGAAACCTTCTGAGTGTCAAACGTTGTTTGGTTCAGCCTTGTCCTGCTCTGTCTATGGACCTTTACTAGGATATCAGTACTTTTGGGAAAAGGCCACAGAGTTAGCCACTCACTTTTTGATATCAGCTGGCTTATTTAAAATCTAAATTCTTTACCAGTTATTGTCTGGCCAGTGTGGTTACAGTGAGACCTGGAAGAGAATGGAAACCTGGAAGAAAATGTTTTTATTTTTATTTTTATTATTTTTTTAATGTTTATTTATTTTTGAGAGACAGAGACAGAGCATGAACAGAGCAAGGGCAGAGAGAGAAGGGGACACAGAATCTGAGACAGGCTCCAGGCTCTGAGCTCTCAGCACAGAGCCCGACGCGGAGCCCGAACTCACGGACTGTGAGATCATGACCTGAGCCGAAGCTGGACGCTTAACCGACTGAGCCACCCAGGTGCCCCATGGAAGAAAATGTTTTTAATACCCAGAGGAAAACATAAGGGAGTGATGAAGATGTGTTTGGCCTACCTCATTAATTTGCCCGTGACTCGGTTACCTTAGGCCCCTATTCACTGTGCCTTGACTCGTATCTATGAAATGGGAATAGTAGGAACTCATTCATGTAAGGAGTCACAAACATGGTGGACCCACGGAACTCTTGGTTAATGCCATGTGATGGCAAGGACCTTCGTGTTCTGTTCCCAGCTGCAGGGAAAGCCCCCTCCCAAATTTCTCTTGGTATCCATTTGTGAGAAGCAAGTTGTAGCTGAAACAGTGACAATAAGGGTCTTCCTGCATTTTCGGGAGCCCGTGGACCAGTCTTACATGAAGCTCCAAAGAGGGCCTTTGTTTCTACAGGACTCATGAAGCATCTTCACTTGTATTAATCGTCTTAGAGCTCTACAGAAAGTCAAGGGAGCTTAACAATGGCCAACATTTGTTTAGCACTCATTCTGTGACAAGTTCTGTCCTGCTTTAATTGAACCGTGTCATTTAATCCTCAGAATAATTCAGTGAGGCAGGCATTACTACCACTCAGCTTACTTATGAGAAGGCGAAGCCCGGAAAGCTTGAGTGCCTCGTCCAAGGTCGTATGGTTATTACCTGTTGCAGTCAGGAGTTGAATCCAGACACAGTGGTGTTACCACACCCACTTTACAGTGGAATGTACTTGGGGTCTATGGAAACCCTTGGCGCTTTAGAGGGGCCAGACCTCAGGAAACCCAGGGTCCCTTATGTTAGAAGGGAACTTAGATACCAACCCCCCCCCCCCATACCCCGCCTTTCGTTCAGGATGACATCTGCCTTTTGTTTTATATAAAGCACCCAGCTGCCAGGTTAGGGAAAATCAACCCAAATTTCATTGGAAGAGGAAGTGAGGAGTAAAGGCTCTGGAAAGAGGAGAAGAGAGGGCAATTCCTGCACTTGAAGATGGGACAGCATAGACCCAAGAGACGGTAGGCAAAGTAAGGCTGGCCTATGGCTGTACAGCAGAGGGGATGTGACCTGGAATGGTAGCAGTGGACTTAAAGAAAATCACTGAGGCAGGACATATAATCAATGGTTTCACCCCATGTCTGGAGGTTAATTCAGATGGACATAGCTCCCCTTCCTCCCCTTTGTTGATCAGTGGATGAGGAAAGAACTTGGTAGAGCCTTGGGTTAGGAGGGAACTTGATTCCAAAACTTTGGAGTTCAGGAGTACAAGAGAGTGACTGTATTCCTGAGTTTGGCAAGAATTTAGCCTGCAAATCTGGTAGGTCATATCCTCCCCTGCCCTGCCCCCAGCCCCTTCAGTGAAGTCTTTCTGGAAATTTGCTGTCCAGGCATGGCTTCTTTATCACAGGAAAGCTCTCTTGCTTTTCTTAGTCTGAGCATTTGGTCGTTGCTTAGACTCGACAATCTTTAATATTAGCCTACCTGACTCTAATGAAGGAGATAAACCTTGAGGAAGAAAAAGGAGAAGTTGTTTTGACATGAGCTCTATAATATACCGGGTACAATTTGGAGACTAGCTACTGTTGTAAATTATGCACACCATTGACACGGCAAATCAAGAGCTGGGCGTGTAGCCACTTAGAGAGTCCCGATGGATAAATATTTGGTTCACCTTCTGTAGCTATCTTCTGGGTTCTGACTTCCATTAATAAAAGATATATGAGCAAATGCCCAACCTCTGCTCCGTTTAGCCACTTGTAGACTGGGTAAGATAGCACTATGTTTTCAGGTGAAGTCAATCCCTCTGTCCCCACAGGGTTAACTTATTTGTCCAAGGTAAACTCTCAGAAGCATAATAAAAGTCTGTGTTCCAGGTTTACGGACTCGAGGTCCTAAGGACTTCAGAGAGCATTTGATTGCCGCCAGGAGGCACCTACTAAGAGTTCCCCAAGTGTTTTCTGGGAAGAAATGCCTCATCATTTAGGGAGATGCCCCATTAGGATGCTTTTGCCCTTTGCTCCTTTCCTTAGTTTTTCTTTTCTCTTCTTCCTTTTTTGAAAGAAGCTAAGCGAAGTGGTTTTTTGCATTCTTCCTCAGTGTTGCTTACCTGCGTGCTCGTTGGGAAAAAGGCGAGAGAGGCGGGGGAAGCTTAAGTGGAAACAAATGTGAAGGTGACCGTTGGCGGGTGCCGTGGAATGAAATTCCAGGAGGCAGACAGGCGGCCCGTCCAGGGACAGCGGAATCCGTTGAGAACAAGCATTAGCTCTGACATTTGGATAAAGAATTGTCAGGATTTGCTTTTCTATTTTTTACCCCTCTGTCAGGATTGTGTGATTCGTCATCAAGCCCTTACTTTCTAAACACCTACTGTGTGCAATGCGGTGCAGCTTTCTGGGCACTGCAGGGGACCCCGTCTCTCCCCAGCAGAAGCTTTGGTATAGTCAAGGGTTTTATTTCCTTTTTTTTTTTTTTTTTTTAAATAATGTTGTGTGGTCTTGAGACAGAGTGAATAGTTCAGCTAATAAATTCCTGAGCCCCTTCAGCACAGAGGTGAGAGCCCCATCACTCACACATGCCTCTAACTCTTGACCTATGTAGCCTTTTGCCTCACTATAGCAGAGCCTCTTTATATTAATACCAATTTATCATTATTCCCTTTAAATGCTCTTTTTTTTTTTTTTGTCCAAGAGAAAGAGACAGAAAACATCTGCATATCGAGTAATATTAGCTACAGTTGGTGTCTCAAGTGAGAATCAATCTGACAGCCCCATTTATTATATCGGGGTAGGCTTTATTATGGAGACTCTTGCATTTGAACTTTCCCTCTACAAGATATGAAAGAGTCTCTGATGTATTCATATCTTGCTTGAAAAACAACATTTTGAAGCACAAGAGAGATAGCAGCTACAGATAACATTTCAGCTATAATAAGAGAGGCCAAATGTTAGCCAGTCTTAAAACAATAACAACAATAAAGACACTTAGAAGTGTTATTAGTTATTAAGCCATATGGTTCATGTTACAGCTCCATTCTTTTGTTCCCTGCCTGTGTTGTCAGCATTCATGGGATTGTTGTGATTTGTCGTGTCCAGTGCATCCCCCTTTTCAATACATTAGGCTGATAACTCTGGTCCTTTTAAGGGCAATGTCACGATCTCTTTCCCTTCGGTTGGGGCCAGCCATCAATGTTAAAACGTGTCATTGTTAAAACAAACCAAATTACCACCTCCACCAAAACCCCCACGCAGACGCCTTTCTTCCTATTTAAAAATCAGCCTTTTGAGGCTTGGGAAGGTGCTCTGGGGTTGTTATGGGAAATGTTCAAAGAACTGACCTGTCAGTTAAGTTTGTTCCTGGTAGGTTACTGAGGACATGAATTGTTACAAACCAGAGGTGCTCATGTTGGTGGATATATTACGTGCGTCTTGAATGGCACAGATGTTTAGGAGCTGTTGTTTCTACGTGTCTACTTCTTCGATAAATAAGAAAATGGGTTCTGGTTTCCTAATCCCAGTGGATCACATGGGTCTGCAGGTGCCCTTGTCCTCCCCGACTCCTGGGACACAAGCGTTCAACTGAGGCCAGCTTCCAAGCCAGGATTACCCTGGGTGTTTCCTCCCGGCCTTCCCTCCTCACTTGCACTATTTCTTGAGTGGGTCCCAGTACTCAACACCAGGAAACAGGAACTAAAACAGGGCTTCTGTTCAGTGAACTGATGGTCAGCCCGCAATGGTTTATATAAATCTGTGAAAGTTCACTATGTTTATTTTCGTATGTCAGTGGGTCTCGACATTTCCTGCGTGAGAAAAACTGTAAGCAAACCACTTGCATGCTCTAAACTTGATTTTTAGGACACCCTAGAGCTGCAGGCCTCATGTATCTACGTCAATTAAGATAAAAATGTGTAGAGAACATTTATGAACGTTCCAATACTCGCAGGCCTCTGATAGTTGCAAATTAAGATGGTTGTTTTTCTTCCTGCTCCTTTAAGGGTCTCGGGCAGATTTCTCTGGCTCTTTAGTCACCTTCCCCCCAGCTCCCTCCGATTTACGCATTCTTGATCACTAGCTCCATTATTCTTTTGCAATATGCTCTTTCTGTGCCTGGAGTACCTAGTTTCCCTAAGAACTTCCTTGACTTTGGTTATTTGAAGGCCTTTCATTTTGTTCATTATTTTCTTCCTTTTTTTTTTTCCACTGAAGCACGCAGATGCAATTTAGGATTCCCCTTACCCAAGAGGAGACATTCAACATATGTGGAATCAAAGATAACTGTAAGGCAAAGTGTGAGAAGTGTGAGAAGATCAAAGCCTAGTGCTTTCGGGGTATAAAGGTGGAGAAGTAGATTTAACAGTGAAAGGCTTCTTTCAGAAAATATATCTTATTCTTACTATCAAAATAGCACACATTTAGAGAGGTGTCAGCAGGATGACTGAATAGGAAGCATTAGGCCCTTGTTCTCCCACAGGGACACATCATTGGCAAAACTATACGGATCAGAATACTTTTGTGAGGACTCTAGAGAGTAGTTGAGAAGTTTCAACACTCAGACCAACGTAAAACCAAGGAAGGAGGGGCGCCTGGGAGACTCAGTCGGTTAAGCATCTGACTCTTGATTTTGGCTCCGGTCGTGATCTCACGGGTTCGTGAGTTCGAGCCCCATGTTGGGCTCCGCACTGGCAATGAGGAGCCTGCTTGGGATTCGCTCTCTTCCACCCTCCTTCTCTACCCCTCCCCTGCTCACGTTCTCTCTCAAAATAAATAAACTTAAAAAAAAACCCAAGAAGGGATTCCAGTGAAAGGGTTAGGAAAATTCACTGAGTTTTGAACCCTTGTTTGTGCTTCTCCCTCTTGCTGAGCGAATGTGGGGTGACTGAAGGAAACCTCCCACACGAGGGATCATCCCTCAAGAAAGAAACAAAAGAGGGGAGCGTGCATCCAACATTTTGGCTAGCGCGGGGGCTGTCCGAGGGACCAATATCTGTCTCTCCTGACTCAGAGTGCTGATGGGACTGGTGGTCATTTTTGGAAGCTTGTGGAAAAGATATGATCACAGCAGCACATTAGCACTGCAGTTCTGCCAGTATACAGATGTCAGGGACAGCAGGGGGTTACAGGGACAAGATGCTTAGGGAATTTGAGAAGACTAAAAGTACAGCACATGCTCAGAGAAGACACATCCCAGAAAAGTATTGAAAGGTTCTAGAATCTCTAGCTGGACTGGTTGGTGAAGGTCTTCTCCTGCATGAAGCCAGTCCAGAAAATTTGGAAGACGTAGTTCTTTCTTCAAATGCCCAAGTCTTAATGAAAACACAACACAACACAACAAAACAAAAAAACAAAAACACGACATACAAAGATACAAGGAAACATGGCCAAATCAAAGAAATGAAATAAAACCCCAGAAACTGACCCTAAGGAAACACAGATCTATCTGCTGCCTGACAAAGAATTTCAAATAACTGTCATAAAGAAGCTTAATGAGCTTAAAGAGAACACAGACAACTAAATGAAGTAAAGTAAATGATGCATGAACAAAATGACAATACCAACAAAAATAAGGAAACGACAAAAAAGGACCAAGAACATTTTTGGCTTTGAAAAATACAACAACTGAACTAAAAATTTTACTAGAAGAGTGCAACAACCAACATGATCAGGAAGAGAAAAGAAGTTGAAGACATGTCATTTCAAGTCACTGAGTCAGAGGAGAAAAAGAAAAAGAAAATGAAGAAAAGTGAAGAGAGCCTCTGGAATTTACAGGATATAACCAAACAGCCCAATATATACATTAGGGGAGAAGCTCAAATCCTCCGACCAGGAGAGATCTAAAGAGACAACAGGAGGGTGCCTGGGTGGCTCAGTTGTTAAGCCTCCAACTTCAGCTCAGGCATGATCTCGCAGTTCACAAGTTCGAGGCCTTTGGACTCTGCTTCAGATACTTTGTCTCCCTCTCTCTCTGCCCACCCCTCATTTGTGCTCTGTCTCTCTCTCTCTCAAAAATAAATAAATATTAAAAGCAAAGACACTACATATATGTATACATGTGTGTGTGTATATGTGTATGTATATACATTCCCCTCTCATACCATAGTGGAAGGACCTCTCCTCTTCCCCATAGAGCCTGAAATACCGAAATCTGGGGGGTGCCTGAGGGCCACTGATGTGCACTATTAAGCAGAGCGAAAAAATATTCATGTGCCTGAAACAAAGACCAATATTTCCACACAACATGGTAAGCCCAACACAGGCTGTGTGGATTCTTTATCTCTTGGTAAGAAACTTGTTCCAGGCTCAAGGCATTCTTATAAAACTAAGCAGGAGTTGAAAGACTGCATATATGGGACTGTTTTTCCCAATGAGATGTAAAGATGTAATTTGTGACCTCAGAAACATAAAGCGGGGGAAGGAATATATAATAATAAAATTTCTGTATGTGATTTAAAGTAAGTTGGTATCAGTTTAAAACAGGATGTTATAACTTTAAATGTTTCATGTAATTAAAATTATATCCACAAAGAAAATATCTATAGAATATACACACAAAAAAATAAGAAAAGAATCAAAGTATGTCACCACAAACAATCAATGCAACACAAAGGAAAGAAGGGACAAAAATCTACAAGACACATGGAGACCAATTAACAAAATGGCAATAGTAAGTTCTGCTATATAAGTAATTACTTTATTACTTTATTACTTTATTTATTTATATTTTTTAAATGTTTATTTTTGAGAGAGAGAGAGAGAGAGACAGACAGAGCATAAGTGGGGAAGGGGCAGAGAGAGAGACACACACACAGAACTCAAAGGAGGCTCTAGGCTCTGATCTGTCAGTACAGAGGTCAACATGGGGCTCGAACTCACAGGCTGTGAGATCATGACCTGAGCCAAAGTTGGGTGCCTAACCGACTGAGCCACCCAGATGCTCCTATAAGTAATTACTTTAAATGTGAATGAATTAAACTCCCCAATATAAAGACATAGATTGGCTGAATCAATTTAAAAAAAATGGATCCAACTATATGCTGTCTACAAGAAATTCGCTTTAGATAAGGAGACACACAGAATGAAAGTGAAAGGATGGGAAAAAACATTTCATGCCAATGGTAACCAAAAGAGAGCAGGAGTGACTGTACTAATATCAGACTAAATAGACTTTAAGTCAAAAACTGAACTTTTGAGAGTTTTGATTACTGATTCAATTTCTTTACTGGTCATGGGTCTGTTCAAATTTTCTATTTCTTCCTGTTTCAGTTTTGGTAGATTGTACGTTTCTAGGAGTTTGTCTACGGAAAGAGGTGGGTGAGGGATGGGCTAAATGGGTGATGGATATTAAGGAGGACCCTTGTTATTGTGAGAACTGAGTGTTATATGTAAGTGATGAATCAGTAAATTCTACTCCTGAAACCAATATTAAACTATACATTAACTAAGTAGAATTTAAATAAAAATTTGAAAAAACAAACTGTTACAAGAAACAAAGAACATTATATATGATAAAAGGGACAATTTGCCCAGATATAACAATTATAAACATATATGCACCAAACATCAACTTTCCTAAATATATGAAGGAAACATTGGAAACATTGAAGGAAAACGTAGACAGATCTACAATACTATTAGGAAACTTAACTATTATCCCACTATCACTAATAGGTAGAACAACCAGACCAAAGATCAATAACGAAATAAAGGACTTGAATAAACCTTTAGAACAATTGGACACAACAAATTTAGTACACTCTAGACAATAATAGCAGAATACATTTTTTTTCAAGTGCACATGGGACAATCTCCAGGATACACTATATGTTAGGCTTCAAAGCAAGTTTTCATAAATTTAAAAAGATTTAAATTATACCCAATATCTTTTCCAATCACAATGGAATGAAACTACAAATTGATAGCCAGAAGAAAACTGAAAAAAAAAAAAAAACCCAAATATGTGGAAATCAACCCTTAAGCAGCCAAAGGTTCAGAGAAGAAATCATATTGAAATTGTAAATTACCTTGAGACAAATTAATATGAAAACAAAACACATCAACATTTATGGAATGCAAGGAAGCATTGTTAAGAGGGAAATTTATAGCTGTAAATGCTAACATTAAATAAGAAGAAGGATCTCAAATTACAATCTAACTTAATATTTCAGAAGCTAGAAAAAGAAGTAACTGAACTTAAAACTAACAGAAGTATGGGAATAATGAAGGTTAGAGCAGTGATTAATAAAATAGAAATAGAAAAATAATAAAAAAAATCAACTAACTTAAGAGGTTTTTTTTTTAAAAGATACAGAAAACAGGATGCTTGGATGGCTCAGTTGATTAAGTATCCAACTCTTGATTTAGGCTCAGGTCATGATCTCACAGTTCATGAGTTTGAGCCCCACGTCAGGCTCCACACTGATAGTGGAGAACCTGCTTGGAACTCTCTCTCTTTCCCTCCCTCTATCACTTCCCCCAACCCTCAAAATAAATATATAAACTTAAAAAAATAAAAAATGAAAAAAATACACAAAATTAACAAAGTGGACAACCTAGAACAAATGGATACATTCCTAGAAGCTGATAACCCACCAAAACTGAAGCAGGAAGAAATAAAAATTTAAACATACCAATTACCAGCAATAAAATTGAATCAGTAATCAAAAAAACTCCCAACAAAAGTCCAGGACCAGTTGACTTTACAGTTGAATTCTAGAAAACATTTAAAGAAGAGTTAATACCTATTCCTGTCAAACTTTTCCAAAAAATGGAAAAGGAAGGAAACGTTCCAAATTTATTCTATAAGGTCAGTATTACCTTTATACCAAATCCAGGTAAAAACACCACACAAAAAGAGAAATGCTGGTCAATATCTCTGACAAACAATGATGCAAAAATCCTTAACAAAATATTTCCAAACCAAATCCAACAATACATTAAAAAAACCCTTTACCACTTCAAGTGAGATTTATTCCTGGAATGCAAGTGTGGTTTAATATTCACAAATCAATCAATGTGACACATTACATCAGTGAAAGAAAGGATAAAAAACATGATCATTTTAAGAATGCAAGGATGGTTCAATGTACAACAATCAATCAATAATACTCCACATTAACACAGTAATTGATGAAAAGCACATGATTATCTTAATTGATGAAGAAAAAGCATTTGACAAGATACAACACTTTTCATGATAAATACACCCAAAGAATTAGTGATAGAAGGAAACTACTTCAACATAATTAATACCATGCATGAGAAGCCCACAGCCAATGTCATAGAAAATTGTGGAAGACTAAAAGCTTTTCCTTTATGCTCTTTCCACTTCAATTCAACATAATATTGGAAATCCTAGCCCGAGCAATTAGGCAAGAAAAATAAATAAATGCATCCAAATTGGAAAGGAAGAAATAAAATTATCTGTTTGTGGATGACATGATCTTATATGTAGAACCCCCCAAAGATTACAGACACACACACACACATACACACACACACACACACATCAAACCAGTGGAACTAATAAAGAAATTCAATAAAGTTGCAGGATACAAAATCAATGCAAAAATCACTTGTGCATATACACTAACAATAAATTATCTGAAATGGAATTAAGAAAACAATCCCCTTTGTAATAGCATCAAAAAGATGTAAATACTTAGGAATAAACCTAACCAAGGAGGTGAAAGATTTGTACTATGAACATTAAAAATTGCAGAAATAGCTTAAAGAAGATACAAATAGACATCCATGTTTATGGATTGAAAGACTTCACATTGTCGAGATGCTTATATTGTTTAGATATATTGTTTATATTATAAATAATATTCAAAGAGATCTAAGATTCAACACAACCCCTGTCAAAATCCCAATGGTATGTGGAAGTAGAAAAAAAATCATCCGAAAATTCAAATGTAATTTCAAGGGACCTCGAATAGTCAAAACAATTTTGAAAAAGAACAAAGTTGGAGGAATCGCACTTCCTGATTTCAAAACATATTACAAAGCTACATTAATCAAAAACAGTGTGCTACTGGCAAAAATAAGACATATACGCCAATGGAATAGAATAGAGATTCTAGCAACAAGCCCTCATGAGTACAATCAAATGATCTTTGAAAGGGTGCCAGACCACTCAATGGGGAAAGGACAGTCTTTTCAACAAATGGTATTGGGAAAGCAGGATATCCATGTACAAAAGAATGAAGTTGGACCCTTATACGTGCAAAAAATTAACTCAAAATGAATTAAAGACCTAAATACAAGACCCCAAACTATAAAACTCCTAGAGGAAAATATAGGGGGAGAGCTTCAAAGCACTGGATTTGGCAATCCTCCTGGGACAAGAAAGAGGGTAGGTCTTGGGCTGTGGGTGGGAAGATCTACATCTTTCCATTGGACTAGGAGCGGTTGGATTTGGACTTTGGAAAGGAGGACATTTGGGGAAGATAGCCTAGCCCTTGCAACATGGTAGCAGGTCAGAAGAGAATGGGGTAAAAATATGTAGGGCTAGGAGGAGACCCCTGGAAAACCAAGGCCCATAACTAGAAGCAGTGACGACTTAACCAGTTTTTAAGTTTAGTTTTGTGTTCAAATTTTCTTCTGTGGTGTTTTGTTAACACACAACCTAGTTTATGTATGCTTCTAGGATTTAAGAAAGGGGCCTGTGTCCATACCTCGGGCTAAACTTGTAGAAAGAGTGGTGGAAGCCATGAGAAATAACAAAACCACAGTGACCATCCGGGGAAATTTCTCAAATTTTTGCAGAAATTACATAGAGAGGGGGAACTTGCAAGCAGAAGGGAATTCTCATTCCAGGGAATGGGGGCCTGTTCTGTTGTTATTTGGGAATTAGGTGCAGGGAAATCCACAAAGACTGGAACATTTAGATACCTGGTTTACACTCAGGAAGGCCTTGAAAAGGCAACATTTGGACATCTTTACCCATTGGGCAGGTCGATGTGATAATTTTTCCGTTTCTTTGATTCTTTCTCATTAGACTATTTACCCTGCCTTTTAAAAAAAAATCACATATATTTCTAGTGACTGTACCCCATTATACATCAAGCCATACAATATTGTAATTTGTAAAGTTTTTAGGCACTTCAATTACAAAACATACTTTTTTTTGCACTGAACACATACTATGTATCATTAAATTCGCATGTATTAGCTCTAATCCTCCTAACAATTGTGTTGAATATATGTTATTATTCCAGTTTTACTGATAACGAAAGTGAGACTAAGCCAAATTAAGTGCGTTACCCAAGGTCTCACGGTTAGTTGGTGGTGTAACTTTGATTTGTACGTACATCTTCTGGCTTCCGAAGTCTACAGACTTCCCACAAGTACTAAACTTCTTACCTCTACCCTACTTCAGGTCTCACTGATGGCAAGAGGACACCTTCTTTACTAAAAAGGGACTTGGGGACATTGACCTCTTTTAGTATCCCCAAAAGCATGATTATTAACATATTATTATTGCTATTAATTATTATTATTGCAAAGAATGATGGCTGAGTGGGCCAAGATAGTGGACATATTAGTTTTCAATACTGCTGTAACAAAGTAGTATAACCTTAGTGATTTAAGTAACACAGATTTATTATCTTATAGTTCTGCAAATTGGATGTCTGACAGGGTCTCACTGGACTAAAATTAAGTTGTCGGCGGGGCTGATTCTCAGCGGGAGAATATCCCCTTGCCTATTCCAGGTCCTAGAGGCCACCTCCATTCCTTGGCTGCTAAACCAGCAATGACGGGTTGAGTCCTTACTTTGCATTGCTCTGATCTCTTCTCTGGTCATATCTCCCTCTCTCACACTTTCCTCTGCTTCCCAAATCTACTTTTAAAGACCGTTGTGATGACATCTGACCCACTCAGATTATCCAGGATAATTTCCTTGTTTTAATGTCAGTTGACTAGCAGCCTTAATTCCACCCGCAACCTTAATTTCCCTTTGCCGTGTAACCAAACATATGCACAGATTCTAGGGATTAGGACATGGGCATCTTTGGGGGACCACAGTTCTGTCCACTAGAGTGGATTACTGATTCAGATTCAAAATTAGATTGGATCTCGAATTTGGTCCTGATTTCCTCTGGGATTGCTATGAGTCCATTTTCTTTCCCCACTATGCTTCAGTATTCATTTTTTTTTAATGAAAAACTGAATGAATATGAATTCATATATGAATTTGAATGAAATGAAAAATACTGAATGAATATTGAATTCATGTTTTTAATGAATACTGTCACATGGTAGTGACAGGTAATTAATTGGAAAAAATGGTAGATGGTTTCAAAATGGCTCAATATCAAAAGCATGGAAAAAGATCATGGCTATCTTCTACTAGGAAGTATAATGGGAAGATTGAGAGTGTGGGCTTTGGGATCAGGGTACCTGAATTTAAACCCCTATTACTCTACCTACCACAGATAATCTTGGGTGAATTCCTTACCCCCTCTGTGCCTCAGTTTCCTCAGCTGACAAACAGAAATGATAAAGATAGTACCCTAGTTGTTATGAAAATCAAATGAGTTGGTTCTTGGCGCATAATAAACACTCAGTAAATGTTAGCTGATACTACAGAGATATGCTTCGTTATTCCCCAAAAGGTTTGGTGGTTAAAATTTAGAGGTTGGCATTTGTTTGAAATGAGAAGTATGACAGAACAAAAATTGCAAGAGGGTTCAGGAGTCTTGTACCGAAGGACGTTTCTGGACTTGACTTGCATCTAAGTGATTATGGGCTGGAAGGATTCATGGTGAAGAACAAACTTTGGTGACACTCATGGGCCATCTCTGTCTGCCTTTCCATCTTTGTCACTTCACCATCTCGTGAGAACGCTTCCCCTCAAACCCAGTCTGGGCTTTCTCAGCTCTGAGCCTTTGCTCAAGCCATTCTCTCTCCCTTTGATTGCCTCCCTCCCATCTCTGCCTAATGAAATATCTCAAAGAACATTTTCTCCATGAAGCCATTATGGTGTCTCCAGCCAGAAAGGACATTTCACTCTCCTGAATTTTTATAACCCTTTGCAACTCTTGGATTGTGGTTACTTCTGCCTATGTCTTTTCTTCTTCACTAGAGGTAGGTTGCCTGATACCTTGTTTACCCTGTGTCTTTTACAGCATGTGGTAAATGCCCAGCAAAGTTCTGTTGACTAAATGGTTGGTGAATGAGGGAATGAGCGTCCCATATCCAGGACAGGATGTTTCTGTGCTTTTTGATGAGAAATTAAGTGATGGTATTTGTATCATTTTACACCTTAAAAGTTTCTCTTCTCTGATTAAATATACACTCCCCTTGCCCTGTTGCTGGTCCCCAACCCTGAGTGTGAGTGAGAATTCTCTTCTGAAATATGAAAAAACTACAGATGTTCTGAAACTATCCCTAAAATTCCAAATCAGTAAATCAAAGGTGGGGCCCAGACATTTGTATTTTTTTTTAAATTTTTTTTCAACGTTTTTAATTTATTTTTGGGACAGAGAGAGACAGAGCATGAACGGGGGAGGGGCAGAGAGAGAGGGAGACACAGACTCGTAAACAGGCTCCAGGCTCCGAGCCATCAGCCCAGAGCCCGACACGGGGCTCGAACTCACGGACCGCGAGATCGTGACCTGGCTGATGTTGGACGCTTAACCGACTGCACCACCCAGGCGCCCCTGTATTTCTTTTTTTTTTTTTTTTTTTAAGCTTCAAAGTGTTTTTCTAAAGTGTGTTCAGGAAAGGTAATTATTGACATTGGGATTGGAATGAATTCCAGATATAGGCTAAGAGACATTTCGTGAAAAATTAACAGAAAAGGAAAGCCTATCACTTTTGTATTCCTGTTGTTAAAACACACTACCGGTCATAATTTCAGAGGAACATCATATATGTCAATACATGCATTAGTGATGGGGTTGAAGTTTGGGCAAAGTGTTTTCTTCCTTTGTTTTTTATTTTTTTCCCTTAGTCTAGTAAGAGCCAAGAACAGCATCAATGAGTCATGAGACAGACCACACACACACACACACACACACACACACATTGTACACTCCTAAGCTATAAAGCGAAATGTAAAACATAAGTCCACATGGGCTCAATTGAGAAATTTGCCCCAGGGTAACAATTCAACAAGAGATAAAGTGAACCAGGCTAGACTTAGATAAAGAAAAGAACAGGAAAACTGTCCACACCTGGAATTTGTTGAAAGATAAGGTTTTTCTAGAAGTCTCATCGTGAATTCACTTTATCCAATGGAATAAAGGGATTCAACCAGTCATCAGTGCCCTGACAGTCAAGAGCTAAGGTAGATGGGAAGAGCGAGCTAGGCAAGGAAGGGAGAATGAGGAAAATGGCCACAAGGGTCTCAGAAGTCAGGACTGGTTTTATTCACAAGATGATACTTCTAGTCTTGCTCTACTGTCTTGATAAAATGTGTAATTTTATACCATGACTTTTATTTCACGATAGTATAGTTTCATTTCCCTTATGCTTAACAACAGTTACACATATATTTTTCTTCTTTGTGATGTTGATGTATTTCATTGGGTTGTTTGAAGGGAACAGGATACAGCCTCTCTTTTCCACCCTTCTCTCAGCCTATGCCTGGGGACTGATGGAGTGCTCCCCCTAGATCCTTATGCCCCTCTGCTTTCAAATAAACATGCCTACTTTTCTCTAGTTCTCTCCTTGAAATCACAGCCTGGAGCTCATGGGCATGACTTGGTTCCATGGTTTTTGTGACAAATGGGGGTTTCCTGTGGAGAGGACAATGCAGTTGGCCTGGACAACTGAGTCACCATGGAGCAAAGGCAGTAGCATAGGTGGGGAAGAGTACATATTTTAGTATCCTCCAGCCTATTTTTTAGACATTAGGAGGAGTATAGCCAGTTTAGGAAGTCATTTTGCATCTGAGGAAAGCAGACCTAGGAAGACCAGCTCACATTTACAAACGCTAAAATCCCAAGAAAGAGGGTGAGCAGAATGTACTCACTTGGAAGCACTAAGGACGCAGATTGGAGACATAGAATCCTGGAACATTTGCACTAGAAAGGACCTCGGAAATCATTTAACCTTCTTCCCTTATTTTACAGGTTGGGAAACTCAATCCAAAAGAGTTTCCTCTTTTGGAGGAAGCTAATGAGGAGAGGGCCCAGATCTTGTACTGGAAAGCTCTTTCTACTCTCCTGAGCTGCTGCCACATTTGGCTTTGAGGATTATCATGAGATTTTTTTTTCCAGAAGTTGATCTAGCCATTCAATTTTGCTCTCTATGGCCTGGTATTAAAATGGCGCCTGGGTGGCTCAGTCAGTTAAGCATCCGATTTTGGCTCAGGTCAAGATCTCACAGTTCATGAGTTTGAGCCCCGCATTGGGCTCTGTGCTGTCAACGAGGAGCCCACTTCATGTCCTCTGTCTTCCTCTCTCTCTGCCCCTCCCCGACTCGTTCAAGCATGCGTGCTCTCTCTCTCTCTGTCTCAAAAACAAATAAAAACATGGAAAAATAGCAAAATGTTCTTGTCTTCTGTGCACCAGTGTTCATAGGAGCATTATTCATAATAGCCCCAAATCAAGAGTAACTCAAATGCTCACCAGGAGATAAATGGATAAATGAAACGTGGTATATACATACACTGGGATGTTACTCAGCCTTCCAAAGGAACGAGATTCTGACACAGACAACAAAATGGATAAAACTTGAAAACATTGTGCTAAGTGAAGGGAGACGGACGTAACAGGACAGATGGTTCCACTTCCATGAGGTACCCAGAACAGGCAAATTTTTAGAGACAGAAAGTAGGATAGAAGTTTCTAGGCATGGGGGGTGGTGGTGGTTGGAGGAATGAGAAGTTACTGCTTAATGGGTACAGAACTTCTTTTGGGGGTGATAAAAAGTCCTGAAGATGGATGGTGGTGGTGGTTACACAAAATTGTGCATGTCCTTAATGCCACTAAAATAGACCCTTAAAAGTGGCTAAAATGGTAAATTATACGTTGTGAATCATTTGCCACAAAAAAAAAAAAAAAAAGGAAGCAAAATTTTGTCTTCATCACAAACCAGCAGCGGCCCCAGGGAGCGTAGTTTTGGGAAGACTGGACAGGGAGCTAGCTGGAACTGAATGTCATTCCACGTCTCCAAAGGGTTGATGTTCTCTTTCTAAGTCCTAGCACTGGCTGAAGGAAGGACAGCTCAACATTCAAAGAACCAAGAATCAAAAGGGTGCTGAGCTTCCCTGCTGGCCCTCATGTACACATAAGAGAGACAGGTGGGATGGACGGTCTAGAAGTTCGGAAAGCAGCAGTGGTCTTGAGCTCACATCCTTAATCCATCACAGACTAGCCTTTTGACTCTTGTGTGGTTAGCTCTCCTGTCTGTGTTTACTTTCCTCATCTCTAAAACCTACATGATATCAGAACCCACCTCAACCTTCGTTATAAAGATGGCGTGAGTCCGCGTTCCAGAACACTTAGAATGGGGTGCGCCGTGAGTTGTTACCATTATTTTGGTTACACGCTAGGAAGGAGAGGGAAATACAAGGGCCTCTGGCTGCTCTCAAGGAACTATTTATTATTGGGGAAAACCAGACTAAGACTGAGAAATAACTAGTTAACACTGTAAGTAGTCTTTGCTGGAATGACGACAAATATCACAGAACTCTTCGCGCTTCGTAAAGTTCGTCCACGTACATGGGTTTATTTGGTCCTTACAACCTCTCCACCATTTTTACGTATTAGAAAGCAGAATCATTGCCTTGCCCAAGGATTCACAGCTTGTAAGTGGTACAAAGAATAAGAATCTTAGGAACTCAGATGAAGGAGAAACCAGTGTGGGCTAGGCCCATCAAGGACGTCTTCATGAAAATGTGACTTGACAATGCCTTAGTTAAGACGAGAACACTGAGAAAAGATCTGGAGCTGACGCATGGGTTACAACGTGAAAAAGGTTTTTCTTTTTCTTTTTCATTTCTTTTTCCTTGTAGAGCTGTGCAGTACGCCCCCTGCGGGGCTGTACAGGGCATCCCTGCCTGCCAGGGGAATCACGTGAGCGGGAATGAGCAAATTGTCTTTGTAGCACAGGAAGGAGTCCACATGTGACAGAAGGAGAAATAAGAAATTGAATGTGATACTAAACTGTTTTAATGTTTTGGATGCTGAGAATTTCTACAGTTCAAGGAGCTCTAGAATAGGAGACCTGTGGTCTCACTCTTGACTTGCTCGCCTCCAACCGTGTCACCCCAGTAAGGCATTCTAGTTCTCGGGCTTCAGAGGGTCCAGCTGTAGACCGAAAGGGACTGACCGGGGTGGCTCTGACATTCTGTTTTAGGTCCGTTAAGAGACAAATCTTCTTTGTCACATGACCCTCCTGCTCCCCTTACTGGAAGAATGAGGGCTTCCTTTCCCAATGTTTCCTTTACCCTAAACACAACCACTCATTAACAGGAGTGGAGGCTCTCTACAGCCCCTTTCTCCGAAGTATTTTAGAGGAGTCGGTGTAAAATTGAGGTCTTTCTTGGTATTTTTATTCTTCAAACACCAGGATAGGGTAAAATTATGCTTTTTCTTCTCTGAGTAATTAGCCTCTCTCCTTTCTTTCCCCTACATGGGGGCTGTAGAGTCAGATACTTCAATTTCGCTTTCTCCATCATCGCCTTCCAAGCTCAGAGGGTTCTACTGACACTATGTCCCGGCCTGTCTTTGGAATCAATCTGAGGGGCTAGAAACTCTTCTCTGCTTATTCTGCAGCCGCACTCCATCTGACAGGCCAAGGTAGATGCAAAACAGTGTACCCTTGAATCGGATCCAGCCAAATAAATATCTAAAGAGCAACGATATTTGCAATCACTTTACAGTTGGAGAAACCAAGGCAAAGAGTGGGACAGTGATCTAACTGATGGGCAAAGAAAGACCAGGTACGTTGACAGATTTCAAGCCTTCCATTTTCCAGTCCCCCCCCCCCCCCCTAGGAATGACACGCGGGTGAGGGACAATGGCTTGCGTGGGAGGGAAGTTAGGTTTTGCGGGGGCCACCAGAGGGGTTTGGAAGCCAAGTTGAGGGCAAGCATTTTACCCTCCACGTTGTCATGGGCGTTCACCGCCATGCGCTTCCAAGAAACACTAAACAGTCTTCCACGTTTTCTCTAAGCGAATGGGACGCTGCAGGAAAACCCTGAAGGGAAGCGTCTGAGAAATCGGTGGCAAAGGAATTTAACTATGAGGAGAATGAGCCGGTGCGTTACTGTTGGCTTATTAATAGGTTCTGTGTCGCCAGCTCCAGGGGGAACGGCCCCTGGAATCGCTGGCGGGGAAAAGCCGTCAAGGGCTCCGTTTGATGGAAATAGGGAATAACGGGAAGGGAAGGGAAGGGAAATGACTTCAGAAAAGACTGGAGAGCTTGTCCTCTGGAATGAAAACCAGCCGCTGCTGATGTGACTGTCCAGGTCCCGGCGGCGGCTGCTGGAGAGCCGAACACGAGGCTGAGCCGCTTCGAGAACGCCAGAGTCTTGCTTCTCCTGGGCCTCGTTTGCAATTTATATATGGTGTCTATGACGTCTCACTCTTTGGGATAAGGCTGTATCTAAAATCCAGCACGTTTCAAAAGACAACCTGCTCTGGCTGGGGCGGGCACACAACCTGGTTAGAGAGGCTGGTGGCACTGGCCGTGGATTCATAAATACACGGGAGGTATGTGCCTGCCTCTGCGAGGTATCTTCCAGACACAAGGTGTGGCAATGCCACCCTCCTCCAGGAACAGTCATCTGGTCGGCAAATATTTATGCCTGAGCCAGGCCCTGAGCCGTGCTGAGGCCTGGAAGCCCCGTTGAGTTGTGTACCCTGTTCTCCAAGAGGCTGGCGGGGAAGAGAGAAAACAGAGACGATCACAGCACAAAGTGATAGGGCACCCAGGGTGCGGGTGTGCGTAGGGTCTGAAGGCAGGGGTGCCTGTTCCAGGCTGGTGAGGTTGGAGAGGGCGGGACCCAGCAAGAGCTGCCTGGAGGTGGAGGTTTCTGGAGGAGAGCTACGAAGCAGTTGGCGGGGTTTTCTTCCCGAATCAAGGATCTGAATTTTACATACTCTGGGGACCCACTGAAATTGTCTGAAAAGTCTTTTGGGTGGTATGTGCATCCGCCTGTCTTCAGAGGATACATCACGTTCATTGGACGCTCAGAGGCCCGAGACCTTCTCTTTCTCCAGGTAAGACATTCGATTGCCCCCCCGAATATGTACAGGTATATATTTAATGCGTGCGTATATGCAACTGTAGCAAACATCCGTGTAGGTAAATCTTTGTGAACACATCTGAATATTTTCCTAAAGTCTTAGAAGACCTATTGCTTCCTCAAAGAATGTGAATGCTTAAAAAACTTTCGCTACACAGATTGTCAAAATCCCCTCTTCAAATTTGCACAGGTTTGCACATGTATCAGCAGGAAGTGCGTGCCATTTTCCTGAACTCTTGCCAACATTATTTTCATTGCCTTTCAAGAAAAACTTTAAACAGGGGGCGCCTGGGTGGCTCCCTCAGTTGAGCGTCTGACTCTTGATTTCTGCTTGGGTCACGCTCCCAGGGTCGCGGGATGGAGTCCCGCGCCAAGCTCCGTTCTGAACGTGGAGCCTGCTTGAGAATCTCTCTCTCCCTCTGCCTCTCCTCTGCTCCTGTGTGCTCTCTCTCTCTCTCTCTCTCTAAAACAAAATTTTAAAAAAGATGTATTAAACATTTTTTAAAAGGGAAAGCTTTAAACCTAAAATGGTACATAAGACACCCCTCCGAACTTATTTGCTCGGATTTAATAGATAGTAACAACTTGCCAATTTTCTTATCATTTAATGAAGAATAATGACAGATACAGAAGCCCATTTCTGCCCCCATTCATGTACTGTCTCTCCCAGTATTTTGCAGGTGGACGTTTTCTCATTTTCACCACTCACAGATATCTCTGACAATATTTGATGTTTGTGCTTTAAAAATATGTGATAATGGGACGCCTGGGTGGCTTCGTCATTAAGCGTCTGACTTCAGTTCAGGTCATGATCTCGTGGTTTGGGGGTTCGAGCTCTGCAGAGCCTGCTTCGGATCTTCTGTCTGTCTGTCTGTCTCTCTGTCTCTCTCTGCCCCTCCCCAACTCTCTCTCTCTCTCTCTCAAAAATAAATAAATAATACAAAAAAGCATTCTTAAAAAACAAACAAAAATAAAAATATGTAATAATGGCATCATACTGAATATAGTTATGGTAGTTTTCTGGTAAAAATGTATTTATAGCCTCTGTGCTTCTGCACTTTTTCTTCACTTCCTGCCCCTCCTTTTCCAATTGAACTGAACAATTTTTGTTAGGCTCTACTTCACCTCTACTGGTTTAGAAATTATGCAGATAGTCTACTTTTTTTTTTTTTTAATTTTTTTTTCAACGTTTTTATTTATTTTTGGGACAGAGAGAGACAGAGCATGAACGGGGGAGGGGCAGAGAGAGAGGGAGACACAGAATCGGAAACAGGCTCCAGGCTCCGAGCCATCAGCCCAGAGCCTGACGCGGGGCTCGAACTCACGGACGGCGAGATCGTGACCTGGCTGAAGTCGGACGCTTAACCGACTGCGCCACCCAGGCGCCCCGATAGTCTACTTTTTTTTAGGGGTTGCCCTTATAAGGTGTTTTAAACAACTTCATTGAGATATAATTCACATGCGGTACAGTTTACCCAGTTAATGCGGGGAGTTCAATGTTTTTAATATATTCACACAGTGGTGTCACTAAGAACCTCAATCTGTTTACAGCATTTTTATCACCCTAAAAAGAAATCGCATACCCGTTATCAGTCACGGTATCAGTCATTCTCCTCTCCCCTCTCTCCTTGGCTACCAGGAATCCAGTTTCTCTCTGTATGGATTTGTCTGCTTTGGCCATTTCATATAATAGAATCATACAATATGCGGTCTTTTGTAACTGGTCTTTTTGTAACTCACTTCACACCATGTGTTTAAGGCTTATCCACATCGTACCATGTATCAGTGCTTCATTCCTTTGTGTGGCTGAATGATAATCTACTGTGTGTCTAGGCCGTATGTATTTATGCATCGGCTGGTGAATGTTTGGGTTATTTCCACTTTTTGATGACCATGAACACTGGTGTAATGAACATTCAGGTACAAGTTTTTGTGCAGACGTATGTTTTCAGTCTCTCTGGGTACACACCTAGAAATAAAATTGCTGGGTCATGGGGTAGAGGCAATATTTAACATTTTTAGAGGGATTGCCAAACTATTTTCCAAAGCAATCGCACCATTTTATATTCAAATTTGAGGGTTCTAATTTCTCCACATCCTCCCTCACACTTGTGATCTTTTTTTCCCCCTTTCATATAACTGTCCTAGTGGGTATGAGCTGGTATCTCATTGTGGTTTTAATTTGCATCTCCCTAGTAGTTAATGATGTTGAGCATGTTTCCATGTGCCTTTTAGTCATGTCTATATTATGTATATAATTTGAATTTTATTTAACATACAGTGCAATGTTGGTTTCAGGAGTAGAATTCAGTGATTCATCACTTACATACAACACTCAGTGTTCATCACAACAAGTGACCCCTTAAAACCCATCACCCATCTAGGCCATCTCCCACCCACTTTCCTCCATCGACTCTCAGTTTGTTCTCTATCATTAAGAGCCTTTTGTGGTTTGTTTCCCTCTCTTCTCCCCCACCTTCCCATATGTTCATCTGTTTTGTTTCTTAAATTCCACATGAGTGAAATCTTATGGTATGTGTCTTTCTCCAACTGACTTATTTCATTTAACATAATACATTCTAGCTCCATCCACATCATTGAAAATGGCAAGATTTTATTCTTTTTGATGGCTGAGTAATATTCCTATATATATATATATATATATATATATATATATATATATATATACATACCACATCTTCTTTATCCATTCATCAGTAAGTGGACATTTGGGCTCTTTCTATAGTTTGGCTGTTCTTGAAAATGCTGCTATAAACATTGGGGTGCATGTACCCTTTCAAATCTGTGTTTTTGTATCCTTTGGGTAATTACCTAATAGTGCAATTGCTTGGTTGTAGGGTCGTTCTATTTTTAGTTTTTGGAGGAAACTCTGTACTGTTCTTCAGAATGGTTGCACAAGTTTGCATTCCCACAAACAGTGCAAGAGGGTTCCCCTTTCTCCACATCCTCGCCAACACCTGTTGTTTCTTATGTTGTTAATTTTAGCCATTCTGATGGGTATGAGGTGGTATCTCATTGTGGTTTTGATGTGTATTTCCCTGATGACGAGGGATGTTGAGCATCTTTTCATATGTCTGTTAGCCCTCTGGATGTCTTCTTTGGAAAAGTGTCTATTCATGTCTTCTGCCCATTTCTTAACTGGGTTATTTCTTTTTCGGGTGTTGAGTTTGATAAGTTCTTCATAGATTTTGATACTAACCCTTTATCTGATATGCCATTTGCAAATATCTTCTCCCAATCTGTAGGTTGCCTTTTAGTTTTGTTGATGGTTTCCTTCACTGGACAGAAGCTTTTTATCTTTATGAAGTCCCAATAGTTCATATTTGCCTTTTGTTTCCCTTGCTTTTGGTGATGTGTCTAATACGAAGTTCCTCCAGCCATGGCCAGAGAAATTGCTGCCTGTGTCCTCCTCTAGGGTTTTGAAGATTTCCTGTCTCACATTTAGGTCTTACATCCATTTTGAATTTATGCTTGCGTATGATGTAATAGAGTGGTCTAGTTTCATTCTTCTGCATGTTGCCATCCAGCTTTCCCAACACTCTTTGTTGAAAAGACTCTTTTTTCCATTGGATATTCTTCCCTGCTTTGTTGAAGAGTACTTGACCATATAGATGTGGGTCCATTGCTAGGTTCTCTATTCTGTTTCATTGATCTCTGTGTCTGTTTTTGTGCCAGTACCACACTGTCTTGATGACTACAGCTTTGTAATATAGCTTGAAATTCCAGAATCGTGATGCCTGCAGTTTTGTTTTTCTTTTTCAGGATTGTTTTGGCTATTCAGGGTCTTTTGTGATTCCATGAAAATTTTAGGATTGTTTGTTCCAGCCCTGTGAAAAATGCTGGTGCTGTTTTTATAGGGATTGCATTAAATGTGTAGATTGCTTTGCGTAGTATAGATATTTTAACAATGTTTTTTCTTCCAATCCATGAGCAAAGGATGGTTTTCCATTTCTTTGTATTCTCTTTCATAAGTGTTGTATAGTTTTCAGAGTACAGATCTTTTACCTCTTTAGTTAGGTTTATTCCTAGTTATCTTACTGTTTTTTTGCTGTTGCAAATGGGATCAAGTCCTTGATTTCTTTTTCTGCTGCTTTGTTGTTAGTGCATAGAGATGCAACAGATTTCTGCTCATTGATTTTATATCCTGCGATTTGCTAAATTCATGTATTCATTCTAGCAATTTCTTGGTGGCTTCTTTTGTGCTTTCTACATAGAGTATCATGTTGTCTGCAAATAGCAAAAGTTGGACTTCTTTCTTGCCAATTTGGATACCTTTTATTTCTTTTTGTTGTCTGATTGCTGAGGCCAAGACTTCTAGTACTATGTTAAAAAGCAACTGACCCTTTCTTTTATTATTGTGGTGTATCACATTGATTGATTTACAAATATTGAACCAGCCCTGAAGCCCAGGAATACATCCCACTTGATCATGTTGAAAAATTCTTTTAATGTACCATTTTTAATGTACTGTTGAATTTGATTTGCTAGTATTTTATTGAGAATTTTTACATCCATGTTCATCACAGGTATTAGTTTGTAATTCTCCTTTTTAGTGGGGTCTTTGTCTGGTTTTGGAATCAAGGTAATGCTGGCTTTGTAGAATGAGTTTGGAAGTTTTCCTTCCATTTCTGTTTTCTTGGAACAGTTTGAGAAGAATAGGTATTAACTCTTTTTTAAATGTCTAGGAGAATTCCCTGTATCTTTTTTTTTTTTTTAATGTCTACTTAGATAACTTACCCATTGTTAAACTGTGTTACTTATTTTTTTTCTCCTATTGAATTGCAAAAGTTTGTTTGTTTGTTTGTTTTTATTTTTTATATTTTGGCTACAAATCCCATAGCAGATAATATGGTTTTCAAATATTTTCTTCCATTCTGTGATTGTCTTTTACCTTTTTAAAAAAAGTTTATTTATTCATTCTGAGAGAGTGCAGGTAGGGGAGGGGCAGAGAGAGAGAGAGAGAGAAAAAAAAAGAGAGAGAATCTGGGGCTCAACCCACGAACTGTGAGATCATGACCTGAGCTGAAATCAAGAGTAAGATGCTTAACTGACTGAGCCACCCAGGCATCCCTGTCTTTTACGTTCTTGATGGTATCATTTGTGGCACAAAAGTTTTTAATTTTGGCCAAGTCTAATGTATGTATTTTTTTCTTTCGTCACTTTTGCTTTCTGTGTTGGGTCTAAAAAAGATTCTGCCTAATCCAAGTTCAGTAAGATTTACCTCTGTGTTTTCTTTTAAGAGATTTATCATTTTAGCTCTTACATGAGTAACTATCACGTATGTTGAGTTAATTTTTTGTGTATGGTCTAAGGAAGGGGTCCAAGGTCACTCTCTTCCGTGTAGGTATTCAGCTGTTGCAGTGCTGATCATGACGTTTGTAACATCCATATCTGACTTAAGATAATCTTAGGTTTATCATTATATCTTCAGAACAATCGGGACTCATAGACCATTTCACCTCTTTCAGGCTATTAAGGTCTGATATTTTACATCCACCTTGTTTTTAACCCCCCTCAAATTCTTGCCACTAATGCTTATTTCGTGTCTTTCTGGGTTTCCCTTCCTTCTTAACTGAAGTACATTCGTCAGTGGCTGTGGCAACCCTGGTGGGAGTCTTTGTCTAAAAATGTCAGTAGCTGGCCCCTACTCACTAGGAAAGCTTAACTGGGTGTCTCACTTTGAAAATATCTCATTGTTGGGGAGCCTGGGTGGCTTAGTCGGTTGAGCGTCCGACTTTGGCTCAGGTCCTGATCTCGTGGGTCGAGTTCGAGCCCAGCATCAGGCTCTGTGCTGATGGCTCCGAGCCTGGAGCCTGCTTTGAATTCTGTGTCTCCCTCTCTCTCCGCTCCTCCCCTGCTCATACTCTGTCTCTCTCTCTGTCTCTCAAAAATAAATAAATGTTAAAAAAAAAAACTTAAAAAGAACATATCTCATTGTCACTTGGCTTCTAAGGTTGGGTTGACTGTGGAACCCCAAATCCATCCTTTCTTCTAGATTGTGTTTAAGACTTTTTCTTTCTTCTTTCTTCTTCTGTTTTTCCTTTGTGCTTGCATGAAAGCATCTCAGAGTGGGTTTCTTTTTATCTGTCCTTGTTTTGTTTTGGGAAAACAAGAGCAATGAGGAAAACATCCCCTCAAATTTTCACTGCCACACTTACCCACTTACTTGCATCATGTCCATACACACGATCTTTTGTCTTTCTTTTAAATTGAAATACACTTAACATATAATATTTTACAAGTTTAAGGCCCACAATATGTTGATTTGATATATTTATACACTGCAGTGTGACTGCCATTATAACACTTCTTTCACATCACCAAATTATCATTTCTTTTTCGTCGTAGGTGTAATTAAGATCTCGCCTCTTAGTAAGTTTGATGTCTGTGGTTCAGTATTGTCTGTAATCACTATGCTGAGCATTAGATTTCCAAGGCTTATTCATCTACTACTTATGAGCTCATGCCCTTAAACAACATCTTTCCTGTTCCCCCAGACCTTGGTAACCATCATTTTACTCTGTTTTTTTGCAAGTTTGGCTTTTTTAAGATTCCACATAGAAATGTGTAAAGCATAGGAAGAAAAAAAATCTAGTTTTCCTATGTTGGGAAAAACCATGTCCTTCCCTAGCGTGTTGGTCTTTAATATTTCACGTCTGGTCACCAAATTTATGGAGGCTTTTTTCCCACACCAAGCAATTCTCCATGACATTAGCAGGGCGTCCTACAATTTAACGTACTTCTGACCCTATCTACCTGGAGACAGTGTCAGATCCCAAAGGTGAAGTGCTCAGTCCCACAAGACTGTTTCCCATCACATGTCAGACACTAATCGCAAGAAAGAAGTCCCCGGGTTTCCCACAACTTCTGTCCAATTGGGCTACAAATTGTAGGTTCTCATGACTTCCTCCCCGGGTCTGATTAATTTGCTAGAGCAGCTCACAGAACTCAGAGAAGCACTTAGTTACATGTACCAGTTTATTAAAAGAGAGGCTAAAGGGTAAACTTCCAGGTGAAGAGATACATAAGGTGAGATCTGAGAGTGTCCTGAGTGCAGGAGCTTCTATCTCTGTAGAGTTGGGCTGTGTCACCCTCCTGGTGTGGATGTATCTGCCAACCTGGAAGCTCTCAGAACCCCATACTTTTGAGATTTTTGAAACTTCATCGTATATGCATGATGGATTTTTTTTAAGTTTATTATTTATTTATTTATTTATTTATTTATTTAGAGAGCAAGTGGGGAAGGAGCAAAGAGAGGGAGAGAAAGAATCCCAAGCATGCTCCACACCACCAGTGCAGAGCCCAATGCAGGACTTGAACTCAAGAACCACAAGATCATGACCTAAACTGGATTCGGACGCTTAACTGACTGAGCCACCCAAGCGCCCTAGGCATGATGGATTAACACCATTTCCAGCTCCTCTCCCCTCTCAGGAGAATGGGGGTGAGGCTGAAAATTCCAAGCTTCTAATGATGGCTTGATTGTTTTGGTGACCCGACTTCATCCAGGAACAATCCAGGAGCCTGCCTCTGGAGTTACCTTATTAGAACAAAAGGCACTCCTTCCCCCAGAAAACTACAAAAGTTTCAGGAGTTCTGCGTCAGAAACAGTGGTCAAAGATCCATATTGGAACAAGAGATGCTTCTGGTGTTCATATCACTTAGGAAATAACAAGCGTGTTAGGAGCTCTCTGCCAGGAACTGGGGGCAGAGACCAATCTGTATTTTCGATCATCTCACAAACGGATATTCTACAGTATTTGTCTTTCTCTGTCTGACTTACCTCACTTAGCATAACGTCCTCAAGATCCATCCATGTTGTTAAAAGTGGCAGAGTTTCCTTCTTTCTTGTGGCTGAGTAATATTCCATTGTATATATTTATATTACATCTCCTTTATCCTTTCTTCCATTGATGGTGCTTCGGTTGTTTCCATGGCTTAGCTACTATGAATAATGCCATAATAAACATGGAAGTGCAGATATCTTTTTGATATCCTGTTTTCCTTTTCTTTGGGTATATACCCAGAAATGGAATTCCTGGATCATATGGTAGTTCTTTTTTTAATTTTCGAGGAACTTTCATTTTGTTTTCTCTAGTGGCTGCACCAACTTAGAATCCCACCAACAGTGTACAAGTGATCCATTGTCTCCACATACTTGCCAATATTTATCTCTCTCTCTCTTTTTTTTTTTTTTTTTGCTTGACAGCCATTCTAACAGCTATGAGATGACTGGGAAGGGGTTAATATCCAAAACATATGAAGAACTTATGCTCCCCAATGAAAAAATGGGCAGAGGAACTAAATAGACATTTTCCCGAAGAAGATGTCCAGTTGTGAAAAGATGCTCAGCATCACTAATCATCAGGGAACTACAAATCAAAACCCCAATAGGGTATCACTACCTTCCATTTTGTTACTTTGGAAGAACTGTCCATACTCCTGGCTCAGGCCCATGTCTCCACTTAGACGCAAGGTGTCATCTCTTCTCGCCTACTCAAAGACACTGTTCCTTCCACCAACTCTTCCCTCTCCTATGTTCATTTCCTTTCCCTACTGGACTTCCCCATCAGCACACAGATATTATTTTATTTATCCCATCTTAAAAAATAACCTCTGTCTTGACTTTACTGCCATCCGGCTGGCACCCCATTCTCCTCTCTCCCTTCACAGCAAAGCCCCTAGAAACACTTGTCTATCTTTGCTGACTTCAGTCACACTTCTGTTTCTTCCTTATGCACATTCTATTCAGGAGGTCGCTAATGACTTCCGTGTTGTTAAGTAGAAGGGTTAGTTCTCAGTCCCCATCTCACTTGACCCACCAGCAGCATTTGGCACAGATCATCCTGATTGAAAGCCATCCTCCACCAAGCTCTCACACCAGCACACTGTCCTGCCTTTCCTCCTCCTGCACTGATGGCTCCTTGTCAGTCCACTCATTGATTTCTCATCATTTCCTTAACTCTTTACTTTTGAATTGTCCGTGGCTTTGTACATGGACATCTTTTCTTTTCTGTTTGCATCACTCCTTTAGTGCTCTTTTCCAAACTTGTGGTCTTGGAAATCGTCTGTAGCAAGGTGTGTAAACCTGCTTCGCCTTGTTACCATGAGCTGAAGATGGTTTTTATATAAGAATATGCAAGAGAGATCGTATGTGGCCTGTAGAACAAAAGATATTTACTATCTTGCCCTTTATAGACAAAAAAAGAGTCATCCCCTCATCTATAGTGTGGTTGTGACTTCCAAATTTATATCCGTGATCAGAATCTCTCCGAGATGAGTTTTTCCAACTACTCGCTGGATATCTCCGCATGAATGTCCAATATGCATCTCAGATTTAACTCAAATGGGGCTTTGTGTTCCCTTCACCTGTTCGCGCTATAATCTTTCTTCTCACAGTCAATAGCAACACAATCCTTCCATTTGTCCAGGCCAAGACCCTGAGCATCATGGTTGACTTTTCTCTTTTATTGGTACCCACATCCAATTTTAGCAAACATGTTTAAAGTATGTCCAGGTTCGGGGTGCCTGGGTGGCTCAGTCGGTTGAGCGGCCGACTTCGGCCCAGGTCATGATCTTGCTGTCCGTGAGTTCAAGCCCCGCGTCGGGCTCTGTGCTGACAGCTCAGAGCCTGGAGCCTGTTTTGGATTCTGTGTCTGCCTCTATCTCTCTGACCCTCCACCGTTCATACTCTGTCTCTCTCTGTCTCAAAAATAAACATTAAAAAAAATTAAAAAAAAAAAAGTATGTCCAGGTTCGAACCACTTTTCCTACTTTTACCTTGGTCAAACTCCGTCCTCCTTCACCTGGTTAATACTACACTCTCTTAACTGGTCACCTGGCCACTACTACAGTCTCCTAACTGGTCTCCTATGCTTCCCTATGCTTCCTATGGTCCGTTCTCCACCCGTTTGCAGAGGTGAAATAGAAGACCGATCGTGTCATTTCTTTGCTCAAAACCCATCTGGCTTTCCATGTGACTCCGAGTGAAAATCAACCCCTACAGCGGTCTCTGAGTCTCATGTAATCTGGTCTCTGTTATCTTTTTGATCTCCTCTCCTACCATTCTTCCTCTCCTTCGCTTCCTGACAGTCACGGTGCCCTCCTTCTTTCTCTTCAAACACATCAGGCCTGCTCCTGACTCAGAGCCTTCGCATTTGCTGTTCCTCTGCCTGGACATTCTTCCCCAAGATATCAACATGATCCACTCCCTGCTACCCTTTAGGTCTTCATCACATTTACTCTTTTGTGGCTTCCCTCACCTGCCTACTTAAAATTGCAACTTCCCCCTAAGGAGTCCTGTCCCCACTCCCAGTTTCGGTTTTCTCCATAGCAATTACCACCACCAAATGTGTTATACTAGCTTATATTTTTGTTCATGATTATTTATTCCTTCTCCTGTAAGAGATTATACATACCCACCTTGCCATGCTTGTCTCTACCGTGGTAGAGTTGCAGTAGAGACAAGCTTCCTCATGACGTAGTCAGGTTTGGGTATGTGACTTGTTTTACCAATAGAATGTGAACAAATATGACATATGCCACTTCTAAGCAGGAGTTTTATGTACAACAGCATGTATTGTATACCATACTTTAAAAAAATGTTCTCTCCTTTCCTCTTGAAAGTATACAACATAAAAACAAGGGGTTTTGTCTGTTTTGTTCACTGCTGTCTCCCCCGCACCTAAAAGAGTGCTTGGTACATGGTAGAGCTTTATGAACATATGTGGTATGAATGAATATATGCTGGAAAATTCTTAGACATTAAAAAAATATATATTGTCTCTCTACATTCTCCCTGTTCTCTTTTCCAAGAACTCTTACTGAATGTATGCTGGATGTCCTCATTCTGTCTTCCATATCTCTGTCTTTTTTTTTTTTTTTTTTTTTTTAGAGAGAAAGAAAGAGTGTGAGTCGGGGGGGGCAGAGAGAAAGAGAATATTTTTTAATGTTTATTATTTATTTTGAGAGAGACTGGGAGTGGGGGAGGGGCAGACAGAGAGAGAGGGAGAGAGAGAGAGAGGGAGAGAGAGAGAGAATACTGAGTATACTCTGCACTGTCAGCACAAACCCAATGCCTGGCTTGAACTCACAAACCGTGAAATCGCGATCTGAGCTGAATCAAGAGTTTGGACGCTTAACCAACTGAGCAGCCCAGATGCCCCAAAGAGAGAACCGTAAGCAGGCTCCATACTCAGCATGGAGCCTGACACAGGGCTCGGACTCAGAACCCTGGGATCATGACCTGAGCCAAAATCAAGAGTTGGATGCTCAACCCACTAAGCCACCTAGGCACCGCATGTCTTCCGTATCTCTTAACCATCCTTCTACCTTTTCCATTTCTTTACATCTCCATGCTTCATTCTGGGTTATTACCTCAGAAGTCTCTTCAAACTTTTCAATACTCTTTTTATCTGGGATTCATCTGCTGCTTAATTTACTCATTGAAGATGTATTCCAATGACAATATCTTTTATTTCTTTAAGCTCTATTTTCAAATCTGTCTTGTCTATTTTTATAACGTCCTTTTTTTCAATACGGTGTCTTATATTTTCTTTAATCATTTGGAGAATTTAAAACATATTAGCTTATATTCTTAAGTGGAAAAAACTTCCATTATCTGACGTTTTGGGGCATGGTAGATGTCCACCTTTTCTGAGATTGTGACTCTTGCTCATGGATGATTCTTCCCTTTTGTGGTTTGTACTATTTTGGGAAGCTCATATCCAGTGAGCATTTAAAAAAATTCTTATGAGATCCACCTATGCCCTTTGAAATAAAATCATTGGCTTGGGATTTCTTTCACCAAAAAGATAGTGCTAATTTATACTCCATGCGTGCATGTGGCATAGACTTGGGTTTTCACCTTCCTCCAGGAGATTTTTTTCTCCCAGAAATGTAGTCAGAGAGTATGATGCTTTTTCTTTCCTCAGTTGCTGGATGGAGTTTTTATGTTCTCACTTTACAGAGGGGAGCAGCCTTCTCTGGGTCCCTGGTGTGGGCAAGAGTGTTCATCAGTATGAAGACCTACACTTAGCACTTAGGTCTATATCTTTCTTTGAAAGTCCCCACAACTCCCCCATTCCGAGCTCTGAGAAATCAGCTTTCAACCTTCGTGTTCTATTTTTAAGTTTTCTGTTTTCCAGAGAAAGGTCTTTCTTGCCCGGAGATCCCTTAAAATATCCATCTGTATTTTTTCTATTTTTTTAATTACTCCTTTTTTTCTTAACATAAAAATTTTAGCTCCTATAAAATTTATTTTTCTCTCTGGTGTAAGGTAAGATACTATCTAACTTTACTTGTCTCCCAAATGATTAACCAATTCTCTAAATCATTTACTCTTTTTCTGTTTTTACCTTTATAATAAATTCTTATGTATGTGGGGTGAGTTTCGGGGCTTTCTGTTTCACTTTAATGACCTGTCTGTCATTCCCAGTGCTATTATCATATTCTTTCAAGTAGTGTGTCTTTCTAATACATTTTAATATGGGTAATTCAAGCCACTTTGTAGTTCTTTCTTTTCTCTTTTTTTTTTGTTTGGCCCAATGACAGGTGCTTATTCTTTCAATGAACTGGAGAATTATTTTATTCAGTTACAAAAAATATGTTTGAGATTTGATGGGAATGAATCCTACTTATAAATTAATTTAAAGATAATGTCATCATTGTGATATGGAGCCATCTCATCAAGGAACGTAGTTTGTCTCCCCATTTAAGGATTTTTTTCTTTTAGGGGCACGTGGGTGTCTCAGTCAGTTAAGCAACCAACTTTGGCTCAGGTCATGATGTCACGATCTGTGGGTTGGAGCCCTGTGTTGGGCTCTGTGCCGACTGTGGGGAGCCTGCTTGGGATTCTCTCTCTCACTTTCTCTCTTCCTCTCTCTCTGCTCCTCTCTGACTCATGCTTTCCCTCTCTCTCACAATAAATAAACTTCAAAAAGAAAGAATTTTTTTCTTTTATATCTGTTTCCTGAGCTAACTCAGCCCAAGAAAGAACTTGGAGCCAAAGATATATAATTATAGTAATAATTTTTTCTCTTATATGATTCAATAAAGACTTCAATTGTTCCTCATATAACACTTCTTAGAAAGTTTAGCATAAGTATTTTTTGTCTCTCTTATGCACTTTTAAAATTTTTAATTGTGTTAAAATACACATAACATAAAATTTGCCGTCTTAACCATTTTTAAGTGTACAATTCGGTACTTGTCAGTACACTCACATTGTCATATAATCAACTTCCAGAATTCTTTTCATCTTGCAAAATAGAGACTCTCTAAGCATTAGACAACAATTCCTCCTTCCCCCTGTCAATTTCCTGTCTCTGAAATTGACTCTAGGCTCTAGGTACCTCACACAAGTGAAATCACACAGTATTTCGTGACTGACTTATTTCACCTAGCATAATGTCTTCACAGGTCATCCATATGGTAGCATATGTCAGAATGTCCGTCCTTTTTAAGGATCAAATAATATTCTATTGTATGTACAGACCACGTTTTATTCATCTGTTCGTCTCTCAGTGAGCGTTTACACTCTTTCATCTTTTGGCTATTGTGAAAAATGCTATTAACATGGGTATGCAAACATCTTTTTAGATCCTGCTTTCAGTTCTTTTGGGTATATACCCAGAAATGGAATTGCTGGCCATGTGTTAATGCCATTATTACAAATATTTTGTATTTTTCTTGGTTATTGGTAAGACTTGGTACATTTCTTATGTTTGTATCAATGGTTCTCAAACTTGGATGCACAGGAGAGTCATCTGGGGAGATTTTATTTTTGTTATTTTTTAAAATACTGATACATTTTTGAGATAGAGAGCATGAGTAGGGGGGGGCAGAGAAAGAGGAAGAAAGAGGATCCGAAGCAGGCTCTGGGCTGACAGCAGAGAGCCCCATGTGGGGCTCAAACTCACGAGTGAGATCATGACCTCAGCTGAAGTCTGACGTTCAACCAAATGAGCTACCCAGGAGCCCCGCGGGGAGATTTTTAAAACATACTCAAAGCCAGGCCTCGCTCAAGAACAATTAAGTCAGAATTTCTGGGGTGAGACCCTAGCCTTGGTAATTTTTTTTTTAATATGAAATTTATTGTCAAATTGGTTTCCATACAACACCCAGTGTTCATCCCGACAGGTGCCCTCCTCAATGCCCATCACCCACTTTCCCTGCCCTCCTACCCCTGATCAACCCTCAGTTTATTCTCAGTTTTTAAGAGTCTCTTATGGTTTGGCTCCCTCCCTCTTTAACTTTTTTCCCCTTCCCCTCCCCATGGTCTTCTGTTAGATTTCTCAGGATCCACATAAGAGTAAAAACATATGGTATCTGTCTATCTCTGTATGACTTATTTCACTTAGTGTTGGCAATTTTTAAAAGCTTTCCAAGTGATTCCAAAATGAAATAAAGGTTGAGAAGTAGCGGTCTAAACCAACTCACTGAAGTCTTCGTAGATTTGTGCAGTTGATTCACATGGATTATTTATTTATTTAGATTTTGGGAGAGCGCAAGTGGGAGAGGGGCAAAGAGAAGGGGACAGAGGATCTGAAGCAGACTCTGTGCGGACAGGTTGACAACAGTGAGCGGGATTCAAACTCATGAAGCCGGAGATCACGACCTCAGATGAAGTCAGATACTCAACTGACTGAGCCACCCAGGTACCCTCACATGGATATTTGAGTAACCAATACTATCACCTCCCCAAAATAATTTTCTTTACTTTTTTATCTAATTAATTTATTTATTTCAGAGAGATAGTGATCAGGGGAGGTGGTAGAGGGGGAGAGAGAGAGTCTCAAGCAGGCTCCACACTCAGCATGGAGCCCGATGTGGGGCTCGATCCCATGACCCTGAAATCATGACCTGAGCCCAAATTGAGTCAGATGCTCAACCAATGAGCCACCCAGGTGCCCCCCCCCCCAAATAATTTTCTATTCTTTTCTATATTTATACCTCTCCTTAATGTGCATTTTGACTTACTGGATTGACCGAAACTTTCTTAACAATGCTAAATGCCTCTGTGTTTTTATTCCTGATTTTAAAAGAAGGCGTTTTGGCCTTAGGTGTAATGTTAGATTTTGATTTCAAAGAGATATTTTCTTTTTCTTTAAAAAAATTTTTTTATTGTTTATTTATTTTTGAGAGAGACAGTGTAAGGGGGGGAGGGGCAGAGAGAGAGGGAGACACAGAATCTGAAACAGGCTCCAGGCTCCCAGCTGTCAGCCCACAGCCCGACGCGGGGCTCGAACCCACAAACTGTGAGATCATGACCTGAGCCAAAATCGGCCACTTAACCGACTGACTCGACCAACCACCCTTATTCTTTTTATTTTTAAAGAGGGCTTTTTATTATCTATTTTTGAAAGAGAGAGACAGAGATAGAGCATAAGCAGGGCAGGAGCGAGAGAGAGAGAGAGAGAGAGAGAGAGAGAATTTGAAGCAGGCTCCAGACTCCAAGGTGTCAGCCCAGATCCCAATGCAGGGCTGAAACTCATGAATTGTGAGGTCAAGACCTGAATCGAAGTTGGACACATAATTGACTGAGCCTCCCAGGCGCCCTGAGATATTCTTTTCCTTGTTAAGAATTTTTCAAGTAAGATATAAAAGTAGGGAGGATTTGAAAAGTTTACATAGTATCCTCGCCTGTATATTTTGAAATTTTAGTATATATTTTCCTGAAACAAGCAGATTATTTTTATTTTTATTATTTTTTATATTAAATATAATTTACTGTCAAATTGGTTTCTGTACAACGCCCAGTGCTCATCCCAGCAGGTGCCCTCCTCAATGCTCATCACCCACTTTCCCTTCTCCCCCAGCCCCCAGCAGCCCTCAGTTTTTTCTCTGTATTTAAGAGTCTCTTGTGGTTTGCCTCCCTCCCTCTCTGTAACTTTTTTTTTCCCCTTCCCCTCCCCCATGGTCTTCTGTTAAGTTTCTCAGGATCCACCTATGGGTGAAAACATATGGTATCTGTCTTTCTCTGCCTGACTTATTTCACTTACCATAATACCTTCCAGTTCCACCCATGTTGCTGCAACTGGCCAGATTTCATCCATTCTCACTGCCAAGTAGTATCCCGTCGTGTATATAAACCACATCTTCTTTGTCCATTCGTCGGTTGATGGACATTGAGGCTCTTCCCATGATTTGGCCATAAGCAGATGATTTTTTAAAAAGAAATCAAATTATGAATGTAGTTTCCATTCATTTTACTAACAAATTTAGTGAAACTATATGTCGACTTCGTGTGTGTTGAGTTACCTTCCCTTTCTCCCTCTCTTCCTTTCTTCCTTTTTGTGATATTTGTCACGTGGTTTATCTTATTTCCCCAACTGATATGTTGAGAGATATGAATGGATGAGCTGGTATTGAAGCCATGGGTTAGGGCTGCTTTGTAATAGTTCTGCCTTCTTCCCTTCCCCTGGGATACATAACCCTCTGCACGGATGGCTTCTACAAGCCATTACAATGATCTTGTTTCTTCTTATCTCTGCTCCTACCTAAAGGGCCTTGTTTGCTATGCAGTATATCACTACCTTCTTCCACATTTCCCTTTTCAGATGCTTACTGGGAGTCGTTTTATCTGAATGACTGTAAAATAAATGTCGGGCGAGAGTGTGTGACAGAGGGACAGGTACTCCGCCAAGACTAAGAGGCAGCGCCCGTGTCATAGAGGCCGGCCTGCCAGTCTCACGGATTCTGGGCCTCCGAGTCGGGAAATGGTGACAGAGAGATGATTTGTCCCTCCCTCCCTTTCTCTGCAAGTGCAGATTATTTTTTTAAGGTTTATTTATTTTTCGAGAGAGATTGAGAGCACAAGAGGGAGAGGGGCAGAGGGGGGTGGGGAAAAGAGAATCCCAAGCAGGCTCTGCACTGTCAGCACAGAGCCCGACAAGGGGCTCGAACTCACAAACCGTGGGATCATGACCTGGGCCGAAGTCGGACGCTTAACTGACTGAGCCACCCAGACGCCCCAGGATTCCCTCCAATTTCGACATGATTTTGTCTGGCAGATTTTCTTTGCTACTGGTTGTGAGTTTTTATCATCTTTCCCCGCTCCCCTCCCCGCCCCCCCCCCCCCAGAAGAGACTGAATTAAGGTCCAGATTCAGATACCACTTTAAACCAGAAGTCTACTATCCTTTCATCTTCTTTGTGCATTCTGCTCAGGAAAGTGATGTGCAGATTTGGATTTAAGAGGAGGCAAGGGGGGAAGCATGGAGACTGGTAACGAGTCAATTACACAGATTCAAGTGCTTGCAGACGCTTTAAGGAAGTGTAAGATAAGGTACCAATCTGAATGTAACTGTATACAGTTTTGACTACCTCGTGTAGTAAAAACATCACTGGATATGGTACCAGGAGATCAGAGCTTTAATCCTAGTTCCAACTCACCCTAACTACCTGTGTAATCTTGCAGAACTCTCATAACTTCTGAGTGACTCAGCTGCCTTATGTGAGAAGATCGAAGTAAATGACGTCTAATTCTTGACCCCATCCTGACATTGTAGGTTTGGATGATTCCACACGTGAAATAGGTGGGGTTGACATCAAGAGCGGTTGGCTAGAAGCAGAAGGAATGTGGGAGGGTCTTGGAAGAAGATCCAGGGGCAGGACAGTGCAGGCTGTCCTGCTGAGTGCTGGCCATTTCTAGATCACGTGCCAGGGTTGACAAGATGGTTTGTCTCCAGCGGAAGGAGTAAGAGGGCACTATATTAGAGTGGATGTTTCATTCTGGCCTGGGATATTACGATCCGTGTGGATGGTCTTTGCAATAATTCATCAGAGTTTTCCTACACAAAGCAGTCTTCCCGATGGGTCCTTTACATACATGACGTCATACAATCTTCATAAGTAACTCCAGTGGGTAGGTGCCATCATGCCTCGGTGAGGTTACGTAATGCGGACAAGCCTGCACAGATTGTGAATGGACAGACTTCAAGTTCTGTCCATCACTGTATGACTCCAAATCCTGTGGTTTTCCCACTCAGCTGAGCTGCCTTAACTCTCGGGTCCTGTAGGTGTGGCTGTGCTGTTGATAGTAGAACCAACGAAATGTGATCCGTTTTGTGGCCTGGTAAGAAACCGTGAGCTCCTCGAGGTCAGTGACTGTGTTTTATCAACTTTCTAAACCCAACGACTAGCCCAATTACCAGACCGTGTTGTAGACACGCAATAAATATAGTTAAGTGGAACTGAATTACACGCGCTACCAAAGGAACACGCTCCCTCTGCCTTTCTGGACACTCTGACTGAATCTGTCCTGAAGTCTTGGCCTGAATTTCTCCCTCCAGGTGCTTGTCAGGGAAGGAAGGGCGCAGACTTGAAGTATTTGCTTACAAGTTACTTTGGAGATCAGCAAGACTGAACCTCTGCACTGAGGGGAAGGAGAGTGATGCCTTCAGGCTGGCGTTTTGCACCAAACAATGACGTTCATTAGCAGTAATGGAGCGCTGGAAGACAGAGCAGCAGGGAAAAGCCTGAGTGTAAAATGAGCAGTAGCCCTCCCCTCACCCTTCTCTCCCCCTCCTCACTCCCTTTCACTCTCCTCCTCTCAAAGTAAAAGTTGCTGACCCTCTGGGCTTTGTTTACCCCGGTGAACTGTGAAACTACTGCGTTCCAGAATAATAGCAACTAATCACGGGGAAAAGACCTTTTAAAACAAAGGTCTAATTTAAAGCAGCTTGGGACAAAAAGGCAGATCTTGCATTTTGAAAAATATAAAGGGATCAATGCCGACTCTCAGATCTCTGAGGACCGGGACCAAATCAAAGTTGGTGCGTGTGTGTGTGTGTATTTCTAGGGCAGTGCAATGCTTGGTATAGAACAGGTGCCCAAACTGTGTTTGCTGAATTGCATGGGAGAGACAAGTCTTGAGCTCCAGTGTGAAATGACCCCTAGGTTCTGTTCATCATTGCCAGCTTGGCGTTGGCTCGGCGCGGTGGAGGGGACCGACAAAATGACCCCACGTCTGTCAACTGAAACAGACCCGTGGAAGGCTCACCAGCAAAGCAAATGCAGGGCCATGGACAGGACCAGAAGGACGGGAGGAAGGAGGCCAGGAGGAGGGCAAGCCAGTCCCGCCTGGCTGGGGCGTGCTGTGACGTGCTTCTAATAGGCGAAATAAAATTGTAGTCACCCCTGTAAAAGACTTCTGCTGCAATTTATTAATCAGGGTCTGGGGAGATCGATGACACTGAATGATTATGTAGCATTAGGCTAACCCCCGTCCTTTGGCACAGTTGCTCTCTGGATGGGGTACAGATGCTCACATCTGCTTTTGTTAGAGACCCAAACTCTTGCGTCCTGGTGTGAAGTTAATGAAGGCCCCTGCATTATTCCCCACATTCCTTTAGCAAAGTAAACCATATCTGGCCAACCTGGAAATCCAATGAGTTAATTAAGGGAGAATTGTCTATGATTTCCTTTTACATTATAACTGCCCCCTCAACCCCTACCCACCCCCACACGGACCTCGTCCCCCTCCTCCCTGCAAACCTAAGCAGTGAAACTGCCTCTTGCCCCATGTGCCAGAATGATTAATGGAGGGACTACAATGAGGTCAATTAGCCAGGGTCGGCTCGAAGCTGAAAGGTGGAGTGTGTTTCTTTATTGAACACTGCATTCACACTCCAAACAGTGACCTGCGCTGCAGTGATTTATTACGAGGGCAGTTCTCTGATCACTTACCTTCAGTGCTTGTACCTTGGCTTTGAAAACCGGGCTTTCACTGTCAATTAACGCCAGACAAGGAGATCCATTCAAAATCTGAAATGCATACCTAATAACCGGGTGGGGGAAGGGGGAGTGAAGGGGAGCTGGGGAGCATGGAGAGGGGCGTCCAGCACAGAGAGGCTCTGCCTCTGGCCGGACACGCAAGCTGTGGAGGGGCTGGACAAGTGTGGTTGGGCTTTCATTTGGGGACAGCAATGCTCTGGGTTTGAAAGCCGACTCCCCTGCCTAGCAACAGACTCTCAGAGGGCTGGCTTCCTCGGCCCCAGAGGGCACACCCTTCCACTCAGCTTTGTAGGCATCGGGAGCTACAGGAAAAACTTCAGGGCTCCTGTGTGTTCTCGAAGCCATGTTTATTTCTTGTAAACGTCTTTGAAATGGAATTCCAAAGTGAGTCATTTGCATTTGGGGGATTTTCAGATAAGGGCTACTTTCCTCTCTGTGTAGATGGATTGAAAACTGTATTAAAAATGCCAGGGTGGAAGGGCACCTGGGCGGCTCCGTTGGTTAAAGTGTCCGACTTCAGCTCAGGTCATGATCTCATAGTTCCCGAGTTCGAGCCCCGTGTCGGACTCTGCTGACAGCTCAGAGCCTGGAGCCTGCTTCGGATTCTGTGTCTCCCTTTCTCTCTGCTCCTCCCCACTCTCTCTCTCTCTCAAAAATAAATGAAGATTAAAAAAATTGAAATGCCAGAATGGATAAAAAATGAATGCAAGTTCATTCCAGGGGTGACCCAGGCTTGTGAGTAAATAAACTGTTTCTTCCCACTATTGTACCCAGTATCCTCAGAACACTCCAGCAGTGTGGACTTGCCCCTGGGAATGTTCCAGGGCATTAAGTGAGTTAAGAGGTATTAGGCCCTCACTCCCTAGAAGGCTCTCTCCCAATATCAGCACAGATCACCCCTTCAAGGTGACAAAGTGTGACACCTTCTTAGTGAGACCTTCCCTGACCACTTACTTGGCTCGAAATTCCCCTCTTCCCCTTTCCTGTTGTGTTTTCTCCTTAGCTTTGTCCCCAACTGCTGTGCTGTTTTTCAGTGATATATTCGTTCATTGGGTCCACCCCAAGAATTTAAGACCCATCAGGCCAGAGACTGACTGTGTGGACTTTTGGGTCCATTCTTGTATCCCAGTGCCAAGAACGAGCACAGGACACCTCCCTTTACCCCTGCAATGTTGCCCCCAAAGCCTGTGTGTTTTATTGGTTCCCCCGACTTGTTTAATTTACATGGAAATCTATGTACCGTTCTACATTTAATTCTTATTTTTTAGACCAGTCGACAGTTAACGGTGCTAATACCACTACTTCTAGTATTAATGTCTCATATCTGATTATAACTCCTAATACCCGCCCAAGCACTTTGGCATGCCTCAGTTTCCCTCTCCAAGCCTCAGTTTCTCTCTTTAAGTTGGGGATAATTACCCCTTTTTGGTGGCACCTTTGTGCGGCTTAACTGACTTGACATGTTTTGCATCTAGCACATAGTAGGTGCTTAGTGACACCAGCTCTTAGTACTTCGCATCTGAGCGTTAAAGCGCTTCTTCTGAAGTGTACACAGAAGCGGGCAATGAATTATCCACATCTGGTACATGAAATTCCTATGGTCAGAAATCAAAAAAGGTACACTAAAAAATAAATTACATTCAATCTCAGAGAACTGCGGAGACGTTGCTAATGGCATTGAGGAAGGAGGTGGTTTTAAGAAGACAAAGTCCTGGGGCGCCTGGGTGGCTCAGTCGGTTGAGGGTCTGACTTCGGCTCAGGTCACGATCTCACGGTCCGTGAGTTCGAGCCCCGCGTCGGGCTCTGTGCTGACCGCTCCGAGCCTGGAGCCTGTTTCAGATTCTGTGTCTCCCTCTGTCTCTGCCCCTCCCCTGCTCATGCTCTCTCTCTCTCTCTGTCAAAAATAAATAAACATTAAAAAAAATTAAAAAAAAAAAAAAGAATACAAAATCCTGGGACGCCTGGGTGGCTCAGTCGGTTAAGCGTCCGACTCTTGGTTTCGACTCAGGTCACGATCTCACCGTTCGTGAGATCCCAGTGCCAAGAATAAGTGCAGGAAACCTCTGCGATGACAGTGCGGAGCCTGCTTGGGATTCTTTTTCTCTTCCTCTCTCTGCCCCTCCTCGGCTTGCACTGTCTCTGTCTCTCTCAAAAGAAATAAATAAACTTAAAAAAAAAAAAAAAGAATACGAAGTCCTTAAATGTTTCCCTATCTGGAGGGAAGGGATGCATGCATATTCTCAGCACAGTGCCATGGGAAAAGTCAGGGGCGGCTCCCCTGTCACTGGCCTTTACTCCATTCACTCCTTTCTGTCTTGCTCATGGAAGCATGTTAGAGTAAGAATGAGGGGGGAGTTTCAGGTATTCTCTAATTTAGAGGAAACATTATTTACAAACCTTAGTATACATCGACAGAAACAAATTACTGTTCCCACATGCCTTGGGGGTGGGGGTGGGAACCAACCCTTCTTCTCCTCTCTGGCCTTGCAAAATCATCCTCACCTTGAATTTCCTCCCAGAAACTGACACGTGTAAGGGGCAGCAGAGCGCTGAACAGGTGCCTTTCCTGGTGGCTAACAATGGTGTCCCTCCACTGACTTGGAACTACTCAGCGTCTATAATGAGGAGACAAGAAGAATGAGACCAACCTTTCCCCAAATCTACCCTGGTCCCTCTGTCCCTCTCCCCCAGGAGCAATTTAACGACAGACATGTGAGTTTGGAAAGACAATTTTGGTCGTTTCTTTCTTTCCCGATTACAGATTGGTTCCTGTGGAAGGTTTCTGGAAGCTCTCTCTCAGCCCACTTCAAATGCACAAGTCAGTGGGACTTCCCTGGATTTCTCTCAGGAGGTCATCCTGCCAGCTTGAGAGTCTCTCATGATCGGCAGACGGTAGCTCCCTTTGCTTGGAATGAGCGTGGAAATGGGAAACGTGGGGATGGCGTTCTGTATCTGTGATGCATTTGGCCCATGGGAATCCCGGCCAATTCCCTGTCCTAGGCAGTTGTCTCGCCGTAGCTTCGTGTCATGGAGTGAGCATGACATTTGGAGTCAGGGCATCTAGGCTTGGATGGCGGTTCCACCCTAACTGTCTACGTGTCTTTGAACACGTTACATTTTCAGTTTCCGTGTCTATGCAATGAGATTAGTAGTGCCCCCATCCAGGAGCGTGATAATGTGTGAAGGAGGCATACGCCCAAGCATCCTGACTGTGCTGTGGCCATTGGAAAAGGCGCTGGAGGGGAAGGCTCGCCCCCCTCCAACTTTCAACAGGTCTGAACCCCACCTGTGCTTTGTGAACCTCCAGGTGAAAGTGAACCCGTAGAAGAGGGGCAGGAGGGTGTCCAGAGAAGGAAAGGGATCTTCTGGGTGCTGCTGAATCCAGGAAGTCCTGGGTTCTAGGCTCAGGTTACAGCTCCTTGGCTGCGGTTCCACGTGGGAGTGGAAATGTTCGGCCAAAGGAAGGGATTCCGGACGAAGGATGGGAACCCATTGGCAGTTATTGCCCCACCAGCAGCCACTGGGGTGCTAGAAGGTGAGCATCGGTAGCCCAGGGAAGTGAATCACAGTCTTCTGTTTGAGACCCTGCCCTCAGATGGCCAAGTGGGAACCAAATTTGGGGAAAGTGACAGTTTGAGTTTGTGGCTATATAAACGTTGACCAAGGAATAGGGCCTAGCCTGGTAGGTTAGGACCATCCCAGGTTTCCTCTTTTACACCAGTGGGGGCCCATGGGCATCATACAAGAGGAAATGGAATCTGCATCCTAGCTAGGGCATTCTAGAGAGGTCTAGAGTATCATGTCCCAGCAAGGAGGCTGAGAGCTAGAAGCACGTCCAAAGTGCAGGGCCAGACCAGATAAAAAGAGGGGGGCTCTGAGGCAGAGGGTGAGGAGTTTGTGACAAAAAATGGGATTCAGGGGAGCCCACGAAAGGGTCCACGAGGAGGGAAGGGGCCATGAGGGCCATTGGCTGGCTCTCAAGACTAATGGGATTAATAGACTTGGACAGGCACATTTGTCTTCCTTTGATTACTTTCTGCCCCTGCTCTTTTCCTTCTCTCTTCCAGCCTGCGGGTGCACCAATGTAGAGCCAGGGGCAACTTCTGTTGGCAAGACACCCTTGTCCTTAGAAAGCCAAATGGCAGCAAAGACGGAGTCTAGGACAGCTTTTCTCCCTTCGCGTCCCTAAAATGTTCAGTAAAAAAAGGTTCGGCGTTCAAAGAATTTAGAGAAATGTTGGGTTACACAAAGTTAGGCACCCTTCTTTATGGGTGGATTTCTCGGACCCTTATACATGCTGCATCAAAGGCTATCATATGAGTCCCATGTAGGCAGGGCCTTTGTGGTGTTCTCTGTGGCAGGGAACCTAGACTATGCCTTGACACAGAGAAGGAGACCAATAGGTATTTATGGAATAGATGAAAAATTAAGTGGAAGAAAATTAATGTTCCCAGCCTTATTTGATGACAAAAGTCTGACTGCATTTGTCTAGTAAAATTTCACAGAGCAAGGGCTCCACGGGGCACCCCCATAAATGGCTAGATGGAACATGGAACAGTTCTTTTTTTTTCTTTAAATTTTTAACATTTATTTATTCTTGAGAGACAGAGAGAAACAGAGAATGAGCGGGGGAGGGGCAGAGGGAGAGAGGGAGACACAGAATCTGAAACAGGCTCCGGGCTCTGCGCTGTCAGGACAGAGTCTGACGTGGGGCTCGAACCCACAAACCGAGAGATTGTGACCTGAGCCAAAGTTGGACACTTAACCAACCGAGCCACCCAGGCGCCCTAGGACAGTTCTTTAAAGCCTCTAATTTGTCTCTAATTCGGGGTGCCTGGGTGGCTCGGTCGATTAAGCAACCGACTCTTGCTTTCGGCTCAGGTCATGATCTCCCAGTTTGTGAGTTCAAGTCCGGCGTCAGGCTCTGGGCTGGCAGTGTGGAGCCTGCTTCAGATTCTTTTTCTCTCCCTCTCTGCCCCTCCCCTGCTCTGGTGCACACACTCTCTAAATAAGTAAATAAATAAGTAAATAAATAAATAAATAAATAAAATAAACGTTGTCTCTATTCAGACTTCAGCGAAGCCTTTTGTGCTCACATTTAGTCCAGTTCACTGCACCGGAATCTGAGGAATTCAGGATAAAATTCTAGCTGTTAATGATTAAATGTGTTGGAAATAAATCTTGTATGTTGCCGGAGGAGCAGCTAGGGAGGTAGCCAGTATGAAAGACATATGACAGAGGCTTTGGAGACACTGATCCTGTTGGACAATAACTAAAAGCTTTCATTATCTCTTAGGGTGTTTCTCAGTTTCTTCTGGGTTTGCATGTAAGATATTCTAAGAGTCCCTCACACAGATCTGTCTAGAGGTGACCTAACTGCAAATACATTTCTCCTGAAATTGACTCCAAAAGAGGCTTTTCTGATTCTTTTTTCTGGTGGAATAGGATTAAAGCCAAAGCTACGACCCACTTCTGAGCATCTACTGCGTGTTAGAGACCAGCTGACCCGGAGGCGGACCCGTTCTGGGCTGGGGCACTGATGTCACTCACCCATCGCTCCAGAGGCAGAGCCTCCCCGGGTGTGTTCCACGGAGACCTAGCTCCAAAGAAGAGAGTGCTGTGGTCAAAGATTTATTCTCACAAACATGACCTTTGAAACTAACAAGGATCGTATGAGTTGGGCAGGCCAGCGGTTACTATCATCACTTGGCAATGAGGGAAACTGAGTCCTTGAGGGGCCAAGTCAGTTACTCAGATTCCCTCAGCTGCTAAAAGTGGCAACGCTGGGATCCAAAGACTGTGGATCAACTCACTCTCCCGCAAGCCCTGTCTCTACACACCTGTGCCTTGACCCTGGTACACATGAGGTGGGTATGCACACGCACACATAGGTGTATTCATTTCATCCTCCTAAAGTCACGGAAACATGGCGACTCCAATACGTGTGGTCATTGATCGAGAAACAGCCTATACTGATATTTAACAGCAACGCTATTCACAGTTGGAACAAATGCTCTACGTAGTTTTACAGAAGGAGATGGAATGATTGCAGACAAAAAGCCAGCTAGTCTCAGAATCGAAGTCTGTGTCAGCTGAGAGGAGAAAATCCACTGCTCCTCTCAGGATGGGTCGTAGATGGCTTCTTTCCTAATTCAAACCCAACTCCTAAAAGTTAAAAATGAGACGTATGTGGAGGGAAGGGAAGTGGATTAGGAGTCAAGAGACCTGGCTTTTCATCCCAGCTCCGTGGCTAATTAGCTGTGTGACCCTGTCAAATGATTTAATGTCTCTGGATCTCCATTTCCTCGTTTGTGAAAAGAGTGGGTACAGCAGATTATCTCGAAGGTCCTTTTCAGTTCCACAAGGCTACAGACTTACTAACTGAATGAGCTCTTTAAGACACCCTGATGGGTGTCTAGAAATGTATAGTTTGGCTTCACTCTTATCACAAGCCCCTAGGAAGGGCTATTCGCATATGTCATTACAACTCATTATAAGGTTAGCATATGCACCTCCGTGGAGGGAGGTTGTGGCCCCTGGGCTTACAGCCCCCCCCCCCCCCCCACTTTTGCCAACTCCTCCGTCTCTTACAGCTTGAATCCTGTCCAGAACCTCATGCCTGGAGCAAGGGGGTCCACTCCCTCCTGCATGGCATGCCTGGAACTTCAGATTCTGTTGCTCCCAGATTCCCTGGGGCCATCCATGCTTTTCAGTGGCTAAGGGCCTATCGGTCACCTAATCTCGGTGGGATTAGACAGCCCTCCGTTGGTAGCACCTGGTCCATTCTCTGTTTCCCCTTCCCATGTAACCAACTTCCCAGAGTGCCTAGTTTCTATTTGGGCAAGTGTGGAGGTTGTTCTGCATGGCATGCATAAGTCAGGGTGGCAAGAAGCATTAGGCAGGGGGAAGAAAGTGAGATTAGCAGGACCCCCCCCCCTGCTGATTTTAATTTTTATTCTTTTTAATTGGTAGCAAAGTAACATCACGTAAAATGTACCGTCTTGACCATTTTTAAGCGGCTAGTTCAGTGGCATTAAGTGCATTCTCACTGTTGTGGAACTTTCCCACCATAAGCCTCCAGAACTTTCTTCATGTTCCCAAACTACAACCCTCTACCCACGAAACACTAACTCTCCATTCCCCCCTCCCTCCCAGCCCCTGACAATCATCCTTTGGCCTTCTGTCTCTAGAATCTGACTCCTCTTGATGCCTCCCGTAAGTGGAATCGTACAGTAAGTAGTCGCCTTTTGTGACTGGCTTATTGCGTTTAGCCTGATGTCTTCGAGGTTCCTCCATGTGGTAGCCTGCGTCAGCGCTCCCTTCCTCTCAAAGGCTGAATAATGTTCTGTGCCGCGGATAGACCACATTTTGTTTATCTCTTCATCTGCCGCAGACGCTTGGGTCGCTCCCACCCTTTGGCTAACTGTGAATAATGCTAGTGCGAACGCGGGGGGTGCGAATAACCTTCTGGAGACTGCTGTCAACTCTGTATACCCAGAAGTGGAATTGTTAGATGCTGCGGCGGTCCTGCTTGTAAGTTGTATCAGGCACAGCACAATCTTTGTTGCAGCGACGGCACCATTTTGCATTGTACTGCCAAGGAACGGAGCACAGGGCTCCAATTTTCCACCTCCCCACCAACACTTTTTATTTCCTGGTTTGGGGACAGTCGCCATGCTGTGGTGGTCCTTCTCCTGCGACGTGATGTGATGGATATGGTAGTTTCCAGTCAGCTGTGTAGAACAGCAGGCACAGGTGGAGGGTGACCATCTCTGAGGAGTCGTAGAATATCCAGCACTTACCCCGGGTTCTGGCCCCAGTGCCATTCTATTTTTGGATTCTATCCAAGGAACTAAACCTCTTTTTGTCTCTCTTCTCCGCAAAGATGGTGATGGGGCGGGAGTCGCTGGGAATAAAAATGGCTGCCTTCTCTCCACAGGGTTGGTGAAGCATCGACTGGGATAATACATGTGAAAACACTATGAAAGGAAAACACTATTTAATCCAGGAGGTTGTTATTTACGGTCTGAAGATGATCTCTGCCTGCTCTCGTTGCCTACCTTTAGCACAGTCCACAGGAACTTTGGGGACCAGAAGAACCACAGAACGCGATGATTAAATTCAGAAACTCAGGCTGACCCGATCTGTTTGGGTTGGCAATCTCCCGGTTGTAGTTGTCTCGGTTGGGGCCGAAGAAGCTTTATAGATGGACTGTGAGGAGGAAGGCTGCTGGAGGCTGGTGGCAGGCTGTGCCTTCAGAGAGGGAAGCCTCGCTTTTGTTAAGCCTGCTGGCTGATTCCTTGTCAGTGTGAGGTGATTTAATGGCTGTGCACGTCGACCGCCCCCAACCAAAAATCAGTCTGGGACCGTGTAGGAGAGAAACAGTGAACTCTATTTCGCGGGACGGAAGGGAGCAAGACAGACGGTGAGGAAATGTCCGGCAGAGGCCACAGACTCCTTCCGAAGCACATCGACGGGTATATCTGGTGTTTGTTTTGTTTTTTCTTTTTCCTACGGATGTATCTTCTAGAAGCCCTAGGCGTAGGCGTTAAATGTGTGGCCTGTGGGGTCAGGCGGACTGGAATTCAAATCCTGGCTCTACCCAGGAGCCAGGGTACATTGCTTTGCCTCTCCGTGCCCCAGTTTCCCATCTGCACGGGGATAATAAATTACCTACCTCCCATGATTATGTGAGGCTCACATGCAACATGCACAAGCGTTCAATAAAATGCCAGGTCTCCTCGTTCCTATTATTAGATACACAGTATCTCCTATGTCGGTCCAACTCTTTAGTTGATTGAAATCGTTGGCACTGTGTAATCTTGGTGTTTCCTGAAGAAGCATCGCGGTACAATGGGAACGAGTCAGGAAGGCAGGTAGGGAAACTGGAATTCTGGGTGCATCTGTGGCTCAACAGCCCTGGGACCTTGGATTAATCATTACTTTGGCCTTCTTTTCTTTTCTTTTTTTTTTTTTTTAAATATTTATTTACCTTTGAGACAGGGAGAGACAGCATGAACGGGGGAGGATCAGAGAGAGAGGGAGACACAGAATCTGAAACAGGCTCCAGGCTCTGAGCTGTCAGCACAGAGCCCGACGCGGGGCTCGAACTCACGGACCGCGAGATCATGACCTGAGCCGAAGTCGCTGCTTAACCGACTGAGCCGCCCAGGCGCCCCTGGCCTTATTTTCTTGATGCGTGCAATGAAAGTTGCATGTGCTCAACCAACACCCAATGTGTTCAAGACATGTAGATGATACAGAGAAGTGGCAGCAATAATGGCCGGTGGGTGGGGAGCAGCCCGAGGCAGAGACTGGCAGAGGCGGGGTCTCCCCGTGCGGGACACTCCAGTGAGGTGACAGGGCCGAGAGCTGCGACGGCCTCTTCAGGGGTATAGGAGAATTGGAGGGTACAGGGTAGCATCAGTTGTGAAGAGGCCTGTCGAATAAATGAACCCCCGAATAGCTGAGTCCATTATCAAACAGATATCTGCAAGCCAGGGTCCAGACCAAGTGGGCCTGTGAATGGTTCGAGTCTGGAGGTGGACACAAGGGTTACCTCTCTTTCATCCCTTGGGCCCTCTAGTGCCTGTAGCGCCGGGAAGGGAAGCAGAGACGCAGAAAAGACCCGAGGGCGGCTCAGCAGTGAGCGGGGAAATCCCAGGACGCCCGGAAGCTGGAGCTCGGGGGCCGGGCCCGTGGGGATGCACAGGCCTGGGTTGGAGGAGTGTCCTGGGCTCTTGCTGATTGGAGGAAGTTGGGGACAGGGACCGCCTTAGCGCAGGGCCCCAGGGCCCGAGTGCTCATGTTGCCTTAGCAGAGAGCTGATGCTGATCGCCCCCAGACCTCACACTGAGGGGGACCCCACCTACTTGATTTCTGGCTGGGGATCAGTGATTAGACAACACCTCCCACCACCTCGTTTTCTGGATGAGATGTTGCTGGGGGGTGCCGTCACCGCGCCCCTCCTGTCCTCCACCCCTCCTGCCCCCCACCCCTGCGACCTTTTCCCTTTTCTTCTTCACTCCTAGGTTCCCCTCACCCTCCTTCGGGGCCCCCCTTTCTCCCATCGTTTCGTCCCGTTCCCTCCCTGCCAAATATAACCTGATTTTTAAGGGCTGTCCTCTCGGCTTGGAAATCCTGGCATGAAGTCCAGCATTTGACCTTCCTTGATTGCCAGGCTGTCGTTTCTGTTGGTGTGGGGTGGGGGGTGGGGGTGGGGGCGAGGGGAGACTCTCCCACACTTCCTCTTTCTGCCTGTTAAAAAAAAAATTTTACCCACCTCCCCTTTCCAAATAAAAAAAAAAAAAAAGAGAGAGAGCGCGAGAAAGAGAGAGGAGAGAAATCTAGAGACGGAGAGCGAGAGAGAATTTGACATTATTGTATAATTTAAATTGCACAGCCTAGAGCCACAAAACCCGAGCATGTAATTACACACTTACTAGAGGTAACAGCAGTGCTGATAATTATTCTTTACACAGGAGAGACCCTGCTGATATCCCACAGTCAGAAAGTGGGAACTACAATATCTTTAATACCATCCTCAGAGACCCTCATAAGCAGAAGAGAAGTATGAGAAGGCTCACAGGGTCCAGAGCAATATCTTCATTGCGCCAGAATGTCAGGAGCTTAGCACAACAGAAATCAATAGTTTCGAGTACATTTTTTGGTACAATTTTTTTTTTTTGACCCAACCTGAGAAAGTACAGGGAGAAGGCAGCGGTCCTGAGTAGTGTGAAACAAAACCTTTCTAATGGAAGGCCTGTCTGTTTAGACGTGCCCCGCAACGTCAGTTTATGAGACACACGTTCTTTATCAGAGCAACGACACAGTGCAGCTGGCGAGGCCCCCCCTCCTGGAATGCTTTTGGTCATCGCTAAAGCCTTTTCGTTTCAGTCACGAACTGTTCTCCCTCCCAACGTCCCCTGATTAAGACAGCACCTTTGCTTATCATCAGCTATAAAGTTATGCGGTATTTAGTCTCAAAAGAAAGGAGATAAATATACGGGCACTCGTTTCTAGGCCCTGGACCCTCTTCATCGCCTTTCTTCCTCTCTGCAGGGAAGGAGTTGGTTGCGTTCGAAAAATAAGGAAAGTTGAAACACTGAGAAGATTCAGGACAATAGCCACTGAACTCAACGCAGTGAGGTAGAAGGTTTTCAGGCAGAGAAGTCAAAGTACAAGTTTCACACTGTGCTTGCTTTCAAAAGGAGACCACGCATCTCTATACTAACCACAGAAGCTGTGACAAGTGGTTACTATTTCTGCTCTGTGGCCATAAGTCCTAAGTGTGTAGTTTGCTCTTTATTTTTTTTAAGTTATTTATTTGAGAGAGAGAGAGAGAGAAAGTGTGGAGCAGGGGAGGGGCAGAGGAAGAGGAGAGAGCAAGAATCCCAAGTAGGCTCTGCCCTGCCAGTGTGGAGCCTGACGCGGGACTCAAACTCACGAACCCCGTGAGATCATGACTTGAGCCTAGGTCAGGTGCTCAACCCACTGATCCCCCGGGGCACCCCTGTAGTTTGCTCTTTCAGACACACTGCCTTGATTGTTTGCAGGTTGTGCCGACATTCTGACTTGCAATGTGCATGATGTCGGTTGGGCTAATCAACCGTCTAATTGGGGTCATTGTTCAGCAGGAAAGACAGCTGATTTTGGCTTGAGGCTCAGGGGAAGAACCCTCTGATTCCTCGTTTACTGTGTGCCAGGCACTGAGTGAGCTGTGTTACTGTGCGTTCGTCGTTGAAGGCTTCCACTCGCTCCATGGGCTCTATAGAAGCGTCCTCCCATTTTTAAAGGTGAAAAATCTGAGGCTCACGCAAGTGCACTTGGCCAACGTCACACAGTTAATAAAGACGAAAGAGGTAAGACTCAACTGAAATCTATCAACTGTTCGGTCTGATGGGTATATTAGGCCATTTCAATTCAGAGTTCAGGTGATAATGGCCAGTGAGTTAAAGGGGTGAGGCCATCACAACAGAGAAACACGGTGGTCAGGGGACCCTTTGGTCACTCCCCAGGGAGACAGATCCCGGGGGAGGCCCTCTCTAGGCTGGTCTGCACCTGGAGCCCAAAGAAAACAGCAGCTAAGTGTTGGGTGACCTGAAGACGGGAGTTAAGTTAAGCGGGCATTTGCAGCAGGTGGGCAAAACGAGGGGGTAACTGGCATGGGAAGCAGGAAGCCACAGTCCAAGAATCTGAGACACCGAACTGAAGACCATTCTGGATATTTCTGGCAAAGTGTTGGCAAGCCAGTCAGCTGTTTGCTGGCTTTTGGTACAATCTGAATGGGGGCGGGGGTGTGATTTAACTGCCAAGTTAAAGGGGCTGTATTGGCGGACGTTGGTGAAAGGCCCCACAGGTGTGAGAAGGCTGTCCAGCGGTTACATTTGGCTTTGCACCTCCCTTGGTGACTGGCTCTGGATAGCCTGACATTCCTGCCGTTACCAGAAAGGTATGGGGATGTGGATGAGGGCCACACGCTAGAACCTCAAAGAGTGGGTAGCAGGACCACCTCGGACCACACTGTGAGGAAATCAGAATTTGTCTTTTGGTCGGCAGCTCTGCCTTGGCCATGTCGGTAGCCCCCGCTCAATCTGCTGAGTCTAACGTGTGACCCATCTCACAGCTGTGTTTTACTGGGATTCAGGGATGCTGGATACCACCAAAGCCCTCTGGTCTCAAACCTATGGCAAGATGAGAGGGACGTGATCGACAGTGTGACAGATGTTTCCGGACAGGGGGCCTCGTCCGGTGTCCTCGCCACTCGGACGGTTGGGGTGGGTGACCCTCTTGGCCCTCTGTAAACCCATCCCTGTCTATACTTTGATAGGTGAACAGTTTTCTGGTTGGCAAGGGAAGGGACATAGGTTAGGGCCTGATATCACCCAAACGTCTGGGGCCCAGAAAGGTCAGCAAAACAGGGAAGCTTGACCCTCCATGTGGAATAATTCACGATGGGACTGCTCTGGAGGCCCAGATTTGGATTTGTTTGGATTGTCTCTGGCTGTTTGGATGTGTCTCTTTTATACTTTCGTCCCTAGTAGGCAGTGGCTTGGAGAGCTGGTATGACAGGAGTCAAAGAAGGGGACAAGATGAGTTCCTGCTGGGGACCCAGGCCAGGAATTTCTTCAGGTTTCCATGGGAGAAAGCTAATCTGAGACAAGGCCTTTAGAGCCCCCAATTTAGGCTACCGACTCAGATACACAAGTCCTTTCTCTTAAACCATATTTGTGAATATCTTTGAGAACGATCAGGTCACGAGCACGGGCTTGGGGTCAGACAGATCTGGCTTTGAGTTCCAAATGGGCGATTTGGCAGCCATGTGGCTTTGAGCAAGTTACTCGCTCCAAGACTCAGTTTCTTTGCTTGTAAAATGGGAATAAAACTCTCTGCTTCGGAGTTGCCCTTGGGGAATAACAACGTGTGTCATGGCACCTGGCACGGTCATTGGTACGTAGCAGAGACTCTGTAATGGTTTCCTCCTTTCCCCTGGTTTCCTCCATTTCCCACCCCCAATTCTGAAGCGCCAAAGACTCGGGGGAAGAATAGGTCCAAGTAAAAAGACACGTCCCATGAAACACCACTTGGGGAGAAGTCTCGACTTCAGAGAGCATCCAGGACCGTTGTTCACCTCCTGCACAGGACAATCCAATCCCGGGGAGTCCCCGCTGGCATGTCTATTTCATTTCCAAACCTGTAAGCAAATGGAAGCCATCCTCAACATGAGGAAGCAAATGTGGGAACCGAGACATGCATGCAGAGAAATAAAATTGGCTAATGACCTCTTTACCACCTCCAAGCTAGACAAGACATATGGGGAGGAGGGCAGAGAGAGGGGTTATCCTGAAATCATTCATTGTTTTTGCTGTTATTGGGTGCTGGTACCCTAGTCTTTAGATTATCCGGAGCTGCAAGACACTCACTCACCATACGGTGGAGGAAGTGGGGGTTATTGATAACCACAATTGCCCTAGAGCGAAGGGCTTCTCGTCATATACATGTCTCATAAGGTGGAGCTGGTCTTTCAGCCTTCTCGCACTTCCCTATGGCAGTGGGCAGGTGGAGAACACTGTAAAACACTTGACTCTGCTGTGTCTCAGGACTTTTCACCCTCTGTCCATCTCCCGCCCCCACATACCCCCAACCTCCCCTCCTTTGTGCAAATCTGTTTTCACCACAGGAGCACATGCTGGTCTCTTCTAGCTACAACACTACTTGCTAATTCAACGATTCATCTTTAATGAGGCCCCCTGCCAATGTTTAAATAGCATTCAGAACAAAGAAAAGGCAATATTTCCAAAACAGCTGCTTCTACTGCCTTCTACTGCTCATCTCTTCAGAAAATCAAGAAAACACATCGATAATGATAGATGATGGAAAAAATACTTGGTTACTATAGGTATCTACCCATGTATCTATAGACGCATGTAGCCATTGATAAAATGCTCACCTCTGTGGTGCCAGAAATGTTCAGTCTAAGCACCCTAAAAAGTTTTGTTGGTTTCGGATAGTACTGCTCTAGCCAGATTTTTCTTATTTAGCTTCTTGGTTCTTTTTCAGAATTGTTTGGGAGGCACAGGCGATAGTGGAAAGAGCGGGGGATTTGGAGTTAGGGCAGTATAGGCCACCTTTCGTTCTGTCGCTTACGAGCTGTGGAAGTGGGCAAGTTGCTCAAGCTCTCTGCCCAGGTTTTGTTTAGTTGGCGAATGGGAGATTGCACCCGCCTTCCTTTCTGGTGTAAGTTGACATGATAGTACAGTACTTGGCAAGCCGGAGGCACGTGATAAATACCAGTGTCATTTCCTGTGTAAACGCAGCTCTTCTGGAACCATAAAGAGTGGTCGGAGGCTGGAGGCTTCTGCCTGTGTTTTCCAGAAGCACTGCTTCCGTGGCCCCCCCGGCGGTAAGAAGTCTTCACGTTAGCCACCCCGAAATGTACCTCTTCGTCCCCGTGTCAGAGTCGCTCTTGGACGAGAAAGTGGCGGATGGAGTATTATCTAAGGAAAGTGCCTGGTAAAAGTTCACGTGTGCCTTTTAGTTATTTATTTTCTAAAGGAAGACTGAAAATACGGAGACTAGAAAAAAGGACAGCAAAACGAACCCAAGGAGTCATTGGAGGGGATGTGGGAGGGGGGATGGGCTAAATGGGTAAGGGGCACTAAGGAATCTACTCCTGAAATCATTGTGGCACTATATGCTAACTAATTTGGATGTAAATGGTAAAAAATAAACATAAAATAAAATAAAATAAAATAAAATAAAATAAAATAAATAAAAAACGAACCCAAGGAAACCAGAAGGGAAGAATGAATATATTTTAATAAGTTAATAAACTTTAAACGGAAAAAATAGTAGAATTTATTTAAAGAAATCCAAGAAATAGCTTTCTGACTGGGGAGAAAAAGGAAAAGCTTGAAGAAAAATCGAATTAAGAAAAAAGGGAGAAACATTCACATTAGGCCTGAGATAGGATATATAAATGCAACGAAACTTCTTAGTTATAGTGAAGAATGGAGCAGATGTTCAGAGAGGTACGGGGAAAGAGCCAAGAAGGCAAAAAAAGTAATGGGAATGGGAAGTAATTCTACATGTGTTATCAGGGAAGGAGAGCCGGTCAGCCCTTCAGAAGCAGAGTTGTGTGGTCTAGCCAATCAGATTAGCTGGATCTCAGATGTCTCCTTAAGGAGTTCAGAGCCTGGCCCTGGAGGGAGGGGGCACAGGACAGTGATGTTTCAACAGCAGGAGGACAGTGTGGTTGCAGTAAGGACCAGTGTGATGTAGGACGGACACCAGTGGGTGATATTAATGGGATGAGAGTTTAAGGGGCAAGAGGAAGGAGCTTGCAAGGATATCCAGTGTTCACAAAGAAATCCTGCTAAAGGACGCGGCTTTTATGTTTGATTGCCAAGAAGAAGCGGATGCCTGGACGGTGGTTGTAATCAGCGATCATTTGGTTGCAAGGAACAGAAATTCTTTCACACGTAAAGTTAAAAAGGTTTCATGAAGGAAATAGGGACATCTCACGGACCCCCAAATGTAAACCACAGCCTACTTTCTCTCCATGTTCTTTCTGTCTCCCTGACTCTGTCTCCCTCTCCTTAAGTTTGTTGGTTTCTCTTCATTTCTCTCCCTTCTTCCGTTCATAGCCCAGATGCAAAGCTTTGAAGCCACCTTTATGAAACCAGAGAGTGCCAGCCTCACCCATTTTGAGCCTTCCAAGGCACATTACCTTGTGGGGCAGTTTTCTGTATTTGTTTTTTGCACCTCTATGAGCTCATTAATGGTAGAATACACTGGTTCCTTTTTCTTGTCAATCACCAGAAAGCTGCCCCAATAGATAAATGTTTGTTTTGGAGTACCAAATAGGACAGCATCAGTGAAATACTTTATAAACTGGAGGACCATGTATTATACGATATTTTGTTGTGTTCACTCTAGGCAGTCCCTCTTGCCTTCTCCACTCCAGGCCTCTTCTACTAGAACATTCAGGCAGGCCAGGAGAAAAACTAGAAATGATCTTACCAATGGATCTGGCTCAGAAACCAGATGAGCTGAGATGTGTGAAGGTGCCTATCACCATACCTGGCACATAGTAGCCTCTTACATTTTGTTAAGTCCCTAAAGATGAGTCCAATCTCTCAAGAGGGGCGAGGGCAGGCTACACAAATAGAACCAGATGCCCTCAGAGGCTTCCTGAGGTCCTGGAGGCTGTCAATGAAGAGACTTTTCCAGCAGTTGGAGGTAGGTCATGCCACAGCCCATTAAAGAGCCCTAATGCCCACATCAGGCTCTGTCACACGGCTTTGTTGTATTTATTTCTCATCTTTTCCCACGATTGTGGCCCTTTTATGTCCAGAAACTATAGCTCTAAGGACCCCTTTTTGATGCTTGACCTTCCATTTGGCGTGGCTCATACTCAATATCTTTCTACACTAACTCGCAACAGGATTGCACTTCTCCCCAGCTGTTCTTAGATAAGTCCCCTTCGTTTTTATCCTGAATTGCTTTATTTTAGATTGTTTTGATTAGGAAATATGATCTCACTCCTTTTAGAAGGAGGGTTAGGTAAAAATAAATCCCCATCCAAATAGCTATTCCACGGGGCGCCTGGGTGGCTTAATTGGTTGAGTGTCTGACTCTTGACTTTGGCTCAGGGTCATGATCACATGATTCATGAGTTCGAGCCCTGCACTGGCAGCGTGGAGCCTGCTTGGTTGGGATCCCCTTTCTCCCTCTCTCTCTGCCCCTCCCATGCTCATTCACTCTCTCTCTCTCTCTCTCTCTCTCTCTCAAAAATAAATAAACTTAAAAAAAAAAAGCCGTTCTACTATAGCCCCACTCAGTGGCCTTTAGGAGTATTTCCTGTTGAGCAGAACTCATCCTGGCCATCAGCTTTCGCTTTTCCAGCCCTATATCCCATCATTTCCTTCCACGAGACATAGTTCAACAAGTATTTGTTCAATGTTAACATATGCCAGGTCTCTGGTGTTGCTTGTTTGTTCATTTGTTTGTTTTGATATTACTAAACCGTTGCTTTCAGGGAGCTCGGAACACAGACGAATGACAAACAGTTCTAAAATTTGTTTCAGTTCATCTGTGGCAGATATAGTAGTTTATGTCCAGTCACTTTGCCTTTGCCTTTCTGTGACACTGAGTTTGGAATGCTACAAACAACCCTTCCAGATTCCCTTGCAGCCAGGAGGGACCGTGTTCTCAGTCCGTGGCCAACAAAATGTTAACAGAAGCAGGGTCTCTTGTCACCTTCCTCCCTTCTGCCCGGAGTGAGTGTGGGGCATGAGGGATGGCAGCCATCTCTAAGACTGGTAGAAAGGGATAGGAAAAAGCTTGAATTCTGGATGGCATTAGCTCTGGGCTGTCTATGCCATTGCGTTGTCACGTGAGACACGTCAGTGCCTTACCATTTAGCCATTGTTTGTTGGTTTACGGAAGCTTGTAGGCGAGACCAATCCCAAAACACACATCTGCTCTCTCCTAAGAGCTTGGTTGGCAATATTTCACTTCGTGTAGCATTAGCCCATCAAATGCGTTAAACGGACGGTCCAAATTCACTCCTGTAGGGACTACTAAACTTTGGTTATGAAAGTAATCTTAATTAACAGCAAAAATCATATATGGTATCATTTAATGGGCAGACTACACATCAGCGATGAGCACCATTTCGTTCACAGTCAATGGGCACCCGTCAGGTCCCTTCCTCACTAATCTGTTTCTACTTCCCATTTATTCCCCCCGTTACCCTGGCCTTCCAGCACATACCACTTCATTGATTCCAGATCCATGGGTCCTTGCCCTCACACTCCTCTACAGCATTGCCTTCTTGTCTGTTCTCATCATGCTCCTTCTCTTCTAGGCCTCCTCTCTTCTTCTTAAGGAAGCCATTTAGTAGTCCTGGGGCACACATCTTAGTGAATTGTCTCCCTGGTGGTATTCTCTACTCATACCATCTACATCACATAGCTACCTCTCAAACAAAGGGACAAGACGCTACGCTTCTACAAAAATGTGAATCAAGTGCAGGAATACAGAATTAAGGAGTTGGTCCCTGGGGGGTAGGGAGGTTGGGTTGGAGAAAGCTTTACAAGTTTAATGTTGATATTGGGATGTGGAGAATAGAGAGGGCTCTCTTCCTAGACAGAGAAGAGAAGTTCCAAGCGGAGGAGGCAACGCATCCAAAAACATGTGGGTGGCATGGCTGCAGAACACTGAATAGTCTATCACAGTAGAGAGGCGGGGGAATGGGGAGAGGGCACCCAAGCATGAGGCAGAGAAGAGGTGTTTGGGCCAGAGTTTGAAGAAATGGAGAAATTGTGAAGGTTTTTAGAGGTGACTAGTAGTCAATCAAGAAGGAAAACTAGACAGTATATTAAGCAGGGGAGGAGGACAGGATCTATATGTAGTAAGTACCAGCAGCTCGGCAGCTCTGTCCTCTTTAAGATCGTAAATTAGTTTGTTTCAGAGCCTAGGCAGTACATATTATACTTCCCATTTTGTAGCTGGAAGGAGAAAGGCCAGTCAGGCAGCGAAGGCGATAGTCCCTGCCAGAGATGCCTGGGAGCCTGGACCAGTCTTTGCAGGAGCAAAGAGAATCGAGAAGAGATGGATGTAAGAGATGTTTCAGGAATAAAGCCAATAACGGAGACTCAACGGGATGTACAAGGAGATAGTGAGGAAAGTAAAAGATGGACGTGAGAACTGTTTTAGAAATGGAATCAATAGGCCCGAGATGGTTTACCGACAGAATCAACAGAACTCAGAAAGAACCAACAGGGTGTGGGATCAGTCAGGTTGGATAGGGTGGTCCCTGGCGTCCAATGTTGTGATAAGTCCAGGAAAAGCAAAACTGAGAGAGCTTAATGAAGAGGTCAAGGGACAATTTAAGAGACGCTTTCCTCTAATGGTGGGGGCAGAAGCTAAATAAAAGTGTCCTGAAGAGAATGGAAGGTAAGAGCGGGGAACCACGCATATGTGCAGCCTTGTTTCCAGGAAGATTGGCGGTCAATAATGAAGAGATTATGTGGAAAATTAAGTGGGCGTTGGCCATGAAAGTTGAAGAAACATCTTCTGAAGGATGGGAGATTGAACTTGTTCAAAAGCTGAGGGGAAGGCGAGGAGGTAAGGGAGACACCTTGGTGACAAGAGGAGGAAAGGAGGATGATAATCCCTTCCATCTGTGGAGAACTTTACAACGTATACAGTGTTGTGTCTGTAGTGTCTCACGTAGGGTGGATAGAAACAACGTCACCATCTATGAACTGAGGTTCAGAGAGATCGAATGACTTTAATAAAGGGGAGAGAACTAGGATATGAATTCAGGACACCTGAAACCAGTCCAGCTTTTGCTTGGTTTTGTTTATTTCAGAGAGATAGAGCATGAGTTGGGGACAGGGAGAGAGATACAGAATCTTAAGCAGGCCCCACGTTCAGCATGGAGCCCGATCCCACAATCCTGGGATCGTGACCTGAGCCGAAATCAAGAGTCAGAAGCTCAACCGTCTGAGCCACCCAGGCGCCTCGACTTTTGTTTTTGTTTGCTTGTTTCTGGTTTTTATTCTTTGCTTTCCCTATGAGGAAGAAGATGGCTTTAAAAATACTAAAGAGTAGGGCGCCTGAGTGGCTCAGTTGGTTAAGCACCTGGCTCTTGATTTCAGCTCAGGTCACGATCTCACGGTTTGCAAGATCGAGCCCCATGTCTGGCTCTGTGCTGACAGTGAAGAGCCTGCTTGGGATTCTCTCTCCCTCTCTACCCCTCCCCTGCTTGTGCTCTCTCTCTCTCTCTTTTAAACTATATAAACAACAAAAAAAATTTAAAGTACTAAAGAGTGGCAAATTTTTCGTGGAGAAACATATTCATTGCCAAATTAAAAATTTTTTACATGTATTTATTTTTTGAGGGACATAGAGAGACAGAGCATGAGTTGGGGAGGGGCAGAGAGAGAAGGAGACACAGAATCCGAAGCAGGCTCCAGGCTCTGAGCCGTCAGCACAGAGCCCGACGCGGGGCTCGAACTCACGAACCGTGAGATCATGACCTGAGCCGAAGTCGGACGCTGAACCAACTGAGCCACCCAGGCGCCCATCACTGCCAAATTGAAATTAATCCTGTGAAGTTGCTCAAACTGGCGTTCTCCTCATAAAATGGAACGTGAGCGAACCGAGTGAGGGGCAGTGAGGCGGGCTGAGTTCCATAAGACCGCATAGCTAAGAAGGGGTTGAGAAGAGCCTCAAACTCTTGCCTCTGGACTCCTGGTCCAGGGTTCTTCTCAACGAAGCCTTCTTGTGGACAGTGCTGTCGCCTCCTGCACATGTGGATGAGAACGTGTGTGAGCCCTGCAGAAGATAAATGGTGCCCCGTATTTCTGACCCTCTTCCCCTTGTGGAAATGTGGGGAGATTGTACAGCCCCAACCCCTTGAATTAGCCACGACCATCTGACTTGTTTTGGACAACACCATACAAGCTAGGGTGCAGTTCTCCACGTTCTCCCTTCTTCTGCCTCAGCAGTCTTGGGAGAGAGAGGGCTATAAGACAGAAGCCGCCCGAATGAGGAGGCTAGCTGGCTGGACAGTCATCTGAACCAGGAGCTGACTCACAGTGAGTGAGAAATGAATTTAGATGCCTGATATTCAGGGATTATTATAGCAGCATGATTTTTTTTTAAGTTTACTTATTTATTTTGAGAGAGAGTGGTGGGGAGGGAAGAGAGAGAGGGAGAGAGAATCAATCCCCTGCAGGCTCCACGCTCCCTAATGTGGGGCTCGAACCCATGAACCGTGAGATCATGACCTGAGCCAGAATCAAGAGTCGGACGCTTAGCTAACTGAGCCACCCAGGTGCCCCTGTAGCAGCATAATCTCTAATCTAATCTATACAGCTGAAGACCAACACAGTCTTTCCAATGGAAAAATATATATATACCCTGGTGTCTCATAGATAGCCCTGTTCCAAAAAGGCAGAGGCGAGCATCTTCCCAGGATAACTAGGAAATAAACATCACTAGGTCCCCCTAGTAGTTAAAATGCCATCAGGGCTGCTTTGTTTTTTTTTTTTTTTTTTGGTTTTTTTTTTAAGACTATATTGGATGGTGAGTTTTTATTATGAGGTTCAGTTGTAGGCTTGAGGAGAAATTGTTTTTACAGATGTTCAGGGTGTGTTATGAGGAAATGGCCTTTTACAGGGGTTCAGATTGATGGGCTCTCCCGGGACCTCCTCTGACTACATGCACAGAGGAAGTAGGGAGGGGTCAGGACAGGCACAAAAGGACACAGTGGAGTTTGGGGAAGCTCATGAAAGGGAGGCAGCTGAGTCCATGAAATGGAATAAGATTCAGAGTCACATAGACTCGGGTTTGAGTCCTGGCTCTGCCACTCATTAGCCAAATTACTGAACCTCTTGAGCCTTAGAATGATTGTCCAGAACACGAGACTAATGATAATTACTTCGTAGATACGACGAATCTAGATAGATTTCATCCATCTCAGTTATCATTACTTTTGTTGTTATTATTGTTACTACCTTCCAATGGGGGCCCAGTGGTCCAGTTCTTTACTTTTTCTCCAGAAACTTCAAAGGGTCTGGGAAAAGGGTGGCGTAGGGAGAGAGGATCAGAAACTTCTTCTGTGTCCCTTCTCCTTTTAGTTCTTCTTTTGTGGCAATACTTTGGGGATGGTGAGACCTTGGGAAGAAGAACATCTGGGGCGCTGTGGGTGACTTCTTGGTAGAACTTGCATTTGAGTCTTCAACGCTAAGAAGAGCCAGGGGGAAGCTGAGGGAAAGGAGGAGATTGCTAACTGTTCAGATTGGCTCCAGGGTAATGGTTTTAAGTGGGAAGACAAAGAGGCTTTCAGCGGTTTGGCCTTCTACGTTGTCCTGTCCATCTGGCCAGAAATGACCCAGGGCAGGATTCTGATCAGTGTTAAAGAGAACCAAATGCACCAAACCTTCCTTCTGACCTACGTCTTGGGGAAGCGCTGGGCAGCCGCACTGGGTTACGGTCAAAGAGAGGTGAAGGGAACCTCCAGTACATTCACTGGCCCTAAATGGAGAATTTGTCTGGTGGGTCCCTACTTTTTGCCCTGTCATGTCAAGAACTTTTTCCTCCCGCTTGGAAAGTTACCTAGTCCTGACAGAGGACCCTGGAATCTTTCCTTTAACTCAGATTTCCCAATGGTCACTCCATCCCTTAAAACTGACTCACACTTTTAAACACCTACTTTCAGTTTTACGCTAAGCGATAATATCCACGAACTCACAGGTTTCAGTTCTAAAACACACTACAATGAATATGTACCGCTTAACACTTTTGAAAGAACACTCATCCGTGCCTCACTTGGAATCATCTCGTGCACCACGAGCGGTGCACGGGCCACATTTTGGGATCCTGGCTTTAGAAGCGGAGGGAAGCAAGGGGCATCTACCCACAGGGGGTGGTGAGTAGGGGGCATTTGCATAGAGCAACGGATGTGCTCTCAGCGCCAGCCCCCCCGCCCCGGGCGGCCTCCATCTTGGTTTAGGCGCCGCCATCTGCTCTGAGTGAGCAGCCTTTTGTGAAAAGCTGTGGGAGGATCAGCCTGGCTGATTGGCTGGAGCCATGCCCAGAGTGCCCAGATGTACATGTGCCCCAAAAAGGGGGCACAGCTGGGGTTCATTGCCTCCCTTGAGGTTTGGTTATTCTGGTGAAGCTCAACTCTGCCTCCCACTTTCCTGCGGTGCATTCTGCTCGGGTTGGCGGTGAGGGAGAAGGCCCACTGCGGCACTGTGAGCTCCCTTACCGCCGTCTGCCTGCCATTTGCTGCCACTGGGGACATGAGATTGCTTCCATGGAAACAGAACCATGGATTGTTTTTCCAGAAAACGTCTCAATCTAATTTGTGTGGAGCTGCGCTGTGTGTGTGTGTGTGTGTGTGTGCACGCGCCCGCGTGAACACACATGTGTATGTGGAGTGTATGAGTCGCAGAAGAGGGGTGAGAAGACGGAAGGGAGAATTTGCATAGAACCCCCAATTTTCCTTGAATCCCAGGGAGTTAATTATTTCAGGTGAATGTTGGAAGTTATGGAGACTGAGTCTAATTAAGGTATGGTGTTAGGAAGTCCTTACCCATTTTATTTGGCTGGAGTACTCAGAAATGTTTGAATTTTGTTGGTCTAGACAGTTCTTCTCAGGGGGTCTCCCTCAAAAGAAGAGGTGCACAAGGGAGGCAAAGTAAGGCAAGGCAGCAGTATTTCTGCTTAGTATTTCCTCCCAAACCCCAATGTTGGACTCCAGTAATTGGACTGAATCTCCTCTGCGGTGCCTTTTCCTAGATCCGGCAGGGCAACATAGCCTAAAAATAAGGAAGTTTTGTGAACTCTGTTTTTCTTTCAGCGTTCAAATAGGAGTCTTGGATTTCATGCAATGGAACAGCAGGCCAGACTCCTAGCAAAAAAGAGCCAAAGAGAGTGGGTACCTCAGTGATGAGAATGAAATTGACCTATGCTACTTTCCTAAATGCCTAAATGGCACAAGATAGATAGATAGATAGATAGGTAGATAGATGGGTAGGTATGTAGATAGATAGGTAGGTAGATAGATAGATAGATAAATGATAGAGGAAGAGAGAGAGAGAATCCAATGGGGAGAGAAAATAAAAGGTGACAGCTGCTCAGAGCAGCTCAGACATTCTTACCTCTCTTGGTTAGAAGAAGGAAGTGAGAAAAGAAGGGTTGCCAGAACTTGAACCTGGGACACCTCACAACACTGCTGCATTGGTATTAAGATACAACATTTATGCACCCTGTGAACTTTGGTTCCATTAGATGCTCCACCCAGAGGAATGGTGGCCCCATAGAATGTTCTAGAACTTAAACAATTGAGACCAGAATTTCTCCTCCTTGGAGAGGGAATGTCTTACTTCCCCCAGAGAGAAGAGAGAGCTCTGGAACCAGCCTTCCGCTCTTCTCCTTGGGAAAGAAGATGCAGAACTTCTACCGTGAGATGGTTTTTGCTTCTGCCTCGTGTCTCTTTTTTCTTTTCTCTTATGACAGTGACTTTGGGTTTGGCCAGTAGGTAAAGATTAGTAATGGTGCACCCGGGTCTTCTTGGGTACTGGTAAAAATAACTCCAGGTGACTAATACGAGATGCCTGGAACCTTCCCCAAGGTTCTGCATGCTCCACATTTAGGCGAACAGCACCAGCACGCACCCTTGCTCTAAAGTAGTTATAGTTGGGTGAATGTTTTAGTCTACAGTTCTGTGTCACTTATTGAGAGACTAGAATCTGGCGCCATGATTTCTGCAGGTGGTGGAGCTCTTAGCAATGTGCCAAGCCAGTGGATGTGCCTTAGGTTGCTTGGTCCAAAGTAAGCAAGAAAATAATTGTTGAATGACCAAATAGCTACATTTCCTTGCTATGTTGTGGGATTAGAATTCCTTTAGGAGTAAAAAAAAGATCTGAACAACATTTTTCCAGTGACCGCTTTTTAAACTCTGGATTATCACAATACCTTCAAAGAAAAGTCATCGGGGGTGTTCACACCATCTGACAGGTCGAATCTCCCCCGTCTCATTTTGTACCTTAATTCCAACTGCTCTCTTGGGATATTTTTCTTCCTCTTCACCCTTCAAATCATGTGTTGTTGTTTTTTTTTCAAGACCCCCTCACCACTAACTTGTTCCACTAACTTCTGCATCTTTCTGTCCACCGAAGTCCTGATCTCTCTGTCTCTGTTCATATTCGTACGGCTCTTCCTTTCTGCGTTACCCGTTTAGGACTTGACACTTGTCAGATTAAGTCACCTTTCCTTTGTGTGGATTTTGTTTTCCTGCGTTATCATAAATCAGGACTGTGCCTTGTAATTTTCTCCCTCTCTTCATGTTTTGGAAGAGTGTTTGACATACAGTGAGGCCAAATGAATATTTTGGAATTGAAAATCAGTCCTGGGAAATTTTCTTCTAAGTAAAATGAAGTCGATACTAAAATATGTGTCCAAATGGACTAGGAGGGTTAGGGGAGATGCTGTCATAAAGCACCTAGACCTCGGCACATACTAGCTCCTCAATAAATGTTATTTCTTTTCCTGTCCTTCCAGGAAAGATGTCCAGCTTTGACTCATTACCAATGACTTGTATGGAGCCACTTGTTACTACTTGTGAAAGAAAAGATAGTATTCCTTTCCTCATTTTACTGTGGGTGGTGGTGGGGGGGGGATCCAAAGACCTGTATTTTGTTTTATAATCTCTATACATTGAATTCCCTGTCTTTCTAGAGCTGCAGTTCTTTATATTCCATTTTTTACCCCCCCCCCCCCCCAATGCCACATGGCGTACATTTCCTTTATTATTTAAAAAAATTTTTTTAACGTTTATTTATTTTTGAGACAGAGAGAGACAGAGCGTGAACAGGGGGGGGCAGAGAGAGAGGGAGACACAGAATCTGAAACAGGCTCCAGGCTCCGAGCTGTCAGCACAGAGCCCGACGCGGGGCTCGAACTCACGGACCGTGAGATCATGACCCGAGCCGAAGTCGGACGCTTAGCCGACTGAGCCACCCGGGCGCCCCCGTACATTTCCTTTAAAAATGAAGCACGTGTCAATTTTGTTTCAAGAATATCAGCGTACCTCTGACCCATCTCTGGAGACCTGTAGGGTGGCCTCCTGGCCCCAGATTGCAGGTATCACTGTTAGCATCCATCAACCATTATTCAATCCTGGCTCCATGGAGCTGCTTGCTTATATTGCGTCTGTGCTCCCCATTGGCACTGCCCGCCTGGCAGTCACCCAATCCGGTCTGACACTTGCTGCTGAGGATGCGGAGGGGGACCCAGGCAGGCTTCCAGTTCTTTCATGAGCCGGGTGCTGCCTGCAACCAGAAAACTGAAGCCCCGTTCTAAGGCTTCAGAGGTCCCCAGCACAGTGGAGTGGAGCCCTGAGCCACGGGAAGTGTATAAGCAGAGAACGCAGTGGAAAGTAAATTAGCTCTTGGCATTGAGTCCTGCTGATATAAGCTCTTGATTTTTTTTTTTTCACCCCTCAAGTACCACTTAAGTCCCTGTGCTTGCTTCCTCACAAACAATGGAGCGGAATGTTCATTTGTTTGCTTGGAAAGGGTTGGGCTTTCCCCCCTTCTCAGTTCCGAAGGCTTGAAGTGCTCAGCTGTCCTCTTTCCAGAAGCCTGCTCCCCCCCCCCCCCCCCCCACACACTTGGCTTAGTGTCTTCTGTGTTTAATTGCAAATTATTGATTTAAAGGGATTACTTTTTAGCTCTTGCCAGATTCAGTCGCTCCTGGGTTGGACTCCCCAGCAGGAAACTCTAGGGACCCCAGCTGGGGAGGGAAGGGAGGATCAAGGATCATCAGGAGTTTTGCTGGGTGGGAGGCCACCCGCCTCCACTCACAGACTGATTGGATGCCAGAGTTGAGCCCAACATCCTATTTTACCAGAGAGAAAACTGAGGCCTGGGGATTGCCAAAGCTTTTTATAGCCGGAGAGAACGGAACCTGTAATTCTGAGGTTGGGACTTCTACAGAAGTCCTTGACGTATATGGACTCATTTAATCGTAACCAAAAAACCCAAGAGGTGGGGATCTTGTTCTAATGCAGATTTGATTTAGCAGATCTGGGGTGATGCCCAAGATTTTGCATTTCCAGCGAGCAGCTCCCAGGAAATGCTGATGCTGCCTGTCCCGGATCACACTTTGAGAAGCAAGGATCAGAACGATAGCATGGGGTCCTGACCTTGTCAGCACGATGCAATTGCATGTGAGTCTGAAAAATTACTGATGTTTGGGTCCCATCCCTCGGACAATGGGAACTTTAAAAGCTTCCTACGTGCTTCTGTCTGGCATAACAGTTTCATTAGGGAATACCTTCCAACTGAACTCCCCTGAGCCTTCCTAAATTGTGTGCAAATATACATTGCTTGCATCGAGGTGTCCTCATACATGCACACGTATGCACGTGCTTCACAACTCCAGAAATCTCAGAACCAAAAGAATAGAATAGTCATTTATAAAAACATAATCTTTTTTTTTTTTTTCCTGAGCACCTGCTCTGCACTTTCCACGCATTAACTCATTCGTGTATCACTAAAACCCTACGAGAAGGTGATGCTGTAGGTCAGCTGGTTCTGGTCCCCATTCTTCCAAGTTTGGCACAGTCATGCCCACTCTATTCACGGGGCATCTCAGACTTAAAGATCATCAGTCCCAGGTGTCACTTGGGGCCGTCGCCCACCCAGGCTGGGTGAGGAGGTGCTGGGCTCGTTTTGGGATTTGCAGGGGTGGGGTTTCCGGGGAGTGGCAGGGGCAGGAGCTGGCAACGTTCAGAGGAAGCAGCTGTGGACATAGAACGCCGGAAAGCACAGCTAGTCATGGGTGATTTCATTGATCTCATTGGTGGATTTGAATTTCACAGTCACAATTTCAGTCGTGCAAAACAGAACCTTTGTCTCTGCAATTGAGTTGCACTTAGCTGGTAAGCTCTCCCTTGTGTCCTTAGCAAAAACTTACCTAATTACTTTCACATAGATGCAGTCCCTTCCACACTTTTCCCCTCAGTGTCTTTGACGTAAATACTCAGTTGATGCAGGCTCCTTCTCTCCTTTTCTTCTACAAAGTGGGTTGGGCAGCGGGTGGGCTTATTGTCTGGGCATGGTGTGTGTATGCATGTGCACGCATACACGTGTATGTGTGTGTGACTAGGTCCCGTGTTATGTCCCCTGCCGTCCCTCCCTTCCCACCCTGCGAGTGTCCCTGCAAGTGTCTCTGCATCATCCTTCTCTCATCTGTGAGGCTCTACAAGTCCTCCTTTGCCACTCCAAAGCAAATAGGCATATGGGGTATATATCCCATGGGCCAGGCTTCATTGTAAATGCTTTACATACGTGAACTTAGCTCTCATGAAAAACCTCAAAGGTGGGTATGTATATCACCGCCCCTCCTCCCCCCATTTTACTGATGAGAACACTCAGACATAGAGAGGTTAAGTAACTTGCCCAAAGTCACATGATGGAGTCAAGATTTGAAGTGTCACTTTGTCTCTAGAAGCCACACTCTTACTGATGCTACTAATTTGAATCCCGAACGTCCAGAAAGACTACCGCACTGGTGAAGGAATATGATTAGATGATTTCCTAATACCTCTCAACTCTGACTTTGTCTCCTAACACCGTATGGACCAATAACACCGTGGGTAAATCTTCCACCATCTGTCTGTCACAGACACTATACAGTTGACCCTTGAACCACACAGGTTTGAACTGCCGGGTCCACTTAGACGCAGATTTTTTACAGGACAGGACTGTGAATGTGTTTTCTTTTCCTTAACATTTTTCTTAATGACATTTTCTTTTCTCTAGGTCATTTTATCGTAAGAATATAGTGTGTAATGTATATAACACACAAAATACGTGTTAATCAACTGTTTTTGCTATCGGTATCAGTAAGTCAAGAGCAGGCTATTAGAGGCTAAGGTTTTGGGGAGTCAGAAGTTATACACGGATTTCTGACAGGAGGAGTCGGTGTCTCTTCACCCCCTGCAGAAGTTCGTCAAGAGTCAACTGTACTTCCTTGTTTCTTGGGGCCACGGATCTGTTCACATCTGTGACACATGCCTGTTTCCCCCTTGTTACATCCTCTACAAGCACAGAATGTCACGTGCCCCTGTGTAGAGTTCTAATGTCTGACGCAGCGTAGCTGTTCACCAAGCCTTAAGGAACTTGAATGGCATCGAGTTAGCCCAGAGACTCAGTTTTCTGGATGGAAGGAAAGGGAGAGGAGGAGAAATGGAAGAGACATGACAGGCTACGCAGGCGGCCGTTCAAGTTCAGTGTTTTCCTTTAATTTCATTCACATTAACCTTCTGATCTGTGGTACTTTGGAGGAAGATCATCAAAAGAGAGTATTTTAAATTTCTCAGTAGAGCAGTGGCTAAAGATCCCAGAGCCAAACCTCCACATTGTGTCCTGCTCTTTCCCTTTCAATTTCCCAAAGCGAGTACGTGGGGATCTGGACCCCGCAAGTCCTGAGCGATGGAGCGATTCATTTTACATAGGATTCTGCCTCCACAGTCCCTCCCTGCCATAATTAACACCTCGGGGAGGGAATTTAAAATCAAGTGCTTCTTTTTCAATTACCACTTTGAAAACTGTGTAATAAAACACCACCGCAAGCCTGCTTGCTCTTTTTGAAAGTCTAATTAATTCATTGGTGGAGGTTGCATCTTGCCTGGCCCTGTGTCACTTGCTCATTTAAAAAGGTGCCAAGGCTTGGAATCTGTGGGTCACCACTTGAACAAATCCATTTTCATGTCCCGTTTTTGGAGGCTGACAGAAGGGCAGTAGAGGCTGATACAGCCGAGGGATAATGCAAATGTCCTATGACCCAACGGGAGAGCCTGCTTTGGGCTGCCCAAAGAATTAATCACCAAGCTTACTTACCCTGTATCCTGGGAGGCAGGTGACGTGGGTTTAGGCCTGGCTTGGCCACTAAAGGGCAGCAAGATCTTGAGCAGTCACTACCCTTCAGGTTTTTAGCCTCGGTTTCTTCATCTGAATTCCCCTCCTCCCCCCAATTCTCCTATTCTAACGCAGGTCTAGCTCCGGCCATCACTTTTTTCACCAAATGTACCATTAACTTTCACTGATTAACCTGAAACCAGCCGGATTCACTGCATTTCGTTTATAAGGTGCCTGGTGGACAAATTTTTGGCGAAAGGGCTTGTAGGGGCAGAGATGAAAAGAAGTCATTGGTTCACAAAATTCAGTCTCTCCCTCTCCTCAAAATAGTTTGTGCATAGTGACCGAATTCTAGCCACGGGTCATCTGGTGGATTTCCTCTAGGGGTTCCATTTCTCTAGCCTGCGATACGAAGCAAAAGTCATAAATGGGAATTGTTTAATTTCCTACAATATTATCTCATTAAAGCTTTCCCCACATTACCAGGCAAGTGCTTCTAAATATTTCTTTTCTACGCAAGGGCACAGGCTACTAAGGCTACATGCTGAGGCTCACTGAGCTGGCTCTCTGAGCCGCTGGAGTGGGGGCATGGCACGAGAGTCCACATGACACGAGAGAAACCAGAGGCCTCAGTGGGTCCATCTGAGCTGGAAAGAGCACAGGTGAAGGCAAGTCTGGAGACCAGCAAGAGGCAGTGAAGGCGAAACAAACTGCCATGGGCCAACGTAGGCAAGGAGTGGGGAGCAGAGGGCTGGAGACGAGGCAAAGCGTGAGACTGAACAACAGAATTCAGTGGAACACAAGAGTATCCACATTTCCAAGAGGCAAAACCGCTGTTGAACAGGTGAGTTCTGTATCAGAACTTGTACTTGTTTTTTCATTGTTCTGGGCACCCAAGGTGTGGCTCCAGACACCTTCCCATCAACACCTTTTTCTGTCCATCCCTTGAGAAGAATAATTGATCAGAGGCTTTCAGTGTCTAAGTTACATCATAACAGGACTTGAAGCAGAACTTATGTGGTAATGCCTTACTGGGGAAGGAGCAGTGGGTATGTGACACCAGGGTTTCAAGAGTGAAGGAAATAAAGAGAAGTGTCAGGAAAGGAGGGAAAGAAACCACTCAGTTATGCAGTCATGGGGCCATGGGGCCATCTTTGGACAGGTTATCCCAAATATTGTGCCTGAGAATCTTTTGTCGGAGGGTTGTATTCTCATCCTGTCTCTTGTTGGTGAAAGTTCATGCTCCACATTTAAGGGTGTTTTTACCTGCCCCCACTGAGTTACTGCCAGGGAAATGGATCCCATGCCCAGTGGCACAGCACTGCACCTGATTCTGCAAATGGTGGGAGGGGCCAGCGTCTCCATAGGTCTAGACATGTTGTATCTGGGCACTAGAGCTGCTGTGGCTTCTGTCACACAAGGATGATGAAAACCATGCTACAATCCACCACCTACATGTGGCAGTGGGGGTGGGTGGGAAGGGGGGCAAGGCAGCCAATGGTACCATGTGGAGAGGTAGCAGTGACTGAAACTGAACCTCTCCATTGGGTAAGTGTCAAGGACTGGAAGATAGAAGAGGCTATGTGAATATGGACAGGTGGTAAATTAGGTCCTATGCTCTTATGCAGTGAGGAATTTGGGGACCATGATGGCGGGCAGATAGGGGAGAGAAGAAATGTGGCTTTGACTATGAGAACTGACTTAGGGATGACTCTAAGTCTCCCAGGCTCCCAAATGACGGTGGTCAAGAGGCACTGGAATTCTGGGTACTGACTGGTCACACTTTGTTGTCCATGGGATCTTTTAGACCCTCTACTGGCACTGGTCTAATTCCCTGCCAGGGGGTTGGGAGTGGGCTGGGCCCAGTGAAGCCCATTTTGGTTGAAGCAAGATCCAGCAGGGTCCTTGGCTATCTTCCTGGAGGACGTTACAAATAGGTTTGCAATCCGGTTCCACACTCAATTTGCTATTAGGAATGCTGGGATCCTGTCAGGCTTGGTATTTCCTGTCTTAGGAGAGTGGTCTGAACTGATTACTATCTAGGAGTGAACCAAGTTACCTTGGTCAAGAAAGAGGTAAGGCACCCTCCCACCACCGCCTCCACCACCCAGGAAGGTAGAATGTTGGAATACTGCTAAGGTTGGGTTAGCCTATTATTAATTTTATCAAGATGATTGAGGAAAAGAACATTAGTAGGAAGAATTTAAGCTTTACTAGACCAAAGGGTGCCCCCCCACCCCACGCTCTACTTTTTTCCTTTGGTCATCTTTGTCTTGGAATCATCTTTGCTCTAAAAGTCATGAGACGTATACAGAAATGTGACCGTTTCAGAAAATGTTTAGCTGCTACCTCACTGAATCTCATGGGCCATCCACATTTGCTTCTAGAGAGAATGGAGTCAAATAAGAGGCACTAATATAGTCAGAAAGTCTTTGGGGCATCGTGTGGCCTAGCTCAGCTCACCAGGGCTAGGGTTCTGTGTTGGAGTTTAAAGTCTCCAGGGGTGCCTGGGTGGCTCAGTCAGTTAAGCTTCTGACTCTTGATTCCTAGTCAGGTCATGATCTCATCGTCATGGGATAGAGCTCTGTGTCAGGCTCTGTGCTGACAGTGCAAAGCCTACTTGGGATTCTCCCCCTCTCTCTCTGGCTCTTCCCTGCTTGTGCTCTCTCTCTCAAATAAATAAATAAACTTAAAAAAAAAAAAAAGTCAAGTCTGCAGTCAAAAGTGTTTCTTTATCTGGCTGTATTCTCTACTCAGATATCTTTTGATCACGTCAAAATGCTGAGAGTTACATCCGGATAGGCTTTAGGTGCTCAAAACCGTGGGTCCTAACCAAATATCCTCTTCCCATCACAACATGACTTATGCACATGGAAACATAACATTTTGAACTATTAAATATGATTTTTAATCCTCTCTGGTTCTGTTCCCTCAGCCCCTGTATCATGAAAAAGACCTCACTGGGGAAAGTGGACTACAGAAAACAGACTCAAATTCCTAGCCATTGTCATGCAAAATAGAACTTTTCATTGTAAGCGTTGTGTTTTTTTTTTTTTTTAGAGAAATGAAGATTTTTGTGTCCAAACAGGCTAAAATCCCAAGACTTAGCATAAAATTTATCTATAACAGAATTTTTTCAAATTTTCTGGTTTTAAGACTCTTCTATGCTCTTAAAAATTATTGAGGACCCCACAGGTTTTTTTGGGGAGGGAGTGGTGGATAGGTTACATATACTGATATTTGCTTTATTAGAAATTAAAACTGATATTTTTTTAAAAATTGCAAAATAAGACAACAAATTATACTTTCTTTCTCTTGAATTTATACGTAAGCATAACGGCAAATTAGGATTTTCAAAATAATGATTTATTGGACAATAATGAAATTGCAGAGGCAGATGTTATAGCAGATATAAGAAGATAGTTTATAGAAGCTTAGTAGAATCCCTGAGAAAAAAGAGAGTTAATTTCTGAAAACATATATGTTCATACCCTCAACAAAAAACCTGGGAAAATTCTGGAAAACTCAAGCATACAAAAGCATATATTTCTTTAGCTATCAGAGCAATGACATCATATGTCATGTGGTCTCTGGAAGAATCTATTGTACACTCATAATAATGAGTTTGAAAAAGGCAAATATTATCTTTGTATTATTATAAAAATAGTTTTGACTTTGCCCACCTCCTGAGTGAGTCTCAGGAACCCCAGAGGTCCTCAGACTGCTCTTTGAGAACTGCTAATTAATACATAGGATGAACATATGTCCTGATTAGTGTAGGATAGTCTCACCTTATGCTTGTTGCCCCAGTTAATAAGGATCTTACAAACACCTCTAACTCTTAAAAGTTTAAATAAGGGGATCCTGGATGGCTCAGTCGGTTGGGCATCCGACTCTTGATTTTGGCTTAGGTCATGATCCCAGGGTTATGGGATTGAGCCCCGCGTCAGGCTTCGCATTGAGCGTGGAGACTGCTTGGGATTCTCTCTCTCTCTCTCTCTCTCTCTCTACCTCTGCCTCACTTGCTTTCTCACTTTCTCTAAAAGAAAGTAAGTTCTGAAAAATGTTTAAATAAAATACTATGTGGACAGCATCTAGAAGCAACAGTATTTGTGTATGAAATTTTCCTTTAGAGATGTTGAGAATTTTCTAGAGAAGACCTGAATCCAGACTGAGTCCCTGGTGTGTCTTCTAGGGAGAGAAAGCCAGTGGCCAAACTCTGGGTTGAGCTCCATGGAGGTGAAAGAGAGATGAAAAATGTACCTTGTTTAATGAGTAGGAGAGTTTCATTTGGGGGAGATCAAGTTCTGGAGACGCACAATGGTGGTGGTTCCACAACAGTGTGAACATACTTAATGCCACTGAACTGTACCCTTCAAATGGCTGAAATGGTAAATTTCATGTTATGTGTATTTGAGCACAATAAAAAATGTGCATAAGTTTGGGAGTGTGGCTTCAGGAGACTGTCAACCTTATAAAGAAGTCCTGAATCTGCTCCAGTAAGAAAACAATGGACCTGAGATGGACAGAGGACGAATAGAGACCTCTGTCTCATTGCGAAGCTCTCACCTGTGTCCAGACATGGGCTGTATCAGTCAAACGTCTTGCTGGGAGTACTGACCTCAGCTGGGTGGAGTGGGTACAGAGGCTGTCCCAGAAAGACCGGGCAGGATGAAGTCTATCTCCGTAAAAGCTAGAGGGGAGCCGAGGGCAGCCTGTACCGATAAGCCCCCCACTCTGAATGTCTTCCATGCACACTCCGCCCCCCTGGAGGTGGAACTTGAGAGAAGGGGGAGAGCAGACTTGAGCTGGTTGACAAAACCTTGAATTGACCAGAGAAATGCTATCTGATAGAAATACAATGTAAGGCACATTTTCTGGTAGACCCATTAAACGAACTAAAAAGAAACAGGCGAAATTAATTTCAATAATGTATTTATCCCAATACATCTAAAACATTCTCATTTCAACCTGGAATCAATATTGAAAAGTGGTGAAGGGAATGTTTTACAGTGTTTTTGGTGCTAAGTCTTAGGGAAACCCAGTATTTTTTTTTACTTCCGGCACATCTCACCTTGCGCTGGCACATTTCAAGAGCTCACGAGCCGCATGTGGCTAGGGACCGATGTATCAGACAAGGCAGAGTGAAGTTTAAGCCTGAAGAGCCAACCCCCCCAAAGGGATGACAAATATGACCAGATTTACTTGGACACGATTAGGCTATGTTTTTATTCCATTAAATGGAAAAAGTGGAAGTGATATGATGTGTATTTTTGCTAAGAGTGGAAGCATTTAATTGCCTGTGTGATATGCTGTAGCTCTTCTGGTCACCCACAAGGTGAGTGTGAAAGCACACGCCTCCATCAGATGGAGTCCCTGAACGATTAGGATGAGCACAGCCACCTGACTCCCCGTATTGGATAGGTAACACGAGCAAGAAATAAACTGTCTGGGATTTAGGAGGTATTTATTATTGTAGCAAAAGGTAGCTTGTCCTGACTGGTACGTGTGATTATATACTATTTTGGCTAATTAAACTTCTAAATATGTGTGTAGTAAAAGTGCGTGCCTTCTCTCTTATGTATTTGCAGGATTTCTGGTTAGAGATGGGAAATGTGCCCCTCAGTCATGTCTGGGGAACCTATGTACCTGGGAATATTAGTGAAGAGTTGTATGGAGGGAGATGTTGTACACACAGGCAGCATAACTGTAATTTTGAAAGTCAGCTTCAAAAAATAATTTTACCCATTGGTGTTTATGGAGAGATAGGGGCAGGAAAACAGGTTTTTAATCTTGCAATAACAACGCCAATGAATTATTTCTACTTCAAGTGTTCATCATGACATATGAGAGAAACATAATCCTGGCGTTGGTGAGAACTTTTCTGTACAGAGTTTGAAGCATTTTCCACTTATTTGGAAACTGATGCTTTATTATTATTTATATATTTTCTGAGAGACAGAGAGAGCACATGCGTGGGAGAGAGGGTCAGAAGAAGAAGAAAAGAGAGGAAAGAGGGAGAGAGAGAGAGAATCTTAAGCAGGCTCAATGCCCAGCACAGAGCCTGATGTGGGCTGGATCCCACAACCCTGGGATCATAACCTGAAACGCAATCACGAGAAGCACCCAGACGCCTCTAGAACTGAGGGGCCTGAGTTCAAATGACTGAGCCACCCAGCCACCCCTAGAAACTGATGCTTTAAACATAAGAAGTTTTAAAAACCTGAATGATTTGAATAATCCTTCCATTTTTAAATAAATGGGAATAACAAAGCCAGCCCAGTTTTCGCCGATTTCCCCAGAATTTGTATTTGTCAGTGCAAGTCTTTTACGGAACATATACGAACTCACGTATATTTATTTAAAGTGTTTTGAAACTATATATAGAACTTTATCATTGCAAGGACTTATCATTATGAAGCACAATTAGAATTTTTCATAATGAGTACTAAAAAAATCTTCTAATTCCTGAGCCTTCCTTTCTCAGGTCAAACTTTTAAATTATCGAACTCATTTTCTTTGAAACTCCCTTTGCACTTCTTTTAGGGCACGGAATTACCTTCAATTCTTTCTTCATATTCAGCGAGATAAAAGAAATTAGTGCATACCTGAAAATTTTATTTTCTCTACACTGAATATCATTTCCAGCTGTCATCGGGAGTAAACCCAATTTATTGTTTTTCCAATACTTACTATATATATCATATTGTGTTTGGTGCCGTGAACAACTAATGGAAATGGAAGATGCATTCGCTCCCTTGAAAAAACACACAGGGGGCGCCTGGGTGGCGCAGTCGGTTAAGCGTCCGACTTCAGCCAGGTCAGGATCTCGCGGTGCGTGAGTTCGAGCCCCGCGTCAGGCTCTGGGCTGATGGCTCAGAGCCTGGAGCCTGTTTCCGATTCTGTGTCTCCCTCTCTCTCTGCCCCTCCCCCGTTCATGCTCTGTCTCTCTCTGTCCCAAAAATAAATAAACGTTGAAAAAAAAAATTAAAAAAAAAAAAAACACACAGTCTCGCTGAGGACATAGGCACACAGAGAGGAAGTAGCCAAATGACTAACAAGGTAGCAAAAGAATTAAGGGACTAAAGGAATGGCGGGGCAGGATGGTGTAGAAACGGAGCACCAGCTGGGTGTCTGGAGACTTGAGTTTCAGCTCGGATTCTCCATCTGAAATGATCAGACGTTTGTATGAAAGGGCACCCTTCAGAAAGTGTTTTTGCACATTATCTCATTTAACAGCACTGAGACATCAATATTATTAAGATCCTCAGGTAACGAAGGAGGGGGACACAGAATTCCGGACAGTTTGTGGTCATCTACGCTAAAGCTGCTGGTTTAATTGAAAAACAGAAATATTCCTCAGACTTTTACCTCCAAGTCTGCGTCTCTTTCTGTTTCACCACACTTGCTCTGTGACCTTAGATGAGTCGCTACGCTTACCTGGATCTCAGTGATGTTGTCTACTAAATGAGAGGTTTGGCCTACATCCTCATTTTCCGACATGGGTTACGGGGAATACTTAATAGCTGTACAGGACATTAATCACTGACAAACAGGTATAGAAAATGCCGATTTATTTTTTTTTAAATTTTTTTCCCACGTTTTTATTTATTTTTGGGACAGAGAGAGACAGAGCACGAACGGGGGAGGGGCAGAGAGAGGGAGACACAGAATCGGAAACAGGCTCCAGGCTCTGAGCCATCAGCCCAGAGCCTGACGCGGGGCTCGAACTCACGGACCGCGAGATCGTGACCTGTAGAAAATGCCAATTTAAACAAAGTTTAACAATGTCTTAGTTAAAAAAAATTAATTAATGATTATCTTATCAAAATATATTAATGCGTTTCAGAAATAGATTTTACATAAGTTATATTTTTATAATTAGAGTATTGATTTCTTAATTGTAATAACTTTATACAAACCTCTCAGAGATTTTAATGTGCTACTGAACATTACGAATGACTCAGAGAGATCATAACACACATACAGGGTTTCTGACCACATTTTTTACCACTTACGTTTGTGGTGGGAGGGCACAAAGCATTTTATAGGATTGGGGTGTCCTCCCTTTAGGAGATGCCGAGCTAAGTTACTTTTAAGGCGTTTGGATATCTCAAATTTTAAGAGTTCATGTTAGGAAGTGGTGTTTGATGTTTGATGTTAGAGGAATAATTAATGTCAGAGGACGGAAGTGATGGACGGAGCTTTCTAGAAGGTGTTTAGGTATGTCCAGGATGGGAGGCCCAAAGAAGGCATTCCAGGTGGGAAAAGCAACATAACCAATGGTGGAGATGTCTGTCCATAGAAGAAGGTGCTCTTGATGAGTAGGAGAGCCATAGGAGACTGGAACACCGGGTTGGGACAGAGTATGAGAGACCTTGAATGCTAAGCATATTGTACATTACTGTAAGTCCCCAACTTTCTTTCCCCCATTGGGTAACAGCAAAACTTCTTGGGAACTGGACCTCAGCTCAAGGGGTATGCCCTGGCAGAAGGAAAATCTCCACCCATTTGCCGGTGATGGGTCCAAGAATCAGTATGTGACCCAATTGGTCCAGAGAATATTATTATTCCTGATCCTGCTGCCCCTGTCTTTGGCTCCCACTGATTCCCTGGCCTCAGGGATGTCAGGTTTGGTCATGAGGCTCATTTTGATCTAGGAAAGTGAGCCTTGGTGTGGTTCTAGTAACATCCCATATAAGGGCTGCTCCTTCAGCCTGGATCCTGGAATGAACATGACAGGAATGAAGATGACAGGCAGAATGGCAGCCAACCGTTATTGGACATGTCTAACAAGCAAGAAATAAACACTCGTTGTAAATTTGCGCCAGCAAATCTAACTCGCTAAAGAGATGAAAGGAAAGGTCTGCTGGATGCTTTTGGAGACGTTTTTCTCTACTCTTAAAAAAACCCACAACAAGCAAATCTGACGGTGCCTGTAGCCCTTGATGTCACCATGAGGCAACATAAATGAGAGAGACCAGGCGTGGCATGAAACCAAGGCTGGAGAGATGCAAAGGAACCCCCTAAGCTGTGAGATCTTGATTCTGAACTCTAGATTTCCTTGCTTAGACCAGCGCAAGGCTGGGTTTTACTTGCAGCTGAAAGCATCCTGACTGAGTCACAGAAGAGTGTCACGTGATCCTGGGGTCACAAGCCGCTGAAGGAGTTGAGACGACAGTGATGAGATAAGGACAATGCATTAAGAAGACTCATTTGGCATTTGTGAAAAAATGTTCAAGAGGGATTGGAAGAGAGACGATGAGGCGAGAATACTAGTTTTAGGAAAATTACAATAATCCACAGATACTACAATGGGAGCTGGGCTGAGGGAATATAATGGGCCCGTGAGAAGTGAGGGCCATTCCGAAGAACTGACTGGACTTAGTGCCTGAAAGAGAAGCAGGTGTTGGATACCACCAAGCTTGTGGGACTGCGAGAATGGTGGAGTCTTTGATGGAATACAGCAGAGGAAACTATGGAGGTGATGATGGTTTGCTTCGGGAAATAACGACTTCGAGGTGGAAGCCGGAAAATAATGTAATGAATGTAATGCAGTTGATGTAATTAACTTGACACTTGCACGGAGTCAACCATGTGCCAGACGCTAAAGGTTATTGAGAAGAATAAGACCTTGCCCATCTCCTGGGGGATTCCCTGCTGCCCGGAAGGGAAGCAGTGGCGAACAGAGGAATTGTAGAAGAGAGCTGCGAGGTTTAGAGGCAGCACAGAGGTGGAAGATCCGAGGAGACGTTTACCCATCTATGCTCTTACGGAGATAGGTGGGAGCTGGTGAGAAGTCAGAACTGTCAGAACAGATATAGGTATCATTTGCAGAGAGGCAATAGACGTGACCGCACAGAGGATGAGTCATCAAGCACACCAAGACACAGAGGGAGCGGCACAGAACAAAAGGGAAGGCAGATTTGGGTTGGTGACCTGTGTCTGCACTTACTGGCTCAATGAACTTGGACTAGGTATTTGGTCACCTGAAGCTTGGGTTTCCCTCTCTCTAAAGGGGAGTAAGAGTGGCTTCCTCCTTGCTTTGTTGTGCAAATTAAATGATATTACTCATGGGGAGTGCTTTGCACTGTGTCTAGAACCTGATAAATGCTCGTGAAAGGTTACCTTTATTATCTTCATTATCATCATTACTATGAGTGGTATTTATTGCTGCATGTCAGACTGCCTCAACACAACCCTCCCGAGTCTGCAATTTGGTCAGGGGCCTGTTGACTCTTCTCCGTTCCATTCATTGTCAGCTGGAATGGCTAAAATGGGGCCAGAGGACCTACATCCAAGATGGCAGGTTGGTGTTGGATTTGGATGGGTGCTCCGCTGGGGGCCTCAGTTCCTCTTTATGTGGGTGCCTCCGGGAGGCTGTTTTGTCTCTGCCACAGCATGATGGCTGAATACTCCGGAGACAGGAAGTGGAAGCCGCCAAATTCTTAAGGCCAGGACCCAGAAACCAGCCCAGCATTGCTTCTGCTGTATTCTTTGGTTCAGCAGGAATGGCCCCGGATCCAAAGGGAGAGGACAGAGACCCCATCTCTCAGTAAGGAGGATTTGTGGCTGTCTTTCATCCACCATGTGATAGAATCAAAAGGACAACTTAGGGAAGCCTGCTATCAGGAAGCAGAGTTGACGTTCTATTGCTTTGATAAAAGCGTTCGAATGAGGCGTTAGAAAGCAAAGCTTTAAGAACACATTTAAAGGGAATCGTGCTAGAACGTTAGATGAATAAAGCTCGGACTTAATCAAAAGTTAGAACAGATGACGCCTATCTTTGAGGCTTAACAAAAGAGCTAAGAGGTCTGAAGGAAAACTTCAAATTACAGGGAATGTTAGATCTGAAAGGACCGTAGAGACCCTCTAAGCAGGCCTTTGTTATGAGTGGGTTGCAGAACACGCTCTCGGGAGAAACACGTATTACGGACCCCGCCGCTGGAGCACGGGTGATATTTGCAGCTGCGCGTTTGTGTAGACTCAGACGTATATTCACGTGCGTTAGCATAGCTGGGCTTCTCGGATTATCGTCTCACGCTTGTTTTGGAGCCACAGGGAATAAGTGAGGAGTGTTTCCTCAGATGAAGACATCAACCACAGTTGAATTCATCCAAACATATTAGCTGGAAATGCCACTCTGCTTCTATTCCTCGCCAAACACTCCTTAATGTGACACACTGTATTTCAAAAAACGGCTTATTGGTCTCATGGAGAGCAGCACTTTTAAAGCCGGTTTGTCAAATCCCCAGGATTTTGCAGCCAAATGATCTGTATTTCTGTCCTATGGCTCAGATCTGGCTTTCCAGCCTAGTGGAATGAAGTTGGAGTTTTGGTGGCCTATCTAGAGAGCACTAGGGGGGCTGGGGAGGGGCAGGGGTCCCCTATAGAGCTTAGCCCCTTACTAGCTCTGGGTCTCTGGCACAGTTGCTTTACCTCCGAACCCCTGTGCCCTCTTCAGCAAGGCAAATGGTCTTCTAGAAAAGGTCCTTCTCACTTCTTCGGTGAAGGATCGTGCGATGGAGTTTGCTGGGCGAAGGGAAAAATCACAGCGGATCCTTGCTGACCCGTGAGTCACAAGGGAGGCACGTTTATTGAAACACAAGCTGCCCGTGGGTTCTTGGATCTCCATAAAGCTTTTCCGAGGACAGTATTTGAGAGATACGTTCCCTGATTGTAAACGGTGCCGTGACAAAGTCTCATATACCAACATTCATGTAATGAAAGGCATCCACATGGCTCCTCAGGCCATTCAGGGTCTTTGTTATTTTTCAAATAATGTGTGCTGGACTCACGTTTGCCTTGTGTTCTGCTCTGACCCCTCCGTATTCAGGGCCCTAATCACGGTCCTCATTATTATTACTAATCAGTGCCTATGAAATTATACTACACTCTGGCTTGTTATCAAGTCCTGGAAGTATGCAAATAGATTAATCAACACGCTCCCTTGCCTCGAACCTTGAATGGATCTTGAAGTATGGTGGAAGTCTTTGCCCCGGCTCTTGCTTGTCTCCTCCAATCAAGCCTGAGGTGTGTTTTCCTCCTAACTTTTAATTGCATGACCTCTGAGAACCTAATTTCCAGAAAACCCATTTATTATTTTAATGCTCATTTGGCATTATTATTTTCCCAAAGCAATCTTTTTGTCTCTGAATCTCTTAGGAGAGTTGAGAAGCAAGCCAAGAAAAGCTTCATTTTCTCCTCCTGGCCCTCAAAGGAAGCAGAAATGAAACATTTAAAATCTTAGTTTCTAGCTGGGGATGGGAGGAGGGAGCGAGGAGGGAAGGGGTTGGGGGGTGGGGTGGCGGTGGGAGGGAGAGGGATTGGAAGGCACTTGCGTTGGTCCCAGATGGAAGGCAATCCAGCAAATTGCCTTTAAACAGCAGTGTCCCTGCAAATAGGGCACTCTAGCTGTTTCGTGTCACTTGAAAGCATGTGTTGATATTTTATAGATTTTATGATACATTCTAAAGCATGTGTCAAACAGCCACTTGGAGTTCTGGCAGTAATGAACATTGTTATACTCACAGTCTGGGTAGTCTTTACTTCAAAGGGAGGCGTTGGTCTCATCTTCCATCTTCTCAGCTGCTGCTTACCAGCGTCTTTAGATACTGTTTGAACTAAAAACCCCGCGTTTCCTGGTTTGAGTGAGCAATTCCCCTGACACTTCTAATCCTCTCACTTGGAAGCTACTAAACTGTGATTGAATGATGCCATTAACAGAAGGGAGGGAGATACATGGAAACATGCAGACTTAGACTTTACTCAGATAATAACCGGCTTGTGTCTTCTTTGTTTACAGCAAGTCTTGTTCATTTACTGAAACGGGGAGCTTGAGAAGGGAGAAAGAAAAATTAAATGAGGCATGAATGAATGAATGCATGTGGTAAGTGGTAGTGGGAAATAGACTTCTCCCACTACTCTAAAAGTGGAAAGACAAGAAGAAGAAAGAAAAGTACCGATTCCACCCTTTGGAGACGGCAAACTGGATTTTTCACAAGGGAAGTGACTTATGTCTTTGGTCAACCTTATTTTGGGTTGCTTTCCATTAAGAACCATTTACTTAAGCCAGGCCAATTTGCTCAGGGATCCCTGAGCAATACTAATTTTCTCCCATCTCTGTTTTTGGCTATTTGCATTTAACTGTAAATTAATTCAAAGGAATACAACCTAAAATTTAGTTCCTCCGTTGTGTCCTTAGTACTTAGTGTAGGCCAGTGGCTACTGCATTGGATGATGCAGACATGGAGCTTTCCATCTCACAGATGTCTATGGATAGGGCTGCTCCGGAGACCTCGCAAGGGCTCCCTCTTCTTTCCTAATTATGGTTAGATGGATTAACAATCATGTTTAGTTCATACACATTCTCATCATCGATGTGTGCATGGCCCAATATTTATTTATTTATTTATTTATTTATTTATGTTCTGTTTGTCTCAATTCTGTGATAAATATCCATAAGCCATAACTCAAAATTCAAGCCATGGCCTTAAAAATAAAGAATCAGGTGTCTCTCCCCCCACACACTGCTCTGCTCTCTCCTCCCACCAGATATAACCATCACTATGTTCTTATGTTGATTCGTGCCCTTGCTTTTCTTTTCATGTATTTTATGGACTTCCTTTTCACATATTGATAACATTTTGTGTGTGTGTGAATGTGTGTTTGTGTGTGTGTGTATTTTGTTGATTGAAAAAAAATTTTTTTTATTCCATTTATTTATTTTTTGAGAGACATGGAGAGACAGAGCACAAGTTGGGGAGGGACAGAGAGAGAAGGAGACACAGAATCCGAAGCAGGCTCCAGGATCTGAGCTCTCAGCACAGAACCCAACGCGATCCGGGTCTCGAACTCAGAAGCTGTGAGACCATGACCTGAGCTGAAGTCGGTCACAGAACCGACTGAGCCACCCAGGTGCCCCTATTTTTTTGTTGATGTTTAACTATAAAATATGTCGACTGTAATCTTGGAGGACTTTCAAAATTTATCATGATATTGTTGCATGTTGCAGTCGTTTGTTTTTTTCTGACATGCGATATGCTATTCATTGGGTGAATATATCACAGCTTTTTCATTTACTTAGTTGTTGATGGGTTTTTGGATTACTTCAGGCTTTTGCTATTGTGAACAGTGCTCCTGTGAACATCCTTTCTTAAAATTTTTTTTATGCTTATTTATTTTTGAGAGACAGAGAGAGACAGAGCGTGAGCAGGGAAGGGGCAGAGAGAGAGGGAGACACAGACTCCGAAGCAGTCTCCAGGCTCTGAGCTGTCAGCACAGAGCCCGACGCGGGGCTCGAACTCATAAGCCGTGAGATCATGACCTGAGCTAAAGTCGGATGCTTAACCAACTGAGCCACCCAGGCACCCCAGTGAACATTCCTACATATATTTCCTGTTGTAAATGTGCAGGAATTTCTCTTTGGTATATAGCAAAGCAATATGCAAAGCATAGCTTTTTTTTTTTTTTTTTGCAAAGCAAAGCAATCATGAGTCATAAGATATATGAATGTTTGACTTCAGGAGACAATGACAAACTGTTTTTAACATTTTATTGTCACAGCGATGTAAAACACCCTATGGATTCACATCCTTTATAAGCACTTGGTATTGTCATTTACAACCAATTAAATGGGTATAAAATGGTATATTATCATGGCCTAGATTCACATTTCCTAGATTGTCAATGGTGTTGGACATATCTTCAAGTGTTTAATGGTCCATGGGCTTCCTATTCTCAAACGCCTGTTCTTGTCTTTTGCCCACTTATTTTTATTTTTTTATAACTTTATTTTTTAGTTTTTAAAATTTACATCCAAATTAGTTAGTATATAGTGCCACAATGATTTCAGCAGTAGATTCCTTAGTGCCCCTTCCCCATTTAGCCCATCCCCCCTCCCATAACCCCTCCAGTAACCCTCAGTTTGTTCTCCATATTTATGAGTCTCTTCTGTTTTGTCCCCCTCCCTGTTTTTATATTCTTTTTGTTTCCCTTCCCTTATGTTCATCTGTTTTGTCTCTTAAAGTCCTCATATGAGTGAAGTCATATGATTTTTGTCTTTCTCTGACTGACTAATTTCACTTAGCATAATACCCTCCAGTTCCATCCACATAGTTGCAAATGGCAAGATTTCATTCTTTTTGATTGCCAAGTAATACTCCATTGTATATATAGACCACTTCTTTATCCATTCATCCATAGATGGACATTTGGGCTCTTTCCATATTTTGGCTATTGTCGATAATGCTGCTATAAACATGGGGGTGCAGGTGTCCCTTCGAAACAGCACACCTGTATCCCTTGGATAAATGCCTAGTAGTGCAATTGCTGGGTCATAGGGTAGTTCTCTGTTTAGTTTTTTGAGGAACCTCCATACTGTTTTCCAGAGTGGCTGCACCAGCTTGCATTGCCACCAACAATGCAAAAGAGATCCTCTTTCTCCGCATCCTCACCAACATCTGTTGTTGCCTGAGTTGTTCATGTTAGCCATTCTGACAGGTGTAAGGTAGTATCTCATTGTGGTTTTGATTTGTGTTTCCTTGATGATGAGTGATGTTGAGCATTTTTTCATGCATTGGTTGGCCATCTGGATGTCTTCCTTGGAGAAGTGTCTATTCATGTCTTTTGCCTGTTTCTTCACTGGATTATTTGTTTTTTGGGTGTTGAGTTTGGTAAGTTCTTTATAGATTTTGGATTCTAACCCTTTATCTGATATGTCATTTGCAAATATCTTCTCCCATTCTGTCGGTTGCCTTTTAGTTTTGCTGATTGTTTCCTTCACTGTGCAGAAGCTTTTTATTTTGATGAGGTCCCAGTAGTTCATTTTTGTTTTTGTTTCCCTTGCCTCCAGAGACGTGTTGAGTAAGAAGTTGCTGCGGCCAAGATCAAAGAGGTTTTTGTCTGCTTTCTCCTCGAGGATTTTGATGGCTTCCTGTCTTACGTTTAGGTCTTTCATTCATTTTGAGTTTCTTTTTGTGTATAGTGTAAGAAAGGGGTCCAGGTTCATTCTTCTGCATGTTGCTGTCCAGTTTTCTCAGCACCACTTGCTGAAGAGACTGTCTTTATTCCATTGGATATTCTTTCCTGCTTTGTCAAAGATTAGTTGGCCATATATTTGTGGGCCCATTTCTGGGTTCTCTATTCTGTTCCAGTGATCTGAGTGTTCTTGTGTCAGTACCATACTGTCTTGATGGTTACAGATTTGTAGCATAGCTTGAAGTCTGGGATTGTGATGCCTCCTGCTTTGGTTTTCTTTTTTTTTTTTTTTTAATTTTTTTTAACGTTTATTTATTTTTGAGACAGAGAGAGAGCATGAACGGGGGAGGGTCAGAGAGAGGGAGACACAGAATCTGAAATAGGCTCCAGGCTCTGAGCTGTCAGCACAGAACCTGACGCGGGGCGCGAACTCACAGACCGCGAGATCATGACCTGAGCTGAAGTCAGCCACTTAACCGACTGAGCCACCCAGGCACCCCTGGTTTTTTTTTCAAGATTGCTTTGGCTATTCGGGGTCTTTTCTGGTTCCATGCAAATTTTAGGATTATTTGTTTTAGCTCTGTGAAAAATGCTAGTGTTATTTTGATAGGGATTGCATTGAATATACAGATTGCTTTGGGTAGTATCTACATTTTAACAATACTTGTTCTTCCTATCCAGGAGCATGGAATCTTTTTTTCCATTTTTTTGTGTCTTCTTCAATTTCTTTCATAAGCTTTCTATAGTTTTCAGTGTATAGATTTTTCACCTCTTTGGTTAGATTTATTCCTAGATATTTTATGGTTTTTTATGCAACTGTAAATGGGATCAATTCCTTGATTTCTCTTTCTGTCGCTTCATTGTTGGTGTATAGGAATGCAACCGATTTCTGTGCATTAATTTTATATCCTGCAACTTTGCTGAATTCATGAATCAATTCTAGCAGTTTTTTAGTGGAATCTTTTGGGTTTTCCATATAGAGTATCATGTCATCTGCGAAGAGTGAAAGTTTGACCTCCTCCTGGCCGATTTGGATGCCTTTTATTTCTTTGTGTTGTCTGATTGCAGAGGCTAAGACTTCCAATACTATGTTGAATAACAGTGGTGAGCGTGGACTTCCCTGTCTTGTTCCTGACCTTAGGGGGAAAGCTGTCAGTTTTTCCCCATTGAAGATGATATTAGCATTGAGTCATTCATATATGGCTTTTATGATCTGGAGGTATGTTCATTCTATCTCTACTTTCTTGAGGGTTTTTATCAAGAAAGGATGCTGTATTTTGTCAAATGCTTTCTCTGCATCTATTGAGAGGATCATGTGGTTCTTGTCCTTTCTTTTATTGATGTGATGAGTCATGTTAATTGTTTTGCGGATATTGAACCAACCCTGCATCCCAGGTATAAATCCCACTTGGTCGTGGTGAATAATTGTTTTAATGTATTGTTGGAGCCGGTTGGCTAATATCTTATTGAGGATTTTTGCATACATGTTCATCAGGGAAATTGGTCTTTAGTTCTCCTTTTTAGTGGGGTCTCTGTCTGGCTTTGGAATCAAGGTAATGCTGGCTTCATAGAAAGAGTTTGGAAGCTTTCCTTTCATTTCTACTTTTTGGAACCCTTCAAGAGAATAGTGGTAACTCTTCCTTAAGTGTTTGGTAGGATTCCCCTGGAAAGCCATCTGGCCCTGGACTCTTGTTTTTTTGGCAGATTTTTTGATTACTAATTTGATTTCCTTACTGGTTATGGGTCTGTTCAAATTTTCTATTTCTTCCTGTTTCAGTTTTGGTAGTGTATATGTTTCTAGGGATTTGTCCTTGCATCTTCCAGATTGCCCATTTTATGGCATATAATTGCTCATAATATTCTCTTATTACTGTTTTTATTTCTGCTGTGTTGTTAGTGATTTCTGCTGTGTTTTATTTCTGCTGTGTCGGTTGGTTCTTTTATCTCTCCTCTTTCATTCTTGACTTTATTTGGGTCCTTTCCTTTTTCTTTTTGAACAAACTGGCTAGTGTTTATCAATTTTGTCAATTCTTTCGAAGAACGAGCTTCTGGTTTCATTGATCTGTTCTACTACTGTTTTTTGGTTTTGATAGCATTAATTTCTGCTGTAATCTTGTTATTTCCTGTCTTCTGCTGTTTTTGGGTTTTAATTGCTGTTCTTTTTCCAGCTCCTTAGGGGTAAGGATAGGTTGTATATCTGAGATCTTTCTTTCCTTCTTTAGGAAGGTCTCAATTGCTACATACTTTCCTGTTATGACTGCCTTTGCTGCGTCCCAGAGGTTTTGGATGTCGGTGTTATCATTTTCATTGACTTTCCATATACTTTTGAATGTCCCCCTTTAACTGCTTGGTTAGCCCATTCATTCTTTAGTAGGATGTCTTACAGTCTCCAAGTATTTGTTACCTTTCCAAATTTTTTCTGTAGTTGATTTTGAGTTTCATAGCATTGTGGTCTGAAAATATGCACGGTATGATCTCGATCTTTTTGTACTTACTTGGCGTTGATTTGTGTCCAGTATGTGGGCCTATTCTGGAGAACAATTCCATGTGCACTGGAGAAGAATGTATATTCTGCTGCTTTAGGATGAAATGTTCTGAATATATCTGTTAAGTCCATCTGGTCCAGTGTGTCATTCAAAGCCATTGTTTCCTTCTTGATTTTTTTGATTAGATGATCTGTCCATTGCTGTGAGTGGGGTGTTGAAGTCTCCCACTATTATGATATTACTACCAATGAGTTTCTTTATGTTTGTGATTAATTGATTTATATATTTGGGTGCTCCACATTTGGCGCATAAATGTTTATGATTGTTAGGTCTTCTTGATGGATAGACCCCTTAATTATGATATAATGCCCTTCTGAATCTCTCAAAACAGTCTTTATTTTAAAGTCTAGATTGTCTGATATAAGTATGGCTACTCCAGCTTTCTTTTGTTGACCATTAGCATGAAAGATGGTTCTCCATCCCCTTATTTTCATTCTGAAGGTGTCTTCAGGTCCAAAGTGGGTCTCTTGTAAACAGCATATAGATGGATCTTGTTTTCTTACCCATTCTGTTACCCTGTCTTTTGATTGGAGCATTGAGTCCATTGATGTTTAGAGTGAGAACTGAAAGGAATGAGTTTATTGCCATTGTGATGCTTGTAGGGTATATATATATATATATATATATATATATATATATATATTTTTTTTTTTTTTTCCATCTTTTCTCCCCACAGAGAGTCCCCTTAAAATTTCTTGCAGGGCTGGTTTAGTGGTCACAAACTCCTTCAATTTTTGTTTGTCTGGGAAACTTTTTATCTCTCCTTCTATTTTTAATCACAGCCCTGCTGGATAAAGAATTCTTGGTTGCATATTTTCTGATCAGCACCACTGAAATATCCTGCCACTCTTTCTGGCCTGCCAAAGTTCTGTGGATAGGTCTCCTGCAAACCTGATCTGTCTTCCCTTGTAGGTAAGGGACTTTTTTTTCCCTTGCTGTCTTTCATGATTCTCTCCTTGCCTGAGTATTTTGTGAATTTGACTATGATATGCCTTGTTGATGGTTGGTTTTTGTTGAAACTGATGGGGGTCCTCTGTGCTTCCTGGATTTGATGTCCGTGTCTTTCCCCAGGTTAGGAAAGTTTTCCGCAATGATTTGCTCACAGAACCCTTCTACCCCTATTTCTCTCTCTTCCTCTTCTGGGACCCCTATGATGTTGTTCCTTTTTAATGAGTCATTGATTTCTCTAATTCTTAAATCGTGCTCTTTTGCCTTAATCTCCCTCTTTTTTTCTGCTTCATTATTCTCTGTAAGTTTGGCCTCTATTTCACTGATTCTCTGTTCTGCCTCGTCCATCCTTGCCACCGCTGCATCCATCCGTGATTGCAGCTCAGTTATAGCATTTTTTTTTCATTCTGGCTATTTTTTACTTCTTTTATCTCTGCAAAAAGGGATTCTAATCTATTTTCAACTCCAGCTAGTATTCTTATTATTGTGATTCTAAACTCTGGTTCAGACATCTTGCTTGTATCTGTGTTGGTTAATCCCTGGCTGTCGTTTCTTCGTGCTCTTTTCGTTTTTGGGGGTGAATTCCTTCATTTTGTCATTTTGAAGGGAGAAAAGGAATTAATGAGGTAGAAAAAATTAAAATTAAAAAATTAAAATTAGAACTATATTAAAATTAAAAATTAAATACACTCTCACACACCCCACAAATCATAAATGATGCTAGGTCCTAGGTGTGTTTTGGTCTGGGTGTTGAAAGTGGTTGACAGATTAGAGAAAAAAGGGGGGGGGAGAGGAAAGGAAACAAATGAAATCGCTTGAGAATTCGAAAAAATGAATACACTGAAGTAGACTAAAATTAGATAATGGAGGTAAAATAGAATTTGAAAAAATGTACACAGAAGTAAAGAATATAGTAGAAAAAAACTAAAGAGGAAACAGTTTTATTAAAAATTAAAAAATAAAAATGAGTTTTTTCTTTTTCTATATTCAGAAAAGGAAAGAAACGAAAAAGAGAAAAAGAAAAAAGAAAAAGGAAAAAAGGAAATCGTTCGAAAGTTTGAAAAAGTGAATACACTGTAGTAGACTAAAATAAAATGATGGAAGTAAAAGAGGATTTGAAAAAATGTACATAAAAGCAAAAATATAGTAAAAACATTAAAGAAAAATTTTTAATAGAAATTGAAGGTAAAAATGAAGTTTTTCTCTCTTCTGCATTCAGGAAAAAGAAAAGGAATGAAAAAGATAAAAAGAAAAAGAAAAAAAAGGAGATCGTTTGAAAATTTGGAAAGGTAAATACACTGAAGTAGACTAAAATAAAATGATGGAAGTAAAAGAGGATTTGAAAAAATGTACATAAAAGCAAAAAAATAGTAAAAACATTAAAGAAAAATATTTTTAATAGAAATTGAAGGTAAAAATGAAGTTTTTCTCTTTCTGCATTCAAGAAAAAGAAAAGGAACGAAAAAGAAAAAAAGAAAAAGAAAAAAAAGGAGATCGTTTGAAAATTTGGAAAGGTAAATACACGGAACGTAGACTAAAATAACAATGATGCAAGTAAATAGAATTTGAAAAAATTACACAAAAGTAAAAAATACAGTAATAAAAATTAAAGAATAATATGTTAATAAAAAACTGAAAATAAAACATAAATTTTTCTCTTTCTGCATGCAAGAAAACGAAGTGTAGAGGAAAAAAAAAGAAAATTGAATAGATGGACCTGCTAACAGATTGAAATAGGACTGAACTTACTTCTTTTTCCCCCTAAGTCAGTCTATGTAGCACTTTATAGTCCATAAACTAAGCCAGTGGTGAGGAACTCGTGTTCTTGAAGAGCGAAGTGTGGCCCAGGTTTGGTCCAGGCTCAGTGTAATGGCTCCGCTCTCCACTAGACGGCGCGCGACTAGCCTACTGAGGTGGAGTGTTGTGGCGCTGGTAGGTGCATACGCGCCAGCGTGGGAACGGGGAAAATGGCGCCACCCACCTACCGAGGTCTGTTTTCCTGTATCAGCAATCGCGCCACCCCTCCTCTGTCTTCAGCTTTCGTCCACTTCCCCACTTTTTCACTGTCCGTGACCAGGCCCCAGGCAGTACCTCTCTCCTGAGTTTTGTCTCAGATGCGGCTTGTTTTCCCTGGCCCCTACTTCCGAAGGACTGCGGCTTTGACCCGTTCGTTCCGCCCCTCTGCGGGAGGGTCTCCCCGAGCAATGGCCGAATGAGCATATGGCCGAATGTCGGCTGCACCGCAGGAACGCCCGCTGGACTCTGCTGCTGCCGGTGCCCTGAGACTGCGGCCGGGTGCCAGCCCGCCCCAGAAAAATTTCGCGGAGACAGATGTGTAGCAGCAGCCTTTCAGGATTGTGGAAATCACAACACACACCTGCACCAGGCTTCACCCTTAACGACTTGTTCCAGCACCAGCGAATGTGGCCGTTTTCGGGGTCTGCTGGGACCAGGTGGCTTCAACAGTCTCTAAACCGAATGTCCTGTCTAGCAGTGGAACCACTTTTCCCCGTGTGGCCCAAGATCCTTCCGGACCCCACTCTGTTCCTGGGGATTCGGCCTTCCCACCAGATCACCCACCGGGTATGGAGCTGCGGAGTTGGAAACTTTGAGCTCCCCTTGTTTACAGTCTTAACGGAGTTTAAACCCTCTCCTTTCTCCTTTCTCCCTTTTTAGTGTATGTCCCTGCGGCTGTTTCCAATTTTCCACTTTCTCTCCAGCTGCTTTGGGGAGGGGTGCTTTTCCCACATTCTCCCCCACGCCACTCTCCGTCCTCCTCTCTGCTTGCAAAAGCACCTCCCTTCCTGCGCCTTCTAGCTCCCCAAGTTCACTTCTCCGCACCGTGTACCTGCTGAATTCTGTGGTTCAGGTTGTGCAGATTGTGTGTTAATTCCCCAGTTTCTAGGTGTGTAGGGATGTTTAGTATTGGTCTGGCTGTATTTCATGGACTCGAGACACACAAAAAACTTTCCATGCTGTTCCACCACCTTGGCTCCTCTGCCCACTTTTATATTGGATTGTTTGCGCATTATAGTAGTTCTCTATATGGTGTTGATACAATACTTTATCTGGGTGGCTCAGTTGGTTAAACCTCCAACTCTTGATTTTGGCTCAGGTCATGATCTCATGGTTTATGGGATTGAGACCCGCTTTGGGCTCTGCCCTGACAGCATAGATCCTGCTTGGGATTCTCTCTCTCCTTCTCTCTCTGCCCTCCCCCACTCACGCATGTTGCGCCTGTGTGAAACTCCTCGCTCTCTCCAAAACAAATAAACTTAAAAAACAAAACAAAACAAAATCTTTATCAGTGTGTGCATGGTATATCTTCTCCCAGTTTTTGACTTGTCATTTCACCTCCTATGACATGTTTTAGGTGAACAAAAAAAGTCCTTAATTTTAATATAGTTAAATATATCTGTCGTTTCCTTTGTCGTCCCTTTTTGATATCTGTATAAAAATATTTTTTTAACCTCAAACTTTAAAAGGTATTTCCCTTTATTTATTTATTTTTTCGGCGAACAGTTTTAAAGTTTTGGTTTTGCATTTAAGTCTTTGGTTCACCTGGATTGGTATTTGGCCATATGGAAGTGAGATAGGATTTCATTTGTAGCTTTCCTCCATGTCAATAACTCTTTGTTTCCATGCCGATAACATCTCAATCCTTAGTTTTCTTCACTGATCAGACATCCCACTTTTGTCCTAATCCAAAGTTCCACATGTTCGTGGATCTAGTTCTGGTCTTTCTCGTGTATTCCATTAAGCAATTTGTCTATCTTTGTATCAATACAAAGATATTACAAATACAAAATCAATACAAATATATTAATTACTATAGTTTTATACTGATTCCTGATATCTACTTAGGGTATATACCCTCGTCCTGTACTTCTTATTTAGAAGTAATCGGCTTTCCACTTTTTATTATACATTGTACAATATTATCAAATTCTAAAAGCAAACAAACACTGTTAGAATTTTAATTGGAACAGCATTGAATGGCAGTTTATAGTTAAATTTGGGAACAATCACTTTTATAGTAAATCTTGCTAAGAACATGTTCTATCTCTCCATTTATTTAAGCTTCCTGTAACATCTCTTACCTTGCATATGTTTTGTTAGTGTTATTCCTTGATTCTTGATATTGTCTAAGACTATTGTAAATGCTACCTTCTCTTTATATTTTCTAGTTGCCTGCCACTACTGTCTAGAAACGCAACTAATTTTTAATATATATATGCAAACATATATATAAGTACACCAAGTATACACACACACACACACACACACACACACATACACATATTTACCAGCCAGTTTTTTAAAAGTTTCCTTATTTACTTATTTATTTATTTAATTTTAGTTTTTAAAATTTACATCCAGTTTAAACTCTTCTTTTACCTTAAAAAATTTTTCTGTAAATTATTTCAGATTTTCCTTATAAATGATCGCATAATCTATATATCATAACAATTTTACTTCCTCCTTTCCAATCCTTGTAACTCTAATTGCTTTTTGAGTCTTATTACATTGGCTAAGATTACCTGTTTAATATTGTTAGAAGTGCGATCACATTGCTGTTTCTTTTAAAGAAAATAATCCTAGCATTTCCAAATTGAGGATAATGCTTGCTTTAGGACATTACAAAAAATGGCTACCCTTACCAGCTGAACGGAGTTCCCTTCTACTTGTAATCTACTAAGAGTTTTTGTTTTGTATTGTTATTAAATTTCAACAAATACTTTTTCAGCATATATCGTATGATGGTACGATTTTTCTTTTTTAATTTGCTAATGTAGTGAATCCCATTCAAGGATTTTCTGTTATTAAAATCACCCTGCTTTGGTGGGATAAATTCTACTTGGTTATGATGTCTAATCTTTGTATGCACGATTGAATTAATTTGCAAATATCTTGCTTAGAATTTTTGCACGTGTATTCATGAATGAAATAAGCCAGTAATATTCCTTTCATAGAATGTATTAATCTGGTTTTGGAATAAGAGTTATGCTGTCCTTGTACAATAATATGGGAAATGTTTTTCTTTATTACCCTTTTACTGCTAGAATGAGTTTGTGTACAAATGTATGATCAATTCCTGGAAAGTTTTTTTTTTTTTTTTTTTAATTTTTTTTTTCAAACGTTTATTTATCTTTGGGACAGAGAGAGACAGAGCATGAACGGGGGAGGGGCAGAGAGAGAGGGAGACACAGAATCGGAAACAGGCTCCAGGCTCTGAGCCATCAGCCCAGAGCCTGATGCGGGGCTCGAACTCACGCACCGCGAGATCGTGACCTGGCTGAAGTCGGACGCTCAAACCGACTGCGCCACCCAGGCGCCCCAATTCCTGGAAAGTTTTGTAGAACTTATGTATAAAATCACCTGGGCCTACTACTTTTATGGTGGGGTATTTTAACCATCATTATGTATCTTTAATAAATACAGAATTTTCAAGCTTTTAATTTTTATTGAGTCAGTTCTGATCAGTTAGATTTTTCTATGTATTTGTCAATTTTATGTAAGTTTCAAATGGTTAGCACACAATTCTTTATAGTGTTCTTACTATATATGTGGTTATGTAAGATTTTCCAGTTGATAAAAATTACTTATTTGTATTCTCTCCCTTATTCTCTTGAAAAGTTTTGCTAAAGATTTGGCCAGTGTTTTTAATTTCAAAGGGTAAGCTTTGGGCTTTCTTGACTGTCCCTTGGTTGTGTTATTTCATTCATTTCTACACTTACTTTAATTATGACTCTCTTTCGACTTTACTTGAGTTTATTCTATTGTTCATTCATGTAACTTATGAAGATGGACACTTAGGTCATTAATTTGGAAGCTTTTCTTCATTTACAAAGAAATTACCTAAGGCTCCATGGTCCTCTTGAAGCACTGCTTTGAGAATTCCTTTCTTGTTGTAGCCTAATCATATCTGAACTTCTTCAAGCCTCATGTCAGATTTTACTTCTTTTGTGCAGCTTTACTCCCCCTGCCTGTGCTAGTCCACAGTCATGAGTTTGGTTTTACAACCGTATAATATAATTAGCTGGAATAGACATAGACCCAGGCTAAACCCCAGCTCATCCACCTAATAGGTATTTCACGTTAAGCATAACAATATATATCATTTTTCATCTTAAACATGGAAAAGACAAAAACTAACTCTTCAGGTTTTTGTGAAATTTAATCTCTCCTTTTTTCCTTCTAGGTTTATAAGATTGCAGAGTTAGTTCTTCCCTCTGATTTACATTGAAAATCATTTCTACATAAAAGCTGAAAAATGCAGAGGAAATGAACTTGGCTAGGTTTTTCTTCTCTCTTGGTCTTTATTTTTCTCTTGTGGATATTCCCCAGTCCATTTTTCCCCTGATGGAGAAAATCAGAGCATAGTGTCAGCTGAGTAGTTCTATCCCTACCCAGCCCCCAACATGGTTAGTGTTATGAATTCCTTAATCTTGACCTCGGAGACTTTGTTTGGCTATATAGTAACCTTCTGGACCAACTCATCAAATTGCTGAATCTGGATTCTTGACATTTAACTCATTTACCGAGGAAGACTTTTCCTGTTGAAGGATCAAATTTACTTTCTTATTTATTTACTTACTTACTTACTTATTATTTTAAGCTCAAAGTTCTTGATTTCCTCTATTTACCTCTTTCCACACTGGTGTTATTTAAGTCGATGAAGAGAAGTTGTCATCACTTATATGTATTAACTTCTTAATATTCTAACATTTCTCTATTATTTAAATATAATTTATTGTCAAATTGGCTAACATACAGTATGTTCAGTGTGTTCTTGGTTTTGGGTCTATATTCCTGTGGTTCATCTCTTACATTCAACACCCAGTGCTCATCCCAACAAGTGCCCTCCTCAATGCTCATCAACCATTTCCCCCTCTCCCCCACCATCCCATCAACCCTCAGTTTATTTTTTGTATTTAAGAGTCTCTTATGGTTCGCCTCCCTGTTTGTAACTACTTTTTTCCCCTTCCTTTCCCCCCGTGGTCTTCTGTTAAGTTTCTCAAGTTCCATATATGAATGAAGGCGTATGATATCTGTCTTTCTCTGACTGATTTATTTCACTTAGCATAATACCTTCCAGTTGCATCCATGTTGCTGCAAATGGCATGATTTCATTCTTTCTCATCGCCAAGTAGTATTTCATTGTGTATATAAACCACATCTTCTTTATCCATTCATCAGTTGGTGGACATTTAGGCTCTTTCCATAATTGGGCTATTGTTGAAAGTGCTGCTATAAACATTGGGGTACATGTACCCCTATGAATCAGCACTCCTGTATCTTTTGGATAAATTCCTAGTAGTGCAATTGTTGGGTCATAAGGTAGTTCTATTTTTAATTTTTTGAGGAACCTCCACACTGTTTTCCAGAGTGGCTGCACCAGTTTGCATTCCCACCAACAGGGCAAGAGGGTTCCCATTTATCCACATCCTTGCTAGCATCTGTTCCTTGAGTTGTTCACTTTAGCCACTCTTACTGGTGTGATGTGGTATCTCACTGTGGTTTTGATTTGTATTTTGCCGATGATGAGTGATGTTGAGCATCTTTTCATGTCTGTTGGCCATCTGGATGTCTTCTTTGGAAAAGTGTCTATTCATGTCTTCTGCCCATTTCTTCACTGGATTATTTGTTTTTTAGGTGTTGAGTTTGGTAAATTCTTTATAGATATAGATTTTGGATACTAACTCTTTATCTGGTACGTCGTTTGAAAATATCTTTTCCCATTCTGTCAGTTGTCTTTTAGTTTTGTTGATTGTTTCCTTTGCAGTGCAGAAGCTTTTTATCTTGATGAGGTCCTAATAGTTCATTTTTGCTTTTAATTCCCTTGCTTTTGGATGTGTGTCAAGCAAGAAATTGCTGTGCTGACGTCAAAGAGGTTGTTGCCTGCTTTCTCCTCTAGGGTTTTGATGGTTTCCTGTCTCACATTTAGGTCTTTCATTCATCTTGAGTTTATTTTTGTGTATGGTGTAAGAAAGTGGTCTAGTTTCATTCTTCTGTATGTTGTTCTCCCAGCACCATTTGTTAAAGATACTGTCTTTTTTCCATCGGATACTCTTTCCTGCTTTGTCAAAGATTAGTTGGCCATACATTTGTGTGTCCAGTTCTGGATTCTCTATTCTATTCCATTGGTCTATGTGTCTATTTTTGTGCCAATACCGTACTGTCTTGATGATTACAGCTTTGTACTAGAGGCTAAAGTCTGGGATTGTGATGCCTTCTGCTTTGGTTTTCTTTTTCAATATTACTTTGGCTATTCGGTGTCTTTTCTGGTTCCATACAAATTTTAGGATTATTTGTTCCAGCTCTGAGAAGAGTGCCGGTACAATTTTGTTTGGAATTTCATTTACTGTGTAGATTGCTTTGGGTAGTATTGACATTTTAATGATATTTATTCTTCCAATCCATGAGTATTGAAGGTTTTTCCATTTCTTTGTGTCTTTTTTTTTTTTTTTTTTTTTTTGAAAATTCGGCTTCCAGAGCCCACTGAAATTTACTTCTGAACTGAGTGGGGGAATGGAATGTGTCAGTCCAAAGGGAGATCAGGGGGTTCCTCTTCATCAGAGTCAAACTCAACATTCTCATCTTTTACCCATCGACCTTGTCCATCTGGGATCCATCCAGAGCTTCGAAGGGTGAGGTAATGATCCAGGGCACGTCTTCTCGTGGGGCTCATGGGTGCAGAGGATGAGACAGTTGCTGACTCCTTGGCCTGTGGGCCAGCCCCAGGCACGGGTTCCCTACTGATCTTCCCACTCTTGGGTTCAACCTCTGGGGGTGGCAAAGGGAAATGGGAGACAGAGGGACGAGGGGTTTCTGGTCTGTACTTCCGGCGGCAGCAGCTGTTATAGTGAGGAGCTCTGTGCAGAGCACTTTGGGTGGTAAGTCGGGTCTGAGTTAACAGAGGAGCCTCAGCTTTGGTCTCTGACCTCCTCAATTCATTCTGCTGTCTTGGATTCTGCTCTGTTCCCTTCCCTGGCTGCTTCTTGCCATAGAAAAGCTGCAGGCTGGACAGATGTTTCTTGCCTGCACGGTGGGCAGTCAGCATGGCCAGGGTGTCCAGGACAGGTCGGTGGGGACAGATGGCACAAGCAAAGCGTCCATCCCGTAGCATCAGCGCCTCATCCTCTGGGATGTAACTGGCCAGCAGATCTCCGACTCTTCGTTTTTTCAACACATTGAGTTGACTCCAATCATCACCTTCCCTCTTGAAAGACATCACGACGGAGGCCCAGAAACGAGCAATTCTCCTGGGTTGCTTCGCCTCTCCTTTCAGGCCACCGTAGCAAGATTGGGGCGTCTCCTTTCCTTCGGGTTCTTTTCCGGTTGGCCTCCTTACTTCCCTGGAAGCGCTTCCCCTCCATTTCTTTGTGTCTTTTTCAATTTCCTTCACAAGTTTCCTATAGTTTTCAGCATATAGATCTTTTACATCTTTGGTTAGGTTTATTCCTAGGTATTTTACAGTTCTTGGTGCAATTGTAAATGGGATCGATTTCTTGATTTCTTTTTCTGTTGCTTCATTATTGGTGTATAGAAATGCAACAGATTTCTGTACATTGATTTTGTACCCTAAGACTTTGCTGAATTCATGTATCTGTTTAGCAGCCTTTTGGTGGAGTGTGTTGGGTTTTCCATGTAGAGTATCATGTCGTCTGTGAAAAGTGAAAGTTTGACTTCTTTGCGAATTTTGATGCCTTTTATTTCATTTTGTTGTCTGATGACTGATGCTAGGACTTCCAACACTCTGTTAAACAACAGTGGTGAGAGTGGACATCCCTGTCATATTCCTGATCTCAGGGGGAAAGCTCTCAGTTTTTCCCCATTGAAGATGATATTAGCTGTGGGCTTTTCATATATGGCTTTTATGATATTTAGGCATATTCCTTCTATCCTGAATTTCTCAAGGATTTTTATGAAGAAAGGATGCTGAATTTTGTCAAATGCTTTTTCTGCATCTAGTGACAGGATTATATGGTTCTTATCCTTTCTTTTCTTTAAATTTTTTTTTTGTTACATTTATTCACTTTTCAACAGAGAGAGACAGAACATGAGTGGGGGAGGGACAGGGAGAGGGAGACAGAATCTGAAGCAGGCTCCAGGCTCTGAACTGACAGCACAGAGCCTGATGTGGGGCTCGAACTCACGGATCATGAGATCATGACCTGAGCCGAAGTCTGACATTAACTGACTGAGCCACCCAGGCACACCTTATCCTTTCTTTTATTAATGTGATGTATCACACTGATTGATTTGCAAATACTGAACCAGCCCTGCAGCCCAGGAATGAATCCCACTTGATCCTGGTGAATAATTCTTTTTATATGCTGTTGAATTCGATTTGATTTGCATCTATGTTCATCAGGGATATTGGCCTGTAATTCTCCTTTTTTGTGGGATCTCTGTCTGATTTGGGAATCAAGGTAATGCTGGCTTCACAGAATGAGTCCAGAGCCTTTCCTTCCATTTCTATTTTTTAGAAGAGCTTGAGAAAGATAAGTATTAACTCTGCTTTAAATGTCTGGTAGGATTCCCCAGGGAAGCCACCTGGTCCAGGACTCATTTGTTGGGAGATTGTTGATAACTGAATCAATTTCTTCACTAGTTATGGGTCTGTTCAAATTTTCTATTTCTTCCCATTTGAGTTTTGGTAGCGTGTGGGTGTCTAGGAATTTGTCCATTCCTTCCAGGTTGTCCAGTTTGTTGGCATAGAATTTTTTATAGTATTCTCTGATAATTGTTTGTATTTCTGAGGGATTTATTGTGATAAGTCTATTTTCATTCGTGATTTTATCTATTTGGGTCCTGTCTCTTTTCTTTTTGAGAAGCCTGGCTAGAGGTTTATCAATTTTGTTTATTTTTTCAAAAAACCAGCTCTTACTTTCATTGATCTGTTCTACTTTTTGGGGGGGGTTTCTATATTGTTTATTTCTTATTATTTTCTTCTTCTGCTGGGTTTGGGGTGTCTTTGCTGTTCTGCTTCTGGTTCCTTTAGGTGTGCTGCTAGATTTTGTATTTGGGATTTTTCTTGTTTCTTGAGATAGGCCTGGATTGCAACGTATGTTTCTCTTAGGACTGCCTTTGCTGCATCCCAAAGGATTTGGACTGTTGTGTTTTCATTTTCATTTGTTTCCATATATTTAAAATTTTTTTTTAATTGTATGGTTGACCCATTCATTCTTTAGTAGGATATCCTTTAGCCTCCGTGCATTTGGAGGTTTTCCAAACTTTTCCTGTGGTTGATTTCAAGTTTGATAGCATTGTGATGTGAAAATGTGCATGGTATGATCTCAGTTCATTTATATTTATTGAGGGCTGTTTTGTGAACCAGTATGTGATCTGTCTTGGAGAATGTTCCATGTGCACTCAATAAAAATGTGTATTCTGCTACTTCTGGATGAAAAGTTCTGAATATGTCTGTCAAGTCCATCTGGTCCAGTGTATCATTCAGGGCCATTGTTTCTTTATTGATTTTCTGCCTAGATGATCTGTCCATTTCTGTAAGTGGGGTATTAAAGTCCCCTGTAATTATCACATTCTCATCAATAAGGTTGCTTATGTTTGTGATTAATTGTTTTATATATCTGAGGACTTTCAAATTGGGTGCATAAACATTTATAATTGTTAGCTCTTCTTGATGGAGAGACCCCATAATTATGATATAATGCCCTTCTTCATCTCTTGTTACAGCCTTTAGTTTAAAATCTAGTTTGTCTGATATAAGTATGGCTACTCCAGCTTTCTTTTGACTTCCACTAGCATGATAGATAGTTCTCTATCACCTCACTTTCAGTTCTGAAGGTGTCCTCAGGACTAAAATGGGTCTCTTGTAGACAGCAAATAGATGGATTTTGTTTTCTTATCCATTCCGATACCCAAGTCTTTTGATTGGAGCATTTAGTCCATTTACATTCAGTATTGTTATTGAAAGATGTAGATTTACAGTCATTGTGTTATCTGTAGGTTTCATGCTTGTAGTGATATCTCGGGTCCTTTGGTGGTCTTTGCAACATTCCACTCGCAGGGTCCCCCTCAGGATTGTTGGAGAACAAGAAGCCAAAGGCACTGTAAGAATGTCCTGAAGGAAAGGGACAAACCAGCAAGGAACTGAAAGCAGTTTCATTCCCAGGACGGAAAGCCACCGGGACTGCTCGTTCTCTCCAGAAGGACATCATCTGAGCGCCAGGCCTGGGATAAGAATGTTTTGTCTGGCGCCAGATGTACTCATGACCCAGTATGGAATACACTGCAGGTGCATGACCTGTCAAGATGCCAAATACTATGTTGTATGTGCTTGCTGTTATCAGACAATTTGAAAAATAAAAGAGGCCTGAGCCAGGGGACCGATGCTTTGGCTCCTGGAGAGTCTTAGCCCCTGCTTTGTAATTCTCTCATCACTGCACCTTTAGGACCTGTCTCTCTACAAGGATCTCTTGTAGGGCCGGTTTAGTAGTGATGAACTCCTTCAGTTTTTGTTTGTCTGGGAAAACCTTTATCTCTACCTCTATTCTGAATGACAGCCTTGCTGGATAAAGAATTCTTGGCTGCATATTTTTCCTATTCAGCACATTGAATATTTCCTGCCATTCCTTTCTGGCCTGCCAAGTTTCAGTAGATAGGTCTGCTACTACCCTTATGTGCCCACTTTTGTATGTTAAGACCCGTTTATCCCTAGCTGCTTTCAGAATTTTCTCTTCATCTTTGTATTTTGCCAGTTTCACATGATATGTCGTGCAGAAGATCGATTCCTGTTATGTCTGAAGGGAGTTCTCTGTGCCTCCTGGATTTCAATGTCTGTTTCCTTCCCCACTTTGAGGAAGTTCTCAGCTATGATTTGTTCAAGCCCCTTTCTCTCTCTCTTCTTCTTCTAGAACTCCTATGATATAGATATTATTACATTTCATTGAGTCACTTATTTCTCTAATTCTCCCCTCATGGCCTAGAATTTTTGTCTCTCTCTTTTTCTCAGCTTCGTCTTTTTCCGTAATTTTATCTTCTATTTCACTTATTTTCCCCTCTGCCTCTTCAATCCTTGCTGTCACCATCTCTAGTTTATTTTGCACCTCATTTACAACATTTTTAAATTTATCATGACAATTTTTTACTTCCATGATCTCTGCAGCAATAGATTCTCTGCTGTCTTCCATGCTTTTTTCGGACGCCATGACTAATCTTATGGCTGTTATTCTAAATTCCTGTTGAGTTATATTGTTTATATCTGTGTTGATCACTTCTTTAGCTGTCATTTCTTCCTGGAACTTCTTTTGAGAGGAATTCTTCTGTTTCATCATTTTGGCTAGTTTTCTGTCCCTTATGTGTTTTAAAAGCTTGTTATGTGTCTTGCCGTTGTGAGCACTACTATATTAACGAGGCATCATACACTGTCCAGGGCCTGGCCCTTTCGGGCATTTTTTAGAATGTGTTGCTTGCTCTGTGTTGTTTTGACTCTGGTTGCTTTATCTCCCTACTAGCAATGATGTTTTGGACCCTCCACCAGGTGTGCTTTGATTTGCTCGTTGAAGTAGCCCTGGAAAAGAAAACAAACAAACAAACAAAAAACAAAACCAAAACAAAACAGCAAACAAACAGAAACAAAACAAAAACAAAAACAAACACCCCCCCAAACCAAAAACACCAGCAACAGAAAAAAAAAAACCCACAAACAAACAGCAGGGTAGGGGTGGTGTTGATGGAAGAGGCCTTATCACACACAAAGAGAGAAATGACAGGGGCAGGGAGAAAGAAAAGAAAAGAAAATTGACCAGACAGGGAAGCTATATGGCTTAATCCAGAGAGAGAAAGGGAGGAAAATAAAAAAGGAGATATAGAGCAGTATAAAGAGAATAGATTAAATATGCTTGAACAAACCAACAACCAGAATAACCAGACTAGAGGAGGGATGAAATAAGGAGAAAAGATACACACACACACACACACACACACACACACACACACACTAAGAATCATCCAAGAATTAAGTCAGGAAATGCAAGACTGCTGGGTGCCTTGGAATCAATGGTAGCTCTGGTCTGGAGGAGGGGCTGTCTGGTTTGTCAGAGTGAATCCTGCTCCAGTTGATATGCAGTTACCGGACGCAGAGGGGCATGGTTTTGTGTAGGCAGACCCCGCCTCCACTGTGGGACCACTGTCCATTCCCTGAAGCCCCACCTTGTTGGTGATGGGACAAAAATGACGACCCCCCAGTTCTCCACCCCCCCCATCCTCCCCCCCCCCCCCCCAGCGCTCCGCTGGGATTTAAACCCTGATGCCTTAAAGAGTCCGGCTTCATGCTCCCTGGTTCCGGGGAAGTGCTGCTCCATACCGCCGATACGTGGCCTCTGGTTATATACCTTCTTCCCCCAGCACTCCAGGAAGGGGATTGTCTTCTCCCACTGCAGACTGTGCCCCTGACCTAGCTACTGAGCCTGGGGCTGGCTCCCCTCCTCCCCAGGTGCACGAACAGGGCAGCTGGCCCCAGTCCGGAGAAAGCCCCGCAGTTAGAGATTGGATCTTTGTCCGTCCAGGGCTGTGGTTTTTCTCTCATCCAGATACAGTCCTACCCTTCCCAGCCTCTCTCTCGTTTTCCTTTGTCTCTCTGCAGAAGGGGATCTCTCCCCTCCGTGTCTACTCAGCACGTTTTATCTCTCCCAGTTCACAATCACGTGCCTGTGGCCTGCCAGGTTGTCCCTGTGGGCCCCTGGAGATGTCTCTGTCACTCCGCAGCCCGGACTCTTGGAATTCAAAGTCCTTTGGCCTCAACACTGCTGTGTTTGAGGGACGAGGGAACTTTGCATTCCCCTGATTCTCTGCCATGTTGGATCTCTTCCCTCTAACATCTCTCTAAAGGAGCTGCCATTGATAGGGGCAATCCTTAACCTCCCACAGTGGTGCAATGATTATCTCATGAACTGCAGGGTGTCAGCAAATGGGGGCTACATATTTCACAGCTCCAAGTGGAGAGATTTCTTTGATTCTGCTTGTTCTTTAACCATATACCCTTCCATGAGGTTCCAATACCTGACCTCATCCTGGTACAAAAAGTATTAGGTTAGACAACTAGAATTCAATATGGATTCATTTAGCTGTGGAGAATAGCCAAACCAATTTCACAAAGAACAGGCAAAATATACCCATCAGCATCCAGAGGTGTTTCTACATCCTCTTGTTCCACTGTGAGGAGTATGTTGCAACATTAGTTGTCAATCAAGAGCCCTTAGCACAGTGTGAATTGTGTTCCTCTAAAGCAGTGGTTATTTATACTATGTCAGAAATATCTTCCATAAACTGGTGGTATTTTTTTCTTTCTTTACCAGTGAAAACATAGACAGCTCTCGATGCAAGGTATTAACACCCAAGAATCTTCCACTTATCTCTTAAAATCCTAACATTCTACCTCTGAAGTCTTAAGAAGTTCTAATAACAATTTGCTTGTTTTCAACAGATACATGAACAAAACAACCTAAAATCTGACTTGGCCTTTTATCAGTTCCTGGGCAAGCCCAGATTTGCTCATAGAGTTCAGGGATGAATTATTGTACTCAGTCCCTCAACGTACGTGTCACTACAAGTCACAGAGTCACTTCTGTAAAGATAAAGATGAGGTGGGGTTTATAAACAATGAAAATACCCATATATAATACCAACAGAAATGAAAGCATAAGACCCTGCCCAAATAATAACTACCATATAACCAACTTCAGTAATGACCTAGTAAGTGTTCCCAGTGGAAGAGGATAGCATTCCCCCTCCAGTTACTGCCGGAACATATCCACCCTCAGTTCCAGGACCTTTGGAAACATCTTTGCCTTTCTTTCTGTTCACTGATTCTAAGTGATACCAACTGGGGTCTTGAATTTTCAGGATCTGCTCTGTCACACCTTATACCAAGGATTCCTGCGCAGGAGAGATTACCGAGATAAGTGAAATCTCCTCATGGCTGAGGAATCATCTCTAATGGCTAAGTCACCATTTTAACCTGACATCTTTCTCCTTTGTTCCTTCAGTTGTGGGGATGCCATGCTTCCTTTTGTTATGAAGGACGGTCTGAGATTTTGTGAGGAAAGACTGAGATCTTATAAGGAAAGACTGAGCTCTGGGTAATCTCAACATTCCCTTTTACTCTTTCAATTTTCCAATAACTAGCCCATTTCCCAGAATGAATTATGACATGCAGATAACTTGCTTGGCTTCCATTTTCCTGACTGCACCCCAATGGATTACATGTCTTTCCTAAAACCTCTTCAAATTTTTCACTATTATTGCACTGCATGGACATGCCGTAATCCATGTAATCACTGGAGTTAATAAATCCAGCATAGATTATTTATCTCACTTACCATAAAATTACTAATTTAATAACTAAATATTCACACAGATCTTTAATGATGTTCTTAAAGCAAATTCCAATGGGGGGAGTTATTGATTCAAAGATTAAGACTTTTATTAAGTATTGTGAAATTGTCCTCTACAAAGACAATGTAGTGGCGCCTGGATGGCTCAGTCGGTTAAGCATCTGACTTTGGCTCAGGTCATGATCCTATGGTTCATGGGTTTGAGCCTCACGTCGGGCTCTGTGCTGACAGCTCAGAGCCTGGAGTCAGCTTCAGATTCTGTGTCTTCTTCTCTCTCTCTGCCCTTCCTCTGCTCTTGTTCTCTCTTTCTGTCTGTCTGTCTCTATCTCAAAAATAAATACACATTAAAAAATTTTTAAAAGACAATGTAAATACACAATTTCACTAATAGAGTGTGGAAGTTCCACTTTCCCTACATGCTCACTAATCCTAGGTATTTTGATTAAAAAGCAAATAAAAACTATTTCAATATGAGTATCCAAAAGACTAAGTTTTAATGAATCATCTTTGAAAATGACTTCCCATACAGTTACTTCCCAAACAGTTACATAATGTTTCCCCATGAAAGTCTTAAAAAAAAAACTTATTTTTAATGTAACTCCCCGCTTAAAGTTTGTTTGTATATGTTCTTTAAATTTCTTCTTAAGTTTATTCCTAAATACTTTATATTTTTCTTCCTATTCTGGATGGAATTTACCTATTTAAAATAAAAATGTTTTTCTTTTTCTACTAATTAAAAAATATCTACTCATCATAGAAAATACAAAACAGTGATAACTTACACAAAGAAAAAAACCTCCAAATCTCAACACTCAGAGATCATCCCAGAGAATTCTCTCATGGGTTTCTTTCCAGACTATTTTTGCCATGAGCCTGTTACAAGCACTTTTATTTCCCAAACGATGAGTTCACACTGTATGTAAAATCTTGTAATTCTGTTGGTTTTATTTGCAATATATTATCAATGTTTTGTTCATGGGAAAAATATCCAACTACAACATTATGCTTAAAAGACTAAACACTGTATTTTGTGTTATCAACTGGCAATTGTTCAGGTTTTTCTATTTTTACTATTTATAAAAATATTGTGATTAATATTCTTGTAAAAAACTCTGTAAACATTCTTAATAATTTCCTTAGGAAAAATTCCTGGAAATTGAATTGCAGGTTATAGGGAATATTATGCATTTAAGGTTTAATTTACAGTTTTGTTAAATTGTCATTTATATACAGATTGCTAAATTGCCCTAAAGAAAGTTGAACCAAATTCACATTTGCAAGAGAATAGCCAGTTGCCTGAACCTCCCTTATTGGGTATTGTTCTTAAAGAGAAAAGGAAAAATAGCCAGCACATAAGATGAAAGAATATAGTTTTAATTAGAATTTATTTGTTACAAAAAGTTGAAGAATTGTAATTATTTTATTTATCATTTATATTTCCCTTTTGTGAACTACTCTTTAATGTCTTTTGGCAACTTTAAAATTAGGTTCTTTTTTTTTCCTCTTGTTCATAGAAGTATTTTGTGCTGAAAGGACATTAATCCTGCATCTATCATGCATATTAAAAATATATTTCGAGTATTTTGTCATTGTATTTTACTTTATTTTGTCATTCAGATATTTCATACTTTTTCCCAGCTTTATTTAGCTATTATTGACAAACAGCAATGTGTAAGTTTAAGGTGTACAACGTGATGATTTGATGTACTTACATATTATGAAGTAATTACCACAATAAGGTTAGCTGTTTGTGTGTGTGTGTGTGTGTGTGTGTGTGTGTGTGTGTGTGTGGTGAGAACATTTAAGACCTGAGCCACTTGGGTGGCTCAGCGGAGCATCTGACTCTTGGTTTCAGTTTAGATTATGATCTCAGAGTTTGTGAGTTTGAGCCCCACATTGGTCTCTGCACTGACAGCATGGAGCCTGCTTGGGATTCTCTCCCTCCCTCTCTCTCTGCCCCTCCCTGGCCTGTGCTCTCTCTTTCAAGATAAATAAAACTTAAAAAAAAAAGAAGATTTAAGATCTGATCTCCTCTTACTGAATAATCCAAGTTTGCCTTACTGATTTGAAATACTACCCCTGAACTTTTGGTTCAATATGGCAAATTGAACACACACATTTATCTCTGCTTTTTTCTGAAAGCCCATTTAAAATGACAATAAAAACGCATACAAAGGCTTAAGCCCACATTCAAAAGAAACTGGGAGAGATTACAGGAGTTGAAGGATGTTCACCAGAGGAGCTCAAAATGTACTCATGCACAGAGAACTTCCAATCAATATTCCTGAAAAAGTCAGGTTCACTTAAGTATAGTTTTCATACAAGAAAAATACCTCTTAAAAGTATACAGTCTAGGCATGCCTGGCTGGCTAAGTTGGTGGAGTAGGTGATTCTTGACCTCAGGGTTGTGAGTTTGAGCCCCACATTGGGTGTAGAAATTACTTTAAGTGATTTATTTTTAAAATAAAGTCTATACAAAAAATAAATACAGTATACAGCCTGTGCATTTCTTATTTAAAATTTTTTAAAATGTTTATTCATTTTTGAAAGAGAGAGACAGAGCACGAGCAGGGGAGGGGCAGAGAGAGAGGGAGACACAGAATCCAAAGCAGGCTCCAGGCTCTGAGCTGTCAGCACAGAGCCTGTCGTGGGGCTCAAACTCACCGACTCTGTGATCATGACCTGAGCCAAAGCTGGACACTTAACCAACTGAGCCACCCAGGCGCTCCCAGCTTGTGCATTTCTTAAAAAATTTTTACTTATTTATTTATTTGTTTATTTATTTATTTAGAGAGCACATGTGCTGGAGAGGGGCAGAGAGAGAGGGAGAAAGAATCCCAAGCAGGCACCACAGTGTTAGTGCTGAGCCTGATGGGAGCTCAATCTCATGAACTGTGAGAGCATGGTCTGAGCTGAAATCAAGAGTTGGCTGCTTAACCAACTGAGCCACCCAGGTGCCTGTAGTATATGCATTTTGAAAGTACACTCATGTAACTACCATAACCATCAAGATATAATAATAGTTCAATCAAGCCCCCAAATTACTTAGTGATTCTGTATAGTCAACCTTCCAGTTCCTGGCAACCACAGATCTGTTTTCTATCTCTACAGTTTTGTCTTTCCTAAATGTCATATAAACATAATTATATGGCAAGTAGCTTTTTGATCGGCCTTCAGATTCATCCATGCTGTTCGGTATATGATCATTAGTTCTTACTTTTTTATTGCAGTGTAGAATTCCAATGTTTGGATGCACTATAGCCATTTTTATCCATTGACAAGTTGAAGGACATGTGGGTCGTTGTCCATTTCCTCTCAATCTGTTGCTTGTCTTCTCATTTTCTTAACAGTGCCTTTCAAAGAGTAAACGTGTTTACTTTCTATGAATTTCAGTGTATCAATATTTAATTTTTGGATCATGCTTTTGGTGTCATAGCTAAGAAATCTCTGCCTACCTCAAAATCACGAAGATTTTTCTTTTACATTTTGATCTAGAAGTTTTATACTTTTATATTTTCCACTTATATCTGTGAGGGTTTTTTTTAATGTTTTTATTTATTTTTGAAGGAGAGAGAGACAGCATGAGTGGGGGAGGAGCAGAGAGAGAGGGAGACAGAATCTGAAGCAGGCTCCAGGCTCTAAGCTGTCAGCACAGAGCCCGATGTGGGGCTTGCACTCATAAACTGCGAGATCATGATCTGAACTGAAGTTGGACACTCAACCGACTGAGCTACCCAGGCACCCCTATATCTGTGAGTTTTTAAAGTTAATATTTGTGTATGATAAAGAACACAAGTTGAGCTTCCTTTTTTTTTTTTTTTTTTTTTTTGCATATAGTGTTCCAATTCTTCCACCATCTTTTGCTAAAAAGACAATCCTTTCTTCATTGGCTTGTCTTTGCATCTTTGTTGAAAATTGACTACCTCTGTGTGTCTGTGGTGGTGGGGAGGAGTATTTCAGGATTGTATTCTGTTCTATTTATCTACATGTTTTTTTTCCCACTAATAACACCTGTATTGATTTTTGTAGCTTTATATAAAGGTAAGTCATGACAGCAAATAGTTTGAGTCCTTCAACTTTATTCTGTTTTGAAAAATTATTTTGGCTATCTTAGTTCCTTATTCTCATATAAATTTTAGCCTGTCAACTTCTTTTTTTTTTTTTTATATATATGAAATTTATTGACAAATTGGTTTCCATACAACACCCAGTGCTCATCCCAAAAGGTGCCCTCCTCAATACCCATCACCCACCCTCCCCTACCTCCCACCCCCCATCAACCCTCAGTTTGTTCTCAGTTTTTAACAGTCTCTTATGCTTTGGCTCTCTCCCACTCTAACCTCTTTTTTTTTTCCTTCCCCTCCCCCATGGGTTCCTGTTGAGTTTCTCAGGATCCACATAAGAGTGAAACCATATGGTATCTGTCTTTCTCTGTATGGCTTACCTCACCCAGCATTACACTCTCCAGTTCCATCCACGTTGCTACAAAAGGCCATATTTCATTTTTTCTCATTGCTACGTAGTATTCCATTGTGTATATAAACCACAATTTCTTTATCCATTCATCAGTTGATGGACATTTAGGCTCTTTCCATAATTTGGCTATTGTTGAGAGTGCTGCTATGAACATTGGGGTACAGGTGCCCCTATGCATCAGTACTCCTGTATCCCTTGGGTAAATTCCTAGCAGTGCTATTGCTGGGTCATAGGGTAGGTCTATTTTTAATTTTCTGAGGAACCTCCACACTGCTTTCCAGAGCGGCTGCACCAATTTGCATTCCCACCAACAGTGCAAGAGGGTTCCCGTTTCTCCACATCCTCTCCAGCATCTATAGTCTCCTGATTTGTTCATTTTGGCCACTCTGACTGGCGTGAGGTGATACCTGAGTGTGGTTTTGATTTGTATTTCCCTGATAAGGAGCGACGCTGAACATCTTTTCATGTGCCTGTTGGCCATCTGGATGTCTTCTTTAGAGAAGTGTCTATTCATGTTTTCTGCCCATTTCTTCACTGGGTTATTTGTTTTTCAGGTGTGGAGTTTGGTGAGCTCTTTATAGATTTTAGATACTAGCCCTTTGTCCGATATGTCATTTGCAAATATCTTTTCCCATTCCGTTGGTTGCCTTTTAGTTTTGTTGGTTGTTTCCTTTGCTGTGCAGAAGCTTTTTATCTTCATAAGGTCCCAGTAATTCACTTTTGCTTTTAATTCCCTTGCCTTTGGGGATGTGTCGAGTAAGAGATTGCTACGGCTGAGGTCAGAGAGGTCTTTTCCTGCTTTCTCCTCTAAGGTTCTGATGGTTTCCTGTCTCACATTTAGGTCCTTTATCCATTTTGAGTTTATTTTTGTAAATGGTGTGAGAAAGTGGTCTAGTTTCAACCTTCTGCATGTTGCTGTCCAGTTCTCCCAGCACCATTTGTTAAAGAGGCTGTCTTTTTTCCATTGGATGTTCTTTCCTGCTTTGTCAAAGATGAGTTGGCCATACGTTTGTGGGTCTAGTTCTGGGGTTTCTATTCTATTCCATTGGTCTGTGTGTCTGTTTTTGTGCCAATACCATGCTGTCTTGATGATGACAGCTTCGTAGTAGAGGCTAAAGTCTGGGATTGTGATGCCTCCTGCTTTGGTCTTCTTCTTCAAAATTCCTTTGGCTATTCGGGGCCTTTTGTGATTCCATATGAATTTTAGGATTGCTTGTTCTAGTTTCGAGAAGAATGCTGGTGCAATTTTGATTGGGATTGCATTGAATGTGTAGATAGCTTTGGGTAGTATTGACATTTTGACAATATTTATTTTTCCAATCCATGAGCAGGGAATGTCTTTCCATTTCTTTAAATCTTCTTCAATTACCTTCATAAGCTTTCTATAGTTTTCAGCATACAGATCCTTTACATCTTTGGTTAGATTTATTCCTAGGTATTTTATGCTTCTTGGTGCAATTGTGAATGGGATCAGTTTCTTTATTTGTCTTTCTGTTGCTTCATTGTTAGTGTATAAGAATGCAACTGATTTCTGGACATTGATTTTGTATCCTGCAACTTTGCTGAATTCATGTATCAGTTCTAGCAGACTTTTGGTGGAGTCTATCGGATTTTCCATGTATAATATCATGTCATCTGCAAAAAGCGAAAGCTTGACTTCATCTTTGCCAATTTTGATGCCTTTGATTTCCTTTTGTTGTCTGATTGCTGATGCTAGAACTTCCAGCACTATGTTAAACAACAGTGGTGAGAGTGGGCATCCCTGTCGTGTTCCTGATCTCAGGGAAAAAGCTCTCAGTTTTTCCCCATCGAGGATGATGTTAGCTGTGGGCTTTTCATAAATGGCTTTTATGATCTTTAAGTATGTTCCTTCTATCCCGACTTTCTCAAGGGTTTTTATTAAGAAAGGGTGCTGGATTTTGTCAAAGGCCTTTTCTGCATCGATTGACAGGATCATATGGTTCTTCTCTTTTTTTTTTTGTTAATGTAATGTATCACGTTGATTGATTTGCGAATGTTGAACCAGCCCTGCATCCCAGGAATGAATCCCACTTGATCATGGCGAATAATTCTTTTTATATGCTGTTGAATTCGATTTGCTAGTATCTTATTGAGAATTTTTGCATCCATATTCATCAGGGATATTGGCCTGTAGTTCTCTTTTTTTACTGGGTCTCTGTCTGGTTTAGGAATCAAAGTAATACTGGCTTCATAGAATGAGTCTGGAAGTTTTCCTTCCCTTTCTATTTCTTGGAATAGCTTGAGAAGAATAGGTATTATCTCTGCTTTAAACGTCTGGTAGAACTCCCCTGGGAAGCCATCTGATCCTGGACTCTTATTTGTTGGGAGATTTTTGATAACCGATTCAATTTCTTCGCTGGTTATGGGTCTGTTCAAGCTTTCTCTTTCCTCCTGATTGAGTTTTGGAAGAGTGTGGGTGTTCAGGAATGTGTCCATTTCTTCCAGGTTGTCCAATTTGTTGGCATATAATTTTTCATAGTATTCCCTGATAATTGTTTGTATCTCTGAGGGATTGGTTGTAATAATTCCATTTTCATTCATGATTTTATCTATTTGGGTCATCTCCCTTCTCTTTTTGAGAAGCCTGGCTAGAGGTTTGTCAATTTTGTTTATTTTTTCAAAAAACCAACTCTTGGTTTCGTTGATCTGCTCTACAGTTTTTTTAGATTCTATATTGTTTATTTCTGCTCTGATCTTTATTATTTCTCTTCTTCTGCTGGGTTTAGGCTGCCTTTGCTGTTCTGCTTCTATTTCCTTTAGGTGTGCTGTTAGATTTTGTATTTGGGATTTTTCTTGTTTCTTGAGATAGGCCTGGATTGCAATGTATTTTCCTCTCAGGACTGCCTTCGCTGCGTCCCAAAGCGTTTGGATTGTTGTATTTTCATTTTTGTTTGTTTCCATATATTTTTTGATTTCTTCTCTAATTGCCTGGTTGACCCACTCATTTGTTAGTAGGGTGTTCTTTAACCTCCACGCTTTTGGAGGTTTTCCAGACTTTTTCCTGTGGTTGATTTCAAGCTTCATAGCATTGTGGTCTGAAAGTATGCATGGTATAATTTCAATTCTTGTAAACTTATGAAGGGCTGTTTTGTGACCCAGTATATGATCTATCTTGGAGAATGTTCCATGTGCACTCGAGAAGAAAGTATATTCTGTTGCTTTGGGATGCAGAGTTCTAAATATATCTGTCAAGTCCATCTGATCCAATGTCTCATTCAGGGCCCTTGTTTCTTTATTGACTGTGTGTCTAGATGATCTATCCATTTCTGTAAGTGGGGTGTTAAAGTCCCCTGCAATTACCACATTCTTATCAATAAGGTTGCTTCTGTTTATGAGTAATTGTTTTATATACTTGGGGGCTCCGGTATTCGGCGCATAGACATTTATAATTGTTAGCTCTTCCTGATGGATAGACCCTGTAACTATTATATAATGTCCTTCTTCATCTCTTGTTACAGCCTTTAATTTAAAGTCTAGTTTGTCTGATATAAATATGGCTACTCCAGCTTTCTTTTGGCTTCCAGTAGCATGATAAATAGTTCTCCATCCCCTCACTCTGAATCTAAAGGTGTCCTCAGGTCTAAAATGAGTCTCTTGTAGACAGCAAATAGATGGGTCTTGTTTTTTTATCCATTCTGATACCCTATGTCTTTTGGTGGGCACATTTAATCCATTTACATTCAGTGTTATTATAGAAAGATACGGGTTTAGAGTCACTGTGATGTCTGTATGTTTTATGCTTGTAGTGATGTCTCTGGTACTTTGTCTCACAGGGTCCCCCTTAGGATCTCTTGTAGGGCTGGTTTAGTGGTGACAAATTCCTTCAGTTTTTGTTTGTTTGGGAAGACCTTTATCTCTCCTTCTATTCTAAATGACAGACTTGCTGGATAAAGGATTCTCGGCTGCATATTTTTTCTGTCTAGCACACTGAAAATCTCGTGCCAATGCTTTCTGGCCTGCCAAGTTTCAAAAGAGAGATCAGTCACGAGTCTTATAGGTCTCCCTTTATATGTGAGGGCACGTTTACCCCTTGCTGCTTTCAGAATTTTCTCTTTATCCTTGTATTTTGCCAGTTTCACTATGATATGTCGTGCAGAAGATCGATTCAAGTTACGTCTTAAGGGAGTTCTCTGTGCCTCTTGGATTTCAATGCCTTTTTCCTTCCCCAGTTCAGGGAAGTTCTCAGCTATTATTTCTTCAAGTACCCCTTCAGCACCTTTCCCTCTCTCTTCCTCCTCTGGGATACCAATTATGCGTATATTATTTCTTTTTAGTGTATCACTTAGTTCTCTAATTTTCCCCTCATACTCCTGGATTTTTTTATCTCTCTTTTTCTCAGCTTCCTCTTTTTCCATAACTTTATCTTCTAGTTCACCTATTCTCTCCTCTGCCTCTTCCATCCGAGCTGTGGTGGTTTCCATTTTGTTTTGCATTTCCTTTAAAGCGTTTTTCAGCTCCTCGTGACTGTTCCTTAGTCCCTTGATCTCTGTAGCAAGAGATTCTCTGCTGTCCTGTATACTGTTTTCCAGCCCAGCGATTAATTTTATGACTATTATTCTAAATTCACTTTCTGTTATATTATTTAAGTCCTTTTTGATCAGCTCATTAGCTGTTGTTATTTCCTGGAGATTCTTCTGAGGGGAATTCTTCCGCTTGGTCATTTTGGATAGTCCCTGGTGTGGTGAGGGCCTGCAGGGCACTTCCCCTGTGCTGTGGTGTATAACTGGAGTTGGTGGGCGGGGCCGCAGTCTGACCTGATGTCTGCCCCCAGCCCACCGCTGGGGCCACAGTCAGACTGGTGTGTGCCTTCTCTTCCCCTCTCCTAGGGGCGGGATTCACTGTGGGGTGGTGTGGCCCGTCTGGGCTACTTGCACACTGCCAGGCTTGTGATGCTGGGGATCTGGCGTATTAGCTGGGGTGGGTCGGCAAGGTGCACAGGGGCAGGAGGGGCAGGCTTAGCTCGCTTCTCCTTAGGTGATCCACTTCAGGAGGGGCCCTGTGGCAGCGGGAGGGAGTCAGATCCGCTGCCGGAGGTTTGGCTCCGCAGAAGCACAGAGTTGGGGTGTTTGCGCAGAGCGAGCAATTTCCCTGGCAGGAACCGGTTCCCTTTGGGATTTTGGCTGGGGGATGGGCAGGGGAGATGGCGCTGGCGAGCGCCTTTGTTCCCCGCCAAACTGAGCTCTGTCGTCCGGGGGCTCAGCAGCTCTACCTCCCTTTGTCCTCCAGCCTTCCCGCTTTCCGAGCAGAGCTGTTAACTTATGATCTCCCAGACGCTAAGTCGCGCTTGCTGTCGGAACACAGTCCGTCAGGCCCCTCCGCTTTTGCAAGCCGGACTCGGGGGCTCTGCTTGGCTGGCGAGCCGCCCCTCCGCCCCGGCTCCCTCCCGCCAGTCCGTGGAGCGCGCACCACCTCGCCGCCCTTCCTACCCTCTTCCGTGGGCCTCTCGTCTGCGCTTGGGTCTGGCGACTCCGTTCTGCTAATCCTCTGGCTGTTTTCTGGGTTATTTAGGCAGGTGTAGGTGGAAACTAAGTGGTCAGCAGGACGCGCGGTGAGCCCAGCGTCCTCCTACGCCGCCATCTTCCTAGCCTGTCAACTTCTAAAATGAAGTCTGCTGGAATTTTGACTAAGATTGCATTGTCTACAGATTGGTCTGAGAGATCTAACATGTTAACAATATTGAGCCTTCCAATCCATGAATGATGGTATATCTCTTTATTAAGTTAGGTCTTCTTTGATTTCTTTTATCAGTTCAAGAGTAAGCGTGTTGTTAATATTGTTCAAATTTTCTGTCTCTGTACTGACTTTCTATCTACTTGTTCTATCAGTCACTGATAGAGTAATGTGGGAGTCTCCTACAATAATTATGGATTTGTCTCTTTTTATTTCCTTTCAGTTCTATAACTTTTTCTCTCAAGTATTATGAAGCTCTGTTTTGGTGCATACACAATTATATTCTTATGTGTACTTGATGAATTTACTCCTTTATATAATATCTTCTTTATCTAGGTAATATATTCCTTGTCGTGAAATCTTTGTCCAGAATTAATATAGCCACTCTAGCTTCTTTTTTCTTTCTTTCTTTCTTTCTTTCTTTCTTTCTTTCTTTCTTTCTTCCTTTCATACAAGTTCTTTCTGAAGAATTTCCTTTAATATTTTCTTGTAGGATAGGTCTTATTGTAATTTATTCTCTCAATTTTTGTTTGTTGGAATAAGTCTTTATTTCTCTTTTATTCATGAAGATATTTCCATTGGGTATAGAATTCTGGGTTGACAGGTTTTAATTTTTTGCAGCACTTAAAATGTTATTGTAATAAAAATAAAAAATGGTAGCATATTAAAATAAATAAATAAGTTATTCTCTTGTTTTCATATTTTCTAAGAAGAAATTCACTGTAATTCGTACTTTTGTAAGTATGTAATATGTTCTTGTCACTGCTGTTATAATTTTTTCTTTAAATTTAGTTTTCAACAGTTTGAATATGATCTATCTTTAGGGAATGAGGAGGGAGAATTTACCTTGCTTAAAGTTTTCCGAGTTTCTTGGAACTATGATTAATTTCACTTATTATTCTTGAATGATTTTTGTCCCTTATCTTTTCAAATATTTTTTTCTGCCAATTCTTTCTTTCTTCTGGAATTAAAAATTTTAATTTTTTTGTATTGTTCCAATAGTTATTTGATAGCCACTTCTGTTTTTGTTTTCCTCTTATTTTCACTCTTATTATTTTTACATTTCAGTTTGGGTAACTTCTATTGACCTATAATCAAGGTCACTTATTCTTTTCTTCTCTGTATTGAGTCTGCTGAGGAGTCTGTCAAAGGCATCATTCATCTCTATTATTCTATGTGTGTGTGAATGTGTTTTACTTCTAACATTTACATCTGACTCATAGTTTCCATCTCTCAGCTGAAATTCCCCATCTGTTCATTCATGTTGTTCATCTTTGTCATGGGAATCTTTAACTTATCAGTTATAGTTATTTTTAATTCCTTATCTGAGAATTCTAACATCTGGTCATATTTGAATCTGATTCTATTGATTTCTTTGTGTCTCTCCAAGGTTATTTTTTCTTGTTTTATTGTGTTTGGAACAGTAAGGTCTCAAGTACATAGTATTTGTGTCTGGAAATAGGCATATTCTTCTTCTCTTAGGTATTAGTGGGTGGGGCTTTGTCAATCTAAATGTAAACTGAGTTAGTTTTCATTTTGTTGTTGTTAACTTTGGTGCATCGAGGCTTTAATTTCTTCTAGTATTATGTTATGTTTAGGACGGAGGCTGGTTTGTCATAGGGTTTCTTTTCCTCAATGTGTCTGTTGTACCTTCAGCTTTAAATCTTCTTGATGTGACTGAACCTCAGAAAACTCTTTCCCTTCTTTCTTCTCTCCATATGTATTAGTTTCCTAGGACTTCCATAATAAGGTATTATAAGCCGTATGGCTTAAAACGATAGACATTTATTCTCTCACAGTTTCAGAAGTTAGAAATGTGAGATCAATATGTCAGCAGGGTTGGTTCCTTTTGAGGGCTTTGAGAAGCCATCTATCTCATGCTTATCTCTTAATTTCTGATGGCTTGCTGACAGTCCTTGGTATTTGCTGCCATATTGATATTTCACTACAATCTCTGCCTCCATGTTCACATGGTGTTCTTCCTATGTCTCTGTCTGTGTTCATGTTTTTCTCTTCTTATAAGGACACCAACCTTATCAAATTAAAGTCCCACCCTACTCCAATATGACCTCATCTTGCCTAATGCTAATATATAATGCTGCTATTAATATTATCATGCCAGTACAATGGAATGCTACGTTAGCACATAGTACCATATAATATACACTACAGTACACTCATATACTGAATGATACTAATACTAATAACCAATAACATAATAACTAGTTACATCTTCAGTGACCTTATTTCCAAATAGTACTGGAGGGGTAGGGTTTTGAGGTATCTTTTTGGAGACACAATTCAACTCTTAACACCAAAGGTATAGTGCTGTTGCTAGTTACCTGGTATGTCCTAGCCTAGTTTAGGGTGGGGTGTGTGTTTTTCTGGTCAAACCTCTGTCTTATAGAGGAGGCCCTGGGTTCTTGAGTCTTAGAGATGGAGTTTTCTCAGTGATAACTGCCCTTCTCCCGTGGTTGGAGACCTCTTATGGCCTCCTGTTCCTATCTCAGGATAGACGGCTTTTCTTTTACTTCTTTTCGGGCACAGTGAGTCTTTATCTGGGTTCTCAGAGTAACAGGGTTTGCTGCCCTGCCTCCAGATACTTAAGGCATTTGTCCTTTGAAGACAAGTGTCCAGAAAGGGCCTTCTGCCTTTTCTGCAATGTACCCACTACCCTCCTCCAGTTGTACATCACTGAAGGAGGCTTTCTCCAATCTTCCACCCTGCCTGCAATCTTTCCTTTATGAGCCCTGAGGTAGAAAATAGAGAAAGATATTGGCAGACTTCTCTTCTATCCATAGCATCCGGTAGTTTCAGCCTTTGTTGATATTCTACACTCAGACTTCAGCATTTCATTAAAAAAAAAATTGAGCGGAATTGTTCTTATCCCCTTGTATAGTCATACTGTTTTCTCCCTATGTTCTTCTATAGGTTAACCAGTACTCATGACCCCTTTCTCCTTAAGACTGCCTGTATTTCCTTAAATTTCAGGCTGCTTGGTTGCTTTGTGATCTTAGCACTCTGATGGCTTCAAGAAAGGTTTCAAGTTTGAACATTATCCTGTTGTTGCTGTTTTTCTTATTTTTAAGGTCTTAAATGCTACCCTTTCAAATAAGAACACAGGCCAAGTTTCAACAAACAGGAAAAAATGCTTAAACATGAAAAAGAGATTAATAAACAAACAGAAAAAAGCTAACTCAGAGGGCACTAAGACAATATAGGGAGCAGAAGAAAACATCAAAACAAAATAAAAGCAATATCCCTAACAAAAGATTATATGTTGCATCCACAAAATGTGAATATAAGTATATATGTGTGTGTGAATTTGTTTTTGTCGTGTGTATATAAATAGAACAAAACATAACTGTTGATCATAAATATATACTTAAAATGATAGTGGAAAAATAATGTTAAAAAGGTAGGAAGGTAATATTGAGGAAATCTCTCAAAAACAAATCAAAAAGGTAGAAAATGAGAAACAGAAGAAGGCGTTGGATAATCAACATACAACGTCTGATATCTGATTAACAGAATTTTCAGAAAGGGAAAATAAAGAACATACAAGGGGGGGGCATGGGAAGATGGCAGGGTAGAGGATCCTGAGCTCACCCCGTCCCCTGTTTTCAGGGGATATGTCATCTATATCTAAGTCTGCAGAGTGATCCGAAGACTGGCAGAGCGAATTCCACAACTAAATATAGAGAAGAAGCTGCAGCTGGAAGGTTAGGAGGGTCAGAAAGGTGGAGGGAGGCTGCCCAGAGACGGGAGGGAGCTGCATAGACAGAGAGGGCAGAGAAATAGGCCCTCACACCAGGGAACTCGGATGAGGAAGACTAATCCCCACGACATTTGGTTTTAAAACCAGAGGGGCTGAATTCTGTGAGTTTATAAAACCAGGGGTACTTGGAGTCTGGAGCTTTAAAAGTCTACTGACTCAGGACTGGGCAAGCCAGGAGTGTGAGTGATAGCTCAGTCACCACCCTTAGAGAGACTGCAACCTGCTCAGAAAGGCAACATAAAAATGGCAGTTAAAAAAAATGGCAGTTGATACAATGCCAGGGGCAAATGGAAGACAGGTCTGTTTGTACTGATTTTGGAGCATGTTGGGGGACTTCTCTGAAAAGGTGGGAGCTGACAGGTGCTATTTTTCTTCCCTACCCACCCGCCCCAGCATAAACACAGAGCCACCTTCAGGAGGTGGGGCTACACAAACACTCGCTACCTAACCTACTAGTGGTGTGCCATGCCCGCAAGTTATCCGGAGGACTAGCCCACTCCAAGCCTGCTAACTTTGGCCCCGGGCTCAGGGCAAATCTTGTTAATGTTGTGCATGCACCCAGCCAGCATCCACGGGTACAACTGGCATCATGTGCTGGGCCCGGCCGTGCCTCCCTGCTCCCAACCATCGTTGCCAGCTGTGCCCAGCCTCGTTCCCCTGGCAACCACGGCATGCAACCCCCAGCCACTGAAGGGCTTTGGGGGACTGGCATAGGACTGGTGGCCCGGTACAAACCTTGCTAATATGGCCCCCTGCTCCCAAGTTTCTTGCCAGGCATGCTCCCTCAGAGCTGCCCTGCCTGGGTCCCGCTAACACCACAGAGAGAAAGCACAGCCTACAACAGGGAGCAAGGCACTGCAGATGACTGTACTGAAAGGAAAAGTGACTCAGACACAATAGCAAGGTATAAGCAACACACATAGGATACTCTCCTGAAATGCCAGGTTCTGGTGAAGAGGGGACACTGGGTTCTCAGAGTAACAGAGCACTCCAGCACTTCTTCTTCATAAAGTCACTATTTTTAACAGAAGAAGACACAGCTGACCCTTAATACATAGCCATAGTCACAGAGAGGCAGATAAAATGAAGAGACAGAGGAATCCATCGCAAATGAAAGGACAGGACAAGACCATAGCCAGGGATCTAAGTGAAACAGATGTAAGTAACATTCCTGATGGATAATATAAAGCACTGACCATAACGATAACACTGGACTTGAGAAAAGAGTGGAAGACATGAGTGAGACCCTTAACACAGAGACAAGGAATGGCAGAGCAGAGATAAAGGGCTCAATAAATAAAATGAGAAACATGTTTGGTTAAATGGACAGCAGGATGAAAGAAGCAGAGGAATCAATTAATGACCTAGAAGACAGAGTAATGGAAAGTAATCCAACTGCACAAAAGAGAGAGAAAATTATCAAGCAACATAGGAATGACTTACAGAACTCAGTGACTCCATCAAACATAATATCTGTATTATAGTCATCCTCGAAGAAGAAGAAAGAGCAAAGGGGGCAGAAAATTTATTTAAAGAAATTATAGCTGAAAATCTCCTTAATCTGGGGAAGAAAATAGATATCCAGATCTAAGAGGCTAAAAGAACTGCTAACAAAAGTTAATCCACACCAAGACAGATTGTAATTAAATTTGCAAACTATGGTGCTAAAGAAAAAAACATGTAAAAACAGCAAGACAAAAGAAGTCAATAACATGAAAGGGAGATTTTTCAGCTGAAACTTTCCAAGTCAGAAGGGAGTGGCATGATATATTTAAAGTACTGAATGGGAAAAATCTGCTACTAAGAATACTCTTTCCAGCAAGGCTATCATTCAGAATAGAAGGAGAGATAAAGAGTTTCCCAGACAAAATAAAACTAAAAGAGTTCCTCACCACTAAATCAGGCCTGCAAGAAATATTAAAAGGGAAATTTGAGTGGAAAGGAGAAACCAAAAGTGACAGTTTGAAGGTAGGAAACACAAAAACATTAAAAATGGATATCTCTGTAAAAAATCCGTCAAAGAACTAATAAAAAAGCTTATAAAATGTAACAAACATATACCTAAACATGGGGAGAAGGGGAATAAAGAAAGAGTTCAAACTTAAATAACATCAACATAATATAGAGTGCTGTATGAAGAAGTTATATACAAACTGAATAAAAACCACGGATCAGAAACCACTAATAAATAAGCAAAAGAGAAAATAATCCAAATATGTCAATGAATAAAATCAGCAAAACATGAAAGGAGAAAGAAAGACAAGAACAGATCAGAGAAAATCTTCAGAACCAACCACAAAACAAGTAATAAAATGGCAATAAATACATATCTATCAATAATTACTTTGAACGTAAATGGACTAAATGCTCCAATCAAAAACATAGGGTGACAGAATACATAAAAAACAAGATCTATTTATATGCTGCCTACAGGAGACCCATTTCAGACTTTAAGACAACTGTAGATTGAAATGAGAGGATGGAGATACATCTATCATGCAAGTGGATATCAAAGAAAGTTAGAGTAGCAATTCTTATATGGGACAAAATAGACTTTAAAACAGACTGTAACAAGATACAAAAAACAACACTATATAATAATAAAGGGGACAATCCAAAAATAAGATATAACAATTGTGAATATTTATGCATTCAACATGGAGCACCCAAATACACAAAACAGTTAATAACAAACATAAAAGAACTAATCATTAATAATACAATAATAGTAGAGGACTTTACCACCACACTCACATCAATGAACAGACATCTAAATGGAAAATCAACAAGGCAACAATGGCTTGAATGACAGATACACTGGACCAGATGGACTTAGTAGATATATTGAGAACATTTCATCCTAAAATAGCAGAAGACGCATTCTTTTCAAGTGCACACATAACATTCTCCAGAATAGATCACATATTAGGCCATAAAACAGATCTCACAAATTTAAGAAGACCAAAATCATACCATGCATATTTTCTGACCACAACACTATGATTCTAAAAGTCAACCACAAGGAAAAATCTGGAAAGAGTACAAATACATGGAGATTAAATATCATGCCACTAAACAATGAATGAGTCAACCAGGCAGTAAAAGAAGAAATAAAAAAGTACACAGAAACAAATGAAAATAAAAACACAACAGTCCAAACTTCTGGGATGCAGGACAAGCAGTTCTAAGAGGGAAGTTTATAGCAATAAAGGCCTACCTCAAGAAGCAAGAAAAAAACAGTCCAAACTTCTGGGATGCAGCATAAGGAGTTCTAAGAGGGAAGTTTATAGTAATAAAGGCCTACCTCAAAAGCAAGAAAAATCTCAAACAACCTAACCTTACACTTAAAGGAGTTAGGAAAAGAAGAACAAATAAAACCTAAAACCAGCAGAAGGAAGGAAATAATAAAGATTAGAGCAGAAATAAATAATATGGAAACAAAAAAAAAAAAAGAGTAGATTGATGAAACCAGGAGCTGTTTCTTTGAAAAAAATCAATAAAAAATTGATAAACCTCTAGCCAGACTTACCAGGAAAAAAAGAGAATGGACTGAAATAAATAAAATCACAAATGAAAGAGGAGAAATAATATCCCACACCCCATAAAAACAATTATAAGAGAATGTTATAAAAAAAACTATATGTTAACAAATTGGACAACCTAGAAGAAATGAATAAAATCCTAGGAACATATAAACTACCAAAACTGTAACAGGATGAAATAGAAAATTTGAACAGACCAATAACTAGTAAAGCAATTGAATCAGAAAAAAAAAAAAAAAGCCTCCCAACAAAAGTTCAGGACCAGATGGCTTCACAGGCAAATTCTACCAACCATTTAAAGAAGTGTTACTACCTATCTTGTCAAACTATTCCAAAAAATAGAAAAGGAAGGAAAATGTCAAAATTCAGTCTATGAGGCTGGCAATACCCTGATACCAAAACCAGATAAAGACACTATGAAGAAAGAGAACTACAGGCCAATATCCCTGAGGAACATAGATGTAAAACTTCTCAACAAAATACTAGCAAACTGAATTCAATAATACATTAAAATAGTAATTCACTACAGTCAAGTGGGATTTATTCCTGGGTTTCAAGTGTAGTTCAATATTCCCAAATCAATCAATGTGATACATCACATCAATAAGAGAAAGGTTAAGAACCACATGATCATTTCAATAGATACAGAAAAAGCATTCGACAGAGTACAGCAACCATTCATGATAAAAACCCTTAACAAAATAGGTTTAGAGGGAGCTTACCTCAACGTAACAAAGACCATCTATGAAAAACCCACAGCTAATATCATCCTTACTGAGAAATAACTGACAGCCTTTCCTTTGTGGTCAGGAACAAGTCAGAGATAAGTCTCACGACTATTATTTAACATAGTACTAGAATTCCCAGCCACAGCAATCATACAACAAAAAGAAATAAAAGGCATCCAAATCTGTAAGGAAGAAGTAAAACTTTCACTATTTGCAGATGACATGATACTATATGTAGAAAACCTGAAAGACTCCACCAAAATACTGCTAGAGCTGATAAGTGAATTCAGTAAAGTTGCAAGATAATGAAGTGGCAGAAAGAGAAATTTAGAAAACAACTTAGTTTGTAATTGCACCAAAAATATTAAAATACCTACAAATAAAATTAACCGTGCAAACAAAAGACCTGTACTCTGAAAACAATAAAGTATTGATGAAAGAAACTGAAGATGACACAGAAGTGAAAAGATATTCCATGCTCATGGATTGGAAGAGGAAATATTGTTAAAATGTCTATGCTACAGAATGCAGTCTACATATTTAATACAATCCTTATCAAAATACCAATTGCAGTTTTTCATAGAACTAAAACAAAAAAAAAAATCCTAAATGTATGGAACCACAAAAGACCGTAAATAGCCAAAGCAATCTTGAAAAAGAGAAGCAAATCTGGAGGCATCACAATTCCAGACTTCAAGTTATCTTACAAGGGTATAGTAATCAAAACAGTATGGTACTGGTACAAAAACAGACACAGATAAAAGAACGGAATAGAAAATACAGAAATAAACCCACAATTATATGGTTAATTAATCTTTGATGCAGCAGGAAAGAATATCCAATGAGAAAAAGACAGTCTCTTCAACAAATGATGTTGGGAAAACTGGACAGTAACATGCCAAAACAATGAAACTGGATCACTTTCTTAAACCATACACAAAAATAAATGCAAAAGGGATGAAAGACCTAAATGTTATACTTTATTTTTTTATATATTTTTAATGTTTATTTATTTTTGAGAGAGGGAGAGACAGAGTGCTGGTGGGGAAGGGGCACAGAGAGAGAGAGAGAGAGAGACACAGAATCTGAAGCAGGCTCCAGGCTTTGAGCTGCCAGCACAGAGCCCAATGCAGGGCTCAAACCCAAGAAACAAGAGATCATGACCTGAGCTGAAGTCAAAAGCTTAACTGACTGAGCCCCCCAGAAGCCCCCTGAACGTGATACTTTAAACCATAAAAATCGCTGGTGCGCCTGGGTGGCTCAGTTGGTTAAACATCCAACTCTTGGTTTTAGCGCAGTTCATGATTTTCTGGTTCGTGAGATTAAGTCTCATGTCATGCGTGTTTGGGATTCTCTCTAGCCATCTCTCTCTGCCTCTCCCCCATTTGTGATCTTTCTTTCTCTCTCTCTCACATACACACACACACACTCTCTCTCTCTCTCAAAATAAATAAATAAATGTTTTTTAAAAACCTATAAAAATCCTAGAAGAGAATACAGGTAGTAATTTCTTTGACATTGACTGTAGCAACTTTTTTCTAGATGGGTCTACTGAGGCAAGGGAGGCAAAAGTAAAAATAAACTATTGGATCTACATCAAATAAAAAGCATCAGCACAGTGAAGGAAACAATCAACAGAACTAAAGGGCAACCTACAGAATGGGAGAAGATATTTGCAAATGACATACCCAATGAAGGGTTAGTATCCAACACATATATAGAACTTATACATCTCAACCCTCAGAAACAAAATAATCTAGTTCAAAAAATGAGAAGACATGAATAGATATTACTCCAAAGAAGATATACAGATGACCAATGGACACATGAAAGCATGTTCATCATCACTTACCATCAGGGAAATGCAAATCAAAACTACAATGAAATATCACTTCACACTTGTTATGATGGCTAAAATCAACAACAGAAGAAACAACAGATGTTGGCAAGGATGTGGATAAAAAGGAACCCTTGTGCACTATTGGTGGGAATGCAAACTGGTGCAGTCACTCTGGAAAACAGTGTGGAGGTTCCTCAAAAAATTAAAAATAGATCTACCCTATGACCCAGCAATAACACTGCTAGGAATTTACCCAAGGGATACAGGAGTGCTGATGCATAGGGGCACTTGTACCCCAATGTCTATAGCCACACTCTCAACAATAGCCAAATTGTGGAAAGAGCCTAAATGTCCATCAACTGATGAATGGATAAAGAAATTGTGGTTTATATACACAATGGAATACTACGTGGCAATGAGAAAGAATGAAATATGGCCTTTGGAGCAACGTGGATGGAACTGGAGAGTGTTATGCTAAGTGAAATAGGTCATACAGAGAAAGACAGATACCATATGTTTTCACTCCTGTGTGGATCCTGAGAAACTTAACAGAAGACTATGGGGGAGGGGAAGGAAAAAAAAGAGAGAGAGAGAGCGAGCCAAACCATAAGAGACTCTTAAAAACTGAGAATAAACTGAGGGTTGATGGGAGGTGGGAGAGAAGGGAAGGTGGGTGATGGGCATTGAGGAGGGCACCTGTTGGGATGAGCACTGGGTGTTGTATGGAAACCAATTTGACAATAAATTTCATTAAAAAAAAAAAAGGAAGCCTAGATTTTCATATAACTACACACTTATGTGCTGTGTGAATGGGGGTGGTTGTTATTTAATTTACATGCTCTGCTTTCTTCTTAGATGCAGATAAAAATAGCATCTACCTCACAGCATTATTATGTATATGAGATCAAATTAGTTAATGCAGGGAAAGTACTTAGTGCATGGAACAAAGAAAGCAACTGAAAAATGACTACTATTATTTTATTCCAGCAGTAGTTTAGCACAGCTTTATATTTATTAACACATGCTAAGGGAATTAGCTCTAATTACTCTTCTATTTTTTTTTCCTAAATTTTATGAGATTGTTTTCTTCTAAATAAATTCAAGAATCTCTTTATCTTCTCTATAAGAAATATATTTTAACTCTGAACTTATTCAAGTCTTTCATATCTACGCATAGAGACTATGGCTTTCTTTATCAAAGTCTGTACACTTCTTGTTCAGTTTATTACTAGGTATCATGAATATATCTGTACACTTCACCTCTCTCACTCATATTCTTGCTCTAGGTCTTGTCCTATTTTATAAACTCTTGTGTATGAGATCTTTCCTTACATTTTCATCTTGTCTCTGTATATGGAAACAATCTTGATTTTTGGCATCTTATTTTTTAGCCTGTCACCTTTCTGAACTTTCTAAAATCAGTTTTAATATTTCATTTGATACTCTTGTTCTTTCCTATTATATAATTATAGTATCTGCAAATTATATTTTCTCTGCCTTTCCATTTGTTTTGCTTCCTGTTTTTATCTTATGATATATATAGTTATATGAAAGTTGACCTTTTGTTTTCATGTTACTTTGATTTTGTTTTGTGCTTTCCCAATGTTTTCTGTCTTTTCATTTACAGTATGTTTTCTTTGGTTTTAGTCTTCCAATGTTTTAGTTTGACATATGTCCCATTTTTATTCAAATAGCGATAACAATACCGGTGATAACTTTACTGTTATTATTATTATCATAGTCATTTATTAAAAACTTGCATGCACCTGGCCCTTTATAGTTTTCAATAATACTAATACTATTACTAACAATATCAACAAAATGATAATAATTGCTAACAATATTGAACGTTTCCTATACACTAGACATGTTTTAAGCACTTCACATGCCTTAAACTCCTTTTATTCTGACAACACTCTTGATATTCTTCTTCCGGCAAAATCCTATGAGGCATGTACAATTATCTCCATTTTATAGATGAGAAAATGTGATTTTCAGGTATGATGCCAATACCTAACAATAATCTATGCTGTCTCATACTTACCTATTAGGTCTTCAAAAATGTTTTTCTGATTTTACCTTTTTTTTTGAATCCTACTACTTCTTCTCCTCCTCCCCTTCCTCTTCCTTCTCCTCCATATTTTGTATCTGTGGCCACTTTTCTAATCTTCTCTCCCTCTATCATGGGCGGTTCCAGTCTGCATTTCTTTTTTCTGTCTTCAAAGACCAGTAGTAAAATATGTATTAGAAAGGAAGACAAAAAGAAAAAAAGAAAAGGAAAAGTTAGGAAAGAAATCCTTTTCAAGACAATGATTTCAGGTTATCTCCAGTAACGATCTTCTTCCTTATTCCGAGATCAGACCTCCTTATTCCTGCAAGGCCCCGGGGGCAGGTGGGAGAGACTGCACATGCCCAGTATCCTGGGTGAGATGGTTCCTGTGAGGGTGGCTCCTCCTGGGTTCAGGTGCCTGACAGCAGCCACAGATGGTGCAGGCCATTACTCACTACCCTAAGGCAGCACAGCCAGTCCCCCATTGTTCAGGACATAACAAAGTACTTAGATCAAGCCAGTGACAAAGGCATTCTCTCCGAGCACTAATTAGCCTCTGAGTAATTTCTAATCTAACTCCAATTTCAACCATATGTATATACAGATGCAGTTTGCTTTACACTTCTTGCGTTCTTTCCCCCATCATTCTTGGACCCTCCTGCCACCACCCTCCCCCATGCCTGCATCCTTTTAATTCTATTCATCAATTTCCTTCCCTGAGATATTTTACCATTTAACTTGGGACTTGAAGGTGGACAACTTTTGGGATCCTCCATATTCTCCCGCACAACTGTGTGCGGTTCTCAGGAACCGATAAAGTGAGAAGCAGCGAAACTCAGAATCCCTTTTTTTTTTTTTTTTTTTTTCAGAATGACAACATACAAGTACGGATGCAACTGAGGCAGGGGTTGTGGCAGTCTGCTGACACTGCTACATTATTATTATTATTATTCATTTCTTACATTTTTCTTTGTTTTATGTTTAAAATGTTTTCCCTGAGTTACCTATAAAAAGAACATTTTGTTACTTTGCGTACCTTTCCTTTATCAGTTACAGCATACCCTAGGTTCTCAGAGAGACCTTTCCCCACATTTGCTCCTATTCACTCAATGTCAGAAGCCTTCTTGAGTCATGGATTTCTTTAGAGGACCGCATTTATCTTTCTATTTCTCATTAGCTATGATTGATTTGTAGCAGCTTTGCTTTGGGAAGTTGTGGCTCTTCTTTTTCGCCATTTATAGGTTGACTTTATTTTTTCTTTCCTTTTTTTTTTTCACTGTCAAGAATCTGTTTCCCAGTTTGCATAGCCCATACTAACCACACCTTCTATTCTCTTCCTAATTGACATGAATTCCAAGAAGACAGTGGCATTCTCCCATAGGTTCTCCTTGCTTCCATATCCACTGTTAATTTATCTTAATTAAGGTCAAGGTGGTCATTAGCTCTGCCAGGAGACTGCATGACACCATGGAAAGTGATGGCTTTGGAGACAGGTAAGCCAAGGTTAAAATCTTGGCTCTATGTCTTAGTAGCTATGTGGCTTTGAGAAGTTACTTAGCCTACCTGAGCCTTAGCTTCCTGATGTTTACAAATGGAGAGAATCACACCTACCTTGTAATATTACTGTGAGCACTAGAGGTCATTATGTAAATTACCTGGCATATGATAGATATAAAGTAAATGAAAATAACTTTTATTTGGAGTCATTCAAATGTAGGATTCGGATCCTAATTTCTCCACTTCCCAAGAATTAAAAAAAATTTTTGATGTTTATTTATTTTTGAGAGAGACAGAGACAGAGAACGAATGGTGGAGGGGCAGAGACAGAGGGAGACACAGAACCCGAAGCAGGATCCAAGCTCTGAACTGTCAGCACGGAGCCTGATGTGGGGCTCGAACTCTTGAACAGCAAGATCATGACCTGTGCTGAAGTAGGACGCTTAATTGACTGAGCCACCTAGGCGCCCTCCTAGGAGTTTTTTTAAAGAGAATTTACTTAATCATTTTTTGAGCCTCAATTTCCTTATCTGTTAAATGGGGACCAAGTTCCTAATCTTGTAAGATTCTAGGGAGACCATAGGATCTGACAGAGTATAAGACACTTTGCACATACCTTCAACAAATGTTCTTTCTCTTTTACCTTCTGGATAAAATCACACCCTGTTGGACATGTCTGAACTTTACCTGAAGTGTTGGGTTTTGTTTTGTTTTTAACAGAATGAAACTTGCAGTAAGATTACACTAGTTTGAAGGCCTCACTTTGGCTCAGTAGACTGCTTGTTTTGATATCTTAGGAAAACAGCAACCATTTTCTCTTTCTGATCAACAGAAATACGTTTTCATGAAAATATGACTTTTGATTTTCTCTCTTAACAAGTGTGTACAGCTTTTACCCCCAGGGTACCATTTGAATAAAAAGAAAGAAAGCAATGAGAAAGAGAAAACCACAATTTACTGGGGTGGTATTTTCAGGTAGTATGAAAAACAAAAGAGGTATAGAATATCCCATTTGTGCATCTTGATGAATTCATTTTTCACAGTTACGTGGAAGAAAAATTGTTATCCTCATTCATTTTTTTAAGGATTTAGAAAATGCTAAACAAGAGGGAACTAGTAAATTAGGAAAAATACTCTCACCACAATAGACACCTTTTGCTTCTCACAGGACTCTGAAAAAGAAATGCCTGTAAAATGCAGATCGCTTCCCATCAGGGCCCTGATTTTAGTCCAAGCTGTGTCACTTACAATGCATTTGACCTCAGATTTCATTTCCTTAGACAGTAAAGAAAACTGGGCAGTCCAGTTCTTCCCTCACATTGTTTTTAGGAGGAACAAATAACATAATTGATGCACGCTAAAGCAATTAGCACAACATCTGATATAGAATTAATATAAGAATGCTAGTGGCCCTTATCCTTTTCCTGTAAGTCTATCCAATAGTGTGAACTTGATAATCATAGATGATCAATACAAGTAAATAATGGGACCTGTTGGAAGAATGTATCAGTGGAATTTATCTCATTTTCATTAGTATAAATCAATTTGAAGAAGCATCTGTTCTTGAGAGAAGCAGAAACAGTTGAATTGTTTCTATACTTGGGATAACTTGATTTTAATTTTGATGAGCAAAATAAGGATCCCACCTGTATTATGATTAATTACATTATTTTGTATAAATATAAATGTTACCGTTTGTTGACTTAGCATGAACCATGTGCTTGCCTCTTAAGGAAGGTAATACACATCTTACAGGTAAGGAAACTAAGGCTCGAAATGGAGAGATCTCCTCAAGTTTACACAAACAATGAGTAGAAGAGCTAGCGTTTGAACTTGGGTCCTCCTTTCCATGTTTGATATTTTGTACCATGCACATTTATTTGGTTCATAATATAACTAAATCTATGATCATTTAAAAAAATTCTTATTTCATATATTTTCTGGTAAAACATAAACGATCTGGAGGTATGATAATTTAATTTTTCTTCATTTTTAGCATCTAATTGTATTTTATTGAGTTTATCTAGAAAAGTGACTAGAATGTCTTACCATTGGATATAAGATATCATCTTCCTTGCAAACGAGAGCAAATATGGCTGAGGTGGTGATAACTACATATTTACCGACAAGTCAGGGAAGTAAGAAATACATTTTTTTCTTTTGGGGTTTTTACCCTTTCAGAAGGAAGTGAATTAACATTCAAAATGTAGTTACAAAGTGACAGGAATTATAGGTAGGGGCTTAAAATGAATTCTGTCATATAATCCCAACAATGGGCCAAACATTATTATCTCCATTTTAGAGTGAAAAATGGAGGCTTTGAGAAACATAGCTAGGTTTTGAGGCCTGGAAAATGCACTTACATTGAGGAACTCATTCCACAATGTTGCTAGTAAATGAAGTATTAAGAGTTCTTTCCTCTAATTTTCTACTTACCTTGATAAGCAAAGCATTCATCACTTTTCCCAATGGTGCCTTGGCTCATCCCAGGGTCAGGCTATCTTTTAACTAATTGATACAACTAATTGATGTACAATTTGAGAAGCATATATGACTGGACCATCTTCAGCAAAACCCCTCAGTCTTCAAGCTCAAAGGGGTGGGGTGTAGGAAGGACACATGGATGAGAATAATGTAAAATGATGTGATGTTGCAGAAATTTAGATTTGGAAATGATTTTTAATCAAGTTTAGTCAGGAGAGCCTCTGTCCAGGTGTAACCAAGATGTAGTCAATAACTGACATTTCTAGCCCTCTTGTCTCCCATGTGATTTTATTGAACACAGGTTTAATTGACCTGAAAAAGAAACTTGTCTGGAAAGTTGTGTGCACTGCCAGCAAAATAAACTTTCCTCAGTTCTTGCCATGTAGGGGTGTTTGCTGGACTCTTTTACATGGTAAAGCAAACAAACAAACAAACAAACAAACAAAAAGAAAAGAAAGCTGTCAGGTTACTAAGCTGCAAATGCTTGAGAAATAACAATCTAGGAGACCACTTTGATGAGAGAAACTATAAAAGGTGGCAAGGATTTCCTTTCTTTGGGTTTGCTCATTCCAGAAATTGAATTGGATTGGTTACCACGGAAGAGCTCCACTGCAACCATGCTCAAGAGGGGCAAAGTGGTACAAAGGTGTCAGACTTATACTATAAAAATTTAACTCCCTTGACATTGTATAATCCATGAGGACCCTACTTCAAGGAAATGGACTTACAATTGTTGCTCAAGGAAAAGTCCCATTTATTTGTAAGCTCAGACTATGCACTTTGTCTCTCCATGCCTTAGTTTCCTCATCTATAAAATAAAAGTAAGTCTTGCATTGTTAGAATGGTATGAACACTTCTGGATCTCAGCAACTCAACAGAACTGAAGCTATGCTTTCCCTTTGATCAAATTCTACTCTTGTACACTGAGCATCTTGGTGGTCTGAAAAATCTTCTGCGAGCTTCACATTTCCTACAGGTACACTGAGAGGGGTGAGCTAGATTGCCTATAAAGCCCTTCCCAACCATAATGCTTGCACTTCCACCAATATTCTAGGAATAAGCAGGCTTGCAATTACAAAACATTCCAGGCTCATAGAGCTGCTTTAGAAGGCAGCGATTTCACAGAAGCACCTGCAGTTAGGAGACCTGCACTTGAGTCTCACTGGCCACATCCTTGCAGTGGGGATTTTGGCAAGGTATTTCACATCCTGAAACCTGAATTTTTTTCAGCTATAATTTGAGGACAATAATAACCCACCATACAGAAAGGTTGGTATAATTTTATTAGACTGGCTATTTGGAAGTGCTTTCTACACGATAAAATCCTGTTGACATTGAAATATTTTGGCTATCATTAGTGTAGCCCATTCATGTATTTTTCCCCAACAAAGAGCCTTTAAAATTCGTATTTAAAAAATAAATTATTTTATTTTATTATTTAGTTTCTGTTTTCATCAAGGTTATGCATGCTCATAGTCAACTACCTCTACAGAGCTCGTTATGTAACATGTAGTTCCATGCCCTCTCTCCCCACAGTCACTGATGTCGTGTTCCGCAGAGGCAACAATTTTCAACTCTGTGTTTTTTTTTTCCAAGTGTTAAACCTCTGTGTTTCTAAATAACCTACATTTGGTGTCGTTTCTTGATTCTTCAGTTCTAGGCATTATACTGACCTACCAATTATGGAAAATGAGAATTTAGCCAATTTGTATCGCTATCGCTCTACTACAAGCAAATACATGCACATTATTCATATTTCCGTTCTCCCAATATAAATATATCATAATATCATTTTGGTCATCAGTGCTTAAATCAACTTGAGTGCGTAAATGTTATTCACAGTTGAACCACATAGAGTACTGTCCTTTTCTTCCTTTCTTGCATAAGTATTTTTTCTCCAAGATTTGATAATTGGCTTGTTTTCTTTATCTGCTACATTTTCTATGGTCTTGTTAATTCAGCCCCCAGTTCTCTCTGAATATTCTCAATGAATTAAGTATTTTTTACCAATTTTTTTCTTTCTGGAGACATCATTGAGTCTTCTGATCTTTCATTCACGGCTTGTTGGTTACTAAGCCATGGCCTGATGCCATCCTGGGATTACTCTTTGTCATTCTGGGGATTTCTCTTACTCTTTCCAAATTGCATTCCATTACTTGAGCCTCATGTCTACATTTTTATTAGTTTATTCCCTTGCTTTTAAAATGGAATCACTTCTGTAGTAGCTTCCCTCAAATATGTGTATTTTGAGAAGTTATGTCAGAAAATATATTTAGTTTACTCTTAGACTAACTTAGTTTGACTAGGTTTGTAAATAAGGTTGAAAATAATTTTTCCTTATAATTTTGATGGCGTCACTCCAGTATTACTGTTAAAATGTCTGGGGCTGTTCTTATCCTTTGTATACTCAGAACACTTTTCTTTTGAAAAACTTTTAATATCTTCTCTTTCCCTAGTGCACTGAAATCTCATGGTGATGTCCTGGGGTCTAGTTTCATTGATTGTGCTGGTGCTGGGCCTTGGACTAGATGGTCTTTATGTTCTTCTCCAGTACTGAGATTCAGCGAGCCTCTTCTTAGCTGCTTTTAACTGAGTACATTACGCTCCTCTTCTGTAACACTACAGACACACTTCTATAACAGCTCTTGTCACAGTTTCATAGTGAGTTGTCTATATCCATAGCATATGGCATAATGCACCCCATGATGGAAACTGAACTGACTTGGACTGTGTAAATGAAAACAACTTACTTGTGATCTGCTGGCAGCATGGACGTAGAAGCATAGTATGTGATATGGATATGAAAAATTAATAACAGCTAGAGTTGTATTCGTTTTCTGAAAATATTAGCTCTACTTTAGAGATTTTACTATCTGCTAGAAATTTTGTAACTTTTTGTAATAAGTGACTTAGTTATCAACCCGAACAATTCTGGTTGCTGTCTGCAACCACTTGAAACTTGAAAGGAGAGAAATAAAAATAGTTTGAGGTTCTTGAGGTTTCCAAAGACCTTTAAACACCCATTGTTGGTTATAGCCAGCATGTTTATAATCAAGGAAAAGGAAGTGTTCTGGAGACAGGCCCTCCTTTAACATTTGTGAGTCCCAAGACAAGAATATACATGGTGGCCCACATGTATATGTTTAAATATTTACAATTCATAACTCAAGCTTTAAAAATGTTATATAAAATAAGTTCTAGCCTCATACCTTAACAAATAGACTGTCATCAAGACCTGGAAGGCCAAATTGCACTTAATTATGGGATTCCTTGAAAGCCTGGGAGGAGCCAGTTCTCAGTCCTTAGCTTGTCTCTCTTATCTTCTTACTTTTAGCTGGATCTGTTAGATCTTTGAGACATACTGACATGTAGACACACGGACACTGTAGCCACACAGACTAGTTCCATTCATATGCTTTATGAATAGTCTCCTTTTGGTCAATAGTTAGGAAACCAGTAAGCACACTGGTGGCCCAGTCAACACTTGGGAAGGCAGTCTTGGACCAGAGGCCTATCCAAACCATGAAAGTAGTCTAGGGGTTAGGTGAAAAAGGAAATCAAGGCTCTTGTGAAGAGAAGCCTAGAGAACAGACACAGCTTCCAGGTAGACTTGTCCTCGTGGCTCCATGGACTCCTCCACAGGAGAAGGGTCAGAATGGGGCCCTCTAGGAGCAGGGTCAAGAGCAGTCTCCTTCTGACTGGGGCTGAGGAGAGACTCTCAGAGAATAAGAGGAACATGGCTGTGATCATTTAATCAATTGATGGCAAATCTGAGAAGGAAACACAGATTGTTCTGGTCTATTCCCTTGACCTCTAACTACCTCTTCCAACTCCATAATTAATGCCATTAACCAAACAGGAAGGAATTGAATAAGTTCAGTCCTTTTTCTTTCACTTTACAATAAAAAAGAAAAAGCAATGGAACATAAGACTTCTTGATGGATTATACTGGTCCAGCCTACATCATAAATCAAAATTTAAATGTTCGTGGTTTGAGGTAAGGCCTAAGGTGGTGTTATCCTTCCCATTTATGAAGCCTTGGAGGTTCACAAATGGAGATTAAGACTTGGTGGTTTGGATATTAAAAACTGGTTCCTTCCATGGGTTTCATGTAACCACTTCAAATCCCAGTAGACAAGAAATAGGGTTATGGTAGGAAAGCTCAGAGTACAAAGAATGCCCACCATTGCCTCCAGGAAAGATCCTCAATGAGAATTTGGAAATTCAAAATATCTTTGTGCTTGTTGGATTGCCTGATGAATCTGAAAGAAGCTAATCTTTGAATTTGAAAAATTTTGGGGTGCCTGGGTGGCTCAGTTGGTTGAGCGTCTGACTTCGGCTCAGGTCATTATCTTGCCCTTTGTGAGTTTGAGTCCCACGTTGGGCTCTGTCAGAGCCTGGAGCCTACTTAGGATTCTGTGTCTCCCCTCTCTCTGTCCCTCCCCCTCTTGTGATCTGTTTCTCTTTCTCTCTTAAAAAGAAATAAACATTAAAATTTTTTTTATAAACAATTGATGTCTTGAAAAGAATCTAGAGTCCTTCCCTCCACCCCAATCCCCCCAATATTCTCCAATATTTTAAAGGCACTTCTCATTGCTTTCATTTCTCCTACTCTTTCCACTAAGCTATGGAAACACAAAGGGAAGACAAACCAAAATTGCCAAGCCATGACGGTAATTTTCAAATAGGAATTAACTTTTCAGTGCATGGTATTTATTTGTCACTTAGTAAATACTATTCTTCCACTCTCTACCTCCACTCTAGTTCCACCCTCAAATACTATACATCAAGACAGCTGAAAAGACAGGGTGAGTGGAAGCAAAGGGACTGCTGGACAAGAGCCTTAGTATAAGTCTTGTTTCTATTTCTTCTAGTGGTTCAGATCTTGGGTTGGATCTTAGAATCTGGTTCCCACAGTTGTGGTATGAACTTGGCATCTTATGCTGATTAACTCTTTCTGATCTGAATTCACATGTCCTTTATCTGTTGAGGTGTGCTTTCCCACCTACATATATCCTATTAATTGTCTTGTTCTTGTTCCTGTCTCTGGATAGCCATTGCAGTGGAGTAACCCAAAGGAACTGCTTAGCTTTGTGCCCAAGATAGGACACTGCCCACCTTTAAATTAGAGTAAGGAAATGCTTTCATCTCTCAGTTCATTACCTCCAGGGCCATTTCATGCCTATCAATTCCTATTGCCACCTTCAGAGTTGTCCTCTTTTTGTGAAATTTGTGCCATTATAAGGACTTAGGCTTTTTTTTTTTTTTTTAAAGCAAATATAGCAGAACATATATACTACTATTGGCATGGCTCTTTGGTACACTTTCCTTAAGACTTGTGCTTGCATCAATAGTGCTCCTTTGCTCAGTACATTTTAGGAATTACTTCTCTTTTGGAGATACCTAAAAAATGCATTTTTACTGTTATTTCTAAGCAACTAAGATTTTTTGAAAGAAGAAGAAGAAGCACTATTAAGATGCTTCAGAAAAGAAATTTAAACATATATATCCACACCAAGCATGATATTACCTAACATGGCATTTTATCCTTTTCACAAAATTTGGCCTCCAGGTCTTTTCCAAATTGAAAACAAAGCAAAACAAAACAACAAACAACAACAACAAACAAAAAAAAATCTGTTAACCAGGGTGTAAACTGTGCTGCCACAAATAAAACTATAAAAACAAATATTCAGAGTATTGCTTCTGGTTAGCATAAAGAAACATGTGATGACCTTCGTTTCTGTCAAGACAGTAAGAAATTACCATATAAAATAAAAATCATAGTTTTACTTCTTATCATTAAAGAGCTGTAGACACAAAGAAATCTGAAGGAACTAAGCTTTAGAGACATGAGCTCTTCTAAGGTGTGGAAGGGAGAGGAGATTTTCCATGCATGGGTTCAGTTGCCGAGACTGGGGATAAGGTGGCCAGGGGAGCGAGCTGCAAGAGAAGACTTGCTTGGGCAAGGAGAAACCTACCAAACTTTGGCAGACTTGGAGCTTGATGTCATCAGATGTGAATCTGGAGGAACTCTGAAGGCAGAAATAATCCTGTCTGCCAAGTATTCACTAATTTTGCTAAATAAACAGAGGCAAGAGGAGAAGCAGTTTCCCAAGATGATCCAGCAATCTAGCAGAAAGAGCTCTCAAGATCTAGCAGTCTCACGTATTCCAAAATCTCATGCTCTCAAAGCCATATGGTTTCAGTATCATTACCTTCAAGTCTCATGATCCCACAGTCTTGCTGCCTTGAACTTGTGGTCACAAAGCTTGGTGGTTTCAGTCTCACAGTCTTCTGGTCTCACCATCCCTCAGTTTTGAGGGCTAGCCACTCTCCAGGGTTTGTCCCTGGGCCTTCCTAGAGAAAGAAGCCTGAATTTACCTTCAACGGGTTTGAAGGCAGAGGCAAATTGAGTCTAACCAACACCAAGACCAAACGTACTCAGTTCGATTTCAGATGCCTTCCAAGATTTCAGCTCCAACACAAGAAATGAATTAGAGGCAGTGCTGAAAAGCAAAGATCCCTTTTGCTCAAATTCCTGTCTTGCTAGAGGAATGCAATCTGCAATTCTGCCCCCAAAACAGTTCAACTCCTGATTGGATCATTTTGTTTAGCCACTCCCCCAAGTTGCACATACCCATTTTCTTTTTTCTTCAGTCTCCACTGTTCTTTAAAATCCGATGTCCACGGGGCGCCTGGGTGGCGCAGTCGGTTAAGCGTCTGACTTCAGCCAGGTCACGATCTTGTGGTCCGTGAGTTCGAGCCCCGCGTCAGGCTCTGGGCTGATGACTCAGAGCCTGGAGCCTGTTTCCGATTCTGTGTCTCCCTCTCTCTCTGCCCCTCCCCCGTTCATGCTCTGTCTCTCTCTGTCCCAAAAATAAATAAACGTTGAAAAAAAAAATCCAATGTCCAACATACAATAGATAATTATGAGATGGGCAATGAAGCAGGGGAATATGACACAAATTGGGAGACAATGAGTGAATAGTAACAAGCACAACAACCCAGATGTTAGAATTAACAGGCAAGTTCTTTACAATAGCTATCGAATATTTTAAATCTGCTAATAGTTTAAAAATATGTTATATAGTTTTTCCTTCAGAGTTTATAAACCCGATAAGATCTTGTGGATGGGTTTTCCTTTAAATAGTAAATTGCATTTTAAAGAATTTAAAATGGAAAAAAGTTTTATTTTGCATTACGGCATATTAAACAACCCACAGAAAAAGTTAGAGTAAATGGATAAAGAGCTAGAGGAATCTATGAAGAGTTTTATAAACAATAACAAAAAAAGTGGAAATCCTGGAATTGAGAAATAAGGAATCAGAAATGAACATTTCACTGGATGAGATCGATATCAGATTGTGCCAAACAGAAGAAAATGACAATAAACTAGAAGAAAAATGAATTAAAGTCATCCAAACTGAAGCGCAGAGAGAAAAAAAGATAAAATACAAAAAGAGTGGATCTTCAACAATCATGAGATAAAATAAATAACCAAACATATGTGAATTTGGAGTCCCAATAGGAGAGGAACAAGATACTAGAACAGAAAAGGTAATCAAAGATTATCAGCCAAAATGTTCAAATTTGAATAAAAAATTGCCACCCACAAATCCTAGAATTTTAGTGAACCCCAAGTAGAATAAATATAAAGAAAACCCCATAGAAAAATATGCGTTACATATACAGGAACAAAGACAGCTGACTTCTCACAGAAGACAGTGGAATAAAATCTTCAAAGTGCTGAGAGAGGAGACCTACACTAAAAGAATGCCAAAGGATATTTTTCAGGCGGTGGTGAAATTCTACCAATTGAAAATTTGAATATGGAGAAAGATATGAAGTACACTGGAAATGGTAAATATGTGGCTGAATATAAAAGATAATTTTTTCCATTTAAAATTCTTTAAAATATAGTTTACTCTTCCGGAGACCTGGGTGGCTGAGTTGGCTAAGTGTCTGACTTCTACTCAGGTCATGATCTCGCAGTTCATGAGTTTGAGCCCCACATCGGGCTCTATGCTGACAGCTCTGAGCCTGGAGCCTGCTTTGGATTCTGTGTCTCCCTCTCTCTCTGCCCCTTCCCCACTCACGCTCTGTCTCTCTGTCTCTCAAAAATAAATAACATTAAAAAATAAAATAAAATATAATAAAATAAAATATAGTTTAGTATTTACATGAAATATAATAATAATATGGGGTTTATAAAGTATGAAAAGAAAAATATATGACACTATCAAAAATGATAAGGATGTATATTTAATATTATATTGTAAAATTCTTGGATGATAAAGGAAGTAGAATGTCATTAATTCAAAGTAGACTATGACAAGTTAAGAATACATATTGTAATCTCTAAAACAACTACTACAAAAAAATGGAAAGGAGTATGTCCAAAAGCCAATAGAAGGGATAGAATGGAATACTAAAACATAGCTGAGTAATCCAAAAGAAGACAGGAAAGGACGATAAAATAAACAAAGAACAGAAGGGACAAATAAAGCAAATTAGAGCAAATGTAGACTTTAACTTAATCATATTGTGAAATACATTAAACAAACACTCCAACTAAAAGAAAGATATTGTAAACTGGTTAAAGAAGTAAGACCCCACTAGATATTATTTACATGAGAAGCACTTTAAATATAAAGACACCAGTTGAAAGTAAAAGTTGAGAAAAGATATACCATGTAAATACTAAGATTAAGAAAGTTGTTTTGGCTCTATGAATATCAAGATGTAGATTTAAATAAAGAAATGTTACCAGAGATAAAGAGGGTAATTTTACAAAAAGAAGACATAATCCTCATATAACTTTGTGGGTATGCTAAAAACCATTTAATTGTGTATTTTAATTTTTTTAATGTTTATTTATTTTACAGAGAGAGCACAAGCAGGGGAGGGGCAGAAAGAGAGAGGGAGACACAGAATCAGAAGCAGGCTCCAGGCTCTGCGCTGTCAGCACAGAACCTGATGAGGGAGGAGCTGCGAGATCATGACCTGAGCTGATGCCAGAGGCTTAACTGACTGAGCTACCCAGGGACCCCCAATTGTATACTTTAAATGTGAGAATTGCATGGTAGATAGATTATATCTCAATAAACCCATTAAAAAAGAAAAGAAAGGTGACCCGGAAGGTTATTGAAATGATTTTCACTGAGTAATACACTATATCACACTCCCACTGGTTCAGCCATTTTTTCTGCTTTAGTCACAGAAAGTGTTGAATTAAATTGGTCAAAAGCTCACATATAGTCAAAAGTTTATCCTTAGAGGCATCAGTCTTTAAGAGATGACCATGCAGGGCCTCCTGGGTGGCTCAGTCAGTTAGGCATCCGGCTTAGGCTCAGGTCATGATCTCACAGTTTGTGGGTTCCAGTAATTGATTTTATCTCATTCTTCATTTCTAATTTGAGTATTATTCAAGCTATGTATCCCCCATCTAAGAACTGTTTGGGTTGTATTCCACATTTTGATATATACATTTATTATTATTATGTTCAAAATATTTTCTAATTTTTATTTCTTTTTTTAATGGCTTTTAAGAAGTGTTTCATTTTTAAGTTTGGATGAATTTTCTAGGTAGTTAATTGTTATGGATTTTTAGTTTAATGCTGTTATGCTCTGGAAACATACTCTGTATGATTTTGAATATAATTTGTTCTCTTTTATCTAATTACTTATGATGGAACAACAAATTATATTCAAAATTAGTATAAAAATAATTAAAATGAGAGCAGATATCAATATAATGGGAAAAAGCAATAGAGTGAATAAATAAAGCCAAAAGTTGGCTTTTTGAAAAGACTGACAAAATTGATAAACTTTTAGCTAGGCTAATGGAGAAAAAAAAGAAAGGAAAAATATTGAGATTAAGATAGGTTAGCTTTATAGGACCAGTAGATGTCAAAAAAAATTATAAAAGGCTATTATATACAACTGTAAGTCAAAAATTGTGATGACTTAAAAAATATTGTGATGACTTAGATGAAGCTGACAAATGCCTTAGAACTAGAATTTTCCACAAAGAAAGCTACTGGGACAGATGGTTTTACTGGTAAATTCTATTAATAGTTGAGAAAAAATAATATGAGTCTTACTCAAGCTCTTTCCAAAAATAGAGGAGAGAATAATTCCCAAGTCATTTATTGAATCCAGGATTATCCTAATATCAAACTCCAACAAGATACAAGAAAGAAAATTATAGACCAATATGTCCCATGAACATAGATGGAAAAATCCTTTGAAAAATGTTAGCACATCAAAGCAATCAATATATAAAAATGGTAAGACAATATGACACGGTGGTAATTTACTCATGAGATATTATATTGGTTCAGCTTTTTAAAAAATTTGTTTACCACATTAGCAGAATATGCCAGAAAAATATGTAATAATCTCAATTGATACAGGAAATCACCCATTCATAATAAACAATCTCAGAAAACTAGAGAGGGAAAATAATTTCCTCAACCTCATAAAGGGCATTTATGAAATCAATGAAAAGCTGATAGCTATCATCATTCTTGATGTGTATTGAAGGTTTTTCCCCTCAGCTTGGAAACATAGCCAGGGTGCATGATCTCATTGTTTATGCTCAACATTGTTCTGGAGTTCCTAGCCAATGCATTAAGATGTGAACTAGATATACATAACATACACATAAGGACAGAAGAGAGAAAACTATATTTGTCTATGAAGAAAAAAAACTGTGTAGAAGATGCTAAGAAAGCCACATGAAAATGAATACAATTAATAAGTGGGGTTAGCACATTTTCAGGATATAAAAAACTATTCTCTTTTTCATTTACTAACAACAATTAGAAAATGAAATCTTTTAGAGAGTAGGAACATGGCAGCAGAGTAGGAGGACCCTATGCTTGCCATGAATATGAGATAACTATCAAATCATCCTAAATACCTCAAAAATTGACCTGAAGACTGATAAACGCCACAACTAAAGGTAGAGGAGAAGCCACATGGAAGAAGACAGGAAGTACAGAGACGTGGTTTGGGAGAGAAATAGATCATGGTCAGTGTGGTGGGAGAGAGCCAAGGTCGTGCAAAGGGCGAGAGACAGACTAGCACATAGAGAAGTGCATGGGGAAAAGGAATCCCCATAGAAACTGACTTGAAAAGTGAGAGGAACTGACTTTTGTGAGTGTTTGCAATGAGAGGTGCTTAAAGCTTGGTTTTAAAGGTCAGTGTGTACTTAGCTCTGGGAGAGCTCAGAGGGCATTGGGGCTGCTCTTGGAGAGAAGGAAGGGCAAACAGTCTGGGAACATAGTGTGGAAACAGTGCTCTGAAGAACTCCTGGGGTACAGTGGGGAGGTTATTTACTCATCTCAGAGCGAGTCCCAGAGTTTTCACAGAGAGACCCCTTTGGGAACAAAGGAACTAGCTAGTGCCATTTCCCTCCTCCACCCCTTAGCATAAGCACAAGGCCACCTGTGGGAATCAACACAGCATTGACACTCCCTACCTAACTTACTTACCTCAAGCACCACTCCTCATGCTTGAGGTGGAACCTCCTCTCCCAGTCACACTTACCTCAGTCCCAGTATGGCAGACCCCCTCCACAGAAGACCAACACAAACCCCTGCTTGCACCACATCTCCTGATGCAGGAGTTTTGTGGAGCCTGGTTCTGGCAGCAGTGGTGACAGGTTCCATTTCAGAAACAGACCTGAGCACACCTCGTTAAAACATGCCATAATCCAGACAGGGATGGAACACTGCCCAAAATGGGCAAAGAGAGCCTCTGTAGACAACTAGCTTGAAGGGTAAAGTGGCTAAGATAAACCAATAGAACACATGGAGCAAACATTGGAGACACTCCTAGAAGAGCCAGGCACAGAGGAAGAAAGGTGACTATAGGGCAGTGCAGTACAGGACCTCTTCTTCATAAGGCCATCACCCTCAAGAACAAGAGAAATGGTTGACTTTTCTAACAGAGAGAAACAGGCACAGGGACTTAGACAAAATGAGAAGACAGAAATTTATCCGAAATGAAAGAATAGGACAAAGTCATGGCTGGAGATCAGAGTGAAACAGATATAAGTAACATGGCTGATGGAGAACTTAAAACAATGATCACAGTCCCTGGACTTGAGAAAAGATATCAGTAAGTCCCTAACACAGAGATAAGGAATGACATAGCAGAGATACAGGGCTTAATGAATAAAATGAGAAACACACTTGATTGAATGAATGGCAGGAGAGAAGAAGCAGAAGAATCAATTAATGTCCTAGAAGACAGGGTAATGGAAAGTAATCAAGCTGGAAAAAAGAGAGAAAAAAGAATTATGCAAAATGAGAATAGACTTAGGGAACTCTGTGACTCCATCAAATATAACATTCATATCGTAGGAGTGCCAGAAGATGAAGAGAGAGAAAAGAGGGCAGAAAAGTTATTTGAAGAAATAATAGCTGAAAACTCTAATCTGGGGAAGGAAACAAATATCCAAATCCAAGAGGCACAGAGAATTCCCATCAAAATCAACAAAAGCTTATCCACACAAAACATATTGTAATTAAATTTCCAACATATAGCGATAAACATTTTAAAAGCAACAAGACAAAAGAAGACAGTTACATACAAGGGAAAACCTCATAAGGCTAGCAGGGGATTTTTTTTTCAGCAGAAACTTTTCAAGCCAGAAGGGAGTGGCATGGTATATTCAAATTGCTGAATGGGAAAAATCTGGAATCCTCTAGCAAGACTATCATTCAGAATAGAAGGAGAGATAAAGAGTTTCCCAGGCAAACAAAACTAAAGGAGTTCGTGACCACTAAACCAACTCTTCACGAAATATTAAAGAGGACTCTTTGAGTGGAAACGAAATACCAAAAGGATGGAATAAAAACCACAATAACATTAAAAATAAATATTTCTGTAAAAAAACCAGTCAAGAAACTCATAAAATAAACGGATGTAAAATATAACAACATATACCTAAGATGTGGAGAGGAGAGAATAGGTTCAGACCTAAATGACCATCAACCTAATGTAGACTGCTATACGCAGAAGGTGTTATATACAAACCTTATGGTATCCATACATCAAAACCACTAATAAATATGCAAAGAACAAAGAGAAAGTAATCCAAATACATCACTAAAGAAAATCTTCAAACCATGAAGGTGAGAAAGAAAAGAAAGGATAAGGGATAAGAGAAAATCTTTAGAAACAACCACAAAATAGGCAATAAAATTACAATAAATACATACCTATCAATAATTACTTTGAAAGTAAATGAACTAAATGCTCCAACAAAAGACATAGGGTGACAGAATGGATTAAAAAACAAAACCCATATGCTGTATATGCTGCCTACAGAGAATCGTCTCAGACCAAAAGACACATGCAGACTGAAAGTGAGTGGATGGAGAAACATGTATCATGCAAAAAGATGTCAAAAGAAAACCAAAGCAGCAATACTTATCTAGGACGAAATAGACTTTAAAACAAAGACTCTAACAAGATACAAAGAAGAACATTGTATAAAATAAAGGGGACAATCCAACAAGAAGATATAACAATTGTAAATTTTTAAGCGCCCAACATGGAAGAACCCAAATACATAAAACAGTTAATAACAAACATAGGAGAACTGATTGATAATATTACAGTAAGTGTAGGAGAATTTAACACCATATTTACATCAATGGACAGATCATCTAAACAGAATATCAACAAGGAAACAATGACTTTGAATGATGGATCTAAGCAGATGGGTTTGACAGATATATTCAGAATATTCAATCCTAAAATAGTAGAATACACATTCTTTTCAAGTGCACACAGAACATTCTCCAGAATAGATCACAGATGAGGCCACAAATGAGGCCTCACAAATTCAAGAAGATCAAAATCATACCATGCACATTTTCTGACCACAACACTATGAAATTAGAAGCCAACCACAAGGAAAAATCTGGAAAGAGCACAAATACATGGAGGTTAAATAACATGCTACTAAACAATGAATGGGCCATCCAGGAAATAAAAGAAGAAATCAAAAATTACATGGAAACAAATAAAAATGCAAACACAATGGTCCAAAGCCTCTGGGATGCAGCACAAGTGGTTCTACGAGGGAAGTTTATAGTAATAAACGCCTACCTCAGGAAGCAAGAAAAATCTCAAATAAACAACCTATGCTTACACCTAATGGAGTTAGGAAAAGAAGAACAAATAAAACCTAAAGCCAGCAGAAGGAAAGAAATAATAAAGTTTAGAGCAGAAATAAGTGATAGGGAAACAACAACAACAAAAAGAGATCAGTGAAACCAGGAGCTGTTTCTCTGAGGAAAAAAAAAATCATTAAATTGTTAAACCTCTAGCCAGACTTACCAAGAAAAAAAGATAAAGGACTGAAATAAAGCAAATCACAAATGAGAGAGGAGAAATAACAACCCATACCACAGAAATACAAACAATTATAAAAGAATATTATAAAAAACTATATGCTAACAAATTGGACAACCTCGAAGAAATGATAAATTATTAGAAACATATAAACTACCAAAACTGAAACAGGATGAAATAGAAAATTTGAACAGACCAATAACCAGTAAAGCAATTGAATCAGTAATCAAAAAACTCCTAACAAACAAAAGTCCAGGACCAGATGGCTTCATAGGTGAATTCTACCAACCACCTAAAGAAGAATTAATACCATTCTTGTCAAACTATTCCAAAAAATAGAAAAGGAAGGAAAATTTCCAAATTCAGTCTACGAGGCTAGCATTACCTTGATACCAAAACCAGATAAAGACACTACGAAGAAAGAGAACTACAGGCCAATATCCCTGAGGAACATAGTTGCAAAACTTCTCAACAAAATACTAGCAAACTGAATTCAACAATATGTTAAAACAATAATTCACTCTAGTCAAGTGGGATTTATTCCTGGGTTTCAAGTGTGGTTCAATAATTCCCAAATCAATCAATGTGATACATCACATCAATGAGATAAAGGGTAAGAACCATATGATCATTTGAATAGATACAGAAAAAACATTTGACAAAGTACAACCATCCATGATAAAAGCCCTCAACAAAGTAGGTTTAGAGGGAGCCTACCTCAACATAACAAAGGCCACAGCTAACATCATCCTTAATAGGGAAAAACTGAGAGCTTTTCTCTTAAGTTCAGGGACAAGACTAGGATGTGCACTCTTATCGTTTTTATTCAACCTAGTATTTGAAGTCCTAGCCACAGCAATCAGACAGCAAGAAGAAATAAAATATAATCAGTAAGGAAGAAATAAAACTTCCACTATTTGCAGATGACATGATACTATAAATAGAAAACCTGAAAGATTCCCCCAAAAAACCTGCTAGAACTGAAATTGAAGAAGACACAAAGAAATGGAAGGACATTCCATGCTCCCGAATTGGAAGAACAAATATTGTTATGATGTCTACACTACCCAAAGCAATCAACATACTGAATGCAATCTCTATTAAGTATCAACAGCATTTTTTCACAGAACTAGAACAAAGAATCCCAAAATTTGTATGGAACTACAAAAGACCCCAATAGCGAAAGAAATTTGGAAAAAGAAAAACAAAACTGTATGATCTCACAATTCCAGACTTCAAGTTACATAACAAAGCTGTAGTAATCTAAATAGTCTGGTACTGGCGTAAGACTACACATGTAGATCAATAGAACAGAATAGAAAATACAGAAAGAAACCCTCAACTATATGGTCAACGAATCTTTGACAGAGCAGGAAAGAATATGCAATAAAAAAAAAAGTCTCTTCAACAAGTGGTTTTAGGAAAACTGGACAGTGACACGCAAAAGAAAGAAACCTTTCTCACACCGTACGCAAAACTAAATTCAAAATGGATTAAGGACTTAAATGTGAGACCTGAAATCATAGAAATCCCAGAAGAAGAAAACAAGCTGTAACTTCTTTGACATCGGCTGTTGCAATTTTTTCTAGCTAGGTCTCCTGAGGAAAGGGCAACAAAAGCAAAAGCTATTGGATCTACCTCAAAATAAAAATCTATGACACAGTGAAGGAAAGAATCACCAAAACTAAAAGGCAACTTACAGAATGGAGAACATATTTGCAGTGACATATCTGATGAATGGTTAGTATCTAAAATATATAAAGAATTTATACAACTCAACACCCAAGAAACAAATAATCCAACCCAAAAGTGGGCAGACATTTCTCCAAAGAAGATATGCAGGTGGCCAACAGACACATGAAAAGATGTTCCTCATTACTTACCATCAGGGAAATCAACACTGTAGGAAATATCACTTCACACCTGTTAGAATGACTAAACTCAACAACAAAAGAAAGGACAGAGGATGGTAAGGATGTGGGGAAAAAGGAACACTCATGCATTGTTGGTGGGAATGCAAACTGGAGCATGTATGGGGAGAACAGTATGGGGGTTTTTCGGAAAGTTAAAAATAGAACTGCCCTTTAATCCAGCAATTGCACTACTAGGTATTTACCCAAAGAATACAAAAACATGAATTCAAAGGTATACATGCATCCCTATGTTTATAGCAGCATTATTTACAATAGCCAAGATATGGAAGCAGCCCAAGTGTCCACTGATTGATGAGTGGATAATGAAGAAGTGATATATCTATATCTATCTATATCTCTATCTATATCTATATCTCTATATCTATATCTATACATATCTGTATGTATCTATATCTATCTATATCTATATCATCTATATCTATATAGATCTATCTATCTATAGATCTGTTAATTAGGCATAAAAAAGAATGAAAATCTTGCCATTTTCAACAACATGGATGGAGCTAGAAACTATAATGCTAAGTCCAATAAGTCAGTTAGAGAAAGACAAATACCATATGATTTCATTCACATGTAGAATTTAAGAAACAAATGAACAAAAGGAGAAGAGAGAGAGAGAAATCAAGAAGTAGACTCTGAACTATAGAGAACAAAGAGATGGTTACCAGAGAGGAGGTGGGTGAGGGATTAAGGAGTGCGCTTGTTGTGATGAGCACCAAGTGATATATGGAATCACTGATTGTACACCCGGAACTAATATAACACTGTATGTTAACTTGAATTAAAATAAAAACTTGAAAAGAAAGAATGAAATATTAAAAAAAAACAGTTCCATAATATGGAAGAAAATATAGAATATTAGGAATGAATTTAATGACTAAGGTATAAGACCTCCTTACTGATAATTAAAAAAAAAAAAACTACAGAGAAAAACAAAAAGAAACCTAAATGAATAGAGAGGTGTACTATGAACTGGAAGATTAAATTTTATGATATGGAAGATTCAATTTTGTTCAGATTTCAACTCTTTCCTAATTGATCTATAGATTCAGCACAATTCCAGTAAAGTTGCAATAGTATTTTTACATAGAAATGGAAAATCTGAATCTAAAATTTTACATTGAAATGTAAAAGATCTAAAAGAGCTAAAAAAAAAAAAAAACAATGAAAAAGAAGAATGTTTGAAGATTTACACTACCTGATTTTAAGACCTACTATACAGCTACAGTAATTAAGACACTGTGTTATTGGCAGGAAGACAGATAAATAGATCAATAGAACTGAATAGAGTCCAGAAATAGGTCCACACATGTACAGATAATTGATTTCTGACAAAGTTTCCAGGTTAATTCAACAAGGAAAGGATAGTCTTTTGAACAAGTTGTGCTGGGGCAGTTGGATACCCACATGAAAAAACATTGAACTTTGATCTCTACTTCCCACAGTACACAAAAAATTAATTCAAGGTAGTTCGTAGACCTAAATATAAAAGTGAAACATAAAAAAACTTCTAGAAAAAAAAAGTTTTTTTGACCTTGAGACAGGCAGTATTTTACTTTATTTCTTTTTTTTTTTTCTTGAGAGAAAGAGTGAGTGCAAGTGGAGGAGGGGTAGAGGGAGAGAGGGAATCGTAAGCAGGCTCCATGAAGCCTGAGGTAGGGGTTAATCCCACCACCCTGAGATCATGACCTGAGCAGAAATCAAGAGTCAGATGCTTAACTGACTGAGCCTCCCAGGCACCCCAGCAACGTTCTTTTAGACATAACATAGGAAGCAGTAACCATGAAACAAAAAATTTATTAAAATTTAAAACTGTGTTTCACAAATGTGCTAGACTGTTTAGTAGTCAAAGTTGCATCTAACACGTCCATTCCTTTTCAATGTGACTTTATCATTTCTCATGCCCAGAAACAGAGCCTTTGTCTCAGTCTTTTGAATAAAGACTGGTCTTGTGACTTGCTTGGACCAAAAGAATGTGGCGGAAGTGATGTTTTGCAAGTTCCAGAGCCTATGTCTCAAGCTTTGCAGCTTCTGCCTTTGCTTTCTGTGTCAGTGCATGGAGGCTTCCATGTAAGGAAGTCAGGCCAGCCTACTGGAGGATAAGAAGCCACGTGGTGGAGAGCCAGAACTCCCCCGGTAGCCCGTGCCAGCTTCTATACACGTGCATGAGGACATCTTAAGCCTTGTAGCCAGTTGACCCTCCCGCTAAATCAAGCCTCATAAACGATCCCAGACTAAACCAGAAGTGGAGGTGCATGGACTTGAGAAATAAAAAATCATCATAGTTTTAAAACACAAAGTTTTGGGATGTCAGGCATACAACAAAGGCTAAATGAAAGAGAAATCGGTACCTGGAGGTGGGATGCTGTGTTACAAAACCTGAAACATTGTCATTGACTTGGGGACTTAGGTGACAGATGGAGGCAGGAAGGATGTAGAAAGAAACAGCTAGTGAAGACTGAAAGATCACAGGAGAGTTCCACGCTAGGCTGGAAAAAAAGACCTATGTTATGTAATGGTGGAATCATTGGCAAAATTGTCATCTGTAGCAGTTTAGAAACTAGAAATGTATTTAATGAACTTGGGGGTGTGGATAAGGAGTTTTCTCTGTACCATGTTGGAAGTGTCAATTCATGTTTTAGCTACACATGGTAAGACACATGAAGAGAGAAATGAGCTAAAACAGTAATTGTTGGGTTTTCAAGAAGAAATTAAGACGTATTAGACTCAGTAATGGAAAAAAATGTAACTTGGAAATAAAACTAACTTGGAAAATAAAACTATAGTTGACCCTTGAACAATACAGGCATTGACCCTCGCACAGCCAAAAATGCATGTATAACTTTTGAGTCCTTTAAAAACTCAACTGCTAATAGCTTACTGTGACTGGAAGACTTACTGATAACATAAACAGTCAATTAACACATATTTTGTATGTTGTACTGTATTATATACTGTGTTTTTATAATAAAGTAAGAGAAAAAAATGTTATTAAGAAAAATCATAAGGGGGAGCGCCTGGGTGTCTCAGTCAGTTAAGCTTCAGACTTCGTCACCGGTCATGATCTCACGATTTGTGAGTTCAAGCCCTGTGTTGGGCTCTGTGCTAACAGCTAGAAGCCTGGAGCCTGCTTCAGATTCTGTGTCTTCTCTCTCTCTCTCTCTGCCCCTCTCCCATTCACTCTCTCTCTCTCAAAAATAAATAAATATTAAAAAAAAAGGAAAAAGACAATCATAAGGAGAATACATTCACAGTACTCTATTTATCCAAAAAGTGAATTTGTTCAGGTTCAAACCTGTGTTGTTCAAGGTTCAACAGTATTTCTTATTCCCAGTCTCTCCCAGTAGAAGTTGGAAATCGCCTCTGGGTAGAAATCAAATTCAAGGTGTGGCTATAAGACAGTGTTTTTAGGAGCTCAGAACGATTTAAGACTTGTCTGGAAGACCCTCCTAAATTTGACAAAAGGCTGCTAAGAATCACGAGGGCCTGGTGCCCAAAGCAGCCCCACACATGACATCTCTCCAAGTGACAGATGTAGCTTTGGGGGCATGTAAAGAATTCCAACCGAAATCCTGGGAAAGCCACCGTTTCTAAAAGGTTGTATTAGAAGACATACCACCAGCTTTCCAGACACATGTTTCTTCTACTTCCTTGCATTCATCATTTTGTCCCCTCCAAAGTGGCTTCTGCAACTTCTACTCTCTAGAAAGTGCTCTCTTAGTGGATGACAATCAGTGCCCCCTATATTTATATATAGTATATTGCATGTACTTTTTATTCCTTGAACTTTTTGGAATATTTCACACTAGTGCTCCCTTCCATTTTCTTGACACTCTTCTCTCCATCTGATACTACATAGCCCTAGTTCTCCTTCGGTTTCTCCAGTTGATTCTTCTCTGATGTCTTTATGATTTTTCTTCCTCTTGCTTACTAAATAAATCTAGTTTGAAGCCATCCTCCCTTCTTTCTCTATGTTTACTTCCAAGGTAGTCCTATATTAATCCCATGAGTTAAACTTCATGTCCATATGGATATTTACATCGGTATTTCATACCCTGCCCTCATTTCAGAACTACAGACCTTCCATTTCAATTACTTTTAAGTCAAGGTCCGTCCTTTGAAGCGCAGCTCACTTAGGACAAGGTCTGAACTTTGCCATAGTGCCATGCACAGGGTCTGACATACAGTGGGTGTGGAAGTTAGTGATTTAATGGATGTTATAGGTGGCTGGGTGCTAAGTATGACAATGACCCCCAATTTGTTTTTTTTTTTTTATTTGCGTTACTGCATAGATGACCAAATCTATATCAAACACTCTAACCTGGAACTTAAATGCTCCACAATCTGGGCTCTACTTAGCTTCCCAAAATGATCTCAGATCTTTCCCTTTTACCAAACATCTGCTTTTCATCTCCTGGGCATGCGTCAGACAGTCTCACCTCCTGAGCCACTCCTTCCATCTGGAATGCACTCCTTCTCCAACCTTCCAATCACAGTCCTATGCATTCTTTAAGACTCAACTCAAATAGCATTTTATGCAATTAGAATAGTTTCTCCAATTACCCCAAGCAGAAAGACTTGTATCTCCAAGGACATATCAATCTTGTTATATGTACTGATCTTATAACATTCCTTCTTACTCGTGCTGTAGCCATTCGCATATATGTTTTATTACACCTACGAGACTTAAAGCTTTAAGAGGTAGGGATTGTGTTTCACTTATATTTTTAATCCTTCCAAGTACCTAGCCCATCATGTGACATGTAATAAATGCTTAACAAATAATTATAAAGTGGAAGAAGAGAATAGAGATGAATGAATAATCGAAGGCAAGAAGGAATGAATGGATGAAGCAGTTGGGAATCATTGTTCCCCCGTTGCTTTTACATACATACCCTTCAGCAAGTTCTTAATAACTGCACTGAATGTGCCAACATTGAAAGAAGCATGTGTTCAAGAAAAAATAAGAGACCAAGAAATCAGCTTGTTGGAAGAACTATCAAAGTTTGGGCTAATTGATCCATGGCTCAAAGTCTGTGGCTGTTGGTCCCAGGTAGAACTCCTGTGCCAATTAGTAGAATAGACAGTAAAAATAGAAGCCAAGTGAAATGTTTATACTTCTCCAGGCTCACTATATATAAATTATTAATGCTTCCTGATACTACATTTTCCCTGAATATATTTAAATGTGAATACATTGATGGAAGCAGAAAATCCATTTATATTTCGATTGCTCCAATGTAACTTATAAACCTAACATGTATATTTCTGATTACCAAATAAATGCTTTCATTTTAGAAAACTTGCAAAGTGCAGAGAAGTACAAAAAGGAAATTATGTGAATGAAAAACAAGCTTTTTCTTGTGGTATAAATCAGTTAATATATTGGAATAAATTATTTTAGGATTTTTTTTATCTGAGTATGGAATAATTGCATCTTCTAATTTGCTTTCTTTCTCTTAGTGTACTTAGAATATTTTCTGCTATTAAACATTCTTAATAAAATGGTTGTTACATGTTCCATAATATCAACATATCATGTAGCCAATTTTTTTTATTATGGGACATTTTATTATGGGACAATTACATATAAGTAACTGTGATAAACATCCTGTACTCAAAGCTTTAGCACTTCTCTTATTATAATTATAATAAATTCTAGTTGTGGAATTACTGGTTCAAAGAGGGTGCATAGTCTTATGGTTTTACACACATATTGCCAGGAGATTGTGTTTGTTTTGCTCTGTTTTTATGAAATTTACACTCTCATTGACACTGTGTGAAATTTTCTATTTCCCATACCCCTTCACCAGTTTTATAGGTCATTGCTGTTTAATTTACATTTATCTCAGAACTTGTTTGTTAAGTTCCTTCCCATCTTATAAAAACTCTGTTTCTTCTTTTGCTCTTTAATGGTATATGTCATTTGTCCTTTTTTATACTGATGTTTATAAGAGTTATTTACATATTAAAGACATTAATCTTTTGCCATATATTATAATTGTAATTTCCCAGTTTCTGTATGCTTGTGAACTTCATTTATGTTGATTTCTTATATATATAGAATGCTTTCATTTTTATGGTGTCTGACATACCATTTTTTTTCCTTTATAAATTCTACCTTTACATGTATATAGACCGATGTGCATTAGCTCATTCTTGTATTTCACTTTTAATATTTTAACTTTTCAGTCAACCCATAGTTTGTACTGAAGATGGTGTGAGATAGGATTATGACTTTATTTTCCCCTCAAATAATTAGTTAAGCCTCCTAGTACTATTATTAAATAATTCCTTTATTTGAACAATTTAAACATCACTCTTATCATATATTAAATTCTTACACATATCATTCTCTGCTCCAGTTTTTCAATTTTGTTTCATTTATCTGTTTATCTCTTCTGAGAGGACACATTTCATTATGTTAGAATTATAAGGTGTATAAATATTTACTAAAGTAATTCCACCTTTATTATTCTTCTTTTTAGAAGATTTGTTGGCTCTTCTCATCTATTTATTTTTCCAGATAAACTTTTAAAATGATTTACTCAAGTTCCAAAAAAGTCCTTTTAGGATTTGACTGAAAACTCATTAAGATTCATAAATTAAATAATGATGAACTGACAACTTGCAAAATCTTATGTACCCATCCAGAAACCTGATTCTATTCCAACTGTTCTTTAGTCAATTAACTTTTCTTATGTATAAAGCAATTTCCTTATTTAATTTATGCATAGGAGTCTCATTTTGTTATCGTTGCTATCATGGATAGAATCTTAATTCATTATGTTTCTAACAGAGTATTGCTGGCATATTGTACATTTATTTTGTAACTGTCCAATTCAGTGAACTCTCCTGTAAGACCTGAGGACCTTACTTACTTCTACAAAATTCTTTTTTTATTAAGTTTTTATTTTAATGCCAGTATAGTTAACATACAGTGTTATGTTAGTTTCAGGTGTACTAAATAGAGATTCAACAATTCCGTAAATTACTCATCAAGATAAGTGTACTCTTTAATCCTCTATTGCACCCATACCCCAACTACCTTCCCTCTGATATGTTTCTTTTATTTTTTTATTTTTTTTTTATGAAATTTATTGACAAATTGGTTTCCATACAACACCCAGTGCTCATCCCAAAAGGTGCCCTCCTCAATACCCATCACCCACCCTCCCCTCCCTCCCACCCCCCATCAACCCTCAGTTTGTTCTCAGTTTTTAACAGTCTCTTATGCTTTGGCTTTCTCCCACTCTAACCTCTTTTTTTTTTTTTTTTCCTTCCCCTCCCCCATGGCTTTCTGTTAAGTTTCTCAGGATCCACATAAGAGTGAAACCATATGGTATCTGTCTTTCTCTGTATGGCTTATTTCACTTAGCATTACACTCTCCAGTTCCATCCACGTTGCTACAAAGGGCCATATTTCATTTTTTCTCATTGCCACATAGTATTCCATTGTGTATATAAACCACAATTTCTTTATCCATTCATCAGTTGATGGACATTTAGGCTCTTTCCATAATTTGGCTATTGTTGAGAGTGCTGCTATGAACATTGGGGTACAAGTGCCCCTATGCATCAGTACTCCTGTATCCCTTGGATAAATTCCTAGCAGTGCTATTGCTGGGTCATAGGGTAGGTCTATTTTTAATTTTCTGAGGAACCTCCACACTGCTTTCCAGAGCGGCTGCACCAATTTGCATTCCCACCAACAGTGCAAGAGGGTTCCCGTTTCTCCACATCCTCTCCAGCATCTATAGTCTCCTGATTTGTTCATTTTGGCCACTCTGACTGGCGTGAGGTGATACCTGAGTGTGGTTTTGATTTGTATTTCCCTGATAAGGAGCGACGCTGAACATCTTTTCATGTGCCTGTTGGCCATCTGGATGTCTTCTTTAGAGAAGTGTCTATTCATGTTTTCTGCCCATTTCTTCACTGGGTTATTTGTTTTTCGGGTGTGGAGTTTGGTGAGCTCTTTATAGATTTTAGATACTAGCCCTTTGTCCGATATGTCATTTGCAAATACCTTTTCCCATTCCGTTGGTTGCCTTTTAGTTTTGTTGGTTGTTTCCTTTGCTGTGCAGAAGCTTTTTATCTTCATAAGGTCCCAGTAATTCACTTTTGCTTTTAATTCCCTTGCCTTTGGGGATGTGTCGAGTAAGAGATTGCTACGGCTGAGGTCAGAGAGGTCTTTTCCTGCTTTCTCCTCTAAGGTTCTGATGGTTTCCTGTCTCACATTTAGGTCCTTTATCCATTTTGAGTTTATTTTTGTAAATGGTGTGAGAAAGTGGTCTAGTTTCAACCTTCTGCATGTTGCTGTCCAGTTCTCCCAGCACCATTTGTTAAAGAGGCTGTCTTTTTTCCATTGGATGTTCTTTCCTGCTTTGTCAAAGATGAGTTGGCCATACGTTTGTGGGTCTAGTTCTGGGGTTTCTATTCTATTCCATTGGTCTGTGTGTCTGTTTTTGTGCCAATACCATGCTGTCTTGATGATGACAGCTTCGTAGTAGAGGCTAAAGTCTGGGATTGTGATGCCTCCTGCTTTGGTCTTCTTCTTCAAAATTCCTTTGGCTATTCGGGGCCTTTTGTGATTCCATATGAATTTTAGGATTGCTTGTTCTAATTTCGAGAAGAATGCTGGTGCAATTTTGATTGGGATTGCATTGAATGTGTAGATAGCTTTGGGTAGTATTGACATTTTGACAATATTTATTTTTCCAATCCATGAGCAGGGAATGTCTTTCCATTTCTTTAAGTCTTCTTCAATTACCTTCATAAGCTTTCTATAGTTTTCAGCATACAGATCCTTTACATCTTTGGTTAGATTTATTCCTAGGTATTTTATGCTTCTTGGTGCAATTGTGAATGGGATCAGTTTCTTTATTTGTCTTTCTGTTGCTTCATTGTTAGTGTATAAGAATGCAACTGATTTCTGGACATTGATTTTGTATCCTGCAACTTTGCTGAATTCATGTATCAGTTCTAGCAGACTTTTGGTGGAGTCTATCGGATTTTCCATGTATAATATCATGTCATCTGCAAAAAGCGAAAGCTTGACTTCATCTTTGCCAATTTTGATGCCTTTGATTTCCTTTTGTTGTCTGATTGCTGATGCTAGAACTTCCAGCACTATGTTAAACAACAGCGGTGAGAGTGGGCATCCCTGTCGTGTTCCTGATCTCAGGGAAAAAGCTCTCAGTTTTTCCCCATCGAGGATGATGTTAGCTGTGGGCTTTTCATAAATGGCTTTTATGATCTTTAAGTATGTTCCTTCTATCCCGACTTTCTCAAGGGTTTTTATTAAGAAAGGGTGCTGGATTTTGTCAAAGGCCTTTTCTGCATCGATTGACAGGATCATATGGTTCTTCTCTTTTTTTTTGTTAATGTGATGGATCACGTTGATTGATTTGCGAATGTTGAACCAGCCCTGCATCCCAGGAATGAATCCCACTTGATCATGGCGAATAATTCTTTTTATATGCTGTTGAATTCGATTTGCTAGTATCTTATTGAGAATTTTTGCATCCATATTCATCAGGGATATTGGCCTGTAGTTCTCTTTTTTTACTGGGTCTCTGTCTGGTTTAGGAATCAAAGTAATACTGGCTTCATAGAATGAGTCTGGAAGTTTTCCTTCCCTTTCTATTTCTTGGAATAGCTTGAGAAGGATAGGTATTATCTCTGCTTTAAATGTCTGGTAGAACTCCCCTGGGAAGCCATCTGGTCCTGGACTCTTATTTGTTGGGAGATTTTTGATAACCGATTCAATTTCTTCGCTGGTTATGGGTCTGTTCAAGCTTTCTATTTCCTCCTGATTGAGTTTTGGAAGAGTGTGGGTGTTCAGGAATGTGTCCATTTCTTCCAGTTTGTCCAATTTGTTGGCATATAATTTTTCATAGTATTCCCTGATAATTGTTTGTATCTCTGAGGGATTGGTTGTAATAATTCCATTTTCATTCATGATTTTATCTATTTGGGTCATCTCCCTTCTCTTTTTGAGAAGCCTGGCTAGAGGTTTGTCAATTTTGTTTATTTTTTCAAAAAACCAACTCTTGGTTTCGTTGATCTGCTCTACAGTTTTTTTAGATTCTATATTGTTTATTTCTGCTCTGATCTTTATTATTTCTCTTCTTCTGCTGGGTTTAGGCTGCCTTTGCTGTTCTGCTTCTATTTCCTTTAGGTGTGCTGTTAGATTTTGTATTTGGGATTTTTCTTGTTTCTTGAGATAGGCCTGGATTGCAATGTATTTTCCTCTCAGGACTGCCTTCGCTGCGTCCCAAAGCGTTTGGATTGTTGTATTTTCATTTTCGTTTGTTTCCATATATTTTTTGATTTCTTCTCTAATTGCCTGGTTGACCCACTCATTTGTTAGTAGGGTGTTCTTTAACCTCCACGCTTTTGGAGGTTTTCCAGACTTTTTCCTGTGGTTGATTTCAAGCTTCATAGCATTGTGGTCTGAAAGTATGCATGGTATAATTTCAATTCTTGTAAACTTATGAAGGGCTGTTTTGTGACCCAGTATATGATCTATCTTGGAGAATGTTCCATGTGCACTCGAGAAGAAAGTATATTCTGTTGCTTTGGGATGCAGAGTTCTAAATATATCTGTCAAGTCCATCTGATCCAATGTCTCATTCAGGGCCCTTGTTTCTTTATTGACTGTGTGTCTAAATGATCTATCCATTTCTGTAAGTGGGGTGTTAAAGTCCCCTGCAATTACCACATTCTTATCAATAAGGTTGCTTCTGTTTATGAGTAATTGTTTTATATACTTGGGGGCTCCGGTATTCGGCGCATAGACATTTATAATTGTTAGCTCTTCCTGATGGATAGACCCTGTAACTATTATATAATGTCCTTCTTCATCTCTTGTTACAGCCTTTAATTTAAAGTCTAGTTTGTCTGATATAAATATGGCTACTCCAGCTTTCTTTTGGCTTCCAGTAGCATGATAAATAGTTCTCCATCCCCTCACTCTGAATCTAAAGGTGTCCTCAGGTCTAAAATGAGTCTCTTGTAGACAGCAAATAGATGGGTCTTGTTTTTTTATCCATTCTGATACCCTATGTCTTTTGGTTGGCGCATTTAATCCGTTTACATTCAGTGTTATTATAGAAAGATACGGGTTTAGAGTCACTGTGATGTCTGTATGTTTTATGCTTGTAGTGATGTCTCTGGTACTTTGTCTCACAGGGTCCCCCTTAGGATCTCTTGTAGGGCTGGTTTAGTGGTGACAAATTCCTTCAGTTTTTGTTTGTTTGGGAAGACCTTTATCTCTCCTTCTATTCTAAATGACAGACTTGCTGGATAAAGGATTCTCGGCTGCATATTTTTGCTGTCTAGCACCCTGAAAATCTCGTGCCAATTCTTTCTGGCCTGCCAAGTTTCAAAAGAGAGATCAGTCACGAGTCTTATAGGTCTCCCTTTATATGTGAGGGCACGTTTACCCCTTGCTGCTTTCAGAATTTTCTCTTTATCCTTGTATTTTGCCAGTTTCACTATGATATGTCGTGCAGAAGATCGATTCAAGTTACGTCTGAAGGGAGTTCTCTGTGCCTCTTGGATTTCAATGCCTTTTTCCTTCCCCAGTTCAGGGAAGTTCTCAGCTATTATTTCTTCAAGTACCCCTTCAGCACCTTTCCCTCTCTCTTCCTCCTCTGGAATACCAGTTATGCGTATATTATTTCTTTTTAGTGTATCACTTAGTTCTCTAATTTTCCCCTCATACTCCTGGATTTTTTTATCTCTCTTTTTCTCAGCTTCCTCTTTTTCCATAACTTTATCTTCTAGTTCACCTATTCTCTCCTCTGCCTCTTCCATCCGAGCCGTGGTGGTTTGCATTTTGTTTTGCATTTCATTTAAAGCGTTTTTCAGCTCCTCGTGACTGTTCCTTAGTCCCTTGATCTCTGTAGCAAGAGATTCTCTGCTGTCCTGTATACTGTTTTCCAGCCCAGCGATTAATTTTATGACTATTATTCTAAATTCACTTTCTGTTATATTATTTAAGTCCTTTTTGATCAGCTCATTAGCTGTTGTTATTTCCTGGAGATTCTTCTGAGGGGAATTCTTCCGCTTGGTCATTTTGGATAGTCCCTGGTGTGGTGAGGGCCTGCAGGGCACTTCCCCTGTGCTGTGGTGTATAACTGGAGTTGGTGGGCGGGGCCGCAGTCTGACCTGATGTCTGCCCCCAGCCCACCGCTGGGGCCACAGTCAGACTGGTGTGTGCCTTCTCTTCCCCTCTCCTAGGGGCGGGATTCACTGTGGGGTGGCGTGGCCCGTCTGGGCTACTTGCACACTGCCAGGCTTGTGATGCTGGGGATCTGGCGTATTAGCTGGGGTGGGAAGGCAAGGTGCACGGCGGGAGGGGGGGCAGGCTTAGCTCGCTTCTCCTTAGGTGATCCACTTCAGGAGGGGCCCTGTGGCAGCTGGAGGGAGTCAGATCCGCTGCCGGAGGTTTGGCTCCACAGAAGCACAGAGTTGGGTGTTTGCGCGGAGCGAGCAATTTCCCTGGCCGGAACCGGTTCCCTTTGGGATTTTGGCTGGGGGATGGGCGGGGGAGATGGCGCTGGCGAGCGCCTTTGTTCTCCGCCAAACTGAGCTCTGTCGTCCGGGGGCTCCGCAGCTCACCCTCCCTTTGTCCTCCAGCCTTCCCGCTTTCTGAGCAGAGCTGTTAACTTATGACCTCCCAGATGCTAAGTCGCGCTTGCTGTCGGAACACAGTCTGTCAGGCCCCTCCGCTTTTGCAAGCCGGACTCGGGGGCTCTGCTTGGCTGGCGAGCCGGCCCTCCGCCCCGGCTCCCTCCCGCCAGTCCGTGGAGCGCGCACCGCCTCGCCGCCCTTCCTACCCTCTTCCGTGGGCCTCTCGTCTGCACTTGGGTCCGGTGACTCCGTTCTGCTAATCCTCTGGCGGTTTTCTGGGTTATTTAGGCAGGTGTAGGTGGAATCTAAGTGATCAGCAGGACGCGCGGTGAGCCCAGCGTCCTCCTACGCCGCCATCTTCCTGCGCCTCCCTGATATGTTTCTTTTAAATGAGTACCCTCAGTTAAAGTTTTTTTTTTTTTCAACAAGAACACTTTTACTTGAAAGCATACTTCAGAATACATTCTTTTGTTGTTGTTGTTGTTGTTGTGTTTAGAGACTGAGAGAGCATGAGTGGGGGAGAGGGGCAGAGGGAAAGAGAGAGAATCTCAAGCAGGCTCCACAAACAGTGCAGAGCCCAATGCAGGGCTCAACCCCACTACCTGAGATCATGACCAGAGCTGAAATCAAGAGTCAGACACTTAACCAGAGCCACCCAGGCACCCCCAGAACACATGATTCTAAAAGTTATATATAAAATATTTCATCCAAGAAAAATAGAGTATACATTTTCTTTAAGTACACACAGGAAAATTCCCTGGTTAAATCACATAAAAAGTGATTTAACAAATACCACAAAGTTAAGAAAACTAAAATTTTCCAACCACAATGGTACAAAACTAAAGATCAACAATAAAAAAGCTGAAAGACATACAATCTAAATATTACATATTCAGTATGTAAATATTAAACAATACACTATTGCACAAGCAGTGGACCAAATAAGAAAGCAAACAGCAAATCAAAATGTCTCAAAACAAAAGAAAAAGAAAACACAATATCCCAAAACCTATGAAATACAGCAAAGGCAGATGTTAAACAGAAATTTATGATATAAATGCTTGTATTCAGAAAAAAGTTCAAATAGACTTAACATTACATCACAAGGAACTAGAGAAAGAAGAAACTTAGCTGAAATTTAGTAGACGAAGGAAATGTAAAGAAAAATTAGAAATAAATAAAATAGAGACCAGAATAAACAATATCATAACATTGAAAATAATGATCAATTAAAAAAAAATTAGCAATGCTTTAACTGTGTTAACTAAGAAAAAAAACTCAAAAACCAAAATGAGAAATAGAAAACAATACAAAAGATAACCACAGAAATATTGTGTGATAACAAATTACTATAAACAATTACATACTAACAAATGATAACTTAGGAAAAAAAGATAATTAATTCCTTAAAAAGCACAAGTTACCAAGATTGAATCATGAACCTTGAATCCAAGAAGTAGGAAATCTTTTTAGACCAGTAACAAGAATGAAAGTTGAATTAAGAATCAAAAATCTCCCAGCATAGAAAAGTCCAAGACCGTATGATTTCATTGGTAAATTCTACCAAACATTTAAAGAATAATTATTAATGACAGTCTTCATCAAAATCTTACAACTAATGGACTAGAGGAAACACATTCAAAATCATTCTAGGAGGACAGTGCTACCCTGATACCAAAGCAGGATAAAAACAATACAACAACAAAAAAAGTCTAGTTTGTCTGATATAGATAAGTATTGCTACTCCACCTTTGTTTTGACATCCATTTGTGTGATAAATGTTTCTCCACCCCTTCACTTCCTATCTACAGTCTAAAATGAATCTCTTGTAGGCAGAATATAGATGAGTCTTGGATTTTTTACCCATTCTGACACGCTCTGTCTTTTGATTGGAGGATTTAGCCCATTTACATTCAAAGTATTTGATAGACATGTATGTGTTGCCATTTTATTGTTTTGTCATTGTGTCTGGAGATTTTCTCTGATCCTTTCTTATTCTTGTCACTTTTGGTCTTTCCTTTGCCCTCAAAGAGTCCTCTTTAATATTTCTTGCAGGGCTGCTTTAGTGGTCACCAACTCTTTTAGTTTTTTTTGTCTGGGGAAACTCTTTATCTCTCCTTTATTCTGAATGACAACCTTGCTGGATAGACTATTCTTGGCTGCAAATTTTTCCCATTCAGCACTTTGAATAAATCATGCCACTCCCTTTTGGCTTGCCAAGTTTCTCTTGAGAAATCTCCAGCTAGCCTTTTGGGTGTTCCCTTGCAAGTTAAGGATAAGTTAAGGATTTCTTTTGTCTTAGTGCTTTTATGATTGTTTTCCTTTATCTCTATATTTTGCAAATTTAATTATACTATGTCTTGGTTGGCCTCCTTTTGTTGATTTTGATGGGAATTCTCTGTGCCTCCAGGATCTGGATGTCTGTTTCCTTTTCCAGGTTAAGAAAGTTTTCTGCCATTATTTCTTAAAATAAATTTTCTGCTCCTTTTTCCCTCCTTTCTTCTGGGACTCCCATAATACAAATGTTATTGCCTTTGATGGAGTCACTGAGTTACCTACGTCTATTGTCATGTTCCATAACTGTTTCTCTTTTGTTCAGCTTCATTATTGTCCATTATTTTATCTACTAGGTCACTAATTCATTCCTCTGGTTTTTCTAGCCTGCTGTTGATTGCATCAAGCCTGTTTCCAATCTCATTTATTGTATCTTCACCTCTGATTCTTTGGTAACTGTTTTATCTCTGTGGTAAAGGTCTCACTGATGCCTTCTATTCTTTTCTCAAGCCCAGTGAGTATCTTTATGATTTTTTCTATAAATTCTCCATCAGGCATGTTACTCATACCTGTTTCACTTAGATCTTTGGCTTATTTTGTCCTTTCATTTGGGATAAATTCTTCCATGTTGGAATTTTAAATCTCTGCCTTTTTCTGTATGTGTTAGAAAAGCCAGATCATGTAGTGCCCAGGGTGTGGCACTTCAGGGAGTGTCTCCAGTGTGTGCTGCATGCATTCTGCCGTTGTGTTTTGGCTGCTCTATCCTTCAGGCCAGTTCTCTATAGAGGCTCTCCTTGACTGCTGTGGGCAGTGTTTGGTCCCTGGCTTGAATGTGGTAAGTTTTAACTAGGTGTCTTCTGGTCTGCTTGTAAAATGAGACCTGCCATCACCTCCACCAGAATTGAAGACCTGCAGAACTCTCTGGTCAGGAAATGTGGTGTAGACAGTGGTTTGTGTTGATCTTCTGGGGGAGAGGGCCGGCCACACTGAGACTGAGGCAAGCTTGCCTGAGAAGAGCAGTCCCACCAGAGCACAGAGGGGTGGGGCTTGGTGTAAGCAAGTTAGGCAGCCAGTGTCCATGCTGGGCTGCTTCCTTCAGGTGCCTCTGTGCTTATGCTGAGGGATGGGGAAGGGAAATGGTGCTAGCCAGCTCCTTTGTTCCTGGAGTAGCAGTCTCCATGAATGCTGCCTCTCAGGGAAGCATTCCTAGAACAGTGAATGGTGTCTCCCCTATATGCCCCAGGCATTCTTCAGATGCTGTTTCCATGCTGACTGCCCCCAGGTTGTTTGCCTGCCTTCTTTCCAGAAGCAGTGCAGTGACCTCCTTCCTGGCTCTATCCCAGCCAAGCCCACTGACCTTTAAAACTCCAGTCTTTAGCCCTGCTGGTTGAAAAGAACTCACAAAATTCATCCTCTCTCTTTTTCCCAGCCAATGGCTTTGGGGTAATGTTCTCCTTGTGCGTTCTCCTGGGTGCTTTACTCTCTACCTTTCTCCGGGACCACAGCTCACTCCCCTCTGCAGCACCCATGATCTCTTTCTCCCTTAAATTGTGTTTCCCTTTGATGTGGCCTCTTCTCTCCCTTTAGTTGTGGAGTTTATTCTGTCAGGCTTCAGGCTGATTTCTGGGGTATCCAGGATGATTTGATAGTTATCTAGCTGTGTTTATGGGACAAGATGAGTTTAGGGTCCTCCTACTCCACCATCGTCTTGGATTCCTTCAAGAGACTGTGATTTCAAATTCTTAAGTATATCATCTACAAATATTTATCTATTGGTTTTGCCATTCTTTTATTTTTTTGATTTATGGGAGTCTTATTTTTATCCTAGATATTAATCTTTCATTGGATTTGTTGTCACTCAGCAATTAACTATATGCATGGTATACTTCATTTAACAGAATTCTTTCATTATGATACCAAGTCATCAAAATTTTATCTTAAAGTTTGTGTTTTGGGGGTCCCAATTAAGACACTCTTTTCCACCCGTAGGTAAGATCTACTCCAACATTTATTAACTTTATAGTTTCATATTTTACATTTTGATTACTAACCCACTTAAAATACATTTTTGCAAATAGTACAGCATAGAATTCCTCTATTTTGTGAACCAGTTTTCTAACATCATTGGTTAAATAATCCATCCTTTTGACATAATATGTGGTGTGTCACCTCATTGATAAATCAAAAACACATATTCAGGAGTATAACTTTGAGTTCTTTATTTTCTGCTACTTGCCATGTTCATATCTGATAGGATAAATTCCCTCAATACTCTTTTTTATTTTTTTCAAAATTGATTTAGCTATTCAAGAACTTTAATTCTTCCATATAGATTTTTAGATAAGTCTGTTGAGTTTCTGGAAAAAAAAAAAAAAGTCCTGTTGGAATTTTAATTGGTCTTGCATCGAATATATAGACTGATTTTGTCATATTAAAATCTTTATACCATGAGATTCTATCTTATCCATGACTATGGTAAGTCTTTCTATTTTATTCAAATCTTCCTATGAGTTGTAAACTTTTCTCTGTAAAAGTTGTGTACATTCCAGGTACTTCTTAAAATTTGTTGTTATTGTGACTGATACTTTACTTTCTAATTTATTTTTGAATTGGTTATTGCTATTATCGAGGAATACTGCAAAAGTCCATCTGAGCTCTTTCTTTTTTTTCAATTATTTTTTTAATGTTTATTTAGTTTTGAGAGAGAGACAGAGTGTGAGTGGGCTAGGGGCAGAGAGAGAAGGAGGCACAGAATCCAGAGCAGGCTTCAGGCTCCGAGCTATCAGCACATAACCTGATGCAGAGCTTGAACCCACAAACCTCAAGATCGTGACCTGAGCCTGAAGTCTGATGCTTAACCAACTGAGACACCCAGGTGCCCCCCACCTCCCCCTGGGGCTGAGCTCTTTCATTAGTTCCAAGAGCAACTATTAGGTTTTCAGTATAGATGATCATATAATCAGAAAATAATGATAGTTTTGATTTTTCCCTTCTTAACCTTCAACCTTTTACATTTAATACTATATTAAGTGTAGTAGTGATGGAGAAAATGCTTATATTACTTCTGATCTTAAAATAATTATGTTCCTAAGATTCGCCATTGAGCCTGATATTTGCTTTACAGTTTTAGCATAAAATCTTTATCAAGTTAAGGAAATTCCCTTTTATTCTCACGTCTTATGAAGTTTTTTTTTTTAATCATAAATATTTTAATTTAATCTTATAAAGTACTTTCTCTGCATCTACTTTTAACATGGTGAATTATATTCTTCTTAGGATAAACTCTTTGGATCAAGATGCACACTCTTGGGTTTAGTTAGTATTTTCTTTAGAATATGTGTTCATATGTAAAATTGTTTGTAATTTTTTTTCTTTACCTATACCATGTTCTCTTTTGTTGGTTTTATCTCGAATTTAAATATGGATTGCAATGGATATGTGGTAAATCTAATATGGTAAATTCATATTATATTTACATTATGCTATCTTCCTTAACTTATTTTTTTCTGCTAGAATATTTTCTGTAAGAGTTTTTCCAAAAAGGTATTTGTAGCAAACATTTTTATGCATAAAAATATCTTGATTACACACTCATATTTAAATGATGATTTCTGTGGACATAAAATTCTAGGCTTTAAAATAATTTCTTTTGGGGTGCCTGGGTGGCTCAATCAGTGAAGCATCCAACTCTTGATTTCAGTGCAGGTCATGACCTCATAGTTTGTAGTTTGAGCCCCACATTGGGCTTTACACATGGAACCTGCTTGGAATTCTCTCTCCCTTCTCTCTCTGCCCCCCCACTCACCTCACACTTACGAGTGTGCTTTCTCTCTCTCTCTCTCTCTCTCTCTTTCTCAAAAGAAATAAACTTAGGAAAAATTTAAAATCATTTCTTTCAACATTTTGAAAATATTTCCCCATTGACATATGCCTCTGGTGCTACAGTTAAGAAATCTGATATTGGGGCACATGGGTGGCTTAGCTGGTTAAGCATCCAACTCTAGATTTCAGCTCAGGTCGTGATCTCGAGGTTTGTGACTGCAGGCCCCACATCGAGCTCCATGCTGGCAGTGTAGAACCTGCTTGGGATTCTTTCTCTCACTCTCTCTCTGCCCCTCCCCCCGCCTCTCTCTCTCTCTCTCTCTCTCTCTCTCTCTCAAGTAAATAAATTTAAAAAAAAAGAAGCCTGATGTCAAACTGTTTCTTGTTCCTCTGTCGGTGATTCGCTCCTTTTTTTGGAAGCTTTTGGAAATATTTCTTTGGTTTTGATGCTTTAAAATTTTATAACTTAATATGTAGATGCTTAGTGTAGGATGTTTTTATGTTTACTCTGGATGTCTTTGTAATTTGAAGGTTGTATTTTTTAAAATACAGAAAATTCACAATTATTTATTTCCTCTTAATGGTTTATTTTCCTTTTCTTGTGGTGTTTTTAAAAATTTTATTTATTGATTTTGAGAGAGAGAGAGGGAGAGAGAAAGTGCCCACACATGAGCAGGGGAGGGGGAGAGAGAGAGGGAGAGAATAATCCCAAGCAGGCTCCAAGCTGTCAGTGCAGAGCCCAACTCAGAGCTTGATCTCATAAAACATGAGACCATGACCTGCGCCAAAACCAAGAGTCAGACGTTTAATTGATGGAGCCACCCAAGCACCCCTCTTTTGGCATTTTAAAATATATTTTATGTATATATTTTTGTTTTCTTAACACATTCCTTGTGTCTTTTGGGAGAATTCTTTAATATGATCCTAAAAGGATTACATGTTGCCTTTCAAGCTATCAACTGAATTTTATCCATTTTGTTTTTCATACCTAATATGTCCAGATAAGTTTTATTTATGACTTCTACCTCCTTCAGTGTTGAACATGTCCTTCTTTTATGCTCCTCTTTCATGTTTTGAACACCAGCCCCTTTATCTCATTGATAATAATACATTTACTTTTAAATTCTTGCTCTACCTGTTCTACCACTTTGTCTTTGCCTGGTTTAACTTGTTTGGGTTGCATTCCTTCTTATAAAAGTTGTGAAGATGCCTTGTGATTGTATCTAAAACGCTTGCAGTCTCCTGGAGGTTTTGTTTCAACCACCTTGGTTCATGATTGAGGCTCGGGTGCCCCTCCCGATGAGAAAATGCTTAGGCTCTGTTATCTCTATATTTTCCCTGGTTCAGACTCTTCAAGAGCTGTAATCATCTAGCTCTTGAAAAGTGGATAGGTATTGGGGTAAGAACACTCAACAACAAGCCCTAGTTGTATTTGTTTTTGTTTTCCAGTTTTCTTGAAGTATAATTAACAAATAAAAATTGCATATATTTAAGGGGTACAATGTGCTGTTTTGATATACCTAAACAGTATGAAATGATTACCTACCACAACCAAATTAATTAACACATCCATCACCTCACATAGTAAGAGTTTTGGGGTGGGGCGTGGTGGTGAGAACACTTAATGATCAACTCTCTTAGCAATTTAATGGATAGTGCTCAGACCTAGAAAAGAAGGAAATCCCTTGTGACAACATGGATGAAACTGGGGGACGTTATGCTTGGTGAAATGAGCCAGACACAGAAAGACAGTGATCACTTATGTGTGAGATCTACACAAGTTGAGCCCATAAAAGCAGAGAATAGAATGGTGGTTGGCAGGGGCTAGGGGGTTGGGGAAATGGGGGTGTTGTTGGTCACAGGGTACAAAGTTTCAGTTATGCAAGATAAATAAGTTCTGGAACTCTAATATACAACAAGCCCTAGTTTTTAACTATACTCCATTCCAGGCAGGTTGACAACTAGCTTGATTTTAATCTCACCCCTTATTGCTGGGGCTCCTACATTGCTTCTGCTGCTGTACTCATTGTTATCTGTGATGTCCTATATGATGTTCTGCCTTGCGGAAGTGAAGAGACTAACCCTGGAGGGAAAAAAAAGCCACACTGAGAAAGCTTTCCCTAGTCCAATCTGTGGTACTCAGTTCTCTTTTCATGTTAACTGCCTATATTCCAACCCTACCAGGACCCTAATCACATAACTGGAGCTTCTAGCCGTTTTTTGTTTTGTTTTTTTGTTTTGTTTTGCTTTGTTTTACATCAACTATGAATCATTGATCTCCTCCTAGATTCTATTGCGTATGTCGCACATGTATTCATAAGAGGAAGCCAGCAATTCTTGCTAGGGCTGTTATCCTGTCCATTGCGAATTTTGTGTTTTATATCCAGCACCTTGCTGAATCCCTGTGAATTAGTTTGTCTGTAGAGCAGATATTCTGTGTAGAAAATAGTATTTTCTAGAAATAATGTCAGTGATGCATCTTCCATGGCAATTATTAAACTTCTATTTTTTTCATGTCTTGTTGTATTTGCTAGTATCTCTAGGACACTATTAACAGTAGAACTGATATTGAGAATCATTATCTTGCTCTTGACTTTAATAAGAATGATATTTGCTTTAGGTTTTGAATAGCTGTCCTTTATCAGCATAAGAAAGTTTCCTTGTATTCTCTGTTTAAAAACCAGTTTTTGTTTTTATTTCAAATTAAGAATGCTTTTGAATTTTGTCAAATATGTTTTCATTTACTGTGATGATTATATGGCTTTCCTTGTTTTTTTTTTTATTTTTTTAACGTTTATTTATTTTTGAGAGAGAGAGAGAGAGGCAGATTGCAAGCGGGGGAAGGGCAGAGAGAGAGGGAGACACAGAATCTGAAGCAGGCTCCAGCCTCTGAACTCTCAGCACAGAGCCCAATGCGGAGCTCAAACCCACGAACTGTGAGATCATGACCTGAGCCGAAGTCGGCGCTTAACCGACTGAGCCACCCAGGTGCCTCTCCTTGGTTTTTTTTTCTTCCCTTCTTTTCTTCTTGTAGTTTATTCTTTTTCTCTCTCTTGCTTTTCATTTAATCTATTAATTCATATGGCAGGATTAATAATAATGTGGATTTTCTGATATTGAAACTTCTTTGCATTATCAAAATAATATATATTTGGATTTGATTTGCTACTAGTTCAAAATTTTTGCATTTATGTTCCTAAATGAGATTATGTTATATTTTTCTGGTTTTATTTTGTTCAGTTTGTGTCAATTTTGTATCTACCCTTTAAAATGAGTTGGATAACTTTCCCCCAACTACTGAAACTATTTATGTAAGATATGGAATAGCTATTCCGTGAAACTCTAGAAAAATCAATCCATAAAACCATTTTATTGGTAATTTTTTTTATGTGTGGGGAGAAAAATTTTACCAATCAAATAACTCTCAAGGATATTGACAGGTTTTTAATTTTTTCTTGAGATAATTTTGAGAATTTAGATTTTTCTAGATAACTACCCATTTCTCTAAGTTTCAAAAATTTATTGGGATAAAATTGCTTATAATGGTCTCATGATCTTTTTAAAAACATCTCTATTATACGTATAGTTATGGTCCTTGACACATTACTAATTTTTATTTATGACTTTCTTTCAACCATTATATATTCCCTTCCCTTCACTCTAACCCTTTCTGGTTTGGAAATTATAATTTTTATTTTTAGTCTTTTAGTAGTAAAGTACATATTCTCTCTCCCTCTCTCTCTCTCTCTCTCTTTTTAATGACAACTGTATAGTAATCCTTGGCCAGAAGTTCTTCAGATTGCTAGAATTATCCGTTAGCACAACTCTCCCACCATCTTCTTTGTTATTGCTGTCTGCAGCTTTAGGTTTGCTTTAAAAAATATACTAAAATGAATGACGTTAGGTTAAAATATTTTATTAAATTTATAAGCATACCTTACGAGCTTCTGGGCTCACCACTGTTTCTAACAACACTCCTTTTTGCTAGGGTCACTGGTCACGTTTTAGTGGTGCCTTCAGTGTGGGTTGGAAGATGAAAAGCAATTTTAGTTTCTATATGTCTAGAAAAGTCTTATTTCATCTTTGCTTTTAAATGACAACTTACAAGGGTATTGAATAAGACAAACTATTTGTTTGCCTCAGCCTTTGTTTCTTAGCATCTGTTGTTCCTGGTGAGTGGTTTGCTGTCAGTCTAATTATAAATCCTTTGTAGGTAATGTGTCATTTTTCCCTGGTGGCTTTTTACTCTTTTTTCCCCCCTCCCTTTGGACCTCTGGTTACAGATTTGGAGTGATCATAATCCATGGTTCATGAACACTAAGTACTATCTATCTATATCTATCTACCATCTATTTATTGTAATTTATCTATCTCTATATGTCTCTCTATACATTTATATCAGTACATTAATATTTATATAGAAATAGAGATAGAGATATATATTGATATAGACATATAGTACTTAATATCTACTATTTAATGAACCCTTAAGAAAAATTAAACTACTACCAAAAACATACATCTTTTAATGGGTTCTTTTCCTATGCCATCTTTCTGTCATCTTCCCTTCCAGAAGTAATCTCTAGCATGAATTTTGTGTTTATCTTTTCTTTGTTTTAAGAAATGTTTTATCATCTATGTACCTATAATCTATCATCTATCTATCTATCTATCTATCTATTATCTATCTATGTATCTATGTATCTATCTATGTGTCTATCTATGTATCTATCATCTATCATCCATCATCTATCTATGCCTCTACACTACATTATTTGATCTAGCTTGATTTTGGACTTTCTAAAAAAAGGTGTCTTACCTTATAGTTCCCTGGGACTTGCTTTTTCTCACACAATGTATTAAGATTCATCCAGGTCATTGCATGTGGCTGTAGTTCTTTCATTTTCTCTGCTGTGAAATTTCCATTGCATGAATTTACACAATTTAACTTTTTCCTGTTAATTGACATTTAGGGCAGTTCCCATTTTTTTCTGTATGGGTAGTGCTGTTATGATATTTTCGTACATGTCTCTTGAGACACATATACTAACGTTTTTCTTGGACATATATTTAGGAGTGGAATTGTTGAGTTGTGAGGTAAAAGGGTGTTCAATTCCACATTATAATGCCAAACGGATTTTTAAAATAATTGTATCAATTTACACCCCCAAAACTTACACCTGGGGATGAAATTGACACATATTCTTGCCAAAACTCAATATGGTCAGATTTCTTTAATTTTTACAAATCTAATCAGTAAGAAAATGGCATCTTGTTTTGTCTTAATTTGACTTTCCTTGATGACCAATGGAGTTGGACATCTCTTCACTTTTTTATTGGCCATATGATTTCCTCTTCCTCTTCCTTTCCTCTTCTGCAGAATTCAGATAATCTTTTTTGTTGTGGTTGTTGTTAACTGAGTTGTTTGTTTCTCTATTATTGACTTGCAGAAATTTTAAAAGATAGTCTCAATTTGAATATTTTTGTTTATATGAGTGTTTTCTACCAATTTCTAGTTTGAATTTCACTTTTTAAATTTTTTTAGAAGTTTTAGTGATGTTAGTGTAGTTGAATCTACCAATATTTTCTTCTTAAAGTTGGCACTTTCAGTGTATTATTTAAGAAATCCCACCCTATCGCATAGCCTGAAAGACACTTGCCTATACTTTTTTCTAAAAGTTTTATTATGTGACCGAGCTTTTCCGTTTTCATTTCTTATTTTGTTCCAGTTTTATTAAAAAAATACTGATTCATAGGGGCGCCTGGGTGGCTCAGTCGGGTTTGAGCCCCACGTCGGGCTCTGTGCTGACATCTCAGCCTGGAGCCTGCTTCGGATTCTGTGTCTCCCTCTCTCTGCCCCTCCCCCGTTCACACTCCATCTCTGTCTCTCAAAAATAAATAAACGTTAAAAAAATATTGATTCACACATCACTGTATAAGTTTAAGGTGTACAGCATGATGGTTTGATTTACATTATAGTGAAATGTTTACTACAATTAATATCCATCGTTTCATATGGATACAATACAAAGAAAAGAAAAAAAAATCCTCTCCTTGTGATGAGAACTCTTAGGATCTATTCTCTTAACATCTTTCCTATGTATCATATGACAGTGATGTACAACATGATGGCTAACGGCTATCACATTCTCAGTACGTATTTATCTTAAGTACTGAAATTTGTACCTGGAAATTTGTACCTTTTGACCACCTTCCTCCAATTCCCCTTCCCCCAGCCTTCTGTCAGAGTAGACACGAATCTGATCTCTTTTTCCATGAGTTTGGTGTTTTCGTTTGTTTCTTTTTAGATTCCACATATAAGTGAGATCTCATAGTAATTTTCTTTATCTGTGTCACATAGTTCACTTAGCATAATGACTTTAAGATTCATCTATGTTAGGGGTGCCTGGGTGGCTCCGTGGGTTAAGCAACTGACTTCGGCTCAGGTTGTGATCTCACGGTTCATGGGTCCCAGCCCCACATCAGGCTTTGTTATGACAGCTCAGAGCCTGGACCCTGCTTCAGATTCTGTGTCTCCCTCTCTCTCTGTTCCTCCCCTGCTTGTTCTCTGTCTCTGTTTCTCAAAAATACATAAATGTTAAAAAAATTTTTTTAAAAAGATTAATCTACGTTATTACATACGGTAAGATTTTTTTCATTTTTTATGGCTGAATAATATTACATTATACATATACCACAACTCCTTTATCCATGAACATTTGGGTTGTGTCCATGTCTTAGCTGTTGTAAACAATGCTGCTATGAACATGGAAGTGCAGATATCTTTTCAAGTTAGTGTTTCAGTTTCCTTTGGTTTCCCAGAAGTGGAATTGCTGGGTCATATGCTAGTTGTATTTTTAACTTTTTGAGGAACCTCCATACTGTTTTCCATAATGGCTGTGACAACTTGCAATCTCCCCAACAGTGCATGAGAATTTCCTTTTCTCCATATCTAGACCACTATTTGTTATTCTTGTCTTGTTGATGGATATTTTGACATTTGTGAGGTGATATCTCACTGTGGTTTTACATTTCATTTCCCCAGTGACTAGTGATGTTGAGCATCTTTTCACATACCTGTTGGCCTTTCATATATCTTCTTTGGAAAAATATCTATTTAGATTCATTGCCCATTTTTAACTGGATTATTATTTAACTGACTTTTTTTGCTATGAGTTGTATATGTTCTTTATATATTTTGGGTATTAACCCCTTATCTATGATTTGCAAAATTTTTTTTCTGATTCCTTAGGTTGTATTTTCATTTTGTTGGTGGTTTCTTTTGTTGTGCAGAAGCTTTTACGTTTGATGGAGACCCTCTCGTTTATTTTTTATTTTGTTGCTTGTGCTTTAGGAGTGATTTTCTTTTCATAACTACTTTTTAAAAAATTGTTTCTTACATTTATTAATTTTTGAGAGACAAAGAGAGACAGAGCACAAGTGGGGGAGGGGCGGAGAGAGAAGGAGACACAGAATCCAAAGCAGGCTCCAGGCTCTGGGCTGTCAGCACAGAGCCCAACATGGGGCTCAAACCCACAAACCATGAGATCATTACCTGAGCTGAAGTCGGACGCTGAACCGACTGAGCCACCCAGGCACCCCATTTTCATAACTACTTTTTAATGGAAGCTGAGAATCCTCAATCTATTATCCATTTTTCAACAGCTCTGTGTGTATATTTTAGAGAATACATTTTTTTTTACATTTTTTTACATTTTTTTACATTTCATAATCTTGTTCTTATTTGTGGGTGCTAATCCTTCATTTATATCTTTGAAGACCCTAAACATATTTATTGTAAAATCTATTTCAGATTGTTCTGGTACTTTGTTTCTATCTGCAGTACATTCATATTCTGGTTGTTGGCTTTATTGTTTTCCTCCCTATCTTTTGTTTTTTTTTAGAATTTATATTTTTAGGCTCATTTTGAATGGGTAGCTTTTTTTCTCTTTTCCTCTTTTTCTTTGAGCTTACTCTCCATTTAGTAGTCTTGAATTAACTGTCCCTAGCCCTCCCCCCACCCAAAACCATGTTTATATTGTTGCTCCAGCTTTCAAGCTCTGCAGTTAAATTTGGGGTGTCATAGTTTCAGCCTGCTTGATTTTTTTCTTGATATTAAGGCTGTCTGCTTTCTCTTACTAGCCCTGGCCCCCAAAAAACTTGGCAATACAATAACATTTAGGAAGACTGAAAATCAACCCCAAGGTATCTTTTAGTCTATATTTTCACTAATTGTTAAAAACAAGAATGAGATAGTATCTCTTGTCTTGTCCTACTTTAGTTAAGGAATTTATCATGTAAATTCCTCCTTCTTTTTTCTTTTTGGTTTTGCTGGTATGATTTGGGATTTTAAATCAGGATTATTGTTCTCAATTTGTTATATTAAATAGCCATCTTCTCTGTTAAACTGGAAATGCTCCAGTTTAAGGAATAGGCACACTTCTGGTTTTCTCACATCCATAACATGGAGCGCTGGTGAGCATAAAGAAGATGAAGATATTTGAGGGTACTCCCAGTTTTCTTCTACCCAAATTGCAATAAATGAAAAATTAAAGTAGCATAACTAAAATAGGTCCTTTTTGCAGGTCTTTCTAAGAGTTATCTTTTTTTTCAGCGCAGCTTTTGGCTTGTCCCATCATTATAAGTAGCTTACCCAATAAGGGTTGGAAATACACATGAGAATGTGAAAGTATTTAATAAAAGGTATTTGTAGGTACTGGAAACACAGCAAAACCATAGGCTGGATAGCCTATGTTATCATGGAATTTATAGTCTAGTTAAACAAGCTCATGAATCATCCATAGGTCCTCTTCAAGTTCACCTTCAACACATTTCATTCTGTCTTACGTCTCCACAGCTTCTGTCAAGGACACTTATGGCCTCCATGTTGCCAAATCCAAAGGACTCCACTGTAGTTAACTTCTTGGCAACATTCAAAGAAATTGACTATCTTCCTTAAACCAATTTTCCCTCTTAATTTTGATGAGACAAAACTCCTGGTTTTCCTTCTATTTTTTTCTGGCTGCTCCTCTATAATTTTGCTGATAAATATTGGAGTTCTCAAGGCTTACTCCGGAGCTTCCATTTCTATCAACGCTCTCTCCTTATGAAAACTTACCCAGTTCCATAGCTCTAAATAATGTATAAAATGAGGAGGCTCAAAATTAATCATCAGCTTTAAATTTTCTTCTAAGCTCCAAACTCACAGGTTTAATGCATATTTGATATTACTACACGATGTGTAATAGACAACTCAAACAAGCCATCAGTTGTCGCCCACCAAACTGTTCCTTCCCCATTACTCCCTTATCTCAGTAAATGATTTTACCAGCCATTTGCTAAGTTAACTAACAGCCTAGGAATCCTTCATCACTTCTTATCCCAAATATCCAATCCATTGCATTACCCACAAAATGTATCTTGGGTCCGTGTACTTTTCTCCATTCTCATTACCACCACTGAAATATAAGCCAGCATCATCTCCCGTCCAGACCACAGCACTGGTCTGCATGCTTTCATGCCTGTCTTACTCCAGTCTCTTCTTCACGTGGCAGACAAAGTGATCTTTTTATAATATAAATCATATCATGTTATTTCCCTGCTTAAAGCCCCTCGTGACTTCCCAGTGCCTTTAGAAAAAGTCCAAATCCTCTTAATATGGATTATTTCAACAACCTTATTCTTTTCTCCCCCAATTCCTTTCAACTGTTCAAAAATAGCAGATTTTGTTCCACCTTAAATCCTTTGTATCTGCTCTTCACTCTGCCTGGGAGGTTCTTTCTCTGGCTTTTTGCAAAGTCTTGACTCAACTACACCATCATCAAAGAAGTTTTTGTCTGAAGGGTGCCTGGATGGCTCAGTTGGTTAAATGTCTGACCCTCAGTTTCAGCTCAGGTCATGATCTCACGGTTCATGATTTCGAGCCCTGCATCAGGCTCTGCACTGACAGTTCAGAGCCTGCTTGGGATTCTCTCTCTGTTTCTCTCTGCCCCCTCCCGTGCTCAGTCTCTCTTTCTCAAAATAAATAAATAAACTTAAAAAAATAAGTTTTTCTCTGATCACACTCCCCCGGATTATTTAATTCAATTAATGTTTTCCCTTTTCCCTTCACAATGTTATATGAAATTATCATTTTGTTTTTTAGTTTATTATCTATTTCTACCAATTAGAATGTAAATTTAGTAAGGGAAGAGATTTTTGTCTTGTTCACTGATGTATTCTCACAATCTAGAACTAGGGCGACAGTATAATTTATTTCCAGACTGTGACACTGGTTTTTGTGTTAAAATAGTAAGATGTATGGAAAACAAAGACAGCAGTTGTAAACAGGGATTACCCCAGGCAAACTGTGATGCATAGTCAATCTGCTGAGAGCATTATCTGACACCTACTTGGTCCTCAACAATGAACTTTTTCAAAAAAATTACAGAATCACATAGTGCTAAGTGAAAGAAGTTGATGTGAAAATGCTTAATATGAAATCATGCAATTTATGTGAAATTCTAGAAAAGACAAAACTATAGAGATGGTAAACAGACACATCAGTGGTTGCTAGGGACTTGGAAGAGGGAGAGGGTTGAATAGGTGAAGCACAGGGGATTCTTTAGGACAGTGACCCTACCCTATGTGATATTGTAGTGGTGAATACATGACACCCTACATTTGTTAAAACCCATAGAACTTTGCAGTGCAATCCATGAACCTTAATAAGTGCAGGATAGAATATGGGCTATGACAAAAGACTTTAATTGTACCACAAGTGTATAAAATAACCTCAACGAAAGAAGTGTGTCTGTGTGTGGGGAGTGATGCTGACCTACGTACCTTTAGAAGTGGATGGAGACTGTGAGAGTAAACCATAAAGAACTGTACAGAAACGCTGTGCTCTCTTTGCTAAAGTTGTTTCTCACAGGGTATGGGTTAATAGTTCTGAAACCACTATACATGTATACTGGAAGCGAATAACGGATTAAATGGATGCAGTTGTTGTGAGCCAGGTTCTCACTGTTGGAATGGAAGGTGCAGAGAAGCAAGGAGGGAAAGACTATCTGAATGATCCATATGGTACTGAATTAGAGTTGGAGGCATCAGTACAATTTCAGGTTTAATTTAATATGGATATTGATGAATAGATAGATAGATAGATAGATAGATAAATAGATAGATACATGTATGTACAAGAGTTAGCATACATATATTTCCTTGATCTGCCATCAATGAGCATATTCAGCATGCAGATCATGGTTTCCAATATCTTCCCCAATAAGAGAAATCACAGCTTTTGGGAAAAATGGCTGACTCTAGACCTGAGGCTGGGAATATATATATAATATGAGCTTCTGGTAGTGCCAGAAAATAATGAAGTGCTCACAGACACACAGACAGAAAGATGAGGGTATGTCAAAGGAACACAGCAGCCAACCTGAAAGAGCGCTCTTGGGCCCAAACTCGAACACTTTGAGCAAGAAAATGAGTCTGAGAAACTGCAACAGTCCAGAGGAACCTAAGAAAACATACTGATCAAATGTAATGTGGTATCCCAGATGGGACCCTGGCACAGAAAAAGACGTTAAGTGAAAAATGAAGGAACTCTGAATAAGATTTGGAAATACATAGAATACTCTAGGAATACAAAAATGAATAGTTGACTTAGTCTGGCGATGTGGGGAGGGGAAGGCATCTTCAGCAAAACTATGTATAAACTAAAGCCTCAAAGATGAGTAAAAGCCAGTACAAGCATGGGTTCTAAGTTGGGAACAAACTGAAGAATGTTCTGGGCAAAGATAAGCTTGTGGGATGACCCACAGGTAGAAAAAAGCATGTAACATTGAAGAAAAGTAAACAAGTCTAATATCTTATGTTCATCAACCTGTTCTTCTCCAGAATAGTTCTTGAAGAGGCTATGATTAGTCCCAATTTACACATGAGGAAATGGAGGTCACGTTCCCAGAGACATATGGCTGACTAAAGCAGAATTGGGAGCTCAGCCCATCCGACTCTAAAACCTATATCCTTTTCTCTCACACTACTTTCCATTTTCCTAAGAATTGTATCAAAGTAGGCCGTGGTCAGCCAGTTCTCACTTCTGAAAATGAGCAAAACTGAGCCTGCAAGGAGTTAACAAACAGATCAGCAGGGATTCTGGGAACAGTTGGCCAGAGCACCATTGGTTCTCACTGACTTGCTCTCACAAGAAGCATTCTCTTACTTGCCAGGAACCAGAGCCCTCTGAATCCAGAGGTCAAATTCCAACCTGTGAACCCAAGGGGAATTATGTATCATGAAAATATGGCCTGGGAGCTGGAACCAAAAGAAAAAAAAAAAAGCCTGTTATAGAAATGAGAATTATAGCAGTGGAAGGAGGGATGTGGTTGGAGATAGGCTGTCCTTGGGTTGGGGAGAAGTGGACAAGGTGAAGAATTTAGTCTCATCTTGGAAGGTGCCATCAAGAAGAGTCAAGAGTCAGGCCATCATTGTTAATTTAAAGGATTCTGTCCCAGCTGCTCCTTCTGGCCCCTTTCCTCCTCCTCCATAGCTAACACTTTAGTAAGCTGTTTAAAACAACAGCAACAACAACAACAAAGAAACAAAAACAGGAAGAACTATCCAAACCTAGCACCCACCTGAAAAATCACATTGATGTCCACACGGGCCAAGCCCAGGAACAAAGCGACATTTGGCGGAGGAGGGTAGGAAGAGGGATACCTTAGACAGAAAAACTCAAGCACTGGAGTGAAGCATTACGGCACTGGTAGCAAAAGGAGTGATACAGAAGTTTTTTAAATGCCAAAAGGAAAGCCAAAAATAATTTTAGAACACCCAGAACAATGTCAAAAAAGCACTCAGAAGAGGTTGACTATTAGGGAAACTTGTTACAATGAGTCATTAGATCAACTGCTTTTAACCTAAAGTTCTGGGGATACTTTTACAGTGGAAAGGGATGGCAAGTATAATGCTATTATTATTGGCCAAAAGAATGTGGGCCTGGGAAGGAGGGCAGAGAAAGGCAGGTACCCTTGTTAGGCCCTCTGTCACAGTTCCCAGGCGAAGCCCTTAAGTGAGTAACCCCCAGGTTCAACAGTATGTTGTATCTTGGGTGCCCTTGAGCCCTCCTAGTTGGGCCCCAGATCTGATCTGTCTTGGGTCCCGCCCACCTAGAGGATGGCCTTTCCAAAGGCTGACCTGTTGTTTGTGTGGTCGTTTGAGAGATGGCCAGAATTTTCTCTAGGGTGTATTCTACTGTAGGGATCCAGGTTTGGGGCACGCCTCGTACCTCCTAATTACTTAACTAGAGAAACTCAATTTTACCACACAGATGGAGTCAGGCATGTTTTTCTCTTTCCAAGCAAGTTTGAATCAAAGGGAGGTGTGGTAGAGATTCAGAACTTTGAAGCTGGAAGCAATTGACATTTGGATCCTGGAGGAGGAAGGGGAAGTTTTTGTGGTTCGTGTTTACATTGGCTCAGATAACAGGGCTCAAACAGTTGCGGTATCATCACGCCCTCTGCATCAGCTGCACAGAGCTGGCTAAGTGGGGTCCTAGGGACATTCTTCACCAGCTGACCTTTGTCCTGGCTGTTTCTAACACAAGCACCATTAGCTGCCTTGTAGCTTGGGATATTAAATGTCGGAGAGTGGGGGGTAGGGTGGGAGTTCACCAGGTCAGCCTTCTGCTCTGACTCTGAGTATAGCTTAGTGCTGATCATTTGCCAAGAAGTTCTGTACAAGAAGGCCGCATGACTCGAAATTACTAACACAGGATGGGGCTGCTTGGGGACAAACATATAAGATATGTATATTAAGTACTACAAATTCTTTACAAAACAAAACAAAACACCCAGAAGGTAACACTTTTGGCTCAATACTGCTGACTTCATGTACTTACTCACTGAGGCCAGCTGTGTGCTGATGCCATTTTGATCCTAACACTGGATACACTTAATGCTGGAACTCATCTTTGAAAACTGTCTTAGGGGACTTGTTACATTCCTTTATATATTATCAATGGTGAGTCTTCATTCTTGGAGGATGTATTTGATTTGAAGAAAGAGCCAAAAGTCATTATGACCTCATTATGGTAGGTAATTTGGCAGAGAATTATTGTTTTTGGTGAAAATAATTATAAAACCTTTCTTCCCCCTCTCTAGCATCATCTCTCCGACTGACATCATAGAGTCTAAGATTTTCAGTTTTGGAAAGATTAGGAGAAATAATGTAAGGCATTCCAAAAGAACTTCACGTTGAATGATATTTGGACAATCTAAACTCAGCTCTGAATTTGGAGTATCAATATCATCTATTCAGGGACTATTAAAAAAGAATGGTATTTCAAGCCAATACAATTAGTAATACTAATATTTGTGCAATGCTTCTAACTTTTCAGAGGGCCTCTGGAACCCATATTTAGTGGTTGCCAAGTTACAATGAGGCAATATTTGATTGCAGCAGCAATTTTTAACCCCTTCAAGTATAGTTAAAGAGAGGGGCTTAAACTAATATTTGAAATACTTGGTGCCCTGATTGGGTGAGAACTGGTGAAGAAAATCTTGATTATTTTTTAATATATTTTCATATTTTATGGTGAAATGCTTAGGAATCTGCGCTCAGGAACCAGCTTGCCTGCATTCACATCTTATGTCCATTGCTTACTTGGCTCAAATTAGCATCTTGGAACCTCAGTTTACTTCTCTGCAAAATGAGAATAATAATAGCACCCATCTCAGAAATTTTTTGATTATCAAATGAATTTAAGGTATACATATTTCACACAGTAAAGCGCTCAATGAATCTTAATCGTAACTACTATTAGTATAATTATTTCCCAAACCACAGTATAAAATAGGCAGAGCAGGTATTCTGAATTTCAATTTTATTTAATTGGCACAATAATCGTGACTGTGAGACATGAAAATGCCCAAAGAATAAAGTGTAAGAGCATGAAACTTCCTAAAACTCCCTGCCTACAAGATAGATTATAACAATAAGATCTGTTTTTCTTTTCTGTTATTCTATTTTTATTCTGTTATTCTAGTGAGCTCTCAGTTTTAGAACATCATAATTAAACTGGAATTTCTAAGCTCTGTTTTTATCAGTTGCTTCTTCCCTAGTCAGGGCATTTCTGAAAAGGTTTAATGAATGCCAATGTTTTAAAATTATCATAAAAGTAATGCAGAAGATGTATATCACATGTATTTTCTACCGTAGTTCATTCAGAATTGATGAAAATGGCCACACATTCCTTTCCCAGAGTACATTCTAGAAAACTTTTTAGGATTTTGGTGATGCAGATAAGTGGAAAGGTCTTCATCAATTTTTTAATCTGGAGCTTACGTAGTAGAATTGAAGTATCTGACTATACATGATATCCTCTTTTCAGCCAAAATGCCATCATACCTAAAGTAATGCCTTGTGATGAAGAACAAGTCATTTAATTATTCTGGATAACCTTTAGTCAAGTTATTCAACTGTGAAATCTAAATTTTCTCATCAGTAAAATGGGGTTAACAAAATAACATTAAACAGAGAGAGGATATGTGAGTGTTATGTATAAACAATCTGCCATCATTTGTATAAGTGTCTCCATGAGGGAGTTAACTGTTCTGAAAAACGACAGGTGATACCTGGCTTATTCAAGCTCTCCATAAAGACGAGCTGCTAATATTAGTATTAGTATTATTACTACTACTATGACGACCACTGCTGCCTTTCAAGATCTCATTCAGGGGCACCTGGGTGGCTTAGTTGGTTGAGTGTCAGTGTCGGTTGAATCCTTTGGCTTAGGTCACGATCCCAGGGCCACAGGATTGGGCCCCAGACCAGGCTCTACGCTGAGTGTGGAGCCTGCTTGAGATTCTCTCTCTCTCTCTCTCTCTGCCCCCTCTCATGCTCTCTCTCTCTCTTTAAAGAAAAAAAAAGATCTCATTCAAATATGAGCTCACTCTCCTTCCCCAGCCCCAACACGTGATTTATTCACTAATCACAAGATGCTGTATTTTATTGTATGCACGCATAACCCAAGAGCTTAGAAGGATACATGCACACTTTAAGAAGTTCCCTTCTACTGCTCCAAATATTAGGACTTGTGCATACTTATGAATGTAACCAAGAACAGAGACCAATGTGGGGCTCTATCTCATGAACCATGAGCTCATGACAGGAGCCGAAATCAAGAGTTGGACGCTTAACCGACTGAGCCACCCAGGCCACCCCAAAGGATTGAGTTAAATCTATAGATCGCTTTGGATAGTATTGACATCTTAATAATATTAAGTCTTTCAAATCATGAATATATGGTGTCTTTCCATTTATTTGTATCTTCTTTAATTTCTTTTATCAATGTTTTATAGTTTTCAGTATGTAAGTCTTTCTCCTCCTTGGTTATTCCTAAGTGTTTTATTCTTTCTGATTGAAAGTGGAATTATTTTCTTAATTCCCTTTTGGGATTGTTCATTGTGAGTGTTTAGATACACTGCTAATATTTGTGTGTTGATTTTGTATGCCACAATTTTGATGAATTTGTTTATTAATTCTAATAGTGTGTGTGTGTGTGTGTGTGTGTGTGTGTGTGTGTGTGTAATCTCTGGAAATTTTTACATATAAGATTATGTCATCCTCAAACAGAGGTAATTTTACTTCTTCCTCTTCAATCTGGATGCTTTTTATTTCTTCTTCTTATCTAATTGCTCTGGTTAGGACTTCTAGTACTATGAGAATAAAAGTGGCTAAAGTGGGCATCCTTGTCTTGTTCCTTATCTTATAGGAAAAGTGTTAGCTGTGGGCTTCTCATATATGGTCTTTATTATGTTGATACAGTTTTCTTCTACTCTCAGTTTGTTGAGTGTTTTTATCATATAGGATGTTTAATATTGTCAAATGCTTTTTCTTCATCAGCTGAGACTATTATGTTATTTTGTCTTTCATTCTGTTAATTTGGTTGGTATATTGCATTGATTGATTTTCATTTGTTGAACCATCCTTGCATTCCAGGATAAAAAGCTCCCTAGGTCATCACTATGATCCTTTTAATGTGCTGTTGAATTCTTTTTTCTAGGATTTTGTTTAGGATTTATGTGTCACTATTCATCAGGGCTATTGGTCTATAATTTTATTGTAGTGCCTAGCTTCAGTATCAGAGTAATGCCAGCCTCATGAAATGAATTTGGATGTTGTTACTTCCTCTTCAACCTTTTTGATGAATTTAAAGACGATTACTTTAGTTCTTCTTTTAATGCTTAGTAGAATTCACTAATGAAGCCACCTGGTCGTGGGGTAGCAGTTTTTTGATTAGCAAGTTTTTTGATTACTGATTCAATTTTCTTACTCATTGGTCTGTTTAGATTTGAGGGGGGTGCTGAGGGGCTGCTCTCCTTTTATTATTGACAGAGGTTTCTCTAAAGGGAGTGTAACACCCCTCCCCTGTGGGACCACTGTCCAACCTGTGCATCCTCCCTTCAAGTAGCCTCTCAGAAGAAGAGCCCCTGCATCCGCCTGCCGATGCCTTGTCGATCATAGAGGACGTTGAACTTGTTCACAAACTGGTTCATGGTGTTGCACATTTTGCTGATGGTGCCAAGGTAGGCCACGAGCCCGACGTCATTACATTGATCATAAAAGTCTGTCTTGAACTTGTCTGTGCTGAACACTGGGAGGCAGTGACACAGAGCATAGGCCTCCCGCAGGATTTCTTGATTAAAGGGGACCTCCCCTGCTTCAGAGGCCTTAATGTATTCCCAGATGAGCTTGACCCGGCTGTGCAGCATCTTAATGGCACTGTGTTGCTCTATCAGGTGTTCAGCCACAGTGGAGTTCTCCCCACGGCCTGTGGCTGTCATTTGGGCTACGTGGTTTACACCGATGCGTTCAGCTTCCTCTGTGGCCAGAGTGTAGGTCAGCTCAGCAAACAACATTGTGGCCTCTCCATTGATTACATCGATGACAGACTCAAAAACACTGTTGGGGAGATGTGTGTGCCTGGTCATAGGGTTCAACTTAAGAAAGAGAGGGCTCTCGATGATCTCGCACGCCTGCTTCTGGACGTGGATGTCAGAGGGGTCAGGCGGCCCCCCGGGGGTATACCAACCCAGAAGCTCCAGCTCCTTGAACACCTGTTTGAACTGCTCCTCCTTGGTGTAGTAACACTCCTTGTCAATGATAATCTTCTCTTCCACGGCGTGGGACAGCAGCTCAAAGGAGTTCATCACCTTGATATTTCGGCCCTCCTGTTTCCCGATCAGAGCCCCAATCACCTGCATAGGCCGCCCCTCCCGGGAGCGCATACGAATCCAATGGTCTGAAATGTTGACAATGACAAGGGGATGAAGAGGACTGAGATGCTCCCTGTCACGCCGGAGGCCATCACGCTGGGGACTACTGCTGCATCCACCTCCATCCCGCTGTTCCCTCCGGTCCCGTTCGCCGCCGCCGCTGCCATTTTCCCCGCGCCCGCCAGCCTCGGCCCCGGTCTGTTTAGATTTTCTAATTCTTCATGATTCAATCTAGATAGGTTGTATATTTCTAGGAACTTGCCCATTTCATCAAGGTGATCCCATTTATTGTCATACAACTGTTTTATGGTAGTCTCATAACCCCTTTTATTTCTGTAAAACTGGCTGTAATGTCCATTAGTCATCATATTTTTATATTTACCCTATCCAATGCCTGCCCAAGTTGGGATACTTGGTAGCCATTTAAAAAGAGAATGTAAAAGAGAAAATCACCGGACCCTTCGAACCATGTGGACAACCTATCATGGGTAACTTCACTGAGAAGGGATAGACTTGGAGAAGGAGGCCACCACCAGGAGGTCTTCAGGTCAGAACTTGGGCTAGCAGGAAAGGGCTCCCAGGGCTGGCCCTGAGTGCGGGGTGATGACTCTCTGTGAGATGTGGCAGAGTCTTCAGGCAGGGTGTGGATCAGGGAGACATAGTGGTCTGGCCCATCATGGAGCCCAGGACCTGCAGAGTGAACTTGACTTGACCATGAGTGCCAGTGGATCTAGCATGCTTCCTGAGCCCAGCTTGGGCAGTTCTTTTCACACAGCTACAGAGATGACTAAAGGTATTGTGTAGTAATCCACATGGGAGGTTGTCTGGCAGGGGCAAAATCTGTCTATCACTGTGTTCTTGGAGAAGTAGAGTCCAGGCGAGGAATCTCTTAGTGATCTTTCTTCGGACAGGGTGGGGCACTCTGACTTCTTGCCCTTTCATAGTTGTGACCAGGAAGAGCTATAGAGAACCACACATAGTACCTAAATGTTGAGAAGGCATGGCCAGCTTTGTCTCACGGTCGGTCTTCCTCCAGCAGCTTTGAACCTCCTCTCACAAAAGCAATTCTGTAATCTGAGGGAGCATGCCTTATTCCCTGCTATGGACAGCCAGAGTAGGCAGGCTGTTGTTTTTATGTAAAGGGCTATTCTACTTGCCCAGCACGATTTGAGACACTGATTTGCAGTTCTTCCCTTCCCATCAACCCCGACCCCACCAAGAATCTCTCCTTACCACCTACGTTAGCTCACTTTTGCACATTCCCCACATCTAGTGCAGTGCTTGGTGCTTAGCAGGTGTTTGACAGATAGGTGCTGGATTCCTTCTATTACTGTAGTCTTTCCACAGTGCCCTACTTGAGGGAAGATGGAGAAGGGGCACATTCTCTGCTGCGATCATAGAGACCGAAGGGAAATGTGTGTGTCAATGAGTCTTTCTTCTGTTTCCTTCTTCTCATTTTTATTCAACTACCCAGAGACCAGCATTCTCATTTGAGGTGTTTTGAGAAGCAAGCAAACACAGCAGATGACAGGCAATGCTAGCTAACAAATTTTTTCCCCTTCAAAGCAGGTTAGTAGGTTCAAATAAAATACACTGAAGAGGCATTACATGAAAACAAAACGGAAACTGTGAAGTGCAAGCTGATATTTTTAGAAGTTTGTATAATGACAGGTCAGATTCCTGAGGATTAGCCAAAGTGGCAAATCTAACACCACTTATTCAAAAAGGGGTAAAAGATATAGCAGGCAATTATACTTTAGCAGCAGTTGCGGGGGGAAATCAACTCTTCTTGAACTTACTGAGGGGACAGCTTGAAAAGTGTAATTTGAATATAGATAGCCAACTAGAAGGTTTCTATGAGGAGGGGGTTGGGAAGCTGGAGGAAAGGGAAGAGGAAAGGAAGGGGGTTGCCAGGAGTTCATTATTTTCATATTTTAAAGCCCTGCACAGTTTGAAAAGATGATTGCCAGAGGGGACCAGGAAAATTAGTGGTTGTTTGATTCAGGATCAATTTTCAAATCTGCCCAGTTTATAATTGTGCACCTCTCCCTGTCATCACTCATGTGATTCAGGCTCCAGATGTTCAGGGTTGAAATGTCCCCAGGGCTCACCACCTCCTTGGTATGCCTCCGGGCCTCTCTGTCTTCCCCCACCAAACAGTTTTCCCCTGGACTTATTTATTGATATCTGGAATGCCTGCATAGGGACTTAGAAATAAGAAGTGAAAAAGAAACACTTAAAACACGGGGCTCAGGCTTAATGTGTATCACCTTTGCAAGGAGTGACATAGATTAAATCCACACTCAGACATGAAGGACCAGGATCCTGCTCTTTTCCAAGAGCAGATCTTTGTGAGGACAGAGTTCTGAGATTCCCAGGAATGAGAAAGATGAAGGAGGGGCTGGATCACAGAAGACAAATTTGGATAACCTGACAGTTTTAATTAGAACTCACCTGCGTTTGCTGTTTATCATTCCTGACTTTATTTATTTTTTTTTTCAACGTTTATTTATTTTTGGGACAGAGAGAGACAGAGCATGAACGGGGGAGGGGCAGAGAGAGAGGGAGACACAGAATCGGAAACAGGCTCCAGGCTCTGAGCAGTCAGCACAGAGCCCGACGCGGGGCTCGAACTCACGGACCGCGAGATCGTGACCTGGCTGAAGTCGGACGCTTAACCGACTGCGCCACCCAGGCGCCCCTATCATTCCTGACTTTAAAGATAACGGGAGAACTTCAGAACTGGAAAGAATCTTTAAGATCATCTGGCACAGCCTTACTCAAACTGGGTTCAGCAGACTCTTGGGATCCACAAACATATTCTTAGTCTACAAGTTTTTTTATGAGATTTAAAATTTGTCTTCTCACTCTGATGGTGATATAAATATATTATCAGAGTATCAAAGGCATCTGAATGCAGATCCAGAGTTATGTGATCCTAGGACAGTGTTTATGGTTTTTTTGGAGGGGAGGGCACTACCCAAAGGGAACTTATACTTGGGCTTGTCCAGCTGGAAGCAAGTTGGTAGGTCCTAATATCACAACGACAGCTACCAGCCTCTGTTCTCTGTATACTCACACTGAATTCTTTACCAGCAATAAACACAAGCCTTATTTGCCAAAGATAATTTACAATTAAGAGACATTTTCATAGACTATGATTTTTGTCCCTAAAGTTTTTTTTTTAATAAATTAAGACTTTGATTTGACATCATGGAAATGACATACTATAACAGATGGCTAATGAAAAAGAACAGAGTCAGGTTTAATAGATGAATTATGCATTTCATAAAGTTAAGATGAAATACTATCATGGCACACTGTCTGAATGAAAGTTTCCAGTAATTTTAAGAGAAGAAAGTGATATGAGAAGTTTGTCATCACATAACACACAGAAATATAAACATATCAATCAATCCCCAAAGTAACTGAGTTGTAGCCTTCATCACCCTGTTCATGTTGGGGATAACAATTTAGTTTCTGCCAAACAGCATTACTTATTATCTTAAATTAATGACTTTTATTGTCTTTTGGGTTTTGTTTCTATTCACTTTGCGAATATGCCTTTGTAGTTATTTAATACTTATAAAAAGTGATGCTGAATTTTATATTTGTACAAAACATATAAAAATATATTAACATTGGGTGTTTACAAATTTTTTCTCCCCCACGACAAGGAGTCTGAATATAACTTATCCTTGAGTAACACTAATCTGGTTCTTTGTTCTTATTTAAAAAAGTGACCTTTCAGTATTATGGGTATGTCTCAGTGTTGGAACCTCCACAGTCTTTCCAAAGAAAACTCAACCATCCTCTCCACCTATATATAGGTTATTCTATATTCTGCCCGGTGTTGATTGCTTTTTCCCTATTCCTACGTTTGCTTCTTTCACTCCCCCAGATTCCCTCAGTGTTCCTACATCAACCATAGCAAACTTCTGCTCATGTTTCAAGACCAGCTTATTGAAGGCTGCTCTTCTGAAAGCTGTTTTGTCCAACACCATCAAGCAATTTTCCAAATCTCAGTGGATACTGACTGGGTGTCCCACAAACTTCACCCAATTCTCCCACTACCTACCTGGAGATAGCATCAGATCCCACAGGTTAAGGGCTCAGCCCTAAAAGGCTGCCCCCACTTCAGACACCATCACAGATCCAGGTTGTCACCTGACTGACTGGCTATAAATCACAGGTTTCCATGACCCTCTTTTCAGGCTGGATTAATTTGCTATCATGGCTCAGAGAACTCAGGAAATCAGTTTACTTACTAGATTATTGATTTATTATAAAAGATATTAAAGTATCTGAATCAGTTGTCAGATGAACAGATATATAGGGTGATGTTTAGAAGAGCCCCCAACACAGGGGTTTCTGTCCCCTCCCCCCCGTGGAGTTTAAAGTGTGCCACCCTCCCAGCACATGGACATGCTCTGATTCACCAACCTGGAAGTTCTTTAAACCTGTCTTTTTTTTTTTTTTTAATGCCCATTTCATTACATAGGCATGATTGATTAAACGTTTGGCCATTGGTGATTGAACTCAAACTCCAGCCCCTTTCCTCTGTTTGGAGGTTAGGGATGGGGCTGAAAGGTCCAGCTCTTTAATCATAGTTCCACTGGGAACCAACCCCATCCTTAGTGCCTTTCCAAAAGTCACCTCATTAACATACTCAAGTATGGTTCAAAGAAGTTTGTTATAAATAACAGGACACTCCTTTCACCTTTATGGCTCTGGAGCTATTTTAAGAATCAAGGACAAAAGACCAAGTACTACAACAAAAGATGCTCACATTTCTCTTATCACTTAGGAAATTCCTAGGGTTTTAGGAGCTCTGACTCAGAAACTGGATGAAGACCAAATATATATTTCTTACTATAAATCACAATATCGCAGAAGCCTTCCTTCTTTTCCCGGTGTGGTGAGTGGCTCTCTCTGTGTTTGCCACAGCTTTCAGTTTCTATGTCTCATGCCACACCCTTCATGAGACATTGAACATATCTACTTACTCTCTAAACTTCTGACTTGCGCTCACCTTGAGGAGCCTAGCCTTACTCATCCACGATTCTAGTCTGTGGCTCATTGTCAATTTTTAATAAAAGTCTATTAAGTAAGTTAGACCTCTCTATATTAAAACAGTACATCCTAATGAAACTGATCATCACCCCATGAGGCACAACCTCTAATGTCACCCTTGCAAGATTTTTAGGAGACATTACCTGCTAGATTTATTTTTACCAAATTAGAGCATGAGAAGAATAAGACAGAAACAGAGGAAAATTTTGCCAGGAAGACATTAGAATCCCTGGAATTTATATGCAGAGGTGGGCAGGAGGCTATCTCCAGGGTCAGCTTTTGACCTTCCCATTTATGTTTGAGGAAGAAGGATTGGAAGTTAATTTTTGCTTGAATCTGGCCTTGTGATTGGTTGCAAATGGAAAGACTTCTCGTCTCTGCAGGAAATGATGCCATCACATTGAGAAGCTGTTTTTTGGACTGGCAAATGGAAAATGTTCTTAATGAAAACACAGAATAATCACTCTGAGTGTGGGGAAGAAGCACTGGGAGGAAAAAGGAGAAAGAATACATATTAAATAGATGTGCCTACCAGCATACTGATGAGGAAAGGGATTTAGAGGTTATTGTAGGAAAAAAAAAAAAACCTCTTCATGTTATTATCCTAATGCCTTTCTGTAGCTTAAAAAGTGAATATACAGAATGTGTCACAGTGGAACGAAAATGCCAATCAGTGGTCTCTAAAATAGAGATATGGTGGTCACTTTCTAGAGCTATTATAGAAACTGTCACCCAGTCCAACCCCCAAATTCACTTTCACTTGTCAGACTATTTGTCCAAAGCTTTGTTTGGAAAATATGGTCACCAAGTTATCAGACATATATTGTAATAATCATAGTGGCTCATGTTTACTAAGTCCTGACATATGTTCTAAGCGCTTTATAAGTATTAATTCCTTTTTCCCATTTTACTCAGGAAATGGAGTCACCAAGCAGGTAAGAAATTTGGCCAAGGTCACATAACTAGTGCGTTGCTCAGCCTAACTTCAGAGCTCCAGCTGCCTAGCATTATGACAGTCTGCCTTCATAGCAGAAAAACATGGGCTTTCGAGTCATGCCAGTCTCCCCACAAATCCTGAGCATTGGGCCTTGGCACAGGACAAGTTATTTAATGTTTATCAGCCTCCATTTTATCCTATGCAAAATGGGAATGATGATATTTAACTCATAGGGTTTTGTGTGGATTAAATAAGCTGATATACATAGAGTTCTTGGTACAGTACAGAGTAGATAATTTCCCTGCACCTACATTCTCCTTGCCTTAGGAATCTTTATAAGACAGGGCTTTAAGGTTTTTGGAGTGAGACATGATGTGTTGAGGCTGGCTTTATGGGATGGTGTCACCAAGAAGGTATACCCCATCGGGTTGAGGTGCCAGTGAGGTCATGGACAGGTGCACGAGGATGCTCAGAATCAGAGACTGACAGAATTGTTCCTCTGTCCTTGTATGTTCTCTTCAAGGGGGATATGGCTTAGGAGAATCAGCAAGATGAAATTTAAAATTAAATTGCTTCCGCTAATCCTGTGTGCTTTCTGCAAACTGAGTAAAATACCCCCAGACGTGCACAAATGTGACTACCATGGTATTGGTGATTAGCTCATGTCATTTGCTCAAATGGAGCTGAAGTCCTGATATTCTTGGGGGAGGGTAGAGATGTATGATACAGAGGCAGGGGATGAAGCAGCACTGGAAACAATAAAAAAAACTTCATGTTGGTGGGGGCTCACATCCTCAGTCCAAACCACTCACATTGGACAATGAAGCGGATTCTAACCAACGGGGAAATTCTTGAAATCCTTTCTACTGCCCTAAAAATGCCCGTCTACAAACCGGGAGTCTTCTCCATCAATATTTAAGCCAGAGTGAAGAACTACCATCAGGTGGCACCAAACCACAGCCCGCACAGGAAGGATTTGGATTGCATAGCCAGACCACTGGAATGCTTCCAGAATTTCAAGCTGGTCACATGTGCAAAGTCCACCTGGTCATTTCATTAACCTTGGACAAATGAGAGATGACACTTTGCACAACCGAAGTTTGGGGACATCACACACCATGTTATTGTGGGTTTTCTCATGTACGCTGACCACCTACTATTTGGGGACATATGTTAAGTGCTTGGGATTCAGAAGCAAAAAAATCTAGCCCCACCTTCTGGGAGCTGATGGTTCAGTGTGGAGATGGTCGAACAGTCAAGCAATCACACCATGATGTGACAAGCGCCACCACAGTGGAAAGCAAGGAATGCTTTGGGACTGCAGAGGAGACACAGGAAGGACATCTGAACCATTTTCCTGAGGCAGAACCGGAGGATGAGAAGGGAATTCCAGGCAGAGAGAGCAGCTTGTACATCGACCTAAAGGAGTCATGGTTTGTTCCCAAAAGTCAAGAAGAAGAACATGAGAATGAGGTATGAGGCATGAAGGACCCCAGCTGCCATGATAAGGAGCTTGAGCTTTTTGCTGTGTATTAATAATCCCTAGCCTTTTCTGGGATGCAGACTATAGTGAGCTTTCTGGTCCCTTTTCTCTGGAAAGAAAAGCTATAGTGACACACACATACACATGACTCTTACATTTGACATTCAACTTCAGGGACAGTTTGGGGCCCTCTGGCACACACTTATTTATGGACTCCTACTTAAGACATCCCACCTAGAAGTAGTAGAGATGAGTAGAAATCAGATTTTGGGTTGAGCAGGAATGTGTCCATCAAATAACTGGAAACAGAAGATGGATTGGAAGATGTACAGCCTGAAGAAGAGGAAGATGGGACCACAGTTGGGAGCCCGTAGTCACAGATTAGACAAAACAATGGTTTTGTGCAATCTCCTCCATCTCCAAAACTTTTGTTGGGTGGTGGATAAGGCACAGAACCCAATCACTGGACTCAGAGCATTTTCTGCTCCACCCCATTCTTTCTCAGGAAGGCGCCAATGATCTTGAACTCAGCTGTGAGGGAAGGCAAGGGGAGGATAATAAAAGAAGCTGTAATCTACAGGTGATATCGCCAGCCCCTAGGGTACAGATTGCCTAGGCTAGTACCCCAGAAGTTCATCTCTGAGAACATGCCCCTGGAGTGTGTCGTCTGCTTCTAACAACCACAGTGGTATCTCACTAGGAGACCAGGAAGCCTCTGGGTAGCAAGACATCATTGCTTCTTCTGTGTACTGGGGAGACGGGCAGGCATGCAGAGAGGGAAAAGTGCTTTCCTTTAGCAGGAGATAAGGATGTGGAGATGTGAACTTAATCCCGACTCTTCCTGGGAGAACCTGGCAAGTGTCTCTGCACTCCTATTTCTACATCTAAGGGAGTAACAATAAAAGTGCTAACATGCTCTGGGAGGAGTGACAAGGAGAAGCATTTTGTAAACTCTGCAGGAAGGTGATGCAACGGTGGCGGATGGCAGGTTCACTGGTAGACACAGCAGAATTATAGCCATCCTTGCTTTCTGGCCGACTTTTGATTTCCCCCATCACTAAAGGCCCTCCCAGAAGTAAGGGAGCCCTGCCTCCCTTTCTTGTTGCCTTCTGCAACTGTCTTGCCATGTGACAGCAATATGGTGGAAACCGGAGAAAAGAAAGTGTCCTGAAGCAGTGGGAAGCTTGGAGTGTTGAGCGAGCCTCACTATCTCTCTAAAATAGCTGCTTAGGGAAGCCAGGGCTGGCTCCACCGCACATGGTTTGTGTGTGTGTGTGTGTGTGTGTGTGTGTGTGTGTGTGTTTTGTTTTAAGTTTGGGTTTAATTGAATTTTCATTGATGCCAAGAGCACCTATAGCACTTGCTGTCCCCCATAAAGTGGGCAGTAGCTGCTCAGAATGGCTTGGTTTCCTTGAAGTCACATTGTGGCAGACTGAGACCCCCATCCATCCAGTTCCATGCCTGCTGCTTTTTCCTTAGGACCGTCCTCGCACCTGAAGAAGGTGGGAATGATGAGCCCTGCTGGAGTCTAAACCAATCTGCTGTTCCCTTCAGACTTCCAAATGCTTTCTCCGCAGCGTGATGCCTTGTTGGGCTTGAGGTATTTTGTTTTTTGTTTTTTTCACGAGTCGAGTTTTGGCACCATTTCTATCAGTTGCAATGGAACAGAAGAGGAGGGTGGCTACAGGTAACAGATTATTTTTAATTCTGCCTTGTTATTTGGAACTGCTTTCCCATATGTTGTTGTTGTTCAATTCCTTGCATGAATTTTCTCAAATATTTGTAACATATGTCATATCTATATGCAGATTTTAAATTATGGATGCCTTCATCCAATCATTTTCAAAGGAGGAAAAATCCAAGTCTAATACTCTCAGGCAGGACCACAGTCTCCTGGGCATCAGTTATCGTTCAGGTAGACACATCTGGTGAAATGCATCACATCAAATTAGTATCAAGGGTATTGAGACTCTGAGACTACAGGCAGACAACCCCCTTCTAATGTACTGCTTTTTAGATTGTTGGGGAAACTTGAATCCCAATTCTCCTGTGAAATGAGTGATACTAACATGCCTGTTCAAATGCTCAAAGTGAAGATCAAAGCAGCAGTGTCCAAATTGCCTTTGCAAACAAAGCAGCCCCTTGCATCCCCCCTGGGGATACCGTGCTAATTTTATCTACTCTCCCTGGCTCTTCTGCTATTAAATAGCAATAAATAAATGTTTTTTTCTGGGTTTGCCAGTGGCTTATTTGTCTGACAAACAAGCTCATTTCCTTTTAAGTGTGAGGTTTTAGTCCAACTAATAGAATTAATCTATTTTTAATGAAAATGCGAATGGCTTTTACTTAGAAATCTACCTACCCATCTCCCTCTTGGCAACAGGCCCCTCCCCCCAGTGCCTTCTCTGAACACATACAACCAGCCATGAATATTTCAATACATCTCAGGCTTCCAGATCAATATAGGCAACTCTCAAGCCCTATTGATTTTCAGAGGTTTGACTCACAAGGGTGATAAATATTTCTCGACTTATGAAACCTGAGTTAAAGAGGCTTTGCTGGCCCTTCAACTTTTCCAGACATCTTTGTCTCCTCTTCTGTCCTCTTCCCATATCCCTTCTGCTCCTTCTCCCTCCCTCCCTTGCCCTGCACCCCGCCTTCAGTGTCGCCCTCCCCCGCCCCCAGCCCACCAACAGCCCTGAGATGGAGTTTATGACTAAGCAATACGTCCTGGAGAAGCAGGCACCATTTCCCCACTGGGTCCACTTTAGTTCAGAGGGAGAAGAGCCACGGGAGGAGAGCAGTCATGGCACGATTCGGCCCCCATCCATCTCGCCTGCAGGGACCCTGCCAGCTTTCCTCTTGTCTCTCTGATTCATTTATCAGCACAGCCGACTCCTCCTCCTGCACACCTCTGAAGATGTAATCCCAGAAGGCGACCCTAGCAACATATGAGGAATTCCCCACTGAGGCACAGGAGCTGAGCTGCTCCATATGGGTAGGAAATAAGCTAATTATACAGTCAGCCATGTCCAATGCCAGGATGTATGTTGTTATAAGTTTATCCAGCCTAGTTATGAAGCAGTGAGCCTGAAATTCTTGGAAAATTTTACCGAACCTTTGGCATTTGATCCACCGTGATGTGCATTGGATTAGGAGGAGTTTGGAGACCCGGGTACGGATTTCTCTGGCTCGCCCTGGGAGGTTGGTCAAATCAGATGACTTCCCTTCCTGAGCCTCTATTTCCTCATTAACAAAGTAAATTCATTCATTCACTTACTTACCAAATCATTGCGGAGTTCCTCCTAGGTGCTAGGGACAGAGGCTAGAATGGCAAACGAGATACGGGTCCCTGCTCTGTTGAAGCCCATCATCCAGGCGGGACTAGTCAAGGCTATACTAATGGGGCTTCCTCCCCTGAACTCCCATATTGCACGCCTCTAGATACTGCAAAGACATTGTATATAAATATGTCATCATCACGTTTCCAACATGATCCCTTGCTTAAACTGTGTGCGGCTTGTTGGTCTGGGTTGTGCCTAGATCTTTGGAGATGCTTGTCCGCTGGATAGCAGTTGAATAAATTGGCTCTTTATACTCTGTGTCCTGCTGAACATCAAGTAGAATTGAGGTAGCGATCCTGTGTGTGGAGCCACAGCAGAAACATACTCAGTAGTCATAGATCCTGCTCCAGTGGTTTTTCGTTCCAAGTCTTGTGTAAAGAAAAGCATATGAAAGGACTTACAGAAAGCGAGTTATAAACTTGAATAAGTTGAATAAGTTGTAGTGAATATAATTAATATATTTGTAGTGAATATAATATATAATATAGGTAAATATAATATAGGTATATAATATAACATAGGTATAATATAGGTATATAATATAGGTATATATAATTGTAGTGAATATAACAAATAAGTGAATAAGTAGCTGTGTTTTCAATGGAAAGTTAGAGATGACCAAAATGACCCTGTAACCAAAACAGACAGACTAACGTCTTTCTCTTGAAGCACAATCACGTTTTGAGTAAAAGTATGGTAGAATATGTGAGTCAGGGGATAAATCATTTATTCTAGTAGCCAGATACGTTTTTGCATTTCAACTTTTGAAAAAGTTTTAAATTTATTATTATTTTCCTTTTTTTTTTTTTTTAATTTTTTTAACGTTTATTTATTTTTGAGACAGAGACAGAGCATGAACGGGGGAGGGTCAGAGGGAGGGAGACACAGAATCCGGAGCAGGCTCCAGGCTCCGAGCTGTCAGCACAGAGCCCGACGTGGGGCTCGAACTCCCGGACCGCGAGATCATGACCTGAGCCGAAGTCAGCCGTTTAACCGACCGCGCCACCCAGGCGCCCCTAAATTTATTATTATTTTCAATTTGAAAAGTTTTTCAAGCTTTATTGAGATACAGTTAACATATAACGTTGCGTAAGTTTAAGGTGTACAGTGAGCTGATTTGTTATACATATATGTTGCAGAATGACTCCCACAGTAGTATCTGTTGACAGACGAATGGATAAAGGAAATGTGGTATATAGTTACAGTGAAATATTATTCAACCATTATCAAGAAAGAAAGCCTGCCATTTGTGACAATATGGATGAATCTTGAGGGCATTATGATAACTGAAATAAATCAGACAGGGGAAGGCAAATACTTTATGATCTCATTTACACTGGAATCTAAAAATGCAGAATTCGGGTGCCTGGGTGGCTCAGTCAATTAAGTGTCCTACTCTTGGTTCCGGCTCAGGTCATGATCTTATGGTTCATGAGTTTGAGCCCCACATCAGGCTCCATGCTGACAGCATGGAGCCTGCCTGGAATTCTCTCTCTCCCTCTTTCTCTGCCCTTCCTCTGCTCTCTCTGTATCTCAAAATAAATAAACTTAAAAAAAAAAAAAAGAATGCATAGAAACAATGAGTATATTGGTGGTTTCCAGGGGTGGGGGTTGGGAAAGAGAGGGAGTGAAGAAATGAGTGAAGTTGATCAAAGCGTACAAACTTCTATCTGAAATTTTTAAGTGAAGTCACATTTGCTTCTTTTTTTTTAAATTTTATTATTTATTGAGAGAGAGAGAGAGAGAGGAAGAGGGAGAGAGAGAGAGAGAGAGAGAGAGAGAAAGAGATTGCAAGAAGGGAGGGGCAGAGACAGAGGGAGAAAGAAAATCCCAAGCAGGCTTCACACTGTCAGTATGGAGCCAGATGCAGGGGTCAAACTCACCAACCGTGAGATCATGACCTGAGCCGAAAACAAGAATCAGACGCTTAACCTACTGAGCCACCCAAGCTCCCCAAGTCACATTTGCTTTTAAGTGACCTTGATCAACACTCAAACAGGCCCAGTGACTTGGGTTGGAAAAGATGCACAAGTCTCCTTCCAGCATTGGTATTGCTTGATTCTGCATGGCATTGTTTATAATTTATGTGAGCTCAGAAAGAAGTCCCCTCTTCTATGCTACTCCCTCATAAGTCACGCAGGGTCAGCTCCCCTTTCTCAGGGAAGCCCTCTCTGGGAGCGTTCTTCACCCAAGGTTCAGTGAAGGGCCTCTCCCACACTTACCTCTGTTTCCATGATAAGTTTTCTTGACTGTCTCCACTAAACTTGGAGCCCTCTGAGGACAGAAGTTATGTTTTATTCTGCATGACATTTCTAACATCTTCCTACCACATTGCTGGCACAAAATACGTACTAATAAATATTTACACTGAGTAAAATTGAGAAGTTCTCTGCTTAACATATTGAATAAATAAATATTAATAGAAGATCTAGAGATCTAGAGTGGGGAGGTGCTGATGCAATTCCTTCTTGCTCTTAAATCCTCAGGAGGCATGTAGGAAAGAAATCAGGAATCATTTGCTTTCTGTTTCCATTTCACTGGAAGAATATGGTGACCATTTTGGTACCATTGAAAGATATTTGGTCTTTGTCCCCAGTTCCTGGCACAAACCTCCTAAAATTTTGGAATTTCCTGGGTGATAATTGTGATAGAAGCCCCTTTTGTTCTAATGAGGCAACTCTAGGCAAGCCCCAGATAGGTTCCGGATGGCAGCTGGTCATTGTTTCAATGAGGGATGGTCACTAGAAAGACCAAGCCTTGATTAGAAGCTTGAAATTTTCAGCACCCCCATCCAACATCTAGGGAGGAGAGAGGGGGCTGGAGATTGAGTTAATAACCAATACCCAACAATTTCATCAATCCTGCCTACATAATGAAACCTCGATAAAAACCCCTAAACTACAGGGTTCAGAGAGTTTCTGGGTTAGCAAACACACTGAAGTGCTGAGGGGGTGTTGTGCCCTGCCTATGTGTTTCCCTACGTGTCTCTTCCATTTGGCTGTCCCTCGTTGTATTCTTATAACAAACTGCTAATAGTATGTGAAGTGTCTTCCTGAGTTCTGTGAGTGTTCTAGAAAATTATCAAACCTGAGGAGGGATCGAGGAACTCCAAATTTGTTTCCAAGTCATACAGAAGTGTGAATAATCTGGGTACCCTACTTGAGACTTGTGTCTAAACTGAGGGCAGTCTTATGGCTTAAGCACTTAAGTCTATGGAGTCTGGTGCTAATTCAATGGTAGGTAGTGTGAGAATTGAACTGAATTGTAGGATACTCAGCTGGTGTCAGAGTTGGTTGATGTCAGGAGAAAAAGCCACACATTTGGTGTCAGAAGTGTGAGCAAAACCGGTTCAACCACGAAGACAGCCTTTGCTGTTTGCTTTGGCAATAAGGGCATCTCCTGCTATGAGAGAAGGCCCAGTCTTCCACCATGAGGACATAAGCTTGTAGCTGGGTAGGTATTTCCTGAGTGGGTTGTGCAGGGAGTCATGTACAGAAGTGATGATATCATCAAGAGTTCTTAGGGGCAGGAGCTGGTTTGGGGAGAAGATGGAACTCTACAGCCTTTCATTTGCTGTGGAAATTCTGAAGGATCTCAAAGACCTCCCTGGGGAACAATCCAGTTACTCTCCACCAGAGACAGAAATGCAAACCGCACTGCAGAGCACAAAGTTGCTCTCCAACTTGACAAACTAACACCTTGATGGTGGCAGAGCTAGCAGTGGAAGTGGGGGTGGGAACATGGCATGATGTGGATGACAGCAGCTTTGCCCTCAGTCTGCCAGATGCTTTGCTGGTTGCTTCCACCAGCTGTCTCATTTTCTACCTCTCAAAATCCTTTTATAGATAAAGTACTATGATCCTTAGTACACAGATCAAAAATTAATTCTGAAGTTCTGGGGAAAGAAAATCTGATTTTCACATCAGAAGTCACAAAGGTTGCAAATGTTCCAAACTGTGTGTATGGCTAGGAGATACAATAAACAGAGCACTTACATTGCCTCAGTTTTATTCAAAGTGGTGGGGGTTTTGGTGGTGTTGGGGGGGCTGGTTGCATTTTATTTATCAAAAATGTGAATGGAAACTTTACTTCAATATGTAAAGATTAAAAGCACATCTGCAAAAGGGCTGGCTTAGTTGGTGGAGCATGTGACTCTCCATCTCAGGGTCATGTTGGGCATGGAACCTACTTAAAAAAAAACCAAACATATCTTGGGGTGCCTGGGTGGCTCAGTCAGTTAGGCATTCAACTCTTGGTTTCAGCTCAGGTCATGATCTCAAGTTTCATGGGTTCAAGCCCCGCATGGGGCTCTGTGCTGACAGCGTGGAACCTGCTTGAGATCCTCTGTCTCCCTTGCTCTCTAACCCTCCCCCACTAACACACTCTCTCTCTTTCTCAAAATAGTAATAATAACAATTATAAAAAGCCATACACATCTGCAAACAAAGTGTGCATGGTAGCAGGTTTGCACACCGTGCTCCCAGTACTTCCAGTGGCGTTGTGGTTATTTGACAGAGAATTTGAAACACAGGGATGCACGAGTCCTGGGGTGTCACGGCTTGCTGTGATGGAGCTAGAGCTAGCTGAAGAAGTTGTGAAGAATGTCAAAGAATTTTTAGGCATTAACTCTGGAGTATAATTTCTTTTTCTGTTTCTGAGGAGGAAAGAGGGGACAGACTGCTTTACTAATTAAACGTGCAAGCAACATTTGTTCTCCAGCTAATAGTTTGATGCTTCCCACTCAGTGACATGCCCTCCATTGCCCCCCACTTACCTCTTGTTCCAAACAAGACACCCTGATAAGTACAGTCAATCTGGAATAAAAAATCAAGTTGCTGTCTGTTAGTGTCTAAATGCATCACATGTAAACACGTGGATGGATTTCTCAGTAAATCTTGAGGGGGTATGTGGTGTGGTCTGGTTTTAAATCTAGGTTATGTAAAGTTTGTGAAATTTGCTTTCAGGAGCTGAGGGGGCACCTAAAAGAGAGAGACAGCTATCCTCTGGAGCATCTGAAACTGAGTTTACTTGGGATGTCCCAACGACTTCTGATCTACAATGTTATAACTTCCATGGAAAGGGAAAAGAGTTTCACATACGAATCCCAAATTAGAAGTCTCAAAGGCAGGTGCTCTGAATTGATTCACTGTGGAGCTACTTCTAGAATGGGCAACTCTATCTTATGAGGCCCAGACTTCATTTACATGATATCCAGTGAGACTTTATTACTACCCTAAGTGATGCTGGAGGCGGCGAGGGGGGCCAGCTAGTAACACACGTTTCCTCAGCTGAGCAGCCTTCCTTTTACATTTGCCTCTTTTGCATTGAGCCATTCTCTAATAGGCATTAGCTGACTATCCCAAACAGGGCTAAACATCTACTCTAAAAGGTAACCCACTGCAGATTAGCGTTTTAGGGCTAAAGCTCACTGAGAACATCACCTTGTCAAAGCCTCTTACTTTAACAGTGAGGTAACAGGCCCAGAGTTGTGAAGTGACTTGCCTAACGTCATTAAATTAGCTAATAGTAACACTGAAACAGGACAGGTGTCTCCTCTCATCTGAGTGCTTTGTTGTTCCAGATAGCGCCCTATCTTTTCCAGGCGAACACCATGGAATTTTCAAAAGTATTTGGCTTATTTGAAGGTCATTTTTTTTTTCTGAAAACAGGGAGCTCATGACTTATGAAACAAACTGAGAAACTGAAAATAATTTCTCATCGGGGTGTTATTGTTGAGCAAATGTTTCCTGTCCTCTGTCTCCCCCAGGAAAGGAGTAGACTTTTAGACACCACTGGTGGGCCGTTTGGCCAGTGAAACGTGAGCAAATTTGAAAATACCACATCTGAGCAGAGGTGTGCTGGTGTGGTGTGGGTTCTGTGCTCTCTCCCTTTCCCGTAAGAAGGACATGCTCCAGCTTCCTGGGTCCTAAAATAGAAAGACATGAGACAGCCCTGAATCCAACTTGCTGCTGAGATGCTAATCAACAAACGCATGGGCAAGGATATAGGTGTTGGAGTCTATGGAAATTAGGGGGTTTATTATATAGCATATATTGGGGGATATTTATTATATGGCATATCACAGAGCACGCTAATGCACTAAAGCAAACCTTTCCTTATGTAGTCGTACCTTGCTCTCACCTTTCATGTTGCGGTGTATAAATTCAGACTGTCCCTTAGTTTTCATACAAGAAAGTTGCATCCCAGGTTAGATGCTTTATATAAGGGCACATTGGAGAAAATAGAGGCATAGCTGCAGTTAAAATTCATATATCCTTCCTGATTTTCAGAATTCGTATTCTGAAGTCGTATAGACTTGAGATTCGTATTACCTTTCAGGTTAGAGAAAAAACCAAGGCTATTTGCTTTTTTGGTTTTGTCTATTTCTTATCTATCTATCATCTTTCTTTCTCTCTACTCCCCCCCCCACCACCACTCTCCCCCACCTTTATCTATCTATCTATCCATCCAACTGTGTATTTGTTTGAACTAGAGAAAGGTAGTCTTAAAGTTCTATTGTGTTCACTGTTGTGGGGTTGACATTTTAGTGCCTAAAAAAAATTCAGCTGAGTTGATAATGTTTAGTTGATCTGTCTGCATCTGATTATGCTTGTTTCCAGATCCAAGCAGTTGTTAATGAAACAGTTGCTGTTTTGTTGACAGAACATTAATTACTTGATCTTAGGACTCAGTAATTGCACAAGCCCCCTCTGTATACATTACTAATTACATTAGCAATTATATGGCATTTTAAAGACAAAGAAGTGACTGAAGCAATTGCAGTGTCACAGGTAACCTGCTGCTAGATTTCAATCACATTCCTCACGTGTCCATGATGTGCTGAAGCAGTTCTGATGCATCTGTGACACCGACTTGAAGAAATGGCCTAAGACTTCTTGCCTATGAACCCACTGCCTAGTGGGAAGCCCATCAGGTGGGCAGAGATAATGTTAGGAAAGTCTCTTTAGCACTCATTTCCTTCCTCTATTGAAAGAAAAATCAGAGAGAGAAAGGTTGGACCAGAAAAATTAATTCATGTATTTAACAGATATGTATTGAATTTCACTACGTTAGCTAAGTTACAGGCCTAGTCGATAACTCTGTAAAGTTTATAATCTTGTGGAAAAGACAATAAGTAATAAACACTAAAATAAGTTGGTATTGGTCAGAGTAAAGCTTGTTAGCTGCTGTAACAAATAGCCCTCCAAATCTCAGCAACTTACTATAATAAAATTCTATTTCTTGTTCATATCTCGGTCAGCTCTTTCTAAGCGGTGGCTCAAGGATCCAGCTCTTCCCTTGCACGACCCCATAATTCTGGGCTTCTTCATTCCCAGCTGTGGGGACAGAAGAGAAAGTTGAGGATCTTGGGAGATTTTAGAGAGCAGGCCTGGACGGCCATACTCCATTTCCCCTACATATTACTAGCTGAAACTGATCACAGGGCTTCTTCTTCCCTGCAAAAAAGGCTAGAAAATATAAAGAAAAAGGAAGAAATGAGCACTGATTTTGTGTCCACCGCACTACACAATTACAAATGGTGACTGGTGCTATGGAGGACAAGCACATAGTACGATGAAAACATGCAATGGAAACATTCACTCATTTGACATCTGGCATCCATTCTTCTTCCTGATAAGAATGCCCTCATTGCCTGAGAAGGGAACCACCCTCTATCGTGTGTAGTTTTTGTGGAGCTATCATTCAAGTTTTCCTATTTCTCCATCCTATTCCTATCAGGCTTGTGCACATGGTATAAACTATGCCCATCAGATTCCCTCCCTGGACCTTAGCCTCAACTGGAGAGACACAAAAGACAAGGAAAGGTATCATTTCATTCTCTACTGTGAAAGAACCATACACCGACCAACTTGTCACTTGGATCTGTATATGCCCAGTCCCTGTCCTTCTGGCCTATTTATCAGCTTTCCTTTCAATCTCCGCATGATCTCATATTGATCCAAAGGATTCCCTTTCTTCCTAGATTAACCAGTTGGTTTCTGTGCTTACACCCAAGAACTAATTGACACAGGCATATGAATTACATTGGGAGGTTTAGTGTCTCTCTGTGGAGCAGCATTTTTGCTTATAAATGAAGTATAAGTTGGGGTTACCTAGATGAAGTGGGGAAAATGGTTTCTAAGGCAGAGAAAATCATATGCAGAGGCCTTGAGGTATTAAAAAAACCTTACAGGGTCTGAGAATCATAAAGTATGCCTATCTGGCTGGAGGTTGTGGAGTGAAGGGGAAAATAACAAGATGGAACTGGACAGGTGGGAAAACAATAAAAATTGTGAGCAGTGTTGAGCATTTTGGATTTTGTCTTAAGTGCAGTGGGAAGCCACTGAAAGTTGTAAAAAGGAAAGCGATACAATTCAATTTACACTAAAAAAAAAAAAAACACCACCACCACCACCACCACCACCAACGCACCCAAGCTAGTCTGTGAGAGATAGAATGGAGTCAGAGTAGAAGCAGGAAGATCACTCAAGAGTCCAGGAGTCAAGAGACAGGAGGCATGACCGTGGTTTGTCTTGGTGGCTGGCAGAGAAAATGGAGAGAGGAAGGCACTCTGGATGTGCATTGGGATAAAACTGACACAGCTTGGTGACGAATAATATCCTGGAGGCAGGAAAGGAGGGACAAAAGGAACGACGTCAATTTCAGGAGGTTATCATCAATTACTGAGATTTAGAAAAAACTGACAGAGGAATAGGTGAGAGTGACAGAGTTAAGAACGCCTTTTTGGCATTGAACTGCTTTAGAGACTCCAAGCAGTCATGTCAAATGTCGATATATAGGTCTGGCATTCAGAAGAGAAGTCTTGGTCAGAAATACAAACGTAGATAGCATGGACTTAGACATTGCATTTGAAGCCATGGAGAGGAAGAGACAAGATATCTGATAACTCCCGAATCTACTACCCTGGGATGGGTGCCTAGGTGGCTCAGTCGGTTAAGCGTTCGACTTCAGCTAACTAAGGTCATGATCTCATGGTTCCTGAGTTCGAGCCCCACATTGGGCTCTGTGCTGATAGCTCGGAGCCTGGATCCTGCTCCAGATTCTGTCTCCCTCTCTCTCTGTCTCTCCTCCCCCTCAAAAATAAACATTACTACTTTGGGAAGCAGACAACAATATTGCACCACCCATCCACTCACCTAACCATGTTTGGGCTATGCCGTGTCTTCGGGCTTAGGGCCCTGTCCTTTTAAGGAAGCCAACCCTTCCTGCCCTACTCTGCCAGGACACAGTTGGAATGGCTCCCTCTATTCCTGAAGCTTCCCTCACTCCCCAGTCAATTCCCCACTCCTTTCAATCCCCTTGCCTAGTTTTGAGCAAAGCAGCCCTGCTCCCACTTCCCCAGATCTGAAGCCAGTTGTGTTCCTCTAGTGCAGCCCCTGGCTCCCTCCCTCAATGGCGCGTGCTAGTTCTAATCTGTGGGTTATTTTTCCTTCCCTACCTGATCCAGCCTGGCCTTTGAGCCGTGCCCCTGGTGAGCTCCAACCTTTGAGAACTAGCGCCATGCCCTTAACATTATTTCATGGCGCCTGGCCATTGGCCCGACTACTGCTTTCTAGAGTTGAAGGAATGGGTAAAGCAGAGAGAGAACAGCAGAGACTAGCTCCTGGGAAACCAGGCTGGTGATCTGAAACTGGAGAAGTTCCCCAGACGGTGTGAGGGGGATTGTCCTCCTGACCCCTCACCTCCCCACAGCCCTGGGTCATCTTCCTCTGTTTACTTGAGAACACGCATGTGAGAAAACAGGACCTGCCCGGGCCAGTGAGCCGTGTATGAGAGAATTTGAACTTTATTGGTCCTGACACCTCTGCCTTGGTATGTGTGACTGTTCGTACACATATGGATCGGATCAAACGAGATAATTTATGCGAAAGCACTTTGAAATTTTTAGAGGGCTATCCCAAGTATTGCTTGTTGTTATTATTACATTCCACAGGAAAGCCTTTCCTCTTTAACATACCCAAGTATTTGATTAAAATTAGGTGGCAAATTGGCAAACCTATAAAATGCTTTCTTGTGTAGCCTGTCACCTATACCTATGGTGACCATATGGTCTCCATTTTCCAGGATGGCCCAGATTTCATGTCATTTTATTCTTTACAACAGAAAAGTGATTTGTTAAATTCTTAACCAAGTGTCACTTCATTATTAAGCCTCTGTAAGATTTTTCTCAAGAATAAATTCTTAAGTCAGGATAAAGAGTTTTGTCAGCCCACGCATTTTAATTTTTTGGACAGGTACGGCCCTCCATATTTAATACTGTCATCCATGTAGAATGGGAAGTATTCTGAAAAGTCAGAGCACCTCTTTTATCTCCTGCATCTGGCAGGAGGGGAAAATGAGAAGAAAATCAATTCTCCTCCTTTTAACAAGTGAGTAGATTCAAGCCAGAATGGCCTGGGTGGCACCATGGCCTTGTGAGGACAGCCACCCTGGAATTAGTTGGATTTTAATGGAAGGGGAAGAGACGAAGGGGGACTGGCCACAGTACCTTTGCCCCTTGTTGGTTCTCCCCTCTTTGTTTTCTTTTTTTCTTTTTGGTCATCCAAGGCTTTCCAACAGGGACTCTGCAATGGCAGCCTTTGGGTTCTCATTGTCCACATATGCTCCGTGTCCCGTGGCTGTGGGAAGAAGTCATGAACAGGAATTAAGAGGGAAGGAGGGACAGTGGGGCTCCTGCTTGATGCCCACAGGCTTATTCTTTAGGGAAGAGAAGGATGTTCATGGGTTTTTTCTCTGAGACATCATTTCCTGATCTATTCTGAAGTAGCTGGCCCACCAGGCATCTGAGAGATGTTTCATAAATGGCTGCATCCTCTTCACTACTTCCTCTCCTTCTCCTTTCAAAACACCTTCTCCTTTGCACAGCCTTCTCCTAAAATCCTAACACAGGGGCTCATTTGGTATTGTTCCGCAAAGGATTCAGTGAAGAGGTCACCTTAGGTTTTCCAGTCAAGAGAATTTCTATGAGTAAGAGTCCAGTTTCTAGAACATTGCAGGCCAGGTTGCATTTGAGCTTCAGTTAAATCTAGCCCTGACCCAACCACCAATGAGCACCGTGAGACAGAGCAGCTCAATGAGCACCGCAGGCCTTACTTTGCTTACCTGTGCTGTGAAAGAATGGTCCTCCCACCTCCGTGGAACAGTTCAAAGAACAGAGCACCTTTTGTCCCAGATACTCTTCATTGGGTTGCACACTTTAAGCCTCTGTACTCAGCTCTTCCAGCCGGGCACACAGCTACCATTTTTCTGCTTGTATAAATCTAGTTTGATGAATCTTGGAACAAGTACCTGCCAGATGCTTGGCACTTTGACACACTTTTTTCTCATCGAGACTCATCTTCTGAAGAACAGTGTAGGAATAAGATGAAACAACATGGACAGAAGCATCCAAGAGAGAACGAGGACTCTGGGTTTCACGGAGCTCATACTCCCCACGTGAGGTCACTTAGATGAGAGGCAGCCAAACCAGGATTTCAATCCGGGTGTTATGGCTCCGGGGCCAGTGTTCTTCCCAGCACATCACAGCAATTGCATTCAGAAGTTGTTGCTCTTTAAAAAGAACCAAAAAAAATGAAAATTCTGTAATCCAGGAAATCCCAAGTCTTCTAAAATTAAAGAAGTTTAGAGGAGAGTGTAAGTCATTTTGAAAAGTGAATGCTGTGAATCACCACAGCATGGCCTAGCCAGGGAAACGTTTGAAAGGAAACAAATAACAAAGATATAAATGTTACCATTCTGACTTTTGATAGTATTAAGATCATTTCACTTCAAACAAGCGTGTTTATTCTTCAATATTCAGCGTCCTCAGTCTTTGAGGACACTTCTGGTATGCACTTACAGAAATAAACTCCATATTCTACAATGGGCCTAAAGGAAGACGTTTGGAACAACTTGTTCTACTTTTGCTAATGAAGAAGCTGAGGCTAGGGAGGACGGTGGCTTGCGTATGGTTGCTCAGCCGGTGGAGAAAATGGCAGAATCTTGAATGAAAGAACCTTAGGATTTTTGCTTGAATGAATGGATGCATGGTATTACCATTCACTGATGTAAAAAACACTTGGATTGGAGGATACATTTTGGGGAGATTCAAAAGTTTATTTTGGATATGTTGGGTTGAGCTTTCTGTGAGATATCCAAGTAAGCAGCTGTCTGAACCTCAAAAGAGGAAGTATAAATGTGAGAGATGTCAGCATATAAACAGGTACTAAAAGCCAGGCTCGGGCTGAGAGTGGAAATTGGCGCAAGCTCTACAGATAGAGGGGACCATTTGGTTTATCATCCAAACCAGCCACTTAAGTGCAAGAGGTATTATTATTAATAACTACACTGGGACAATGTCCTTGGCAAGCTAGAGTGACGGTAGTCTCTCTCTTGAAGGTAATCTGGCAATATTTGAAAAATGACAAATGCACATGTTCGTTCACCCACTTCTGGGAATTTGTCCTGCAAATATACTATAACTCTTCTCACATATGTGCAAAAGGACAAATTTATTAAATACCAATTATATTATTATTAGTGGCAAAAAATAGAAAACAACATAGATGTCAATAAATAGAGGAATGATCAAACAAAATATATACATTAACAACTGGAAGGGATTGAAAGGGGAAAAGCACTGCCCGCTGGGCCTGGAGATGGTTTGAGGACACAATCAGAGAACAGCGGGAGCCCAAAGCTGCTGCTGGGACCACTTGCCCCATGGCTGGACCAGGTCCTGGACTTCCCTCTTGGTTCTGCTCTTCCTACCCCTCTGTAGGCGCCTCCCACCAGGAGAACCCTCCAGGGCTTGGGCTCTGCTCTCTCTTAAAAAAAGAAAAAAAGAAAAGGACTACAAGACACCATTAAAAGCCAAGCTGTTATTTATGCACAATGGAAGTCTTTAAGATGGTTAGTTTTATATATATATATTTTTTTATTTATAAATTATATATATTTATAAATTATATATTTATATATTTATTTATATATATTTAATATATTTATTTATTTATTTTATATATATTTATTTAATTTATATTTATATATTTATATAAATATTTATAAATATATATTATAAATTTATTTATATATATATATGGTGCAGTTATATTTTTTTAAAAGGTACAAAACAGTGAGTAGCCTGTGTTACTGTGGGAAAGACGGGCAGAGGATAATATGTATATGTATATATGGAGACTACCTCTTAGAAAATATACAAGAAATTGGTAAAATTGATTACCTACAAAGAAGGAAATTGGGTGACTAAGGGACAGTTGTCAGAGGGAAATTTTTCAGCATACCTTTGGACTATCTTGAATTATGAACCATGTTAAAATATTACCTCTTAAAGAAAAAACATTAAAATTAAAGATGAATCAATAAAATAAAGTCAGCCTGAACTTTAACCCATAGAAAAAATGTATTGTGAGGCTTGTAGTGTTTTATACATTTTCTTCTTACAAGGTGAAAGCCACAAATGCTTAGACCATGCCGGAAAAAGGGTACGTCTCATGCATGGTAACCAAGATATCCTTTGTAAGACCAACAGACTGACACTAAATAATATCAGAGTGGCTAATATGTCAGAGTGGCTAAAATGAACAAATCAGGAAACATATACAGAATTGCAAATTGAAATTAAAAGCTGTAAGAAGTTTCAGCCACGGTGGAGAACTGGGACCAGGTTAGTCCTTCTTCTTAAACAACAAGGAAACTAGACAAAATATATGAAATGATTCCTTTCAGACACTGGAAGTGAGCAGAGAATGACTGTGACAGTGAGGGAAAAGAAACAGTGAGGGGAAATCATAGCCCTACAATTACTGTGGCTTTCCGCCTGGAAGCACTTTCTGGAGCTCAGCACAGGGAGGAGGAGATCAAGCACAGCAGGGCCATCTTGCTGAGTTGAGGAGACAGAGATTGAGGTTTAAATGGTCTAAGGTGGTTGGGAGTTGTGGGGAAGACTATTAGAGGCAAAGAAGCAATGCAGAGAGAGAGAAAGATCCAGAAATCTACAGAGGAGCCTCCTAAAGTCTGATGCTAAATGTTAAGCTATCTATCTATAAGGTGCAAGTCCATGAAGCCATACAAAATCCACTGGTGAGGACGGTAAGGCTGAACAGTTGGCAGAGCTCACAAGACCTGACAGATGTTCAATTTTCAATCAGCCAAAGAGGAGACACATTGTCTAACACCCAGGCATGTGGTAGATACCCCAGAAGGGTCATGTCTCAATGAGAGTTAAATTAACCCTAGAGAAAAACTACCCTAGATTTTCCCCTACAAAGTTTAACCAAATCCACAAAGGATCAAACTAATCCTTTTCAAAATAAAAATCAGCTCTTTCAAGCCTGACAACAAAATCCAGACACGCAACAGTGTTAGATCCACAATATTTATAAATATTTATATGATATCCCACAATAACAAAAAAATTACTAGACATATAAAGAAGCAAGAATATATGGTCCATAACCAAGAAAAGAGTTGGTTGATAGACCAGAAATTATAAAGATAATGGTATTAACAGAAAAGGACTTTAATATGGCTATTATAAATATGTTCAGGGGTTGAGGAGGAATGGGCGTATAAAAAAGAATCAGTTGGAAATTTTAGAACTTCATAATGCACTATCTGAAAGTTCAAAGTTAACCAAATGTACTCAGTAGAATATTATACGCAGAGCCAGAAGAGCTCAGTAAATTTGAAGACAATAGAAACTATTCAAACTGAGGCACAGAGAGCAAAAGTTTGGGGAAAACAAGTGAAGAGTGAAGTGACTTGTGGGACATTATCAAATGATCATATCATTGCAGTCTCTGAAAACTGCAAAACATTGCTCAGAGAGTTTGTTTTTTTTTTTAACGTTTATTTATTTTTGGGACAGAGAGAGACAGAGCATGAACGGGGGAGGGGCAGAGAGAGAGGGAGACACAGAATCGGAAACAGGCTCCAGGCTCCGAGCCATCAGCCCAGAGCCCGACGCGGGGCTCGAACTCACGGACCGCGAGATCGTGACCTGGCTGAAGTCGGACGCTTAACCGACTGCGCCACCCAGGCGCCCCTGTTTAGGTATTTTTTAAAACTCTCTGAGGGGCAACCGACTGCGCCACCCAGGCGCCCCTGTTTAGGTATTTTTTAAAACTCTCTGAGGGGCAACCGACTGCGCCACCCAGGCGCCCCTGTTTAGGTATTTTTTAAAACTCTCTGAGGGGCGCCTGGGTGGCGCAGTCGGTTAAGCGTCCGACTTCAGCCAGGTCACGATCTCGCGGTCCGTGAGTTCGAGCCCCGCGTCGGGCTCTGGGCTGATGGCTCGGAGCCTGGAGCCTGTTTCCGATTCTGTGTCTCCCTCTCTCTCTGCCCCTCCCCCGTTCATGCTCTGTCTCTCTCTGTCCCAAAAATAAATAAAAACGTTGGAAAAAAAAAATACCTAAACATATGCTATGTGAGGGATAGTATGTTTATTTGTCAGAAGACTCACTATTAAGAAAGTCATTCGTCCTAAATTAACCCATAGAGTCAACACAATCAAAATCTCAAAAGGCTCTTTGGTAGAAATTGACAAGCTAATTCTAAAATTTATAGGAAAATACAAAGATCTAAAATAACCAAAAATTTTTTTTGAAAAAGAACAAAGTTGAAAGACTGATTTCAAAATCTACTATAAAGCTCTTAAAATCAGTGTGGTATTGGCATGAAGGTACATATATAGATTGATGAAACATAATAAAAGAAATAGGCCCCCACCAAAAATATGCTCAACTGATTTTGATACAAATGCCAAAAAACAAAAACAAAAAAAAACCAACCCAATGTGGAAGGGATAATCTTTTCAACAAATGGTTTTGGCACAATGGATAACCTTAGGAGACTAAAAATAAAAACAAAAAACCTTTTACCCTTGTTTCAGACCAAACGCCAATATAACCTGAAATAGATCATAACTTAAATATAAATCTAAAACTCAATGTTCCAGAAGAAAACAAAAAAGAAAATCTTTGCAACAGTCAACCGTTTAACATTGGAGTAGGCAAAGATTTCTTAGCCCAGATGCATAAAGCACTATCTGTAGAATTGAAAGAGATTGATAAATTAAATCTGACAAAAATGCAAAAGTTCACCTCTTCAAAAGACATTTCAGTTGTATATCCATATGCAAAAAACCCAACCCAAGCCCACACCAAACCCAAATAACCCTTGCCCCCAGACACAAGCCTCACACTTTTATAAAACTTAACTCCAAATGGATCATATACAACTTTTAGGAGAAAATCTTCAGGGTCTAGATTAGGTGAACGGTTCTTAGACTTGAAACAAACAGTACAATCCATAGAAGGGGAAGCTGATAGATTGGACCCCATTAAAATGAAAATTGTTGTTCTGCAAAAGTCTCTCTTAAGAGGAAGAAAAGACAAGCTACAGACTGGGAAAAAAACATTTGTAAATCTCTTATCCAACCAAGAACTAGTATTTAGGATGTATGAAGAATTCTCAAACATTAGAGTAAAAAACCAAAAAAAAAAAATTCAATTAGTAAATGAGCAACTCATGAAGAAACATTTCACTGAAGGTGAAATATTTAGAGGGCAAAAAAGCACATGACAAGATATTCAATTTCATCAGCAATTAGGGAAATGCGAATTAGAGCTACCATGAAAACCACTATGCACCTATCAGAATGGCTAAAAGAAAAAACAGTGACAAGACCAAATGCTGGCAAGGAGGCAGGGAAACTGGATCACTCACATTTTGCTAATGAGATTGTAAAATGGTACAGCCACTTTGGAAGATGGTTTGGCAGTTTCTTATAGTACTAGGCATGCAATTACCATATGACCCAGCAATTGCACTCCTGGGCATTTATCCCGGAGAAATGAAAATTTATGTTCACACAAAAACCTGTCCGTGAATGTTCATGGCTTTATTCGTAACAGCCCCCAAGTGGAAACAACCTGGATGTCTTTCAGTGAATGAATAGTTAAACAAACTGGTATATGGAATGCTACTCAGAATGAAAAAGCAACAAACTACTGATACATGCGACAACTTGAACGAATCTCAAGGGAATTATGCTGTGGGGGGGGGGGGCGGGGAATCCTCAAAGATTACATCCTACATGATTCCATTTATATGACATTTTTGAAATGAAAACCTGAAGATGGAGAACAGATCGGTGATTGCCAGGGGGTGGGGACGGGGTGTGGGTGGAGGAAGGAAGGTCTGTGGGTGTGGTTATTAAAGGGCAACACAGGGAGCATAGTATTCCGCTTCTTGACTATGGATCCATGAATCTACACAAGTGATAACTGAATATAAACACACACACACAGGAGTATACATAGGACTGGGAAAATCTGAATATGATGGGTGGGCTGCACTTAGGTCAATATCCTGGTTGTAATGTACTACTGATAGTTTTGCAAGGTGTTACCACTGGGGGACTGGGTAAAGGGTCGCAAGAGGTGTCTCTCTACTACTTTTCACAACTGTGTGTAAGTCTATAATGATCTCAAAAGATGCTTAACATTATTAGTCATCAGGAAAATGCAAATTAAAACCACAGTGAGATAGGCTATACACCCATTATAATGGACAGAACCAGAAAATCTGAAAATACCAACTGTTGGTGAGGATGTGGGGCAACTGGAACTCACATGCATCGCTGGTGTGAGTGAAAATGACACAGTAACTTTGGAAAACAATTTAGTCTTTTTAATTTTTTTTTAATGTTTATTTTTCAGAGAGACAGAGAGACAGAGAGAGTGCAAGCAGGGGAGGGGCAGAGAGAGAGGCAGGCACAGAATCCAAAACAGGCTCCAGGCTCCAAGTTGTCAGCGCAGAGCCCGATGTGGGGCCCGAACCCACGAACTGCGAGATCATGACCTGAGCCGAAATCAGATGCTTAACCGACTGAGCCACTCAGGCGCCCCCAACTGAGTCTTTCTTAGAGATAAAATAAGACATATGCTAACAATATGCTTACAATTCCCTTCCTAGTCGTTCACCCGAAAGAAATGAAAACATCAGTCCACAGAAAGTCATGTATGTGAATGGTCTTGGTGCTTTACTCATAATAGCTAAAAAATAGAAAAAGTATAAATATTTATCAACAGGTAGATGAGTAAATAATTTATAGTATATTCATACAACGGAATACTACTCCTCAATAAAAAAAGAATGAACTACTGACACATGCAACAACATGGATGAATTGCAAAAGCATTATGCTTGATGAAGAAAGACAGATACAAAAGATTACATACCATATAATTCCATTTATATGAAATTCTACAAGAAGCAAACTAATTTATGGAGGCAGAAAGCAGAGCTTTCAGAAAGCAGAGCAGATGCTTGCAGTCAGGGGTGGAGGATGTGTTTAGGGATGATGGAAACACTCTAATCTCAGTTGGGCTGGTGTTGATGTGCCAAAACTCACCACACTGTATACTTTAAACGGATTTTTTTATGTCAAAATGAATCACAATCAATTTTACAAGTAACCAAGGAAAAAAAGGTTTCAGAGAATGCACAGATTCTGTAAAATATAAAGTCTCTCAACTAGTCAACAAGTTTGCCAAACTCTCGCAGACAGTGAAGTCAAAGGACAGAGAGAGGCAATGAGAGAAAGAAAGTATAGATGTGAAGGTCAGACCATGGAAACTTGACATATGGCAACTATTGTCCCGAAGAAGATAACAAATGGGAATAAAGAAAAACAAAAACAAAAACAAAAAAAAACAAAAAAAACCTTTAACGTGTAGTCATAGGAAAGATGATAGCTAGCTAGGAGGGTAGGTAGATAGAGCCTCAGACTGGTGTACCTGTTGCACAATTGATAACAGGATGTGAATAACTTCTCAGTCTGAGAGAAAAAGGAAACCTGGTGCATACGGCTAAATAAAGAAAATTGCAAAAAGGCACAAACTATAAAAAGTGGTGTATCAAACATGAGACAGGGCTTTTGTTGATACCTTTAAGCATAAATGGATTAATCTTCCGCATATGAAAAGAGTATTTTGAACTTCTAAAATAACAAGTGAAACGCAGATATTTGATCTTTCTTCCATTTTTTTTTTTAATTTTTTTTTTTTCCAACGTTTATTGGGACAGAGAGAGACAGAGCATGAACGGGGGAGGGGCAGAGAGAGAGGGAGACACAGAATCGGAAACAGGCTCCAGGCTCTGAGCCATCAGCCCAGAGCCTGACGCGGGGCTCGAACTCACGGACCGCGAGATCGTGACCTGGCTGAAGTCGGACGCTTAACCGACTGCGCCACCCAGGCGCCCCTCTTTCTTCCATTTTTAACGGAAATGACAAGAGAAAGTAGAAGAAACCAGGATTTCTAGATGTTGGGAAAGAAACAATCCAGCTTCCTTAAGCTTTGGAGGTTTGTGCCAGATGCACAGAGAATGGAACCAAAACAGAGAGATAACATGAACATCCTTGAAATTTACTGCCCAAAGAGTAGGCAGAGATTTGGGACCCTACGAATATCCCTCAGCTCTTAGGAGGAAAGAGTGGCTGCAAAGGCAGCCACTGTGTCTCAGTGATGGTCAGTACCCAAAATAGCCAAGTACCTCAAGTCCAAAGCCAGCACTGATGGTAAATGGATTTATTCCAATAAAACAACAGAGCTCTTATCTTTTGCGGAAAATGACAGCACCAGAAAGGAAACTGACCAAGAATGGAGAAAACACATTTCAACAAATGGTGTGGGGAAAATTGGATATTCACATGGAAAAGAATGAAGCTAGACCCCCTATATTACACCACTTAAAAAAATTACGTCAAAATGGATTAAATTCTTAACATGAGACTGGAAACCATAAAATTCCTAGAAGAAAGCATGAAAGTAAATAGCTTTTGGACACGGGTCTTGGCAGTAAGTTTTTGGATATGACACCTAAATACAGGCAATAAGATAAAAAATAGACAAGTTGTGACTACATCAAACTAAAAAGTTTCTGTACAGCAAAAGAAGTGATCGATACAATGAAAATACATCCTATGGAATGGGAAAAATATTTGTGAATCATATATCTGATAAGGGGTTAATATCTCAAGTCTATAGAGAACTCAAACACCGTACTTGTCATAAATAGACATTTTTCTGGAAATATATGAATGGCCAACAGGCACACAAAAAGATGTTCAACATCACTCATCGTTAGGGAAATACAAATCAAAACCTCATCTTGAGATGAGATATCATCTCAAGCCTGTTAGAATGGCCATCACGGAAAAGACAAGAGATGACAAACAATAAAACTTCTAGAAGAAAACATAGGCAGCCAACTCTTTGGTATCTGCCACAACAACATATTTTGGAAGCCATCAACAAGATGAAAAGACAACCTACTGAGTGGGTGAAGATGAATACTATATGACCTCATTTACATGTGAAGTAAGAAGAAAAACTCATATAAAAATAAATCAGCCTTGTGTTACCAGAGGTGGGGAGTGGGGTGTGGTGTGGGGTAATTAGATGAGGGTGGTCAAAGGGCACAAACTTCCAGGCATAAGATAAAGAAGTTCTGGGAATGTCACGTACAGCAAGCTGACTGTAGCGAACACTGCTATGTGATCTATGGGACAGTGGTTAAGAGGGTAAATCCTAAGAATTCTCATCACAAGGAAAAAAATATTTTTCTTTTTTTTTTCGTATCTATATGAGATGGTGGGTGTTAACTAAATTTGTTGTGATAATCACTTTACAATATATGTCGATCAAGCCCCCCTACACCTTAACAGACATCCAATTCTGCGTGTCATTTACATTTCAACAGCACTGGGGGAAAAATATGAATCTTTAAATTAACCTATATATAAAAAAAAGGAAGCTGAGTACAATTTGGGGGCACAATCCTCTCAGTCCTTGATATAAATGGTTAGTAAGGGATACATAAGGCTGGAGAATCTCAATAATGTAATAACATTGATTAATAGATATCTTTCTACCCCAAAGCTTCATCTTTTTCTCCAGTATCCTGAACTACTTTTTTTATAAAAAATAAATGCGGTCATATGTTAGACCACAAAGAAAACATGTCAATAACACCGGAAATCAGAAAATGTACAGTCTGCATTCTGAAATAATGCAAAGGAAGCATAGAAATTAAGGACGAAATTATGAAATAAAAGTCCCCACTGCTTAGGAATTAGAATGCACACTAAATCATACCTTTAGGGCACCTGGGTGGCTCAGTTAGTTGAGCATCTGATTCTTTTTTTTAATGTTTATTTATTTTTGAGAGAGAGAGACAGAGACAGAGAGAAGAGAGAGTAGGAGACACAGAATCTGAAGCAGGCTCCAGGCTCCATGCTGTCAGCACAGAGCCTGATGCGGGGCTCAAACTCACAAACCATGAGATCATGACCTGAACAGAAGTCAGACGCTCAACCAACTGAGCCACCCAGGCGCCCTGAGCATCTGATTCTTGATTTCGGCTCAGGTCATGATCTCAGGGTCATGGGATAGAGCTTTGAGTTGGATTCCATGCTGAACATGGAGCCTGTTTGGGATTTTCTCTCCCTCTCTCTCTCTCCTTCCCTTTCTCTGCCCCTCTCCCTTCCTCATGCTCACTCCCTCTCTCTAAAATAAAAAAATAATAAAATAAAATAAAATAAAATAAAATAAAATAAAATAAATAAAATAAAATAAAATAAAATAGCTATTCAGTACCAATCTTGCAAAAAACAATGCAAATCCAAAATTAAGAATATTATATCAGTTCCATCATTAAGCAACAAAACTGATCACATTATACAAGATAGAAGGATGTATTGAGAGGATCCTGATGTAACACAAAGAATTGAAAGACAAGCTGAGCCAAGGTGTCTCAGGAAAGCCACGGAAGGCTGTTGTAGACTCTCACACTGGGAGCTCATGGGATCTCACTAAGGCTTTAGCTAAACCTGGGAGAAGCAAGTTCAGTAGACAAAAACAATAGTTATTATGACTCCATGGATCAGAAAAATACAAGTTAAAACCAGTGGGTTGGAACCAGATCTGTCCTTGGAGAGAAATTAAATAACATTAAATCATTTTGTTTCTAATAAGTGAAAAGGTAAATAAACTTCACTTAAGTTAAAACAGGAAACATCCCCACTACACCATCCCCAAAAGGAAAGAAATAAGAGAAACTTAATAAAAGTACCCTGAAATTTAAATAGAGGATTAGTAAAGCTAAGAACTGATTCTTTGCAAAAAATAATCAAGTACCAAATTACTAAAAGTCTAACAAAAGGATGAACTAAATTAGACCATAAGAAAAATCCAGTAGGAACTGTATGCAATTCTATGGTATTCATTCAATTTAAAATTCTCAATGCAATGGTCACATATGTAGGAAAATTTAAAGTGATAAAATTGACAAGTGATGAAATAAAACTCCTTAATTAATCAATAATGATGAGTAAAACAGAAAAAGCTGTCAGAATATTATCTCTAATTGCAGCTCCAAACCCACAAGTTTTTATGAACAAATTTTAAATTTTTTTCAAGAAAAATAATTCCTGTTACATAAACTAGAAAATAATGAAAATTTTCTAATTTATTTCATGGTTCTATGTATCCCTCAAGAACACAAACTTGGCACTTTGAAAACTGAAAAATAAAAGCCAATCTTCCTTTGGCCTTGTCCACAAATCAAACACAGCAGCTTAGTTTAAATAAAGAACACAGCAGAATCAGGAATGCAAAAATGGCTTGATGATAGAACATCTATTCATATAATTCATTAGTTTTGTAAATAAAGGATGAGTCACATGATTATCTTACTAGATGCCAAAATACGTTGGTGATTTCCAATGTCATTCTTGATTTTTAAGAAAAAAATTTCAAATGAAACTTCTCAGCAAGAAAGGAGACTTCCTTAACCAGAAAAAGCATATTTATGTCAAATTGGCCAATATCACATTTAATTGGGAAACCTGGATATAAAAGTCAGACCTAGGCATGTGAGCTTGCTATCATCACAACTTGTTAGTTAATATTTTCCTGGAACCCTTAGTCAACAGGACATCAACAGAAAGAAATATGAAGTATAAACTTTGGAAAGGAGAGAAAAACTGTGATTTGCCTCAGAGGTTACTAGAATAATATCCTTGATGGGCTTGGGCTTTTGGAAACCAAATTCTCTTTATTTTCTGCTTTTTGCCTGTTCATTTCTCCCCTGAGGCAATGAGCAACATGCTTTCTATCTGCTTCAAGTAGGGAGAGAAGGAAAAGGGAGATGGACTGAAAAGAAAGAGGGAAGGAATCGGGAACAGCCCAAAAATATTACTGCACACACTCACGCACACAAATACACATGCACACACAGAAAACAAATCTGGAGAAAATGATCACAGGGCGTATTCCTTAACAGTAAAATAACTATTTTTTTTTCTTTACACTGGTCAGCAGTCTCCAAATTTTCTACAGTGAACATTTATTACTCATGTAGTAGGAAAAAAAAAAAAAAACATGATTTCAAAAAAAGAGGCCAAACAAGGGGATTGTAAGAAATTAGTCCCGGAGCTGTGGCTGGTGGGGAGGTGGGGAGCAGAATCCAAAGGGGAGGGGTCACCGGGATGTAGTGAAAGAACTGTAGCTCCGTATCCAGAAGACCTGAATTCATTTCTGGTTGCATCGCTCATAAGCCTGTTAACTCCAGGGAAATCACTTAACTATCCAAGACTCCATTTCCTTTGGGGGACACACCTATGTCCTAGTCCTCATGTTCCCCCCTGGAGGGGCTTCCCTGGAGAATTAGGACTTTCACCTTGCCTGACGCTTGAGCTTATGGCTCCAGTTACCATACATCACAATTTGCCCAGCACAGTGAATGCCTTTTGTCTCACAGTATTTATACATTTCTTTCCTTTTCACTCTCAAAACTGTCCTGGTTTAAACACTAACTTACGTGGTCACCCTATCGTGACAGCTTTGTCTATGTGAAAATGGCTATTTTTTATTGTTTTAAATACACGTGGACTTCAGCGAACTCCGGCTGCCAGGGCAAGCAGGCTGCTGGGGTCTTGGCAAAGTCCACCTGCCTACGCGACTGGTGCCGTTTCACCTGCAACCACCCAGGCTCGATGAGGTATTGTCACCTGCTAGGCATCAGTAGGCAGAACTGTGCTTGCATCTTTGACCATGGATCTCAGCCAAGTCTGCAGGCCAAGAGTTTAAACTGTGTGGTCAGCAACGATGTACAGAACACGAAGGTGTCTTGGGCCGGGCACAGATAAAGCGAGGCTAGGTCTGATGTCCCGGAAGTCATCCGACTGTGTTGCTTTGGATCCCCTTAGAAGCTGAGGGAGAGAACCATGGAGGGATTAAAACTCCAATTGGATTCCCATGGCTTATTCACACTTTCCAGAATTCGCCCCCGTTTGGCTCTGGTTTGTAAAATACATAAGCACTGGCCAAGATTTTAGATTTCAGGACCTATATTGTGGGTTAGCCCACAGATTTTCTCCTTCTCCCAACACTGCTTGCCTCTGACAACATTACATACTGGGTTCTGAAAAAAGTAATTGTGATAAGTTAGCTTCTCAGGTGGCTGGAGATTTCGTGTGGTTCTAAATTTTGTGGAATATGGGCCTGATGTGATGATAATCTTCTGTGTTCCATTAACTCTTTGAACCCTTTAAAAATGGAGCTCCTGGGGGACTGTGCAGGAGTCACGCCCATTCCCATGGAAGACAGCCCAGTCTGCAGCTGGTAAAGGCCAAGACCCTCTGGTTGAGACTGAGCAGGGCTGGAAATTGAGATGAAATTTTGGACATGAATTTCTCTGTGTATCAAGTCACAGGAAAAAAGAAAAATTCAAATTCAACTTTAATTTCTTTGGACTTTTAACCCCACAAGTTAAAGAAATTTAACTTTGGGCCTTAATTATTTTGGCCTGAAATGTCTTTGGACTTTCTTTAGAGGAGTATTATTTAATTTTTGGACTTCAATATACCCCTTGGAATTTCCTAATGGGAAGGAGTTTCGATTCCAATTTGGTCCCCTCTATGTTGCTGGCATTATACAATTGAGTATATTGTTACTTAACCACATTGCAGAACCTCTGAAAGGCATATCAGAGAACATGGCTGAACAGTTTTGGGGGGAGGAACACAGAATCAGGCGTGCCTTTGCACTTGGTTAAGTTCATGTAGTCTTTGGATTCGTTCGGAGTCTTCTGAAGGCAAATTCTAAACTGTCTATCTACGATCCCAGGAGGATTTTCCAAAGGAGCCGTGGCAAGGACTGGGGGGCTGGCCTCGTAGAGTGGGAGCAACACGGCTGTGAGATAAAGCCCCTCAGAACAAACAGCCACACCTGTGATGACCATGTGCTTGGCGGTTAAATTCCAGGCATTAGAACAAAAGAGCTGGGATGTACCAGGAGAAATCCCTTCCCCTCCCCTCCTTGTGTTTCCATGAACAATATTGCTGGCTCTCCTGCCCTCTCACCCACTCAACCTCATAAGGAGGAGGGAGTTATCCACTCGTGAAATGACAGCCTCAGTTGCATGGAGCTCATCTATCAAAAGCCTTTGAGCATGAGGGTTGTGCTCTCTTCCCCCTCCTCCTGGATTCGTGGTAAGTGAATCTGCTGTGAAGACCAAACTTGTACTTGAATGGGCTGCCCTTGGTCTATGCTGATGTCCGTTGTGTGTGCCTGTGGGGAGAGGGGCGGGGATGTTAACAGACTCATTGCATATGTCAGCCGCTCTCCCTGGTAAGTTTTAGCAGTAATAAAGCTGACATTTTCCTCTTCGCTCGCCTGGCTTCTGTAGGTTCCGCACTTGGGCAAGAACAGAGGTATTTGTTTAGTCTATAGAGCCCCGGAGAAACCTCATATTTGAAGGGTGAATGATAAGTACCGCTACCATACAAAGTTGTATTGAAAAGTTAAGTGGATAACGGATGTGAGCATATTTGGTGAATTGCTGATCATTACGTAGTTTGGCCAATGACCACTGTTACCTTTATTAGGTCTAAGATAAGCATCACCTGCTTCCCAAATCAGAATTTAAAAGGGCACTGCTGGCTGTTCAGTCGGTTGAGCGTCCGACTCTTGGTTTCAGCTCAGGTCATGATCTCATGGCTGCTTGGGATTTTCTCTCTCATTCTTTCTCTGTCTCTCTCTGTCTCTCTGTCTCTTGTCTCTCTCTCTCTTTCTCATGTGCATGCTCTCTCTCAAAATAAATAAATAAACATTAAGAAATAAATCAAATAGGGGCATTCTGGGTAGCTCAGTCAGTTACGTGTCAGAATTCAGCTCAGGTCATGATCTCAGGGACCGTGAGTTCGAGCCCCGCATCAGGCGCTATGCTGACAGCTCAGATCCTGGAGCCTGCTTTGGATTCTGTGTCTCCCTCTCTCTGCACCTCCCCCACTCGCACTGTCTGTGTCTCTCTCTCCGAAAAAATGAATAAACGTTAAAAAAAAATTAAAATAAATAAAATGAAAGCGCGCCTCTGCCTGTTGCGTGTTAGCAGAGTGCCTGGCCACCACTTACGGACTCCCTACTCCGTGTACGGCACTCGGGACGGTTTCCCCCTCTGAGCATTTCTGGCTCTACATTTGCAGTTTTCATCAGAATATGAGGGGAAAGGAAGCTCGTGGGAGAACCCTGCCACGTGTGCCACCGGGAGGCCCCCGGCTGTCATTTCTCATGAACACAGAATAAATACATTTGCTGTTGATAGCGCCTCATGCAAAAAGAGCTGGGAAGTGGCCGCCCCCGCTCTGTATTCCTCTTCAAGGTTGCGAGGGGGGCATAGGTTGCCCACGTCTTCTCTTCTAACTTGATATCTTTGTGTGTCAACTTCCCATTAGCTATTCTGTCGACACGGCGCTCGGCCCCAGCTGCCCCGCGCACCCTATCCCCCAAGCAGAGATAATGAGACAGTGCTACTTATATAACCTGGTCTGATTAGAGTCTCAGATCTTTGCACCTCAACAGCTGTGTGTTGTCACCAGTGGAAATTTTTAACTCGTCTGCCAATTCCCAGGTCGCCCAAATAAGTGGCTGAAAGAGTGGCTGCTGTTTCACCGTTTATTAGAACAGAATTTAGGTTCTGATAAACCCTAATGCTGAAAATTAGCTCCGAGGAAACTGTGGCCGCGGTTCCTGGTCTCTGGCCGATAGGCACAAGGAGAATTTATTCAGGTGGGTTTTTTTTTATCCTGTAGCCCGTTCGGCACACAAATTACTTCAGAGCTATTTTTAAAAACGTAATAAGACCAATACTTAGGAGAGCCAGACACAGTGTGAGGAGGATCAGAAAGCATCTATTATGGGCTCGACATTCGCTCTCCCACAAAGCCTCAGATGATATTGAAAAATCTCTTCCTGGTCTTCCTGGTGGCTGAGCCACGTCGCTGGAATCCTCTGGGTGTTGGTCAGACTTGCCATGGGTGGAGAAGTCATTTTGGCCTGCAAAGTCATGTCGGAATTAGCCTTTTGATACGGGCAGAGTGGGGGTACCCCGCTGGCTTTCCAGACTGTGCGACACACGGCGAGGTCACCTCTAGGACCGGCGCATTCAAACCTCTGGCACTTGAACACTCTCTTCAAGGTCTACAGAGAGAGAGGCCTTGTACCCTTGGTGGTGCGTTCGAGTGTTTCACACCCAGTTCAGAGGAAAAAGGAAAATTCGTTTTCAGACGCATTCTAGAACTTTCCTTCTTGTTGTGACACGATGAAGCATAAACCCTCCTTCATCACCACTCCCCTCTGAGTCCTTTAGGCATGGTTCTTGGAGGTTGTAATGAATTCCACCCCCTTGGCCTTTCCTTGTGCAGACCAGAGTGATCCATAGATCAACCAGGATACATTGCATCCCCAGCTGGGAGCCTCGGAGGGAGAGGAGGAGGCCGGCCACTAAAGCAAAGTTATATGACACCGTTCCTGGCCCCGTTGGAACCTACCATCTAGTGAACAAATTCTTTAATTTTTCCCTGTCAGGAAGAGTTTTCTTGCCTCTCCCCCGAGCTTTTGTTCATTTTGGCCGCGTCCTTCCCAAGCCTTTCCAAGTTCTCCCCATTCTCGCCTCAGGTCAGAGGCCCAGCTTGAATCTCGGACAGGAAAACAATAATCTTATTTTAAAAGATTTCTACATTCCAAACACCTATAACATCTTGCTTGTATTATTTTAACATTCAAATGGGAAATCAGGAGAATTGAAGGCAGGGCTTTGCCACTGCCCAGCTGCTCAACGTCAGGCAGGGCCCCTAACCTTTCCTGGCCTCAGTTATGCCACCTCTCAGATGTGGGTAGCCACAGTCCATTACAGGCTTGCCAGGGGGATCAGAGACTAGGTAGTGAAAGCTTCTTGCACTGATTTTTTTTTTTTTTGTCCTTGGAGTGAAACATTTTAAACGCTAAAAATTACTACTGCCTTCTCGTGGATGAAAATAAAACAGGCCCATGGTCCTCGAAAGCAACAGCAGTGCGCCCAGCGACCTCTTCTGCGACACCTTTCCTAAGACGGAGCTGGATCTCTGCTGCCAGCTGCCCCCCATCCCTCCGTGCCCCCTCCTCCACCCCCTGGCCGTGGTTCAGGCTTTTCCCGCCTGACCTGGGCGTCTTGGAGTTGTGTGTCCATAAACGAGCTCCTCCCTCAGGTAATGAAGCTCCGGAGGTAATGAAGCCCCTAGGAAAACATGGGGCGTCTCCTCACCTGGGCGTCCCCAGAACATTTGCACTCACCTCCCAGATTATGTTAGTAACACTTCCACATGTACTAGCATATTATCTCATTTAATCCTTCCGACACTCACGTGAGCTTGTTCTTTGGGCCCATTTTACAGAGGATAAAACGTGCTCAGAAAGACCGAGTCACTTTTCCATGGACAAAATGCTCATGAACAAGGTCACTTGCACATGAATCTTGGTCTCTGGGTTCTCCATTCCTGCTCCCAGTTCTGTCCCTTTCACGCAGTCAACATCCTCCTGGAGCTAGACCACCCCCAGGCGTCCTGAAGTCTCAAGTAATCCCAGGGTTTGTGCATTCCAAAAACACAGCTCAAGCCCCCAGGTATCTGCGAGCCACCCAGAGAGAGAAGCCCACCCAGAGAGCACCAGGCTGCCCTGGGAGCTTGCTCAGTCTCCCTGTTGGCTTCCTCTGGGCACCAGAATCTTGCCTGAAATGGTTCTGTAGTACCTACAAAAAGCTCGTGAGTGGTTTTAAACCCCAGACGTCACGTGGACAAGAAAGGTGTCGCTGGGAATGGCTGAAGCCACACAGTTGAGTAGACTCAGAGTCGAAGGCTGTAAACATCTCCCGGCGGCTTGTGATACTAAGTCCTATTGAGTTTTACTTCCTCATCACCAAAATGCTTAGCAAGTGCAGATAAGGGGATCTCTGTGCTGGTCGTGACCAGATTTATCTTCCCGAGTTAGAGTCGCCGCAGTTCCCTGTCCTTGTCTATCAGGGGACATACCTGGCTACTCTTCCTCAGCCTCTGCCAGCGTCCCTTGCTCAAGGCCCTGTCTGAGCAGAAGCGTGGTCAATCCCCATGCGCTCCACAAACTGCTCGTTGCTTCCCCCTCTCGGGGAGAGGGAAACAGCTCTTTCTGTTTCCTGAACCCTGTAGTGTCTCAACTCAGTCGATTCTGGAAGCTCTGTGCTGTCTGGCTGGCCGTCCCATGGCCGTGGTGAGGAGGCAGTTGCTGTCTTCCACTCCTTTTGGACAAAATGTGGGTTCTAAGATAAAAATGGATTCCCCGGTGGACAACAGCCTTCACCTTTATCAACAGTCTTTCTGATCATAGCAGACAGCACTCTGACATTTTTTCTACTTCATTTCCTGTCATGGATGGGCTCACTGTGCGTTCAGGGAGCAGCCCTTTCTGGCATCTTCGCCTGAATTAGAAGGGGAATGGGATGCCTCCAGCATTCTTGAGAGTGGGAGAGAAGTGCTCGTTTCCATTGCCTGTGTTATTTATTTGTACAGCCTAAGGATAGCAAAGTGGGGAGCAGGAGGAAGAGAGAACAAAACAGGCATGTAGGCCGCTCTAAGGCTTAGACACTTCTTCCCTTGGATTTATCTTTCTGTGTCTCTTTGTGTCTCTTCATCTTTCTCTCTCTCTTTTAAACCATCTTATGAAGTATATAATTGACATACAGTAAACTCTACGTACGGGGTGCCTGGGTGACTCAATCGGTTAAGCTGTCTTACTCCTGGTTTTGGCTCAGGTCATGATCATGCGGTCTGTGGGTTCGAGCCCTGCACTGGGCTCCATGCTAATAGTGTGGAGCCTGCTTAGGATCTCTTTTTCCCTCTCTCTCTCTCTCTCTGCTCCTCCCCCGCTCTCTCTCGAAATAAACTTCAAAAAAAAATTTTTAAAGAGTCTGTTTTAAGAAAAAGAAAAAAGAGACTATGAAAACGTAAAGCGTGCTCTCTGACGAGTTTTGACATATGTAAATACTCACATAACCATTACCGCAGTCAAGCTAGTGAATATCTCTATGACCCTCCAAAGCTTCCCCATGTTCCTCTATAATCTTCCCCTCAACCCCCAGCAACCCCTGGTCCGCTTCCTGTCTCTATAGATCAGTTTGCTGTTTCTAGAATTTTATAAAAATGGAATCCCACAGTATGTAGTTTAGAAATAAGCACTTTATTGAGAGAGAATTCACATACAATAAAATCGACTTGCGTTAAGTCTACTTTTCATCAGGGTTCTCCGGAAGCACATCACTAATACGTATATGGAGAGAGAGGGAGACGTTTATTTTAAGGAGTCGACTCATACAATTGTGGGGGCTGGCAAGTCTGAATCTTCCAGGGCAGCCCAGCAGGCTGGAAACAAGCAGAAGTTCGGTGTCACAATATCGAGGCAGAATTTCTTTTCCTGGAATCTTTGGTGTTTGCTCTTATTAAGGCTTTTCAATGGGTTTCACAAGGCCCATCCATATTATCACAAGGAAGTCCTCTTAACTGATGGTAGATGTTAACCACATCCATAAAATACCTTCACAGCAACACCTCGGTAAGTGTTTGGTTGGATAAATAGGTAGTGTAGCCCAGCCGAATTGATACACACAGCCACTAAGTGTACAGCTCGATCATTTTAGTCTATGTATTTACTAAAGTTGGGCCCCTATCACCACAACCTAATTTGAGAACAGTTCCATCACCCCAAGGTCTTTACACACTTTTTCTCTCAGATTTATCTCTGTCTCTTTCTTTGCCATCAAGGTTGTGAGAGGGAAAGGGACCAAGCTACCTCTAGCCTAATTCTTTCAATCTTCAAATCCAACCATTTTTAGCAAGGCTTTTCTCTAATTGCTTACTGATGATCTGTTACTTATCAATATACCAGAATTGAAAAAGTCACTCTGTAACATGAGCCCATTCCTTGATTCATGTTCAAGAGCACTGAGTTCTGCTCTGTGCTAGGGGCATTCACAGGAGTCATATGTGATTCTTATCACAACCGCACAAAGTAAGGAGGAGTTGGTCCATTTTGCAGAACACAGTAGAGTCCCAGAGAGGCCGAGAACTGACATATTCAATCCATAGGCAAACAGATTTGCGAACCGTCCTCCCGATTCTAAGTCCTTCCCTTGCAGCCCAGCTGCCCTCTTTAGATGTCACATGTCGTATGTGTGTTAGAGAGCCTGATACCGCATCACACGCACATGACTAAACCTGGCCAGGTTGAAGAAAAGCCTTGTGAAGGTCCTGAATGCAGGAAGCTTGGCTGGGAAGTGAGAGAATCCTCAAGCATTTTCACCTGGTATTTCCACTGGCGCTTCAGAAAGGACACCACAAAAGGGCATTGGCATATTTCGGTAGATTTCTTGGTTACAGCTGTCGAAGTCTTTGGTTGTTAGAAAACTAGGCTAGAGCGTGTTGGGGAAAGCACCCTTCCCAGATGTATCCCCTCTTGTCTTTCTATTGCCAACACAGTCCTCTGTTAGGCAGAAAGAACCCGGCACCTGTATGAGGGACCTGAAGAATTTTGCCTACGGCTTTGCACCTCCTTTGCTCCTTCCCTGCTTCCTGCACCTGCTGCCTTTCCCATAGGCTCCTTCTCTTCTGCCATGCTGATGAATGTCAAGGTGAGGCTCCACGTTCTGCTGTCCTTTCTGAAGAATGGATGCCATCAATCGTATATCTTGTGCTCCCACGAAGGGACAGCCCTCTCTTCATTCCCCACGTCGAAATGTGTCCTACAGGACAGAACCTCAGTGGGACTTCTCCTGCTTGTGCCTATTGCCTCTGAGAATTTACTTAACTGAACTTTTCTCCAGCATGGCACTCTGTTCCATGCCAGCCAAACCCGCCATGCTAGAAAATTCTTCCTCTGTTCTTATTTTAAGATCAAATGGGTATCGTATGGCATATTTCAAAGTCGCTAAGAGTAAATCTTAAAAGTTCTCATCACAAGAAAAAAATTTTTGTAACTCTGTGTGGTGACAGATGTTGACTAGACTCACTGTGGTGATCACTTCATAATATATACAAATATCGAATCATTATGTTGTACACCCGAAGCCAACAAAATGTTGTATGTCAACTATCCCTCAATAAAAAAAAAAAAAGATCAAATACATACTGTGTTCTGTCTTCATTTTCTCTTTTCTTCCACTCTCTGACATTCCTCCTTAACCCAAAGTGCAGTCAAACAATTAAGGAAAGACAACAGTAACCAGAATGAAAACTATATGCTATGCAAATTCGCATCTGCTTACAACCTTGGGTCCTTTGGCCGGTACAATATGATTCAACGTAGAAGAGAAGTTTAGCCTGAGGCGTGAGCATTTCCCCAAGCTTCTGGGCACACTGCCTTCTCTACCATCGCTATGCCAACCCTGCTAAGCCTGAAGAAAGGACCAATTTTTACAAGGCTTATTATACAGGAAGAGATTTCTTTCTGGTTTCCTTGCAAAGTCAGGGTACGTTTCCCAGAAGAGCTGGTTTGATTTCTGTTCTCACCTCTTGCCCACCTTAGTGAACCCAGGGAAGTGATAGATTCTTGGGTCTCAGCCCACACATACATAAGGACGGTGAAGACAAGAACCTGTGGCTTTCAGTTTTCAAAAATAAGAAAGTGAAGCTTTCACCTGCACTGCATCACGTGGTAGGTGATTTTCATGGCTTATACCGTAGAACTCTGTACATCCTGGATTTTCCACGACAACCCGTTTCAGATACATCTCTGCTTGTCAAATCCCAAGTCCTGATATGTGCCCTACAAAGGATGATCACCTTGGTTATAGGTGAGCCTGTGCTACGTGAGGTCATTTTGGTAACTAATTTTTGTCGGATGGTGTCAAAGATGACTCTGAGTTCTGCCACACTGTACAAATGAGTCATATTATTGAGATGATACAGTGCAGTTACCAGGTGGTTTTGCTAATAATTAGAAACACATTTCTATATTTCATAGAACCAAGGCAAGGAAAACATGACCAGGAAAATGTTACATGTGGGGACAATTATTCAATAGGTCCTTGGCTGAGATTTGTGGATATGAACATAATTCAGAGGCAAAAATGAAATACTGGAATAATACATGGAGATTTCTTTTATTGATGCTGAATTACAGAACACAGGAATTAACATTCAGCCAAGTCTTGATAATTCAAGGAATGATGACCCAATCTGTAGAATACCAGACCTTTTCCTCCTCTTTCTCATTGCCATAGGCTTCTCAAATTTGAGTAATGTGTTTCGGAAAAAAAATCTTTAAGAGGCTACAGTGTTTCTTAAGTTACGTATACTAAAATTGTAAAATTTGCACAGAACTAAACTCTAAGATTGAATACTTATGCTTTCATATATGCTTGTTTTAAATAAAAATAATTCACAAAGGCCATCAAAATCACAAAATCAATCAATTGGATATTCACAACATGAATTTACAGTGATGGATGGTGGTGTTTTGCTGAAACAACATGGAACACCGCGATCTTTCTATGTGACCAGAAGCAGAGGGGAACGAAATATTAGAGACCAGTGTGAGACCCACAAGCCCCAAGTCCTCCCATAGAACATCATGCTCCTCCCCCAGGGACGTATGAACCCTGGCTTGAGGAATACTGCCTTTATCCATTTAGAATCGATCTTTTTCTATATTCCAAGATCTACAAGGGCAAGGAGAAAATGTGAAACCAAAATGGGCCAGCTATCCTTCTTGTTGGTAAAAGTTGTCACTAAAGGGGACTTACGGGTGATTTGTAGATTTCAATCAGATCAACTTTTGACCTCCTTTTATTGGTTTCCCATTGCCCTGGCTATTAGAGGATTATCTATAATATTGCCTGCCCCAAATTGCCTGCCTACTGCTCAGAACAGGCTGTAGTGCAGCCTGCAGACCCACGGCTTTTCCAAAGACTCCCACACTGATTTTTGAAAGACTGGAGCACTTCTATTAGGACTCCCTTACATTGTAAGCAGATCCAGTTGAAGGAGCCGCCAACTCATGTATTGTGATGTAAATGGTGTTGTTCCACACCCAGTGCTTTTCATCTTCCAAGAGTTTCACAAACACGGACTAATTAATAAGCCTCTTTTCCATGCTGGCAGGGAGGAGTTGTAAGAAAAGAGCTGATGGGTGGTTTTCCAGATCAACACATGTTAATTTTTATCTAAGGCTGAGGAGAAAGAAAGAAAAAAATGTATAGTGTTGAACACGTAACTGTGTCGGCCACTTTCACATTCTTTATTTTCTTTCAACCTCACGACAGTCTTGGCAGGAAAAGAATCTTGGCACAGAGGTCTTCTTGTCACCAGTTTTACAGATGGGAAAATGACGGCTCCTAAAGGTAACTTTCTGACAGTTATACAGTTATAAGTGAAAGCTGGAGGTGGGACTTGAACTCAGGTCTGTGAATTTCCTGCGCTCACACTCTTTCTGTTCCTCCATAGGACGCAGACCGGAAGTTGAGCATTTTCGCTGTATTGGTGATTATCACTGTTATTGTTACCAGTTAGTGCTAGTAATATTTAATGACCATAATATTTCACAATTATTAAGTCACAATCTTTGAGGCACTTAGAGTTCTATGCAACTATTCTGCTTTTGCTCAGTTCCAAAATGGCAAATATTTGGATTTGATATTACAAGTCATTTCGGTCTCATTTCTGTCTTACAAGAAATTTTTCATGGGTTCAAACTCTTGGAACTTGCAAAACTCTGGAATTAAAAACAATGCTTGCTTTGTCCTCAGAAGTTTTGTTCATGATGCACCAGATGTTCTGGTCTATGATAAAAAAAAAAAAAAAATTCTTCTTCGTTTTTAAAGGAAGAAAACACAGACGGTGTTAAGGACACATCTTTCAGTCTTATGATCACTTACAAAGAACTGGAACTGTGGCTTCTCTTGAGTGGACCACTTCCAGGTATGCAGAGCGCTAGAGAACTCTTTCCTGGCCTGGGGTCGATTATCCCTCCTTGACTTTTGCTATCGGTTCAAAGGGCATCATGACCAAATAATGGTCCCAGTGCTGTTCACTCTTCAATCCACCGAACAGACCGGACTGAGCCTTGTGCTCTGACTCCTTCCCTTCTGAGCACCTATTTGAGAGGCACCTGGGACCTGGGACCATAAGAAGGAGATATTAACTGACCCCAAGGCAGGAGCAGTTGTAGTAGTCCTGTTCTTTCAAAGATGATAAACCAGAGACTACAAGGTCTCACACACTGGCAAGTGGGAGAGTGAGCCTGGGGGCCTCAAAAACCCTGCTGGAGCTATTGTCAAATTTACTGAGTCTCTACGGAAGGCAGGCATTTCACATATTCATTTAATTGTTAATTTTTTGTTGCATGCCTACACTGTGCCCAGTACTATTCTAGGTGTTGGGAACAGAGCAGTGAAGACCAAAAACAAAAATTCAACACTCACGGAGCTTATGTTCTTTGACGTATGTAGGTGTTGCTATTTAACCATAACAATGATACATACATACATATGTATATATGTGTATATATGTATATGTATATATACTCCTTAGCCATGTATATTTTTATTGATGTAATCTTGCGTAAATCACTGCATTGAGTCTTGTCTCCTCAAGTGCAAACCAAGGACAACCATATATATGTATACGTATACGTATGATATACATGTGAATACATGTGTATACATATATACATATAGTTGTTTTTGGTTTGCATTTGAGGAGATAACGATTTAATGCAGTGATTTAATAAAGATTGCGTAGCTAAGGATGATAGAATTTGAATCCAGATCTCTGCTTTCTAGCCATTTCCATTTTATCATACCATGTTCTGTGCATATAATTAAATAATTTATGGAAAACAGAATTTTACTGTTCCAAGTGGGATCAGCTATAGGGAAATAACCAAAAGCACTGATGTGCCATTTCAACATATTTCCAACATTCAGGCCATGGGTCCCTTTTTGTATATTTTTTCATTGAAACAAATTCCAGTAGTAGTTTTGGGAATTACTTGTATCTTATTATTTGTATTTGACTATTTGAAATCATCCAGGGGAGAAGGTGAAGAATGTAGCCATCGGCCTGGGCCACAGGAGCTGGTTAGCAAGGGGAATCTACAAGGTCAAAGGTAGAATGGAGGGGTTCGTAGCACTACCCAGCAATCCCTTTTTCTTGAATTACTATGGTTCGGAGAATACGAAGCCATCAGATTAACACACTATCATAAGACCTTTCCCATCAATTCCCACTCAGAATCACTCAATAGAAAATAGGGAAATGCGAAAGAGAGGCATGAATTTCATCTTGGATGAAATTAGGAAAATCGGTGACCCCAAATCACGATTTGTGAGGAAGGCATGGCAATGGCATTGAGAGTCAAACAGGAATGTGTAGAGACTGAGAAAAGATGCTTCAGCTGCTACAGACAAAGCTGGCAGGATGAGGTGTGATGATCCTAAGGTCCAAACCAATGGTCTTCTGTTGAAACGACTGGAAGTAACATATAGTCTGATGGCAGACACACCTCTGGACCCCATTTGGCAGAGGCATAAAGCACACTAGGTAAGACTGATGTGGGAAGGGCGCAAGGAAGCCATGGACATATGAAGTAGTCAGTGAGGAAGAGTAGCAGCCACTGTGAGAAATAGCACAAGTGCTGTTTTACCTTGCCCAAGAGGAAGTAAAAGCTAAAACAAGCATCTCTCTCTTTCTCTCTCTCTTCTCTTGTACACACACACACACACACACCCCACCTCCCTCTGAAATAAGAATTCCTGCTAGCCTGTACATGGTCCTAGACCCTTCCCTTTCAAACTTCTGGCAACTAGCTGATACAGAAAAAACTCACTTTAAAGACGAGTATTATTGGGCACCTGGGTGGCTCAGTTGGTTAAGCATCCGACTTCGGCTCAGGTCATGATCTCGAGGTTTGTGAGTCTGAGCCCCACATTGCACTCTGTGCTGACAGCGCAGAGCCTGGAGCCTGCTCCGGATTCTGTGTCTCCGTCTCTCTCTGCCCCTCTGCTACTCATGCTCTGTCTCTCTCTCAAAAATAAACATTAACTTTTTTTTTAAAAAAAAAATGAGTATTAGGGGCGCCTGGGTGGCGCAGTCGGTTAAGCGTCCGACTTCAGCCAGGTCACGATCTCGCGGTCCGTGAGTTCGAGCCCCGCGTCGGGCTCTGGGCTGATGGCTCAGAGCCTGGAGCCTGTTTCCGATTCTGTGTCTCCCTCTCTCTCTGCCCCTCCCCCGTTCATGCTCTGTCTCTCTCTGTCCCAAAAATAAATAAACGTTGAAAAAAAAATTAAAAATAAAAAATGAGTATTATGAAGAAGGTATCAAAACATGATTTATATACATACACCAGGAGAGAAAATAAAAAAAAAAAAAAGGTAGGTGATGACAACACTCACCAGAAAAAAAAAAAAGAAAAGTTTTCACAAACCTGATGGTAATTCTGATCAAGCTCATTGCCATAATAATAATAATAAAATAATTTCTCTATGAAACAATAGCTCAAAGCAGAGATACAATAGCTCAATGTAAACAAGCAACACAATAGAAAGCAATGGGGTATAAGCTGGTACAGCTGATGAAAAAGTGAAGGAAAAAATAGAAGCATCTGAAAAATTAAGGCCACATTTGAGGGAGTAGAGAAGAAGACAAGCATACGAATGGCAATATACAGGTACACTAAGAGTCAAGGGTGGCTAGAGAGACCATGATAGATATGAATGATGGACACTAGAGATCCAACTTATCAATAGCTGGAGTCTCTAGCAAGACAGACTGCAATGAAGGAACAAGGAATGTATTTTATGTTACAATTAAAGGAAAGTTTCCAACGTTTATTTATTTTTGGGACAGAGAGAGACAGAGCATGAACGGGGGAGGGGCAGAGAGAGAGGGAGACACAGAATCGGAAACAGGCTCCAGGCTCCGAGCCATCAGCCCAGAGCCTGACGCGGGGCTCGAACTCACGGACCGCGAGATCGTGACCTGGCTGAAGTCGGACGCTTAACCGACTGCGCCACCCAGGCGCCCCATAAAGGAAAGTTTCCAAAAATGAAAGAAGCCTGGAAGCTACACCTTGAAAGGGAATGCCGTATCCCAAGGGGGAAAAAATTACACATAGCTATCAACACTAAGACAAATCACTGGACTTCACGTACAGAGAAAGGCACTTTTAGGCAGGCAGATAAAAATATCAAGAGTGAGACCAACTGCCAGTTTGCATCTGTTTTCCAGGCATAATTATTTACTGTGCCCCTTCTCACGGTCAGAAGTGTCTGGACTTCACCAATTATGGGATTTCCTTGCTTATATAAGGGAAATTAAAGAGAGGAATGAAAAGGGAAGGCATGACTGCAGACATCCCCATAGCAACATTCAATACTGGGAGCTAGCTTTAAAACAAACCCTTGTATGATGTTCTCAGAGATATGCAGTGTAACCCCAGAAATTTTATACCCAACTGAACAGCCATTCAAATAGAAACAGAGCAACCATTTTTTTAAATATGCATGAACCAAAGTAATAATTCTCCTGAGTCCTTAAATCAACTGCTGGCAAACAGTCTTCAGCTAACCAGGAAAGAAAAAAGGAACTGGGGCAGTTGTGCCCCAATTTAAAATCATGATATCTTCGCATTCCCCGCAACCTGTTCCTCTTTATTCCCTATTTCGGTTAACGTTATCACAGAATCCAATTGTCTAACCAGCAGACTGGGACTTAATACCAGCCCCCTCTTCTCCCTCATTCCCACATCTAATCAGTCTGTAGGTCCTGTCAAACTGCAAAGCTCACTCTCAAATCTTTCCTCTACTTTCCATCTCTATTGGCAATCCTTAGGTCAGGTATGTCACTCTTACCAGGATTATTGCGACTTCCTCCTAATTTGCAGGAGTCATTTAAAAACACTTATCAGCGGGCATGGCATAGGTACTGATCAGTCAGTATGGACACCTGCCGTAGGCACCAATACAGCACACAGGTGCATATGAGCCATCTTTCATCCCTCACCTGCTTGGACTCCTTGCCTCCAGTAACCACTTGCTCCAATCCATAATCCACACTGTAGTTACTGTCATTTTTCTATAGTTTAAAGAGTATCGGGTCACTCCTTGACTCAAGTTCCTGTAAGAGTTTTCCGTGACCTGCTGCACAGTCCTGGGGATGAAATCCAAACTCTCTGGCATGGTCTCCAAGATCCTTTAGGACCTCGCTTCCACTTCATTCATAAAGTCTCACATTCACTGCCCCACAGCCACTCTGAACTTGCAGTTTGGTGAATGCCCTAAAAGCTCTTTGCGATTCAAGAGTGGGATCGACAAGTGTCATATCTGGAACAGAAATGGAATGCACATTTCCCTAAAAGTTCCCGATTCTGGTTCTGGAATTACATCATGAAAATCCACATGGGATAAGTTCCAGGGCCAAGGGGTCAAGCAACTGACCCAAGAGGCTACCAGCCAGAGAGGTCTCTTCTCTCTTGCTTTCTTTCCATTTTGAGATTTCTATATTTATTAAGCAACCAGCCACTTTACATCATAGACACACTTCATCTTTTTTTTTTTTTTTTTTGATTAATTGACTGACAAGATCGTCCCTAAGGAGTGGGCTCTCAAAGCGATGCTATTTCCTACCATTTGTGACAGATCAGCTACCTCTCCCACATGGAAAGGCAGAGCTGCCTCTGGGGATCAAAATTCAGTGTGTTCGTTCACTAATTTAACAAGTATTTGTTGGGCACCTCGGGTACTGAGCTCAGTGCTCCACATAAAGTGTTGAGAGAGAGATGGCCCCTGTTCTTATGAGCCTTCAGTCTAAAGTAGACAACAAATGAATCCAAATCATGACAAGGACACAAGCAGAGTTCAGTTAGAGTAAGTGGGAAACCTGCATGATCAGAGGTCGGCCAAGGCCTCCATGAGCACAGGATACTTGATCTCAGGCCTGAAGGACGACAAGACACCAGGCTGCAAAGAGCAAGATCTTCCCCGTGAGAAGATCAAGGGCAAGCACGGTCAAGGCAGAGAGATAGTCTTCACAGAGAAAATCAGAACTGAGGTGACTTTCTCAGATTAGTGCTTAGAGATACCATCTCATCCACGCATGCAAGGAACGCGGTTTATGTGGTTTCAAGAAACTATACCCTTGTAGACAGAAAGGAGATAATCCAATCATGAGTATGCTTGTGAACAGTCTGCTTGAAAATGACATTGAGGAGCACATTCACCGAAATGTGCTTTGTGAATTTCCCTTTACATGTCTCTGTTTGTGACGGCCTTCCATCTGCAGCATTCACTATCAACCTCTGCCACAAAATTCCTACCATTCTTTGAAGGCCCTTTCAGCCCTGCCTCCCCCCATAGAACCTTCTCTGACCACTCCAACCCTCTGTGATTGCTGTCTTCTCCGAGTTCCTGCAGCCCTTCTATATTCCTGTATGAGCTATTCACTATGGATTATTTCCTTCCAGGGGCATGCACCTTGCTCTCTTCCTATGACTTAAGACTGGCCTCAAGCCTTTGTGTCCAGCCTCCAAATCTTGACCCAGTGTCTGATGGGTCAGTTATAACATTTGTTCAACATGCAGTTTCAAACTTAAGTAGACCACCCACCTACCTCAAGAATTCCATACAGCCAAAGTCCAACCCAGGAAGTAGGATCCTTCTGAGTTTTTATGAAGGAATTTGACCAGATGGATACATAAATGCGTACAGAAAAATGACCTAAAGTCATACATACTCTCTCCTGCAAGTGAGAACCTCAGAACGCTTTCCATGTAAGCAAAAGCTGTAGTAAGATTTCCTCAACCAGAGCTCAGGGACTAATAGTTATGAGAAAATCCCCAAACATAAGAACAAATCCCAAACTATTTTTTTTTGCACTTCAGGGGGGAAAAAAAGGCAAAGTTCCAATCATTTTTACAGTACAAAAATTTTATTTTTTGTTAGGATAATTTAAAGTTTAAAACTGAAGTAGACGTATTCATTTTACAAACAAGATATTCTTTAATAAGTAAGACCATTAAAAACAGTAAACAAAAAAGCTGTCTTTACAAAAAGCTCTGTGCATAGCAACTTTATACTGTATATAACTGACAAAGCAAAACGATAAAAGGAAACTATACAGTTTGAAAATGAGACCTTACTGTACAAAAGGTAGAGAAGATAATGGTTTTTAAACCATGCATATTGAAATGTGCAAAGAAAAACTGGAAAAAATATGATGCTATAACAAAAAAATGAGATAAATAATGAAGTAAATTGTCCCTTTACATGGAAAATCTTACACAGCTCCTCTTACAAAGATAGGATAGAATTTGTAGTTACCTATAGAAATACTCGTATTCCAAGTGGCACAAAAGTAACCTGGGACCGGAATGACTCAACAGCAAGACTGAAGAGGAGAGAGTAGCTTTGTTTTTAATTTATTAGTACACTAAAAATAATCCGTACACACATTTGTACAATTAAATAGATCTGTCACTGCCAAGGTTCTAGCTGAATGGTCAAGGATGTCTGGTATTTAGTTACACACATTTTTCGGTGTCAAGCTATCAACAAATTCTACAATCATTTTGAAGACAGTACTCCACTCATCTTCATGCAAGAGCAAAATTCACAGATTCTAAAAGCAATGCTACTTAAAAAAACATTTCCTTATGTTGGATTGGCTCGAATCCAGGTCTAAACACGCTTAGTTTTGTTCTGCCTTCACTTTTGGATGGTGGTGTTTGTATTCCACACACTCTTCCTCTTCGATCAGAATTTTCACAGGGAACTTTCTCTGGTGCGTTCCCTATGTTTTGGTGCTGTAAGCCCTGACTATGAAGGACTGTCAGCAGTAATTATAAGCATGCCAGGTTTCTAGAATCTTGGATTCTCATGTGCATAGAAATAATATTTGGGTCATATTGAGTAATTCCAGAATGGATTGAAGGCAGGTAAGACCGTTGGGGGCTGGACAGCTGTGGGCAGGTATCAATGGGGCAAACAGAAGGGAGGTGGGATTTGTGAAGTCACCTAAAATTGGCTCAGATGCACTGAAGATGTGTTTCCATGAGAGCTGCAACAATTTCTGATGTTAGAACCCCAGACCGAAATCTGTATACAGACTGTACCGTGGTACCAATGAGGCAACGAGGAGAACCCTGGCCTAGAATAAATGACGTCCTTACCGGAAATCCAAACGAGTCTAGATACATCTTCAGGATCACAAAGACTTTCAGGACTCAGCCACTGTTAGCCGCTCCTGCAAAGTTTCCCTAAGAGCTAGTCCCAGAACTAGGAAGAGTCCATTGCAGACCTGGGTACCAGTGCTGTTTCAGCACAGAGGTCCTTAGTCTCTGACCCTGCTAAGAATCTGGGTGTCCATCTTTTTGAACATTAGGAGAGGGATTTAGGGCTTTTAACATTCTTCTTCCACACAACCATCCCATTCTTGTCTGGAAACTGTGTCAAGTTAGATACAGATTTTTTCAAGAAAGTTGAATGCCATGAGAGGGGAAAGCTGCAGAGAGAAGAAAGGACACGGACATTCTAAGACTAGTGCTTACGAGTCCAAGAAACAGGATCATCTTCCTTAAACCCTGTCTCTGAAGTTCCGTGGAGCTCATAACCTCTGTGCTCAGCCAGGTAACCAACAAGGAGGGGGCATGTGGCTCTATCAAGGGAGAATTCCAAAGGGGCCACTTGGTTGGGAAAGTCACATGGCTTTGGCTCCTCTTTAAGGCGAGACACGTCTTGCTCCGGGATGCAAAGCCTGGGACACACTAAAACATGGGAATTTTCCGCGCTGCTTGGAGGAGAGTGTTGAAAGCCAATATAAATTTTTCAAACATTCACAAAGAGTGAATACCAAAAGGGACATGTAGACTATTTAGAAAGTGGACGGAGCTGGGAATGAGTGGATGACTTTGAGTATTTGTGTACGCGCATGGACTGAATCTTTGCTTCTGCCTTGGGCTCTTCTGTAGGAATCTGTGGAAGGTACGCGTTCTTGCCCATGGGTCAATAAAATGATGGGAGAAGTGGGGGAGGGGATGCAGGAGGGGGGATAAAAGTCTAGTAAGTAACTGCAGGAATAATCACACACCTTTTAAACTCGTTACTACTTGTTTGCATCATTTTCATTTTACATCAGGAAGAGAAATTCCTCTCTCTTCCAAAAAGGTCTTAATTTCTACCTCTACTTACAATAAGTTACACGTTTATTTATTTAAATAATTGTAAAACATTTTAAAATTTTTCCCTTTTTTGTTTTTTTTTTTTTGTTTTTGTTTTGTTTTGTTTTTTAAAGAGATTAAACTATAAGCAAACACACATACAACATTTCATCATTCAGTTCAGGTTTCGTTTAAGAATGTCTTCCATGCTGGTACCCTGTTGTGTTCAATTTTTTTTTTTTCTGCATAAACTAAATTGGTATCTGAAAGGCTTCATAGAAAATAGAAACTTTCAACTTTTTTTTTCCTACAAAGAAAAACAAATAGTATCCAAAATATTAAGCATGAATTGTTTGCCAATTTTTTTTCTTAAATATTTTACAAACATAGGAAGGTGGTTCTCATAATGTTCATAACAAAGAATTGCATTTCTGCTCTTAGCACTGACTACGTCAATGACATCTTTTGTCCTTGTCCCCAAGAGGTTCAGTTTGTGTAGCCACCATGAGAGCTATCCAGGAAGCGGGAGGCCAGGTGAGATGCGGCTCCTTGCACACCCAAGTCTGTCCGTCATGTTCGTTCTGGGGCACAACTCTCCCCAAAGAGCTCATAGCGCTTTCTTCAGTATTGGTCCATCAGAGTAAGTAGTTTTGTGCTATAAGAAAGCAGTTCCTCTTCTTTACATCGGGGGCACGACAAGTCCAGTCATGGCTGCAAGGAAAGAGTGGCACAGAAATGAGACTCAGAGATGTTGACACTCGTGTCTATAACCCGGAGTGAGGGGCGGGGGGTTGGGACTGACAGAGTCTGGTACAATCCAGGGAGACGGTGCACTGATACGGGAAACCATTTCCTCCAGGTCTGGTCTAGCAGACAGCCCGGTCAGAGGCACCGAAGCCTTACAGAATCACTGACATCTACACAAGCCTTGTTGAAGTTTTGTTGGGAGGCCAGGAGCTATGTTTTGTCTTGTTGTGTATCAACGGGTTGCATTCCTGACAGAACAGAGGTAAACATGTAAACTAAATACTCACATCCTTGCGTTACATTCATTTTGTAGCATCAGACTACAAAGAAGATTGTATGGTCTCAAATCAGTTGGAACAGGAAAGAAAGCTCCAGGTGCTGAGCCTACAGCGTCACTCACCGGGTGTCGTTTATGACCAGTAGGGCTTTCTATCCATCCTAGGTTTCTATCCATTCTAGCTGAAATGTGATGAGTTTTTTTCTTGTTTTTTTCTAACTAGCTCATCTTCCTTTGGTGCTTACTGCTGATACGCGATACTCGTTCACTAACGAATGCTGATTCCCCTGGAATAGAAGACTTAATTGTGTTCCTAATCTGGGAGTCACCTGATCTCCACTCTTCAGCCCCTAGCCAAGTGTGGTGCTCAAGGTCTCCTCCATCTAGTGAGGAGGACACACACGATACCTGTTGGGGGCATCGGGTTCAAGGCTTCCCCTTGATATGGGAAACAATGTAGCCTCGGCACAATGTGGAAAAGTCACACGGCAAAATGCACCCTCTGACCTTGGCTTTCGGGTGAGGAACCCATTCTTGGGAATCAGCAGAGGAGCTTCCTCGCATCAAACCTGAAAACCCTATCTAGAACTTGATCCTTTGAGTTTTATTGTCTCTGTCTCATCTAGAGCTCACCGGATACATAGAAGCATTTTGCTGAGTGGTGCTGACCAAGCTTCTAAGCAAATGGCCGAGATTCTTCCTGCTTCCCCCAACACCACCCCTCTTCCCTCCTCCCCTCCTCCTCCTCCCCCGCCCCTCCCTCTGCCCCTTCTCTCCGTGCCAGCTAGTCTGCTCGGGCAAAATTGTCAGCCGCCTATTTCCCTGCCCATACAGCCTTTATTGAATGTTTGTGAGATCTGGATTAAGGTCTTACACAGCTAGCAAAGCCTTAATTATTTTTGCCTGTATTACTATATATTGAATCGATGTAACTTTTCAATAAAGGCAGTTCAATTCTGGACACTCCCTGATGATTTGGAGACATAGCAACCCTGGTAATTATCCCAGAGTGTAGGAGGTTTTTTATTTTATTTTATTTCTTTTCCTGGAGGGAGCTGGAAAATGAATCAGGCACATAGTGCATAATATTATCTCGACAATCTATACTCATCACTGCAAATGCCTGATAAATGAGGTAGAAGCTGGGAGAGTGAACACTACACGTATAACTCTCTGGCAGTGGGATTCTGGCTCACGTTTTCAACTTTAACTTGTCCATTACACTTAAAACTCATCACCCCCTTCCTTTTTCCGGGTCCTCGGGGAGTTACCCAAGCTGCTTAGGGCAGAGCCGCTCAAAGAAGAAGATCCACTGCCCGCAGGAAGAACAACAGATCTCACATATTTTCCTTCTTCCTACTCTCACCTCGGGGACTGGGTGGGCTGGATCTCCGCTACACGGTGACCCTGACTTTTTGCTTATAGAAACCATCGCCAACAGACAGAAAGCAGACGTTAAGTGGAGAAAAAGTAAGCATGCTCACTGTCGCGAGGGGAGCGTGCTTCACCGCACTTTGTTCAATTTCTTTCTGCCTTTGGCGTTTTCCAGGAAAGCAATAATCCCCCTTTGGTCCAGGTGGAAAGCAGGTATGGGCGAAGGGTGAAGAGAGGAACTGCACTATGCCTGTCCCCGGGGAGACAGTGGGCTGTCGCAGCACAGGCTCTGGAATCCAAACGTCTGAGGTCACCTTGCTTGTGTGGCCTTGGGAAAAACGACTTAACTGAGAACGGTGAGAATGGTACGACCTTCCCTTTTTGGTCACATGTGCGGCTTGGGCAAGGTAATCCGTGTAAAGCGTTTGGGTCACTGTCTTGCACGTGGTGCTCAAAAACGGCAAGCCTCAGAGACGGCTGGTTGCACGTGACCTCTGCAGATGATTGAGCCCCTCTCATCTTACGGACCAGCCTGTGACCACCCAGGCACCTCCGACCACACTCTTACTCTCCCGCCGTCTGTCTCTAGAGAGACGCGGCTTCGTGCTGATCGCCCCGGCAATCCCAAGACTCCTTCGCTCGGGGACTGTGGCTAGCTCGTTTGAAGCCAGCTTTTTTTCTCCTTCTAGGCATCAGCGGGACACCTGGTAGCATTGGACCTTGAAGTTCTAGTCACCTGATGCCAAATGAGGAGAAGTGGGAGTCTGCACCCCTAATTTAGGCATGGCTCTCCCCCTCCACCTCCTCCCTACTGTCTTCCTTCTTCTTCAGGCTCAAATTGCCAGAGGAATTTAGAGGGAACTGTAGGGTTCCCAAAGAGGCTCGGGACATTTCAGCGATTCTATAGAAAGGAGACTAGATCCCAGAGCCTGTGCCTACGCGCAACTGATAAAATCGTCACTCCTGCCGACACGGAACGTGTGGCTCAGCCACCTCCTCAGTCTATTCTGACCTGTGGGGGACCAGAAGCTCACATGGCTGAGGACCCTAGGGAGGGTCTTCTGGCGACTGCTGTCCCTGCAGAGAAACCTCACTATGACCGCACAGACCCTTCCAGCATTTGGGGCCAACTCAACTCTGAACGGGTCACACCACAGCTAGACTTAGGCAAGCAGCCACAGGCAGGGGGTAGATTCCGGGTCATGGGAGCTGGTGAAAGATCTGTCCCGGCATTCCTGAGGGCCAAAAGCCAGGCAGGGCCCATCGTTGAGTATCTTCTGCCCAGAAGATCTGAGGCAACCAGCTCAACTCGCCCAGCTGAGTGCACACACAAGAGAGATAAAGGAGGGAGGGCAAGTGGAAGTGAAGTCATACTTTTCCTCCTCGAAGTGAAGCTGGAAATGTTGGCAAGGGTTGCCTGCAAGGAGGAAAGGGCTGCATCCCTCCCGACTTCCTCCTACACCTGCACTCCTTCTTAGCCTTTCGGGGGGCCCTCGCTCTACATTTCCCCAGCGAGAACTGTGTGGCCCCCCACTTGGTTAAGGGACGTGACTAAAAATCACAGCACTTAGAAAGGGGAGACATCATCACCGACGCCGGCAGGCAGAAGGGAAAGATACACCAAATATTCAACAACTGTATCCACTTCCCGGTCTCGAGATGAGGCCATTCATAGAAAACGTTCTGAGCATATCCCCCAAGGACGGGATGGAAACCACTGGTTGTTGAGGAGAGACCAGGCAGGTAGTGACACTGAGCCGCGGGCTGAGCCTCTTTCTCTATGGATCAGGCATCTAGATTAGAACCAAACAGATCTATATTGTCCCCCTCAAATATACAGATGTTTCCAACTACTCACACGTTGGATGGCATGTTTCCCAGCTGCTTGTCTCGTTGAAAGTGAAAGAATTTCCAGGGACCTCTTCTTAGAGCTGAGCTTCCAGTTCCCGTTTCACAGTTTGTCTGTCCAGTCAGTGACTGGACTTTGAGGAGACACCACTGTCTCTTATGGTAGAATGGGACAGGAACCTACCGTGCCTCCCAGAGCTCTGCTCGGCCACAACTGGCAGATGAACCCTCACAGGTGACCCAGAGGGTCAGGAATCTACGCATAATCATAAAGCTACTAGGCAGATGCCGTCCTGGGGACGGCACAGGTCATCTGAGGTTCTGCTGAGCTCAGAGGCTCTGATCCTTAAGGGGTTAACCAAACCTCTGTCCTGCTCGGTTTTAGCCAATGCCGCTAGTCGTGAATGTTTTCATGTCAAGACATGAAAAAAAGCCTAAAAATAATGTGGGTCGTCAGGATCCATGGTGTTCAGCAGGTTCCAATTTGCTCTTTTGCCATCAGCTGGCTCCCATTCACAGCGAGATGATTAGATTCTCGTGCACTCATCACATTTGTGTAATGTTATGTCATACTCTATTTTCAGACATTGCTCAAAAATGGGTTGGATGGGCGATATTCATTTTTGTTCTTAGACGGTGTATGTCTTTTTTCTTTCTTTCTTTCCTGCCCCACCCCAGATCAGGCACCTGCTATCAATCTGACTGGCATGTAACCAGAACTCTCACAATGGGCTGGTTGCTTCCAATGGATCCTGTCCATTTGTGCCATGGGAATATGTATGCAGTGTAGACGGCAAGACAGGTAAGCAGCAATCACCATACGGTATCTGATGTGGCAACGAGGCACCTTCTGGGAAACGGTGACACGGCCCTGTGGAAACCAAGGGTCTGGGGAGTCCAGACGCTCCCGGAGGGTGTATATGGCTCTATCATAGTTAACTCTGTGACCTCGAAGAGCTGTCCGACTTCTCTGTTTTCCTCCATCTTGCTCTTGGATGGAGTACAAGCTCAGTTGTACAAGCCGTCTGTGACCCATGGTGAAAACACCAAAGCACCTCTTTGTAGGTACATGGTTAAAGATGGGGAATGATGCTGTGCTGTTTGCTCTTACTCTGCTGGCCCTGTGGCCCATCTAATCATGGCGGTACCAAAGTGGTACCTTTGCTTACCTCTGAATCCATTTCCATTGCCACTGGAGCAGGCAGGTGAAGGGGAGCCTTGTGGCCTGATGACAGGGGCAAAGGCACTCTTCTGTTTGACAGCAGGAAAAACTGAAGAGGAAAATGGAAGGATGGAGGACGTGCTAGAAGATCCAACAGTAGGACTTGATGACATGACTGGAAAGCAAAGGCACAATCCTCTTAGGAAGGGACAAACCTAGGCGCGAAGTCCTTTCTTCAGGACATACAACCAACACACATTACTCATTGGTTCCAGGCATTGTCCCAGATTCTGGGGATTCAAAACAAAGTAGAATGCAACAACGCCCCCGCCTTGCCCAGTGGAGGGAACACACAGACAAAATAATGAACAGGTTCACAGTCCTACTGGAGGAACATACACGATACTAAGGAGACTCAGCAGACAGAGTCCTCTTCTGCCAGGGAGTCAGGAAGACAGCAGCAGGAGGTAATACGATGATAGGTCTTTGCTCACGACTAGAAGCTTGACAAGAGAACACTAAGACCAACATCGGCAAAATCATCAAATCTACTCAAGAATGGAAACCTCTTTTTCACCCTAAAAAGAAGTCCTGGCTGGGAGCTCTGTGCTTCCCTGGTAATTCTCAGCGCTCCAGAGGTTTCATCTACAGGGTTAACATCTCTGAGAGTACCATCTCTATGGGCCACTGCCTCATTAAATGTAAACGTTTATTAACATCTAGGAGATTACCTCCCTCTCTCTCTCTCTCTCTCTCTCTCCTTTCAAAGCCCCTGGGAAATGAAGTTGCAAGTTAGGCCCCTCTGATGTAATGTGTAGAAAAAAACACCAATATTAACACTAAAATTACTTAAAGGAAGCCAAAAGCTAAGTGTTGTAATTTCCAAGAAAAATAAAGGCAATTTCCACAATGAAATGCCCTACCTCTTAATGTCAGATACTCCACCAAGTTACATCATACAAGAAGATAATTTTATCTTTTCTGTTCAACTAGCTCAAGTAAGGGGTGATCTCCAGTTCACAAGGGTAAAATTGGCAGATACAGCATCTTGGAGAATAATGTCAAGTTCCAGGGATTCATTTTAGCACCGTCTCCAGAATTCTGAACTGTCATATGAGGTGGTGAAGGAATTACTGAAACCTAATGGTCAAGGCTAGGAGTGCTAACTTTTGCTTCGTATCTTCAGTGGCCCAGCTACCCAACAAAGTAAATTTTGAAAGTGAGGACATGTATGTGACTTATGGTTCAAAGACCAAGTACAGGGTGAATTGAAGGTCAACTGTTCTGATGTCCTCTGTAAGACTCCATTCCCGTTTCTTGTCTCTCCATATTTTCTACCTCCATATGAAGACACACTTTGGGCTATGTTCACACAATTACATATATGAAATCACCATATAGCATCCCTGCAATATGATGTCTTTTATAGCCAAACTACAAACCAAAGACCTCAAAAAAAGAGCTTTATCTAAAAACTGCTCGTCCTTATGTAGTCCTGATTTAAGCGCAGAAAGACGCATCTAAGTACATGTCTGTCTTTCCGCAAGTAATAGGAATCAAGAGAAAAAATTGGAAAGGAGGATGAAGTCTTGGAAGAATCTCACATCATACTTGAAAATTAAACTGAAAAAAAAATTGGGCTAATTCACTATTATTACAGAATAGGACACAGGGCTAACCATTGGGAGTGGATTGTATTCATACTCTCAAGCAAAATCTCCTCTTCTAGCATTGGCTTTCACATCAATAAAATGAAGTCGGGGACCTTTCCCCTTTCGGGAAGGCACACAATTAGAGGCCAAAGAAAAGCTGAGACTCCGGAGGCCCTGATTCTGATCACAGTCCAATCTCCACCACTCCATGTGAACCATGCAGGCACCAAGATGGCACCTTGACTTCTGAGTCTGCCAAAGCACCACCTCTCCTCCTACACCATGATAGAGGAGGGTTTTTATAACATTAGGCACACATATACACCCTTGATTCCATTTATATTCAGCATCTGATTCACTTTTACAAATACCTCTTTTCTAAACAACAGATCTCAAGCTAAAGTAGATTCATTAGGTCAAATGTGGCTGCCTCTCCATGAAAGAGTCGCCTCAAACTTCTCTAAGTAACATGGAACAATTGTTGCAGAGTTGAATAAGCACAGAGTTATAATATGCCCAATTAAAATACCTTTTAGGAAATTTTTGTGAAATGCTAAATACCCAACTTAATTTAAAATTTAATGCAACTATAACAAAAATCCCAAGAGGAATTTTAATTTGTTTATGTCCACAAACCCAATTGTTATGTTTATCTATTAAAAAAACAACAACCCTATAAGAGCCAGAAAGTTCTGTTAATACTTCAAAAGTACTAAGAAAGCATTTATCTTAACAGATATTAAATCTTACGAAAAATCTACATCAATGAAGTCAGTGTTATATGAGTGTAGAAACAGGCAGACAAATCCTTGGAGAAAATAGAGGCCAGAAACAGACCTGGATATATATGAGAACTGAAACTTAATAAAGGCGACATTTCAAATTAATGGGGACATAAATGCATGGGAACAATATACAAGCCCCCCAGAGACAAAATTTAAAGTGCTTCCTCGTGTTAAACACTAAAGTAATGTAAGTGGATTAATGAGTTATTTGCTAAAACAAAATTATAAAGGCGCGAGTAGAAAAATTAGGAAGGTTATATAATCTACATAATCCTTTCAACCTCAAAGCCTAAACAGAACATCACGGAACAGATTTGCCCGATGACGCAAAACTTCCTTAACACACAGAGAAAAGGCAAATGACAAATTAGGAAAAATCTTTATCATAATTATTTAGATATGTTCTTATCCTCAATAGCTAATAGGCTGTTATAAATCAATTAGAAAACAGAAAAACATCCCAATGAGGAAAATGGGCAAAGGATCGGAAAAGCAAGGTCACAAACATGAGTGAGACATGAGTGAAAATGACCAAAAGACTTTCATAGGCCTAAAACATGTTCAAACTGATTAGTAATCGAATGCAAATTAAAACAGTAATGAGAGGTTACTTTCCACTTTACCAAACTGCCAAAGATTAAGGAGAAAGGAACAGGGCAGGGAAACAGATACTCTTCCTTTACTAAGGGGAGGTTTCATCTCTCTGGGGGGACTTTGGCAATGTGTATTTAAAATCAAAGTATTTTAAAATGTGCCCATTTTTTAACCCAGCAATTTAATTTTGAGAAGTTAATCCCAAGGAGATAATCATAAATTTGCAAAAAAAAAAAAAAAAAAAAATCGATCCAAGGGCATTTTTATAATTGTGAAAAATTGGGAAATAATGGAAATGACCAAGCAATGGGGTAAACTATATTAAGTCTATAAAATAGAATGCTACGCAAATATTAAAGCTAATGTTGGAGAAGAATATTTGCTGACATTGAAAGATATGCCTCCTCAGGTGAATAGGACAAATTACATCATAACATATACATCAAACACAATTTAATTTTTTTAATTATTAACTTTTTTTTAATTTTAGAGAGAGGGAGCATGTGAGCAGGGGAGAGGAGCAGAGGGAGAGAGGGAGAGAGAGAGAGAATCTTTTAATTTTGTTTTTTTTTTAATTTTTTTTTCAACGTTTATTTATTTTTGGGACAGAGAGAGACAGAGCATGAACGGGGGTGGGGCAGAGAGAGAGGGAGACACAGAATCGGAAACAGGCTCCAGGCTCTGAGCCATCAGCCCAGAGCCCGACGCGGGGCTCGAACTCACGGACCGCGAGATCGTGACCTGGCTGAAGTCGGACGCTTAACCGACTGCGCCACCCAGGCGCCCCTTAATTTTGTTTTTAACGTTTGTTTATTTTTGATACGGAGACAGAGTGTGAGCCGGGGAAGGGCAGAGAGAGAGGGAGACAGAATCTGAAGCAGGTTCCAGGTTCCAAGCTCTGAGGTGTCAGCACAGAGCCCAACGCCGGGCTTGAATTGACAAACCCTGAGATCATGACCTGAGCAGAAGTCGGATGCTTAACCGACTGAGCCACCCAGGAGCCGAGAGAGAGAGAGAGAGAGAGAGAGAGAGAGAGAGAGAGAGAGGGAGAGAGAGGGAGGGAGAGAGAGAATCTTAAGTAGGCTCCACGCTTAGCCCAGAGCTCAATCCCATGACCCTGGGTTCATGACCTGACAAATCAAGACCCTAACAAATCAAGAGTCAGGCCTTCAACCATCTGAGCAACCCAGGGGCGTCAACCCAATTTTATTTTCTAGGAAGAACACGTACAAAGCAAAAATTTAGAAGGATGCGATACACATCAAAACTTTTAACAATGTTATCTCTGGCCGATGGATTATGAATGTTCTTAAATTTATTCCTTTAACTTCTCCATATTTTCAAAATCTTCTATGATGAACATGCATTAATTTTGATGTAGCAGAAACCAATAAAAGCTGTTAAAAGAAACAAATGGAAAATCTCCTTTTTTTTTTTTTTTTTTGGTTAAAAATTATATAATCCTTAGCACTTTGGTTAACTTTGGCTAAAAATTATATAGCTTTCCTGGCTGTTAATGCTCCTCTTTGATTTAAGGCTTTACTACCTGTAAACAAGGTTGCCTGTTAACCTTTCTGCTACAAAAAAGCAGACACTGATAAATTTTCAAAATCCCGGGAAAAGCTTATTGATTATAGTGAACTTCGCAAGGCAAACATCACTCCTTCTGTCTGTTCTCCATTCTCAGGACCCAGGTCTGCATCATTGACAGATTTTATGGAGCCTAGCTTCCAATCTGTGACTTTGATAATTTTGCCACTTTTCTTTTACTCCCTCTTTCATTGATCCCCTGGCAGAATTCCATTTGTTGTGCGTCAGAGAAGACACTGCAATTTTCAAAATGTATCTATCCATGACTAGAAGGTTATCCTTTAAAAGCTAACGGCGGTTGTCCCTGCACGGAAATAAAGCGTGTCATTTCTCTTTTCCTTTTTACATATACTTGCTTTTCAAATTGTGTATAATGAGAATGTTACTATTGTAACAGGGTTTCTTTTTCCTTCCCGGAGTAAAAGACAATAGAAATATGTCAAAATGTTAACAAGGTTGTTTTTTATGGTGGGAGTACGCTTTCTTTTTGAAACTACTTCCATATGTTCTAAATTTCCTATAATAATCATTTAATACTCTATCATAGAAAATGTCTTGATATCTGTTGTTGAAAACATAAAAATATTGAGCCCCAGGGCCCAGGCTAAAACTATGTAAATGAAGTAGGAGTCCCTGAGCACGGGTTGGATTTCTGCCCATATAGATTCTGCCCCAATCTTTGGAATTGCTCGATGGCTACCCTGCTTTGGAAGAAGTGGTCCCACAAGTGTCACAAGCCTGTTGAGTAGACCATCTTTGGGGACACCAGCGGGCGCCATTTTAGGAAAGCTGATCACATCCACTTGCAACTGAGAATTTCTCTGGACAACTCTCTCTCTATGGATAGAGGCCAAAGTAAAGGCAAGTCCGTCTGGCCCCCAAATCTCTGTGAACATGGGGAGTTAAGGAAAAACCACTTTTCTTCTTACAAGGATTGATTGGCCTGCATAGGCCCAGCTGGAACTCACCGGGCACATATCCTCCTTTGCATCGAGCCATTGCATTTGTTGGCGCTAAGGGGTCTGTCGGCATTTCATTATAACCCCCTATTGTCAGGGGTTTAGAATTCAGCCATAAAAAGCTGCACTGAGCTGGAACTTGGCACACATGCTACCGCCAGGAAGTGAAGTTTGTATGTGAAATTGAAAAAACATCTGTCCGGCCATTTTTGAAGCAGTGTGAGAGCGAAAGCAGTGAAGACGCAGGTTTTTGATACTCTGCGATGGACATCATGCAAATCAACTTGACCGAGAGGCTTGGCTTTTTATTTATTTATTTTCTTAACGTCTCTGGCAAGTGATTGCTCCAGGGCAGGGCCCGGCTGCATCAGCATCGCTTAAAAAAGAAAACGAAAAATCATAGACTGGTGTTTTCAGACACAAGCAACTGAATTGACAAAATGGTTTCCCCTGGGCTGTTTTTTATATTTCCCAGAGAAGTTAAGACTTAGCTGGCTAGAAATACAGGTCAGATGCTATTGTAATGAACTCCATGGGGTATTCAGTATTTTTGCAGTAGGGGATTTTATTGTAATGAATGCACTGCTTGGAATCCATTCTCGGTTTGCAACTGCTTCAGACCCTCCTTCAGAAAATAACGGTGCGAGAGATCACACAGACCCAGGAGGAGCAAGGAGAAGGTTCTCTGTCGTGTGTCCCTACTCCCGTTGGGCAGGGTGCCTCTTTCTGGTCTGTATAAGCCATCTTGTTTTAATGGGTGATTTGAAGAATTGGGTGTTATCATTTTTCTTGTGGCAGTGGGATCGAATGATCAAGAAAGGATAGTGGAAGGAAGTTGTCACTGCTGCAGTGGGAAAGGAAGCTCCCGACCAAATGAATTAGCTAATAAGAAACAAGCAATTACCCAGTGGGCATATTCATTTAGCTGTTCCTCTTTTCTCTCTCTGTCACTCTCTATCTCTATCCCTATCTTTCTCTGTCCCTCTCTGTGTCTCTGTCTCTTTCTGTCCCTCTCTCAATATATATATATATATATATATATATATATCTCCCTGCCTCTATCTCTCTCTCTCATCCCTACTCATCCACCCCTGTCTTTCTTTTGGTCTCTCTCCCTCATCACCACACTACATACTATATTATTATATTGACCATTTTTGAGCTACAAAAATGACAATTAATATGGTTCAGCTTTATACATGGATTTTTATTGATAAATGTATGTTGAACATATGAACCTATTTGGGGGAAAAAAGTAATTTCATGCTGTTTGGTCTAATAATGTATTATAAATACAAAAAGTATTTCCTACAGTATTGAATAATTTTAGAACATGGTATTCTGAACCTGGTGACATATTTCTAGTCCTATTTTTATGATTTATTGGCTACAAATCCTTGAGTAAGTCATTTAATATCCCTTGATAACTTAAAGGGAAAATGATAATAATAATTACAATCATAGCCATGTCATAAATTGTTGTGGGGATCCCACTGGGGTCTATATGTGAACATGCTTTTTAGACTGTAAAGTGGAATGCAGTTGTGAATTACTCTTGTTGTCACCATTATTATGTGACATTCTTTACACAATGGCTCTCTTGCCTTTGTATCGCTTGTAGGGGCTATTGGAGATGTGGTCCCTTCTACACAGTGATGCATGGGAGATATCTCTCCAAGATCTCAGCAACAGAAAAATCAGGTTTCTTCAGAGCTCCCCGCCGCCCCACACCAAGAAATGTGTGGACACAAAATCTTATGACAAGTAACGTTTCTCTCTTTGCTTTCCCATCTTGTAAGCCTCCGAACCAAGTTTATGGCTCTCTTGAATAGACTGAATAGCATCCAGGTTAGTCCTTGGGTTCGTCTAATTTTCCTATCCATATTTTTTAATTTTATCTCAGTTTCTTATAGTTATTATTTTATACTTTCAAAGCACTCATCTCACTATTAATATCCCCCCGAAATATTTTTGGAAGACGATAAGGTAAAAACAAGTAAAGAACTAAACAAATCAAGAAAGCAATAGTTTGTTTATCTAGACCGCCATGATCTATCCATATTTTTTAATTTTATCTCAGTTTCTGGAGGTCATTATTTTATACTTTCAAAGCATTCATCTCACTATTAATATGCCCCCAAATATTTTTGGAAGAAGATAAGGTAAAAACAAGTAAAGAACTAAACAAATCAAGAAAGCGATAGTTTATCTAGACCGCCATGATCTAATTGATCCAGGCCATTGGACATGACAGACACAGAACTCATGTCTTTACAGCAGTACGATTTTAGTTGTAGTAGAAGAACCAACCTCTAGTCTCTCTGCTACTTGGTTACTAACGTCCTTATCACACTGAGTAGACTGTTGAAGGTAATGAATTGAACAGATAACACAGAAATAACTCATGGGTGTGTGTCCACAGAGAACCACAAGGCTGTGAAAGGGAGCCTCCAGATCCTTGGCATGTCACAGCCTGAGCTGTGTGCTGCCCTTGACTTGCCCTTGTCCCTGGCCTGAGGGAACCATTCTGGTGAACAGAGGGCCTGCTGTAGAGCCTTGCAATTGGAGCCAGAATTTCAAGAACATTCCACTTGCTCACACAGACTCTCCATGACGGCTTCTCCCCTGGCCTGAAGTATCCCCCAGGTAGGTCTGAAGAACACATATTCTCTCAGGTTTCTTAGCCCGCGAAGCAACCCAAAAGAGTTTTCACAACCCCTAGGACATCTAGCTAGCCCATAACAGGATTAAGAGGTCCGTCTCACAACACTCTCTCATGAGCAGCTAAATTCCATCTCTCGGAAGGTACGTAAGGAGGAGAGGACCATGTAACAAAGCAACGTGGGAGCATGGTGTGATACACAAATCAACCAAACCACAAATTCTGTGTTCAAATGATGGCCCGGCTCTATCCTCGCTGTGTGATCTCGGATAAGTCAACTGCTGTGCGCCTGAACCTCCTCACCCACAACAAGGAGGAAGTTCTTATAAGGATTAAATAAAACATTACATCCCAAAGTGCCTAATTGAGAGTGTGTATAATGGTAGCTGAAATGGAATCTCAATTCCCCTCTCCTGTCCATATGAGCCGCATTGCCCTTTCTTTGCAAAAAGCAAGTATCTTCCCTCTTTGTCTTTCCTTCAGAAGGCTTTGAGCAACCAAGTGCACCAAAGTCCAACCAACGGCGAAGAGCAGAGGGCAGGAAGGACATTTCCTCGGGAAACTGGGTTCCTCCTCCACGAGTCAGTCAGATGTAGGGATGCAACTCTCCCTCAAAAGGGTGAACAGTAAAGCCCAGGGACAGAGAGACAGGGAGAGCCGGACAGAGGGAAGGGGCACTTACTTCCATACGGGGAGCCTGTGGGGGAGCCGTTTAGAAATCCTGGTGACCCGGGGACGCCCAGGTTGGCCATGGGGACGTTGCTGTAGCCGTTCATGCTGTTACTGGAGGTGCTGTAGTTAGACTGCTGGGGGGTGGAGCTGGAAGAGTAGCCCCGCGGAGAGATGCTGCTTGTGTTGCGGATGTACCCTGGACAACAAGGAGAAAGCCCAGGTAAAGGAACCGGCACACGCAGCCAGCACAGGCCAAACATGGCGGCGTGGGCCCACGTGGCCCCCAGATGGCAGAAACCCCCCCGGAGCCACCCTTGGGCAGGGTGGAATGTCTGCACTTTGTCTTCAGCCTTCTATCCTCCTCTCCCTTCCCCATCCTACAACCAGGCCATGTCCCTGACAGCCCCTCCTTCCTCTTGGTCCCCATTTGCAGTCAACACCTCCGGCTCAGACCGAGGAGTAGTGACTAGCGGTTGGGTGCAGTGACAGCTCCCAAATCATCCTTCACGTCAAGTCCTGTGAGATCTCCAGGGTGTCACTGAGGAAGGCATTCTGGGGTCAAGTTGTATACCGTAGCTATCCCTTGTCTTTTCGCGTATGTGGGGCCTAGAGAATAAGCAAACCAGTTCACATCCGCTAACCTAGTGTTTCCCAAATTTAACACACCACAGTATCTTTCCCGGGAGCGGTGGGCAAAAGGGATCCTGATAACCTCCCAAGGGCCACCAGGACTCTGCAGATCATAGCTTTGGGAACGTGAGTTCAAGGTTGTTACCATGCCCTGGGTGGGAGTGGGGAACATCTTCATTTAAAAATTGCTGTTAAATTCATCTAAATGTGCCATTCTTTGGCCAAAGACTTGGAAGCATCCGCCATCGAGTGCAGGGAGATCAGGTCTGTGGGAGGGATGGGAAGGGATGGCAGGGTTCTCATACTTCTGAAACCCCAGCACGGAGACATCACCTAACCTATCCTGAAATAATCCATTTTGGATAACAGTCTCTAAAGCTATGTAAAAAATGACCCAAGTCAGAGAAGGAGGAGGAGGAGGAGAAGGAGGAGAAGAAAAAGAAGAAGAAGAAGAAGAAGAAGAAGAAGAAGAAGAAGAAGAAGAAGAAGAAGGAGAAGAAGGAGAAGAAGAAGAAGAAGGCTATAATATGTCCACACCCATCCTTCTATAAGAAAAACGCAGCCTGGGCATGAAAATGAGGCATTGCCTTCCGATGGATGAATGAAATTGGAAACAAAGCTATCCCAAAGTTAGGGACATGATTAGGAAATTTATTCCTTTTAAAACATGATTTGTGATAAACTTAGCACCTTAATAAAATCGACCTCGGTGACAAAAATCTTTACACGATATACTTCAGGTGTAGAAAGCACTGTTAACTAGAAAATGTGCTGCTATGTATTTGTATATGAGATAATACACACATAGAAGTCACCAAATAAAGCCAAGCCACTCACCCTTGGCTCCTAGGAAGAGAGGTTGGGCATAATAAATAAACGATAATGGCAATGACTCAGCCTCCTTTCACTATTCAAGCTGATGATCCCAAGAGCAGAAGTGCACATTTGAGTCAAAGAGTACCTGTAAGTCTAGTTTCAGGAAGCCAAAACCATTCTAAATAAGTAACAGTCCCTCCTAACCTTAAATATCTTCAGTTAAGGGGATTCGACCCGGGACCTAAAAAGCCCCAAATCTAACAAAACATCACCTATCATGTTGAGATAATCCAATATGTGATCGGGAAGGGGGGGACACGTTTTCTGATGGTACATGAATCAAGCTTCACCTCCCTCCACTCACGCAGAACCAACGTTTTAAATGGAGAAGGTGCTTGAAGCCTGCCTCCGGGAAAGGCTGTACCTTGATTATTTCCCTGTGTTGACTCTGAGATGCTGACGCCAAGCTGGCTGCCGTACGAATTGATGCCCATCATGCCACCGTGAGCCGGAGAGCTGGAGAGAGCTGGGATCTGGCTGGGATTCCTGGGGACGCTGTACAGGGCTTCCGCGATGTCTGCGGCCCGCTTCAAAATGATGTCCTACAGAATGGCAGGTTGAGGTGAGCGTTTTTATTCAGCGCAAAGACTCAAGCTCAACCGAGTGTAAGAGGTCAACGTCTAACCTGGTTATTGTGTGGTGTGCCATAGAGGGCCTCCACCAGATCCGCAGCTCTTTTCAACAGCATTTCCTAGGAAAAGGGAAGAAAGGGTAAGGGATGAGCAAAGGTAACCCCCCCCCCCAGTGGCAACCACAAAGGAAAATTATGCATAAAAATCAAAAGTCCAGACATCCTCCCTGAAATATAAATAACTGGCTAAGGGGTCCTGTATAATTGGTGTGACAGGCAGAATTATACCTGTACGTATAAATCCCTCTATAAATATGTATCTACACGGAATCCATCTAGATAAAACGGTTCCATACATGATTGCACTACCAAAACCAAAACGCGACCAGATTCAAGGTGGAGCTGGTTAAAATTAATAAGGTCTGGGAAGTGCCATTAAAAACTTTCAGACCATTCCATTTATAAGATCTGGTACTCTAATTAACCAGAAATTCTTCAAATGATTGACTGGCCTGAGTTTAGCTGCTTGCCAAGGAGTTGTTCGTAATACTGAAATGATCTTGGCAGGGCCTTCTGCAAAATTTTATTCTAATAAAGATGAATTCTTTCAATAATATTTCCCCCTGTTCACTTTAACCAGAGAGAATTAGTAATCAGTAATCCCTTTCGTCTCATTTTGTCTTTTCCACCTCCTGCTTTGAACAGCCTCTTAAATTGCTATTAACCTACTTTCCAGATATCATCTAATTTAATGGTGGGGCTGGGGATTTTTCCAAGAGGAGAAATAAAGGTGTGATGGAGAAGCGAATGTGGTACTTGAATTTTACTCACAGTACAGAGAAGAGAACACAGCATATTGTAACGTGTGTACTCAAAACGCGAGTAGAGACGTTAAAGTTTAATAATGTCTCCTTAATTGAATGTCTAATAAATTAATGTGCTTTTCAATACGGAAAGCTAAAATAATGGGCCAAGTTCATGACATAATTGTCCACAAGCAAGTTCACTTAAAAGTGATTCATTTCACAGAAATTTTACATGGAGGCATTTTTCACTTCACAAAATACCCACATACGGGGTAGTGCCTCTATGAATACCTGATTGTGGGTTAATGTGCCCTTGCAACTATGGGCACATAAAATTAGACTGAAACACAAAAAAGGGAGGACTTACATTTTTAAGCAATTGTACAATTATTTATTTTCATAAAGTTGGCAATGTTTTATAAGCTGGATACTTGTAGTGTATCTGTTTTTGAGGACAAAATTTTCAGATTTCATATTCCCTCAGGTATTAATTTTCTGGATTCATCTAAGTTTGCTGAAATCCTATAATAAGGTTTTCACCTGTCAACTTCCAAAGCATTTTTTTTTTACCTTAGCTAATCTCTCTGGGTCCCCAGGATGCCTTGGAATGACTTTCTGCAGTCTTTGGAAACCGTAGTCTATGGTGGGTTCATTTAATGCTGAAAAATAAAAGTCCTCTTTTTGAGTATGTTTCATGGTCATAAAGCAGAACTTCTCAGTAAGTCTTCCACCCGCAAAGAGAAAGGTTCTGGTATTATCTGAGAATCGATACATAATGGATACAATTCGTTACGGAATTTTTTGCTGTCGACATTGGTTAATTCACATTTGCAAGTTTGGAATTCACAGTAGTTTAGTGTCTTTGCATTCAAACGATATTTCAGAATTTCGGGATTATTACATTTACTTACCATTCTGCCTTAAGTGTATACAACTTATCATTCTCCGCTCACTCTCAAATAACCAGAAATATTACACAATCGACCATCTCCCAATTTTCTACAAAGACAATGAACTACCCTTACATGCTTTTTCTCTTCCCCCCTCTTCTGTTTCCCAAGTATACCTTTATCATCTATTAATTCTCCTAATTATCAGTTTTTCTTATTCTCCTAAATATTTCCATTCATACATATACAAACCTTCTGTGAATTTATTCTCTCAAAGCCCTGTTCTTATGCAATACACTTTCAGAATTTCCCATTACATTTTGCTACACGTACATTCGTATACTGTCAGGCTCCACCATATGCTGAAAGTTCCAGAGAATCAGGACACATGCTTTGCTTTGCCACTGTGTTCTCATTGTTGAAGACAGTGCCCGGCACATAGTAGGCACTTGGCATCAGCAATTTGTAAAATGAGTGAGGGACAGAGTGAATGAATGACACATCTCCCCATTTCTACCATGCTAAAGAATTTTTGGAGTGGATTCCCTTATCCTTTCTCCTTCTTCCTGTCTTCTTTGAGTTCTTATAAGTCTGTTGTTTAAATTTTGTAGTTTCAAAATTAATGCATGATCAAAGTAAAGAAAAAAGATGCAAAGAATAAAAAAATAATCACCTGCACTCCCATTAGGCAGCAGTAAACACAGGAGGGTGTACTTCCTTTTTTAATCTTCCTTTTTGCACATATGTTTTATGAATATTTGTTGCTATTATTCTAAATATCAAAGCAACACCTTTGGTTCAAAAGAATTATTCAAAAAATTTAAATGCGGAAATAAAAATACAATCATCCATAATCTCACCATTTTAGAGATGAGCTGGGTTAGCATTTTTGCTCATATCCCTACAGATCTAAACACGCACGCATACTTAAAATTATTCACACTGTTACATAACCTACTTTTTATCAATTTAGCAACATATCAAACTTTTCCCCAGCTTATTCAATATTCTTTTATAACATTATTTAAAATTCCTGCATATTTTTCCATGTCATGGCCTATAATTTATTTAAATGGCTTCCTAACGTTTGCCATTTAACGTGATCCTTAATTTCTCACTATTATAAAAATCAGAGCCATAATTATCCGCTGTGTATAGTTTTAATGATTTCAATTGGAAAATTCCAAGAATTAGAATTACTGGACCAAAACTATGATTTACGTTTAAGGCCTTCCACACATCCTGCCGAACTCCTCTCAGAAGACTGTACAAATTTGTATTCCCTCCAGCGGTGCATGTGGTCACTTTAACGTCTATTTCGTTATTCATCAGTGAAACTGAAGAGCTTTTTCTTATACTTGCTGATCATTTTAATTTTTTTCTTTTATGGACTGCTTATTGATTCTTTCCATAGTCCTTTCAATTGGGGATTAGTCTTTTTCTTTTTTTTTACTTGTAAAAACACTTTATGTATAAATATTTTTAACACTCTGAATGTCCCCATGCTATAATATCATATCCCAGTTTGTCCTCAGGTATTATATGTAAAAAGATCATCCCAATTCCATGATAAGTACGTGCGCGCACACACACACACACACACACACACATGCAATACGTGTGGTATTTGCATATACATATACAAACATATATGAATTCTCTTTCTTCTTCTTTTTTCCCAGGTCCACCCATAAAATGTGTACTGCTCATCATCTAGGTAATACGTTTTTTATTTTTTGGTCTGTATTTCACTTTTTATCATTTTTCTTGTCAATACGATTACTCCCTCATCACATTTTCTAGGAGTTTTACTAGTGCCTAGAAACACTTTTGGTTTTTATGTGTCTGTGCAGGCAGCGTGCAGGGAGTGGGTGGTCGTATATGGCCTAGTCATTAAGAGATTCCGCTTTAGAGTCAAATGGATCTTGGGTTTGAATTTTAGCTCCACCATTAATTTCTCTAAGCCTCTGTTTAAAATCCATCTCATGGGTTTGCTGTCAAAATTAAAGAAAACCATTTATATAATGTCCCAGCTCAGTTCTTGGCCCAGAGAAGTTCTTAACCAAGGGCGGCTATCTGTTATTTTGTAACCAAACCCCTGACAGATGTCATTAATGTTTTCTGTTCATTCTTAGGACCATCCATTCATGGCATCAACATATGAGGATCATTTTGTCTGTATATTAATTCCAACTAGTTCTCTTAATCTCATTCTCATGTTAGCTAAAATGTCCCAAATGGTCTAAAAATGAGGGTGATAGTGGAAATTCTTGCTTGTTTTTCTCCAAATGGGAATGACATTGACATTTCACCGTCAAATTATTTATTATGCTTCAATAAGGGTTTTTTTATCAGGACTTTTTAGAATTTGAGGAAATTATAATCATGAATTTGCTCATTTGACAAGTATACATTATATTTGATAAGAGATTTCCCAATTTGTCACAATTAAGTGTTTAGTCACGGATATGGTATATTTCTGAATACAGTTTGTTAATATTTTCCTAAGATTCCTGCTGTGAGGATTAAATCATTTAACTATTGAGAATAGTGCCTAGCACATACTAATCATTCAACAAGTATTAGTTACTATTACTGTTGCTGGGGGTTTATGTGTCCATATTAATAATTGGGATTGTGTGCTTGGTATTGTCCAGCTTCTGGTTGATTTGTGTTTTATACGAGCTTTGAAAAATAAATTGAGAAGCTCTGTATTTCATCCTATGCTTTGTAAAATTTATACGGCATGGATATTCTCTCTTGACTAAAAGTCTGGAAGAACCCTGTGAGATTTCTCTCATTAAAGTCACCAATAACATTTTAACCAAACCAAGAGGAACTTTGCCATTCTTCTTTTTTTTCTATATATTCTTTGAGAGAGAGAGAGACAGAGAGAGCACGTAGGGAGAGAGGCAAAGGGAAAGGGAGAGAGAGAGAATCCCAAGCAGTCTCCACACCCAGCGCTGACTGGGTGAGTTCTCCACATGGGATTCTATCCCACAATCCTGGGATCATGACCTGAGCCAAAATCAAGAGTTGGGCACTCAACTGACTGAGCCACCCAGACACCCTGGAACTTTTCCACTCATATGATAAAGACAAGTTAGCATTTGACACTGGAAATACTCTCCCCTTGGAAATTCTTCCACCCATCGCCTTTCCTGAAAGTGCACTGCCTGTTTCACTCTACCTCCTTAGTCACACCATCTCAGGCCACTTTGAGGACTGCTCTTCCTCCATCTTGTAAATGCTATTGCTCCCCATGACTGTTGCCAAGCCAGTCTTCTGTTTGGCTATACATTCTCCCTCAACCACCTCATCAGTGACCCCATGATTTCCATGTCAAGCTACATGCCGACTGTCACAAACCTTTGTCTCTAGTCAAGAGAGCTTGCCTAAGATTCTGCCTTATCACTCCAAGTATTGGCTGGAAGTTTCCACAGGATAGCCGATAGACTCCTCCCACTTAAGATACCCCAAGCCGATGTGGCTTTCTGTGAATTGTCATGTCCATTAGGTTGCCAATCAGAAACCTTAGATTCATTCTTTATTTCTCAATATCATTTGTATTCTTCTAGACAATTCATGCATTTCATCACGATTTTAAATGTTTTAGCACAGATTCTACACAGTATATTTAGAATTTCTAAACATGGGGCTTAGTCCCACACCGTGAGATCATGACCATGAGATCATGACCTGAGCCAAAATCAAGAGTCAGCATTTAACCGACTTGATCCACCCAGGTGCCCCATGAATAGTCATATTTCTAATTCTGTCTTCCTTTTGTTCCAAAGAAAATATCTGAGATGCTTGGCTGTTAGTTAATTATTTATTCCAGCTAATTGCATTGGATTCTAAAAGGTGGCCTGCAGAATATCTGTCTTTTGGAATTTAAGTTTTTTCTGAATTCATACGTATTAGTTTTGACTGTGTTCTATGGGTAATGCTTCAAGTATATTATTTAATATATCTTTTTGATCATATTATTTAACATATTTTATATATAATTGCTACTATAAATTTGTCCTTCCACATTCTCCATGTATTTCTGATAGTTTTTTAATGGCTATATTTCTCTCTAGTAATGAGAAAGATACACATCCTATTTTAACTTAAAACAGTGCTTTTAGGGGCACCTGGGTGGCTCAGTCGGTTAAGCGTCCAACTTCAGCTCAGGTCACAATCTTGCGGTTCGTGAGTCCGAGCCCTGCGTCGGGCTCTGTGCTGACAGCTCAGAGCCTGGAGCCTGTTTTGGGTTCTGCGTCTCCCTCTCTCTCTCTCAAAAATAAATAAATATTTTTAAAAAATTTTTAAAAACAGTGCTTTTAGGTTTCTCTGAAAATCTTTTTTTCTAACTATTTGAGTCCGGTAAGCCCCTCCACACGGAAGGAATTTGGTCCACCCTTAATTTCTCTACCTCATACTTTCTACTTTTACATTTTGATTGTTCGGTTGTCATCTTCAGCTAACATTACTATCGTTAGACTTTCTATGATCCGTCTCTTTTAGACTAATTTTCACATTGACATTAGGCTTTGTCATTACATTGACAATAACTGAAATACTCTAACTGCTTTCTCTCTTGTGATACCATAACTTTTCCATTCTTACGTTTTTCACTGGTTCAATTCCCCAGCAGTCAGGTTACATCAGTAAGAAGAGCTGAATTCTATCCAAGCCCCTGCAATGAGACAATATCTTTTTGTCTCCCTCACATGTAAATGACAACTTCTCTGGATGTAGCGCTGCTAGGTACCCTGGTCTCCATTCAAGATCAAGTTTCTGCTTGTGTGGCTTGTTCTTACCCTTTGGGTAGGGGGTCAGAGGAGGCCTGGAGGGGAATGACGGGTGCAGCTTTCTACACATCCTCCAACATAACCCTGTTTGCACACACCAGCACACAATTTCTGGCATATTGATGACACCAAACTGGCTTCAAACACGAAGACTAGATTTCCCTTATTTTTGTTGTTGTTGTTGTTGTTGTTGTTGTCGTTTTCTTTTTTTTTTTTTTTTTTTTTTTTTTTTTTTCAACGTTTATTTATTTTTGGGACAGAGAGAGACAGAGCATGAACGGGGGAGGGGCAGAGAGAGAGGGAGACACAGCATGGGAAACAGGCTCCAGGCTCTGAGCCATCAGCCCAGAGCCCGACGCGGGGCTCGAACTCACGGACCGCGAGATCGTGACCTGGCTGAAGTCGGACGCTTAACCGACTGCGCCACCTAGGCGCCCCTGTTGTTGTCGTTTTCTTGAAAATATCCTCTGATATTTTCTGGGGCTGAGGGCAGATTAAACACTTGGACTCAAATTACCATTTTATCCAGAACCACATGTGAGAAAACCTGTGTGTATAATTAGAATCCTTCCATAAACCTTTTTTTTTTCCCACTTAGCATTAAAACATCAGCAGTTTCTGAATCCTTTTTCTTTAATAACAGTATTTTTAGTGGCTATAATATTCAATAATGAAAATCGTTATTGCTGCCGTTTGAATTAACCAAAGGCTTGCTGTATTACAGGCCTTTTACATACGTTAGCTCGTTTAATCCCCATTACAACCCCACAATATGGGTTTTATCCCCATTTCGAATGTGGTTCCAGGCAGTAAAGGTGGAATTTGTGTCCTGTCTTCTCTAACTCCTAGGCCTGTGCCCTGAACCTTAGAGATGTTGTCTCAAGCCTTATCCAGATTCGCCGATGGCCGCCTGGGTCAAAGGCTACCCCTCTGCACTGAGCTACTGGGCTGAGCTGGTAAAGAGCAGAGAGTGTTGGCAAGTGGCCATGCCACCTTCTGCTTCCACCCACTCTTTGCACCCGCCCTTCTGCCTTCCCACGCTTCCTCTCTAGCTTCTGGCAAAGGGCTGCAGATCTCCAAAGCGAAGCCTCGCCAGGTTGCCTGACTTCGCAGTCCCTGAGTGTGGGAGAAGGCCCCATTTGGTATCAATCAGCAAACACAAACAGCTGCCCAGGGCTGCAGGGAGAACAGACCTAGTGACAAAATGCTCTAAATCAATCATTGCCTTGTCTGTTTTCAAACAGGCACCATTTCGTTACCTGACGTACTGATTTTCTTATGTGGAGAAAATGGAAGTTATAGAAATTAGTATGCTCACAATGTGTTTACTAGAAAGTAAGGGAAGATCCCCTAAGGTAGAAAATCTAGCCCCTCCGAGGGGCTAGACACAGTCTCCACTACTGTCCTTGTCCTTTCTAGCCATTTGCATGGCTACTCCCCCCCCCCCACCGACAGGTTCTCACTCCCCCTCACTACAGCTCCAGGGGTCCCCCCATGATCACCACTAATCCCCGTATCCCTTGTGCTTCCTGCCACTTGCAGAGGAATTCTCTACGGCTGGGCTTTAATCAGTACACAGAAGTGGGATGTAGATGGAAGTTTCTCTTGCACAGAATTGATCGCACATTTGTACCCACTGTTCTTCCCGTTGGATGGGAAACCACCAGGTCCCAAGGGTAATGTCTGCTTTATCTTGCCTGCCCTCCTCTCCTCACTCCCCACCCAAATCAGAAATAGCAGACTATCTTGGCCACACCGGGTTAGCGATGCATGTTTTAAACTGAGAAGTTGATCAGGCATCCTCATCTATTTCTGATGTTGAGTGTTTTTTGGCAGGCCCCTGCCAGACTTCACAGCAAACTGTGGGAGGGGTCCTGTGTGTATCCCAGATGAGAAGACAATGGTAAAATACACTGTCGCCTATACGGACAGGAAAAAAAAAATCACACGCATGCACACACGCGCGCATGCACACACACGACTTCGTTTAATCAAGGGCACGTCTGAAGCACAAATCATGGGCGGTGCTTAGTCAACGCCAAGCCAAAAGAAGAAAAGTCGGTCAATGCCTCCAGTTTTCGGCCGTCAGAACATCCAGGTTGAACTGGACAACCTTTACTTTGGTCCCAAACTGACTTCCCAACTGACCAGCTGGTTTTGCATCCTGTCGGTTCAGCCTCACGTTGAATCCCGGCTTCCCTCCTCCCCATCTCCCTGGGTGTTCTCTGACATTTCAGGCCTCGGCTCGAGCCAAGCAAACCTCAATTAGCTAATGAGGTGCCCAAGATCAGCACCAAGACTGCCTCCGAGGGCCAACCAGATCATTAACCACCATCATCAGTGTGAATTTCCAACCTCTCCTACCACATGGAGTGGGGGGGGTGCTGTGAAACGCTGCCGGCCCCTTGGCTGACAGGGACACAGAGAAGTGCTAGCAGGGCAAAAACAGAGTAAATTAAAAATGCACTTCGATCTATAGGCTCTATTTATCTATGTCTTTCTTTAGTAACATCACATTAAGGTAAAAGGTCATATCCCCGCTGAAATATAATTTATATTTACCTTTTATTAAATAATTATGGCATGGCATGAAGTTAAATATTACAGAAGCTAATCAAGGGGGAATTCAATAGAGAAAACTCAGACATGAGAATTTCGTCTTTGCTATACATAGAATGTCTTAATCCTCCACTGGGAGTCATTCGGGTTTGCTTAAGGAGTTTAATAATACACATTTCAACTGCCACAGAATCTAAATCCCATTTGGATCAGCCTTGGAAAAACTTTCATCAATACCTTGAGATTTCATAATATTTCTCCTGAGAGCCTGGATCTTATGTGTCATTTCTCATTTTGATTGCGGGTATAATATATGAGGTTTCTTACATATCTTGGATCCGGCAAATAGATATAAACTATAAGCAGTGTGTAAAGGTTTTATTTTATAAGTAAATAGTATTTAACTAAAAATACCTACTGGGAACCACTCATTAGAAAAAAAGCTGGCTGGTGTTCAATATTAATTTTCCCCAGAGGTTGGTGAGATGTATAAATTCTATATGATTATTGCTTTCCTTAAAGGGAGGCACAGAAACCAGATAATGCCTACCCTCTACTTCTGTTTCCAAAAAAAATATAGGGGACACTGGCTAACATGGAATGGGGAGTCTTTGTGACAGTTCTGGTCAACCCTCAACAAAGACAGCATTGACATTGCAGGCAGGAGGTCATTTATGCCCTTGGCCGACAGGAGTACTCATCACAAAAATGGCGGCTTCAAAGGCTGATCAAATTCCTTTGCAGAAATTTGAGAAGAGACAAATCAGATGATGTGGTGAGGGAAGATCTGAGTGCTCAATTGGGCTGTCACTCTAGGATGTTGGCCTGGGTTTCAGCTTTCCTCACTGGTAAGTCTTCAGCTGGAGCCTACGATCATCACAGAGTGTATGGATGGCCATCAAGAGGCCAATAAAATTCTAAAAGTCTGAGCCTAGCTGTATGTTTGCACATATGTGCATTTATCGGCAACAAAGGATCTTCACTTTTATTAGATATGCATAGAGCCCATGGTCCACTGAGGGGTCTAGACCACATAAATAGAGGATCTCTCTAGTCCTAACTTGAAATCTTATCCTTCTCCAATAATAAAGAAAACAATGGAAAAGAATCAAATCTCTGCAATGTGACTGCCAGACAAACACCAAATCAGAAGATGGACTTTGATACGCAAGCGAAGGGGAAAAACTGCATCAAGAATACCTCTCTGTGTGGCTCTGGTCAAAGTCCTGTTGACAGGACAGGAAGGTGGAGAACAACTCAGCATGGGGAAGAATTCAGATGTACAGAGACCAGCTCTTGCCTTCATGTTACCTCTAGGACTTCATTCTGCTTTTCCCTCAGTGTCCATCTCTTCAAAAAGCCTTGAGCCTCCATATTGATTCCTGTGGGGTCTGCCTTCTTTGTGCTTTGATTTTAGTTTCTCTCTCTCTCTCTCTCTCTCTCTCTTTCTCTTTCTCTTTCTCTCTCTCCTCACCTTCCCAATGTCCTTGTCCAATCATCTACCTTCTGCCCCACTGCTCATGTGTCCAACATGCAAAGCCTACGTTCATTTCTTTTAAGGCCTATGTTCAATTAGCATCTTAATGCTCCCAAATTAAATTTTTTCAGAGCATTGGATAGCCAATGGAGGTAAAATTGGTCTGGCCTGGGATCTGCCTTATTCGCCCACCCATGACCGACCATACACCATCTTCAAGGCCGGGTGGACTTTGGTTTCTCTCTCTGCAAAGACAGAAGCTGGGGCTAAATGGCCTCTAAGATCCCTTGTAGGCCCTTGCATATGATCCGAAGGCTATTATTTATTTGGTGCAGTGAAATTCTTCTTTGAGAAGCGGAGACGGGTGGGGCTGAAGCCATAGGCTGTTGAATTACATCGTCGTTAACCTTTGCTACATTGAAATCTTTCCCCACATCTGCTTGTTTCAATGTAGCAAAAGTTCGGTGTCACCAATTAAAAAAAAAGGACAAAGATAATATAAGAACACATTATTAAGAGGCGGTACCCGCCTTCGTGGATACAGGAACAAGAACACGAGGTGAGAACCAGCAGTGCATAAGTGAAAGATTAGACTGAAGCCTTTGATATTTAATTTTAAATGAAATATTAATTTAATATTTAATTATGCTTTGGTTTCAAGAAAAACTGCAGCAGGAAGACAGATTGTTTGAAGAAGGGAGTAATATACGCGGTTAAGGAGACAACTGTAAAAATTAAAGATAAATTTCAAGGGTAAATCTAAATGCCACAATGGAGCAGTTATGAATATGATCACGCTCTCTGTAATGTGTATTTAGAATATTATAGCCGAGAGCACCAGGCCATTAAGGGGCTGAGATGTCTCCAGTGAAACAACAGCCCCCTATTCTGGGGCTTCCAATGGAGACATCATTCTTCAGGCTCAGCTGAATGATGGATCCGAATTTTACAAGAGGTGGGGGCAGAGGCGACCTCAGTAAAACTGCAGGCTACCAGGAGGGCTATTGATTCAACCTGTTTCCAGGGTGAACAGGGAACAATTGTACTCGGGCCAGTTTTTGATGTCTGAACTGGGTATTTTTAACTAAAAATCAGATTCATTTCTTAAATGGGAATTTTTTTTTTCAGGGTACCGCTCTAAGAAAAAGAAAGAACGAAACGTGAATTGCAATGAGCTATTCACATTTGCAATCCCATTTGCACACCTGTGAGGTGCAGCTTTATGAAAAGAGGACCCCACGCCCTACCCCAAGCCTCGGGTATGATGGAAAGGTTTGTGGAAAAATCCAGGTCTTCCATTTCTTCTCCCAACTGCTGCCTGTTCTTGGCCATTTTCTTGTTAACGCTTTGTCTTGTTAACACATGGAATCAGATGCAATTGTTTGTGCTAAAGCAAAAGGTAAGAAGGTCTCTGGGGACGGAGGTGAGGTGACATGAATTCTTTGGCTCCTCAGCGTCCCAGGGTCCCCATCCGTTCTCATTTGCCAACATCCAAGTTCAACCACACACCTGGGCAAGCAGCTCCTCCGTGCGTGCCTGGGCCACCTGGGCCGATTAGGTGTCTTCTGTCCCCCTTTGAAAACCCGCTCCCCCTTCTCTCCACCTTCAGAGCCCATGTTCTCAGGCTGCCTCAGCCCCCTCTGGCCCCGACAGAATCCTGATTTCTACTCTAGTCCCAGCTATGAAGAGCACGGTGTGGCGGGCCTTTCAAGAAGAATCCACCTTTTTCGGAAGGGAAGACATGCCAAAAAGCCCACCCTGGATCCAACGGTGAAGAAGGCGAAGCCACGTAAAATTCATCCCAGAAACGCGTGCCCCCTGCCAAACGCCGACAGGAGTGAGCTGGACTTCTATTTCGATATTTCTAAGCATATGCACTTGCAAATCTATACCATTTCATTTTCCTCATGAGATATATACCTTCCTATTTGTTCACTTAGGAACCTGACATGCAGAAGGGTTAAGTGATTTGCAGGAAAGTTGGGACTCAAATCCAGGCCTCCAAACTCAGTCCCTGTCTTCCACTCCAGCAGTAGGTTCTCTCTTAATAAGAAAGTGGAGTTGGTACTCCTTTCCCAACTTCAGTTATTCGTGGAGAGGATAGTTTCTATGACTTCTAGGGAATTGGAAGCACTCCATAGAGTCTCAGCCGATCACACGACACCGTAATAGAAATATCCCACTTCGCAATGTGGAACAGCAGGGCACAGGCAAGGCATCGTCTTCTTCTTTTTTTAAAAAATCTTTTTAATGTTTATTTATTTCTGAGAGAGAGAGAGAGGATGAGCAGGGGTCGGGGAGGGGCAGAGAGAGAGGGAGACACAGAGTCTGAAACAGACTCCGGGCTCTGAGCTGTCAGCACAGAGCCTGAGGCGGGGCTCGAACTCACAAACTGTGAGATCGTGACCGGAGCCGAAGTCAGACGCTTAGCCGACTGAGCCACCCAGGCGCTCCAGGCAAGGCATCTTCTGAGCCCCTCCGTGCTCATTGGCCAGGCTTATCTCCTGTGCATTTCCTCAGAGTACCGGCCAGGGAGGCAAGGCCACTGGCATTTGCCAGGTAAAATATTGGATGAAGCCAAAGAGATGGCCTTGGTGTAATTTCTTCTATTCGCTATACGGGATTGGTGAGTAGCATAGGTCAGTGGTGAAGAAGGCAGCTTTGAAATAAGACACCTGGGACTGCACCTCTCTCGGTGACCTTAGGCAGCAGCATTCTCATCTATAAGGTCGAGATACTAATAGAATCATCACCATGGGGGAAAAGCAGTGATGCTATGAGCTCGTGAGATATGAGCCTGGCCCTACCTCCTCAGACGATGCCAGATATGACTACTGAATTCGTATCATCATTTCTTTTTCTCGCTAGTCTTATCTGATGACAGAACTTACAGGAGACTCCTTCACCAACAATCAAACGTTTACACCAGATGTTTAGGCCAAAGAACCAGAGGAGTAGCACTGAAAAGCTGTACTCATCTACCCCCATATCCTCGATGACCTGCCTTCAAAAACCATGACCTCTCACTGGTTTCTGTGGGTGGTGCGGATTTTATCATTATAAACTGTGGCCATTCTACCCCCAGATGCACACTCCAGACATCCCCTTCCTGCACCCACAAGACAGCCAGGAAGCACCTGCACAACCAATAACCATGATCCCACTGGGCGCCTCTACCGCGATTATTTTTCTGCCCTCCAAGTTCACTGTGGAAGGGTCTGTGAGGAAAGCAGAGGTCCTTCTTCCCTCTGAGCCCCGGCTGGTATACCATGCCTCGGTCCCCAAGCAGACAGAGGCAGTCGGACCTTTCCCGAGGAGCTGTAGTCTCACGTGGATCTCTCAACTCCACAGCAGCAAGCCACGCTTTAGCAAACCACGGTTGGAGGAAAACAGATCTGCAAAGTCACACGTGTGAAGCAAATGTGTTGTTTTTCAGAGCCCTGATGCTGTTTATGCTGTACTTGGCGCAACAACCGCGGGGAGCTGATTACTGCATTTTGGCTAATTATATCAAGTAAGTTACATCTAATAGGCTTGGGTTTATTATGATGGTGTATCCTTGGATACAGCAACCATCAATGGTTGGACCTTGGAGCCTCCTTTCCCACCTCCTGCTTTTTGAGTCTCCTAGAAAGTTCCACCTGAGAGTAAATATTATTGTGTTCGCGGTGCAACGACTCAGTCTCGAAGGAGCTGCCCCCGTGCGCAGGGTACTTTACCAGCAAGAAAGTCTCCACGACGGCCTGATGAGCAGGACTCAGGCTTCTCAAACTTGTTTCTTTGTTTAAAATACAGATTCTCAGACCCTCCCCAAAGAGAATGATTCGGTATGTCTGGAACGAAGCCAAGCATGATTCTCATGCTCAGCCAAATTAGGAAAACACCTATGGGTAATAGTATAATTAGTACCAGAGCTTTACAGATGAAGAAAATGAGGCTCAGGAAGGTTAGCTGACTTGTCAAAAGGACAAACAAGTCATTGGTGCCACAGCCGGCATCCGAAAGCACGTCTTCTGGCTGAGTCCAGTGCACCCTCCCCTTGGATGCCAGCCGATCGCTGGTGCCCAGTCTGTCCCCACTAAAGCTCTCTAGATTTCTCAAGGTTTTCTTTTCCTCTGGAATCAAGATGCGATTTTCCACGTGACCACTGGAGCTGAGTATTTTGTCTAGACCTCTAGGGGTTTCTGACACACTATCCTGCAGCTGAGCACATTCTGAGGCTCCGCACGTGTGGCTCGGGAGGCCGGGCTGGCTGGAAATCCATAAGTTCTCTCCCCATCACCACCCCGAGAGAAGGTCAGGATTCTCCAGGCTCCCTGAAGCCAGGCCTCGGCTCGGGAGGCATTGTAGCCCCACCTCCAGTCACGGGGGGAAGCCACTGCCTCTCCAGCTCTTGGACCAAGATTCCCGACGGGCTGGAAAGTACTTTCCATGTTGGTGGCTGCTCATTGAGTGGACAAGAGGAGAGATCGCCAAACCACTTCCTGTAGCGCCTGGGCCCCTCCGCGAATAACGTTAGCCACTTGTCTCTACCAACCCTAGTCCCATTTGGCTCAGTAACCTCAGGTAGAAGTTTTTAGAGAGAGTGACCAGCCGCCTGAGCCACCTGAACAGTGTTTGTATTTTTATTTTCTTCTCTATTTGTGAAAGAATATACTACTGTGTCCCGACCCTCCTCACCCTTAACTGCTTCCCATGGTCCTTCTTTCTCAAAGGCAGTCTTCTGGAAGAAGCTTCACTGCTTCCCTGGCTGGAAATACTCTTTTTTGTGCCTAAAGAATCAAGTCGACCAATGTGTGTTGTTTCAGAATTTAAATATGGGGAACATTAATTTTTTATACCACATTTTCTTTGTTTAATTATTAATTAAAAGTTACTTATTTTTTTCAGAAAGTAATAAATATAAGTAAGCAAAACTTAAAATAATAACAATAATGCCAACACCTAGAAACCACCATTGTTAAGACCTTCATATGCAGGGCTTTTTAATCTTACTGGGTTTTTTTATACAACTATTCCTTTTTCATATATATGTGTATGTGTATATATATATATATATATATATATATATATATATATATAAACACATACATACATATATGTATACACACACATATATACATACATGTATATATGTATACATGTTCATTAAATCAAAAGGAAAAGGACAGAGAACATATTCATTACTTGTGATATATTATCTTATGTATAAAAAGATTCATTCATTTGTTAGCATAAGCTTATTTTATGCCTACCATTTGTCAACAACTATGTTACGCATGTGGATAATTATATATATATATACACACATATAAAATATATATGGATGTTATATATATAATATCCATATATATTATATATATAATATGTGGGTATTATATATAATATATATATAATATATAATATTATGTATATAATATGTGGATATTATATAATATATCATATATATTATATATTATTATATATATGGATATTATATATTATATATATATATGGATATTATATATAATATATGCACATTATATATAATATATATGCATATATATGATATATATAATATATATGGATATTATATATATATAATTTATGCTTTTTTTTAACCTATATCACATCTTTCATGCAACTAAATATTCATTCATAGCATTACTTTTTTTTTTTAATTTTTTTTTCAACGTTTATTTATTTTTGGGACAGAGAGAGACAGAGCATGAACGGGAGAGGGGCAGAGAGAGAGAGGGAGACACAGAACCGGAAACAGGCTCCAGGCTCTGAGCCATCAGCTCAGAGCCCGACGCGGGGCTCGAACTCACGGACCGCGAGATCGTGACCGGGCTGAAGTCGGACGCTTAACCGACTGCGCCACCCAGGCGCCCCCATAGCATTACTTTTAACATCTAAAATGTGTTTCAGTGTAAAGAGACTTCATTATTTATTCAACGAGTCCCCTAATGGACACTAAGGATGTTTTCAATCTTCACTACCACAAACAGTGTTCCAATGAACAGCCTTCAGGCAAACTGAGTTATTTCCTAGGTATACATTACAGAAAGTAGAATTGTTGGGTCAAAGGGTATATACATTTTTAAAGCCAGTGCCATCAAGGTACTCTTTAGAGCCATCTACTCTCCTGCAGTAGAGTGTTAGAAGTCCCACTTCCTTCTAATTTTGCCAGCTTGGGTATTTTCATTTGTTTAAAAACAATTCTTTGCCAACCTGACAGGGAAAACAAATGTTATCCTATAGTCGCCTTAATTTGCATATATTAGATTATTAATGAGATTGGGATTTTTAAAAATACGTTTGCTGCTAAACTGTATTCCTTCATGAATTAACTCCTGATATTCCTTGCTAGCTTTTAATTTACATATCTTTCCTTTTCTCCTTAGTTTGTGAGATATCTAACATGCATCACTTTACCCACAAGGCATAACATAGTGGTTGACAAATTTAGTGGTTGGCCTAAAGTAAGCTTTTGCTGAACAAATGAGTGAATCTTTTTATACATAGGGTAATATGTCACATGCAATGAATATATTCTCAGTCTGTCCTTTTCCTTTTGACTTAATGACCATCACCCTGACATGCAAAAATTTTCTTTTTATGTCATCACAGATGTATGCTTGATGGTTTCCTTGGGGTCAAGGTTAGCAAGGCTTAAGATTATAATATTTTGAAATGTGTACATTTGTTTAATGTTTACTTGTTTACTTTGAGAGAGAGGGAGAGAGAGAGAGAGAGAGAGAGAGAGAGAGAAAGAGGGAGGGAGAGAGAGAATCTCAAGCAGGCTCCACAGTCAGCATGAAACCCAATGTGGGGCTCGATCTCACGACCACGAAATCATGATCTGAACTGAAATCAAAAGTCACCGACTGAGTCACCCAGGCACCCTGAACTGTGTACATTATTCATTCAAAACATCTAATTCAAATATTTCAGTTTATAATATAAAATTAGTTATCTAACTTTTTTTTTTAATGCTTAACTAGTGAGCCCATTCCCATTGGTTAAACATTCCATCTTTTCCACATTGACTGAGATGGCTCCTTATGTATCCATAGTACTCATGTGTACAAAACCTGTTTGTTTTTAAATGTTCTCTTCTGTGGCATAACATTTCTATGTATTCCTACAAAGCCCCATATTCTTCTAATTACTGAAACTCGCAATAGGTTTTAAGTCTGGAAGAGCATGGCCCTTCTCATTTTTCAAAAGGAGGGGTTCTATTTAGCACCTTTATTTTTCCAGGTGAACTCTTGTAAAGTTTCCCCAAACATTTTGTTAGTACTTTGATTGGCATTGTGTTAAATGTATTCATTAATTGACATCTTTACAATATTAAATCTTCTCACCTCTCCACCAGCTGGAAGTATTTTGGCCTTCCTCTGAACTCCCTTAGCACTTTATACCTTTTTAAAAATCCCTTTCTAAACTATACCCACCCAATTTTTCAAACTTGAAACCTGAGATCTGCCTCCTCCCCTCCCTTCCCCAACCTTCACCCCATCCAATCAATCATCAAGTGATGCCAACGCTACCTCCTAGATTCCATCCCCTTCTGCCTGTTCCCACTACTGGTACTCTGGTCCAAGCTGCCATCATTTCTGGCCGGGGCCACCACACCGGCCTCCAGCTGACCTCCTTGAATCCACCTTGGCTTCCAAGCCATTCTCAACAACTCAGCCAGAATGATCTTTTAAAAGGCAAATCTGATCATGGCACTCCCCGGCTTTAAAATATTCCAATAGCTCCCCATGGCACTCGGGGTAGAACCAAATGATCAGCCCCAACCCTCCCTTTCCAGCTCGAGGCCAACCTTTCTTCAACTCATTCTTTCTTCCCTGTTCATAGTGGCCATCATATATATCCCATTTTCTTTCTTACTCCAGGGCCTTTGCACCTTCTGCTTCCTGTGTTTGGACTGTTCTCAGCTTTCCCCATTATCTCAGTTTAAGAGGGTTCAATTTCCCAAGCATATGTCCCCAGCATCCTATGCAACTCCTTTTTAGGATTCATCACATTTGTAATTACTTGCTCAAGTTTCCATGGTAATAACCCTGATAGTAAAAGTTTCCATGGTAATAACCCTGATAGTAAGCATAGGAATATTATTAGTAATAAATACTTTTTTTTAAATTTTTTGTGTAACGTTTATTTATTTTTGAGACAGAGAGACAGCATGAACGGGGGAGGGTCAGAGAGAGAGGGGAGACACAGAATCTGAAACAGGCTACAGGCTCTGAGCAGTCAGCACAGAGCCCGACGCGGGGCTCGAACTCACGGACCGCGAGATCGTGACCTGAGCCGAAGTCAGACGCTTAACCGACTGAGCCACCCAGGGGCCCCAGTAATAAATACTTTTGAATAATAAGATATAGTCGCTCCCCCTCCCAAATGCTTACATACAGAGGTGTTCTAGACCTGGTTTCCACCAGCTCGTGAGAGCAAGCTGTTAAATTTTCAGAAATTTTGTGAGCCAGCTGATGTCATACTGGTAGCTAGAAATCACCCACAGTCAGAGTATTTGCACCATGGAAATCAGCAAATACTACAAACCCTACTGCTCCCTCCCCCTGGCTTTTCCCTGAAGAGCCAATTGTGAAACTTTTACCAGCACGCCACTGTTTCCATGCCCCATATTTTTAGTCCTCACCACAGCTCTGTAAGGTAGGCAGCCCATTTTGTAGACGGGAAGGCTACGAAGTGAAGTCACGTATACAAGACTTCATAACTATTTAGAGGCATCCAAGCAGCCCAAGCTTAGAGCATCACTGGCTTATCTTCACATCACTGCACCATAATGAAGGAAGGATCCTGCTGGTCTGACTCATCTACAGTGTCCCCAGCACATGGCACAGTGCTAAGCACAGCAAACACACTCCACCAATATTTGCTTCCTGTGGGGGCTCAGTTGGTTAAGCATCTGACTTTGGCTCAGGTCATGATTTCGTGGTTTGCGCGTTCGAGTCCCGCATCAGGCTCTGAGCTGTCAGCCCAGCCTACTTCAGGTTCTGTGTCTCCCTCTCTCTCTTCCCCTCCTCCACTTGTGCTCTGTCTTTCTCTCTCTCTCAAAAATAAATAAACACCAAAAAAAATTTTTTTTTAAATATCTGCTTGGTGAATAAGTCAATAAAATCTCAGCACATCAGGAAGGCCGAGCTGTTGGTTAACAAGAATTGCTAAATAAAAGATGCCGGGCAGGATGGCCAGAGACCTGAGTCCTTATTCTGACTCTACCTTGAATTCAAGGGGCCACTGGGAACAAGTCACTTCTGCCTGGCTCTCAGTTCTCCCATCAGCAAAAGAGGGAGCTTGACCACGTGATTTTCAATGGCTCATCATCTCTACCGTTCTTGGAATTTACAAGTAAGATAATATCTATTATTTTCATGGTTATGTGGGCTCCTCTTTGCCAAACACTTTGTTTCCACAGGCTGTGGATCACGGCCTCTTCTATTCTGTCTGGCAAGTTCCTACTGTGCTTTAGAAATGTCACTCCGTTGTCACCTCCTGGAAAGCCTTCACTGATTCCCCAAAGTCAGCCACTCCCTGCTCAGTGCTCCATGCATTTATACCTCTTATGGGACTTAAGCCAATTATCATAATCTCCATGTGTTCGTCTCCCCTTCTAGAACTGTAAGCTGCTAGAGACATACTGAAATTACTGATTTGGTGCCTTGAGCATAATTTAGAGCTGATGTTTGTTCAGTGAATATATGAAGTGCATGGATACCTGGGTGGGTCCTGCCCTCAGAGATTCAGAGATACTTGGTCTGGGGCCCAGGTGTCAGTGACTTAAAGTGCAGCAAAGGGTGAGGACTTCTGCTGCAGAGACGGTTTTCACATGTACACACACATATGCGTGTACAAGCACACAAGCCCTGGTTCCACACGTCCACAGCCTCCCTGAGGATTGATGTCTTTCATTACTTCACAAGAGAGCTGAGGATTGGCTGCAGTGGGATTGCTATTAGTCCTACCTGTCCCCTCACAGGCCGATGGTCACCCATATACAGTGAGTATACTAGAAAAAAACAGAGATGCCAGAGTCCTAAATGTGGCAAGTGCCCCCAAAGTGAGACCCGTTCCTCACCTAACTCTGGGGACAGCCCACATTTCTGCTGTCCTCCAACCCTACCAACCACTCCTTCTCAGTCACCTTCACAGGCTCCTCCTATCACCCCGAGCCCTACATGTTGGTGCTCCTGGGGCGCCATCTTGAGACTTCTCCATCCTGTAGCTACACTCCCTTCTGTGGCCCTCTCATCCAGCCCCGTGGCCTTCAATCCTGTCTGGATGCCCACTGCTTCCCTGTTCAACATCCTCTGTGTCTTCCCATTCAAACCCCTTGCTCTATGTGCCCTTCCAACCTCGTCTCCCATTGTCCTCCTCCCCCCCAGTGCTACTCCAGCCACAGGCATTCATGCTTTTCCCTGATGATGCCAGGCTTATTCCGACCTCTCAGTCTATAACCCGTTCTCTGCTTGGGACGCTCGCCCCCAATTCACTGAGAGTCAGACACTGTGCTAGAGAACACTGAAGAGCCAAACAGAAACACAGGCCTGAAGAGTTCCAGGCGCAGAGGGAAGGCAGTGTGAATGGAGACGAGAGAAAGTGAGAAAGATACGGAGGCAGGGGGACAGCTTTGCACACCTGTGATACAGGTCTTCACGCAACGTCCCTTCCTCACAGCATCACTCGCTGACCACCTCACCCCAAGCCCTCCCTCATTCTCTATCCCTTACTTATTACTGTTGAAATTATATTACCTGTTTTCCGTGTTGTCTGTCTTCCCCTCTAGAAGTCAGTTTTATTAAGATGAGGGATTTTCTCTTGCCCATTTCTACATCGGAGAGCCTAGACATGTGCCAGGCCATGGCAGTAGGCATGTAAGAAACACTCATTTAAATGAATGAGTAAACTGTGTCCCTCTGGGGGCGAGAGCAGCAAATAGCTTACTGTTCCTGCAATAGACTCTTCCGTAGACACACACACACACATACACACACACACACGCTAACCCTGAGAGAGAAAATTCAAAGGTGGAATTTTAAATAAATAAACCTAAAAATTACTCTCCATCTACTCCTCATTGATATCTAACCAGACACTTACACATAAACGAGAATAGGAGGCTAGATCCAAACGAGAGACGAGGACGCTATAAAATACAATCAGAATTTCGTAATGTGCCTGATATATTTTTTAGGTTCATATGATTCTTTCTCTACACCCCTTATTTTCTCCTTCAAAGTACAATGTGCTGGTTGATCTTCCTGCCTTCAGTCATTCCCCTGATTGACTCAGTCTTTATATCAATAGCATTTGTTTTTCTTATGATAACCCCTTTGAGTTACTCTCCCTTGCCTGGGAACATTTAACGTTGTCTTACAAATCAAGCCCTAACTCCCATACGAGGCGCTTTTTTTTTTTTTAATTTTTTAAAAAATTGTGGTAAAACATGCATGACAAAGTGTACCATCTTAAACCATTTCTGAGGGTACAGTTCAGGCGTGTGAAGTACACTCACACTGTTGTGCGACCCATCTCCAGCATTCTTTTCATCTCACAGAACTGAAACTCTGTACCCATTAAACATCAACTCCCATTCTCCCTCCCCCGACACCCGATAACCACCATTTGATGTTCTGTCTCTGACTTTGACCACTCTAGGTACCCTACAGGGCTCTCAAACTGTTTTATGTTTTCCTTCCCTCCCCTGCGTGGCTCATGTGGGCTAAGTTCTGGTCTAAGTTCTACCTGAGTGCATTGCCACAGCTGTAAACCGGCCCTCTCTTCTCCAGACACCTGCTCACCTCACCCGCTGGGCCTTAGTATGTGAGATTCCCATAGCTGGAACATTCTTCCTTCTTCTCTTTGCCTATTCAAATCCTCCCCACCCTTAAAAATAGTCTTTGGGGTACCTGGGTGGCTCAGTCAGTTAAGCGTCCGACATTGGCTTGATCTCCCGGTTTGTGATCTCACGTCATGATCGCACAGTTCGCGGGTTCGAGCCCCGTGTCAGAGCCTGGAGCCTGCTTCAGATTCTGTGTGTCTCTCTCTCTGTCCCTACCCCACTTGCGCTTTCTGTCTCTCAAAACTAAATAAATAAACATTAAAAAGACAGTCTTTGATTTCCATCTCCTCCTTGAAAACCCTTCCTCCTACTCTAGGCCACACCAAACTCATATTCCATTCATCGGAAACACTAAACACTTTGAATATTCAAATTCCTCGGCTGTTCTGTGCAATATACCATCCCTCCTCCAAAAGTTTCTACATTTCCAAATAGGAAGCATGCCTTATAAGTCATTGCACCTTCCATGTAGAAAAAGTAGATACAAAGTAGATATTCAACAGATACCGAAATAATAATTTCCACTTCCATAAAATTTTAAAATACTTTGAATCAGTCTGTAGTATCATTGGGTAATTTTTATGAATCTTTTTCAAGAAAATTTAGTCACAGCCAGCAACTTGGTCTATTTTTTTTTTTTTATCTGATTGCTTAGACAAAATTCCATTCTAGGTGGTTCCAGCTGAGTTAAATCTATGAGGATATATACTCATGAAATGAACTCCCGTGATCATCTCTCAGACTGTTGAGAAACTGCTTGCATAAAATAAACTTTAGAATCAAGTCTGCATTTCCCCAGTCAATACCTATCACCCAGTCCACTCTTCCCACACTAGTAGAAAGGCCTAGAAAAGGTAAAATCATTATAAATTGGAGACACTGGGAGCTAGAGCAAACGTGAACCAGGAGCCAGTCTCCCTTGGATCATTTTCTCACCCACCTGTGTAAATGAACCTCCCAGGAGCTCCTTTGCAGAACTGCTTGGATTTATAAGATAATGTCACTTCCACTACTCCAGGGATGTGCCGGGGAGGAGTCTGCACTCGGATGGCATGAGGAGTTATTAGCTGAACAGGCAGGGAAATAAAATACCTGTTATACAAGTTATCACCGAGGATATGGGGAACAGGAGCATCTCCCTCAACAACCCCCCGGGGCAAACTGGCTGTACTCACAGTGCTCCAAACGCTCCAAACGCCCCGTCCCTGTGTCGCACGTGTTTCTCCCACTCTGGAATCTCCTTGCAAGGTAACCTGTCTGGATCCTTGCTTCCCCACCAGTGCTGCTCAAGTCCCACCACCCCCTGTATTCACTCCCTCCCTGCTTCCTACACTGCTACTCTCTCACATCGTGATTTGCCACTTTCCATATCCAACCCAGCACTGTACTCGTCTTTTTGTAATGTCTCGTTGGTTTTCTCATTATGACAGTGGAACATACCTACTTTGGACAGTTTGGAAATTATAGAAAAATATAAAGTAAAATATTAGCATTGCATAACCCAGAGACAGCCACTGTTAATCTTTGGTGTGTTTCTAGCGTTTTTCTATGGATGCATGTTGTGTAATTAGATTTTATATCCGTAGATCTTGTTATCCTGAATTTTTTTTCACTTACCATTATAGCGTAAGTACGATCCCCTCTCCTGTGTCATTAGAACTTTGTCAAAACCTAATTTTTAATAATGGATTTTAACCATTCCATTATTCAATATTTAGGCTATTCCTAATTTTTCACAATTGTAAACAACGCGCAACAAATATTTATCTTTTTAAGGGATTCGTGCCTACAATAAACTGTGGTTTACATGTCTTTTAATTCTCGGTGACTCGCTCATAGCAAGTACTCAACAACAGGCAATCACGTTTTTGCTGACGATCCAGGAATTACACTTACCCAAATCAAAACAATCTTTGGGCCAAAGAAAATCAGGGAAGCAAGTTGCCTTTGCCTACCTCACTCCATACAAGCATGGTCCCAAACACCACTTGGAGGCCATCAAAGAAGTTGTCTCCAATGATGATGACCATGGCTCCTCCCGTGGTCCAGCCTTCGCTCGGGCTAATGGCTTTGATGCAGGGGGTAGCTAGGAAGATAGGAAAGGAAAAGTCAGGGCTGTCCTTTGATGGTTAAAATTTAGAGTTTGGGGGATTGGCTGCTCTTGAAAGCTGTTGGTTATTTCAAGTTCAAGTTGAGCTTTGCTGACTTGCCATCATTCCCTAATTGGTTGCTGGTTTTCACCAGGTCATTAAAGCCTAATGAGTTGACCACTATATATGAAAACGTGGAACACTTAGCTAATTGTGCAAAGGGTGTTTTTAAAACCCTGTTGTTTTCCCCCATATTTTTATAAGTTGATCACACTAGAAATGTGTAAATCCCTTTTCTCTCCCCACCTCCTCTGCCCCAAGATGTTAAGATTTACAAGGCCTGTTAATGTGCTAGCGAGAGGAGAAAGTAAAATCTATCATAGTTGAGTTTTTTTCCGGCTCTATTAAGAGACAATTTCTAATCAGTTTCCTAACTTTGTAGGAAGGATTCCACCCCCCCCCCCTTCTTCCATATGTTCAAGGCCTCTGGACTTTACATCCCAACAGGAACCCAATATGGTTTTCAGGCCATAACTAAAGTCAATCCATCACTCCATTTCCAAAGTTGACAGGGTCAAAGGTGGAGGAGAACTTTGGCAGGACTCCAAAAACATGAGCCCCCTTTGAACAGCCAGTCAATCACATCCAATCAGTCAAAAGAAACTGGATGGGTTCCTAGTTCTGAACCCTGGGATTTTCTTCTCCCCTTTCAATGCCCACTGTGGGAGAATTAACACCACTCCAAATTCTTTACTGATTCAATCATTTTCTTTCAGTTCATTAATTCCTATTTAAATTGATACAAGACACATTTTAAGGGCCAAGCTGGAGCGGGGGGCTGGTGGGCAGTACACAGCAAAACATCACAATAAAATAGTAGCCTAGGTTAGCCATTCACCCCCTATAACAAAGCCTTACCCAACCCCGGCGAGTTGGGGAGTGTGAAAGATGGAATTTACTTAGGTATTTGTCAGTTATCTTCCTTGATATGCTTTAATTTTTTGGACAACTTGAAGTTGAACAGTCACCACTATTTCTGACGACTCTAATGCACATGGAAAACTACCCAGAGCAGATCATGATTTCTTCTTGTCCAAGCAAACAAAAATCAATTAGTGTCAATTTCATTCTGCACATTGTTTTGTTTTGCCCACAATCTGTTTAAGGGTACATCTGACACTTATTCATACATGTCTGGCAAGGTAACGTTCCTGTTTAACCAAGATGTCATAGGCCCACGTTTGCCTGAAATGCCCGTCTAGCAAAAAAGAAAAACACAGAACTGGATGGAGGAGACGGTGAGGCATGGGGGCCTGAGTGTGGGCTGGGACGTGTGTGGCGTTGCAGCAGAATAGGCAGGCATCGTGTTTACAACTTCACTTAAAACCCACATGATCTTGTGTGCTTTCCCCACTCCGGCTTAGACATAAATGGAAAATTCAAGCCAGGACAATTGCAGACATCTCGACCTGTGTGCTGTTCTCAGCTCAGACAGCGGGCAGCCCTACCTTCTGACGGGTCCAGCCTTCTCGCTCGCCGTCCATGCTTGGAGTTGTTATGAACAAACATGTTGTCAGAAACAGCCAGCACGTGTCCATCCACATTCACCGTTGTTGACAACACGACCTGCGTATTTCAGGTGAAAGTGGGGTGGGGGTGGAGTTAGTTGTCCATAAAGTAGTAGAGGCCGTAGCATACTGATCTGCCAGACTTCCCCATGGCTAATGAGAGACGGAACAGAATCTTGGGCCGGGGCCATGCCCTCAGCATCTCAGCAGGCCATCCCCTCATAATTATGGCAGAGCCTTCTGGAGAAAGAGGCCACCCTTCGCTCACGTGTTGTTACGTATTTGCACACAAACCACGCCCAGGTGATGAAGTGGGGAAACTGGCCATCCGCCTGCTGGTTCTAAAAACCTCATTCTCGGGGCGCCTGGGTGGCGCAGTCGGTTAAGCGTCCAACTTCAGCCAGGTCACGATCTCGCGGTCCGTGAGTTCGAGCCCCGCGTCGGGCTCTGGGCTGATGGCTCGGAGCCTGGAGCCTGTTTCCGATTCTGTGTCTCCCTCTCACTCTGCCCCTCCCCCATTCATGCTCTGTCTCTCTCTGTCCCAAAAATAAATAAACATTGAAAAAAAAATTTAAAAAAAAAAAAAAAAAAAAAAAAAACCACCTCATTCTCAGGAGTGCCTGGGTGGCCCAGGAGGTTGAGCATCTGACTCCTGCTTTCAGCTCAGGTCTTGATCTCATGGCTCATGGGTTCGAACCCCCCTTAAGGCATGGACTGCCAGCGTGGAGGCTACTTGAGACTCTCGGTCTCTCGATCTCTCTCTCTCTCACTCTGTCCCTCACCTGCTCTCACTCTCTCTCTCTCTCAAAGTAAATAATAAACTTTTTTCGAAAAGATAAATAAGAACCTTGTCCTCTACCACAGGACTTGGACAATCGTTCCCAGCTGACCCTACATCTGTAGTCACACCAAGGAGCCGATTGTGTGTGCTCAGGAAGTGAAGATCTCGACACCAGTGGGGAGGTCATTTCTCCCAGCTTGGAAATGGGTTCTCCCACTTCTAGCGTGTGCTAAAGCAATGCTGGGCACCAGGACGCTGCCCGGGGAGTGGTCTGCGGTGGCCCCGCCCACTCGAGAGCTGCGGCAGAGATGCTCTGATCTTTTGGTGAGTGGATGAAGAAGCTGGAAGTCAGTGTTGAAAATGTAGGACAGTCGGTAAATCTAAGCAGAGGAAAGGGAAGGGATGGGTGTGGAGTAGTGGAAGGGCATGGACTGGGAATGAGACAGAACTGAAACGCCACACCTGCTCTTCCCCAACCTTGTAACCTGGGACGAATTACTTCACCTTGTCTAATCTCTTTTTTTCCTCATCTGTAGAACATACACAATAATGCCTGTCTCAAGGGCTGAATAAACAGAGGAAGGATAAGGTGAGATATTTCACGTAAAGCGTTTGGGGCAGGGCCTGGCACATGCCAAATCGGGATGACGTCCGACCCTAATTGCCTCACCTCTGCCTTGTTTGACCTGTCAATAGGACAGGTGACATTACTCAGTGAGCCCCTCCCACAGCGTAAGCTCCGGGGAGCCTCTGGAAAGGCAGGCACACAGGCTGGGTACCAAATTTACGAGGCAGGGTCCCTACCCTTAAAAAGCTCACTCTCAGGCCAGAGAGATATGGCTAACACATCAAACCAACAGCATGCAAAATGAAATCCAATTGAGTTCTATGTGTGTGCCTTAGATCAGGGGTGCAGGGGACATTCAAGACAGAGATCAGTCAAGGCCAGAGCAGTTGGGAAAGCATAGCAGAGGTGGGTGGATTTGAGTGCACCCACCACCTACTTGACCCAGGAAGACGGGCCATGCTAGACATGAATCTTTTTATCAGTTATGCATGCAATTTTTTTGAGAAAGTAACGTGTTATATACATATTCATGCATATGTATAGACCTCTGGAGGAAAGACATTGAATAGGTACATAATGAGGAGCCGTATTTAAAAATGACTCTTCTGTCTACTCCCAAATTAAATTTGCTGATATTCTACTGGTAATTTTTCTGCACACCCCTTCCTTCCTTATTAAATGAAGGGCGGGAGGAAACCTTGACCCTGCCTTATCTCTAATATGAAATAAGATTCATTAGACGGCACTTAAAATTTTCCACTACGAATACTTTCCAGCAAACAAAATAAACAGAATAGCGTAATAAATCCTTTCTCTAAGTTGAAGTTTACATACATTGAAATGTACAAATCTTTGCTGCACAGCTTTGACAAAGAGATACATTCAGGTAATTCACACCATATCAGGACAGTGAACATTTCCATCTCCCCAGAAAGCTATCTTGTGTTCCTTCTCAGTCAGTCCTATCCACTGCCTAACCCCCACCCAAGAAAACCCTTCTGAATTTTTTTTTTTACCTTAAATGGAGTTTTAGATGGTATCTTTAAAAATTTTTAATATATATTTTAATGTAATAGGGTTCAAGAAAACCCCCATAAACAGAAGTCCACAAAATATTTCACCTAGCCTGGTGCTGTGGGCATGACAGTGGCATATAGGAATTTTCCAGGGACATAAGTGGGCTTCAGTCATTCATCCCAAAAGCTTACAATGAGCTCCTGCTACGTGTTGGGTATTACGCCAGGTTCTGGAGATTGAAAGACAACAGAACGTCTTCCTAGTCAGCTACGTGTCCTTCCCACACTTCAGCTCCTGACTTGGGAGTGCACCACAGGTACGGTGTCCCTGCCTCTCTGTGACATCAAAATGAACTTAAAGGAACCTTAGTTGTCACTCAGAAAATTATCGTCTATTAGCTCACAAATCAGGGATGCAGCCTTGTCTAGCTCCGGGTCTGTTTTTAACTGTGCCCAAGTTAACACGTTAGGAGTCTGGGGAAAGTCCTTCCCGAAAGTTCCTATCGTACGGTGGCCACTGTAAGATGTAGACATCCATCACTCTCTCACACATGCGCAGAGGCACAAGTTCTTATCGGGACAAGCATCAGATGGCATCATAGTCAAAGGAAGAGAGAAACTAAGTCTCCTAGCGCGGGGTTAGGATGAACACGAAGGTTGAAAGCACTCACCTCTGTATACGCTCGCCCTCTGAAAACAATAGGAGAAGGCAGAGGAAAAAAAGAGGAAGCGGACCACCCTTGTAACTTGTGTGTGCGAATGGATTTTCAAGGACATGCCTGCCACCTGTGGGAAAACCTGAAAACGCAAGGGTGCTTCTGGCTTTAATTGCCAATGAGCCGTCCTAGGCACAGTGAGGGGAACCCTAGCCTGTCTGAGGATTATGTGGCCAGAAAGAGCATTCTCTCTGAGACCACGTTCATTCATTCCACAAGCTCCTTGTCATACTGTACTGTAACGCTCCTCGTGCATCCCTGCCACAAAATGTGGGGCTTTCTCGAGCCAGCTGATTTCATCATTGTGCATTTGGGTGGAGTGAGATTCAGTTCCAAAGTGAACATTTCCCGAATGACATACCCTGATGGTTCAGATGCACTTCATTATTTTCTATTAACAATGGAAATAAATTTTAATCTCTTGCTGGCTAGCGCTGGCCTCTCGTGACAGCAAGGGAATTAACCTGAATTATTTCAGTGTCTGCAAAATTTATTACAAGATTTTAAATTATGTCCAAATGTATGTGCGTGTGGGTGTGTATATATATAGATACGAGGCAAGTTCCCATTTTTAATACTCCAACCTATCTTAGACTGTGAGGTATCTAGGAGAGCCTGTCAGTGAAACGGACTTGGCAAAATGTCGAGGACTTAACGTTCAAACTCCACCGCGTGAAACCAGACATGTTTGTTTGTTGCTCTCGTACATGGAGGCACACGCCGATATTGACTTTTACGCGCATTCCCTCTACTCCTGGAAGCAAACGAACCGCATCGTGGAGGCGAAGACGCACTTGGTACACTGAAAGCTTCGAATTTAACTTCCTTCCCTGTTTTCTGGTGAACGATGACAACACCGATATTATTCTATTCAGACAAGTTAAAGTTTCTGAATGTTCGGGGACTAAAGGAAGTAGAATGTGCATTCCAGCATCGCCCCACTCCCAGGCCTTCCCCTTCCACAAGCCAACTTCTTTCCCCTAGTGAGTATTTCCTGGGTCACGAAGGCTGACCTTTTCCATCTGGAATCAATCAGTCAACCCCTGACAACTTCCTGAAACACCTCACTCCATTTCCTGTTCTCTCCCCCTTCTCTCTTTTCCCCTGGTTAGCTTCACTCTTCAAAACTGCAGGCCACAGCAGCTTAATGTTAGAGGGTCAGACACAGTTAGACTCCAAAACACTACACAAGGACACCTTTGACCTTCAAAAATCTTTACATCTTAGCTAAACAAATCAAGGTCAACATTTCTTACCATTACCTTGTTAACTATTTGTATGCATCTCTGCCAACGATCTTCTGATCATATAACCATCAACACTACTTGCTATCTCAAGCTCATAAGCTGATCTGTTTTAGAAGTAGCAAACTTCGGATTGACAAAGGAATACCATTCGGAGGTTGCCGAAACTGAAAACCACGAGTATTATGGCAAACCTATGGAGAATACGGCCTACAAAAGAGCTTCGATGTCTCATCAGTGCCTCCGACCACCTAAACCTGATACCTTGTCTTTTCTGAAGCTGTCAGGCTCTCTTGGAACTCCCGTTCTGCTGGCACAGCCCGAAAGAATGCCAATTAGGAATACAGATGTCCATAATTTGTGTGGGATGGACCCCCGGTCTTAGCTGCTGACACCATGACAGCTTTCATTTGTTTCTCATATCTGGTGTATCTGTATTTTAGCTCAAAGCTCTCAAAGGAAAGCCTGCAGATCTGAAACCCACGCTACTGTAAATTATAGCTCTCCCCAACTGAAACATTTCAGTTCAACCCAAAAGCAAAAACTATCATATTCATGCAAATATTATTTATGACATGGCACTTGTAAGACAAGTTTCCAAGAAAGAGAAGTAGGGATCCGTTGAAACTGTTTGCATTTAAAAAAAATTTTTTTTAATGTTTATTTTTGAGGGAGAGAGAGAGAGAGATAGAACGCAAGCAGGGGAGGGGCAGAGAGAGAAGGAGACACAGAATCCGAAGCAGGCTCCAGGCTCTGAGCTGTCAGCACAGAGCCCAATGCGGGCTCAAACCCACAGACCGCAAGATCATGACCTGAGCCAAAGTCGGACGCTAAACTGACTGAGCACCCAGGCGCCCCAAAATTGCTTGCATTTTTTAAGTGACAGTAGCTTTGCACTTCTCGCAACTCCCTATTTTGCGCCGCGTGATCTCTAAGTTTTGGTGAAGCCAAATCAATATGCACAGACCAACTGGAGAGTGGCCGTGTGCGTTCCGTTCAGAATCAGCCAATTCAATGGCAGTTTTCGCTACATGAATAAAAAGTCTGTATCTCCCCTTGAAAAGTACGAGAAAGTTGTAAGAACAAAATTTACAACTGTGTTAGCAATCTGCTAAAAGTACCCAAGAAAACTGATTGGCTTCCTCAAATTATATTTTTCTTCTCATTATCTAAAAGTACTCCCATGTCCCTCGTTCTAATAATTTATACAAAGCAGGAGCTGAGCCGTAAAGAGGTCTCTCCTGCCTATACAAGGCCACGGCGGGAGTTACCCTTTAGATGGGCACATCCATTCACCCGTACAACCAATTTGCCACGAAAGGAACTGTCCCTTTGGTATCAGAATGATAGCATGCAGCCTGGGAACCTTTACCAACCTGACTTATCCCCACCCTTGAGGTATTTTTTATGTCTCACTCTGAGACGTCTTTGGCTTTTTGGAACATCACGCTTTTGGTTTTCTTTTTAACATCTCTCCTTCTCAAAGCTCTAACTGTATGGCTTCGTTGAATTGCTTAAGTCAGAGGAACGACCAGCTTGGATTCTACCCCCAGCCAGCCTTTCTCAGCTCCCACCCAGGTGTTCCTACAAAGGCCCTAAGCCTCACACAGGAGGGTGAAGGAAAAAGAGAAGTCAAAATGAAAAATGGGTGGAATGACTACACGATCTGCTTTTTGAAACAGACGAGAATCCTAGTGTCTGTCGTCATGAGAGAATAATTACACTGGTTAGAAACCTCCCCATATGGATCAGAGCTCCTGCTTTGAAAACACACCAGATTCCACCATCAGTCAGACACGTTTCCCCTCCATTTCAGTGAGGGTCATGCACCTTCTAGCTGAACGTGGGGCCTTTCGTAGTTTAATCTCAGTAAAGCTACACTACGTAGCATTTATAGCACACTCAAGGTGGAAGGCTCTCGTATACCTACTCACAAACACGCGTCCACCAAGCTACATAAAATGGCCTCGAAAATTCCTGTTATTTTGCCAAGTATGGAAAAAAATTCTTTATGACATTTTACATCTGGAAATGGAATTAAATTCATGATGTGCTTTTCCCTTATAACTGTTCAGTTGCTATATATGTTATTTCAGCTTTCCCAAAGCGTAACTATTATGTGGGATTTTATTTTCCACCTGTGGTAGGAGGAAAGAGACATAGAGACCATTAAAGGGACAGAGAAAATCAAGACAGACTTCTGGTTGTGGTAGGCAACCAAGTCTGGAGTCCACAGCACGAGAAAAAAAATACTCCACTGGTGTTTTTATACCCTGGCTAATTCTCGCATTCGACAAGGGGACTCTGATGAAACAGTTTTGTCTAAGCCTCCGTTAATTCAACCCAGGCTGACAACAAACAATTGGCTACTGAAAATTGTTTCTCCCCACCACTTTACTCTTGGCACACGTCGTATTTTCAAACCAGATTTAAAGACCAGATTCTTCTTTGTTACTGGACTCCAGGGTCTCCAAAATTACCTTTAAACACCTACCCCACAAGTATGGATTTTGTCATCTTTTTTTTTTTTTTTAAAGGAATTCCCAGAATTCTTAGCAATCGCTGCTGTTTTGTATTCCCTAAGGCTAAATTTTCTGTTCAGTTAAGGATCAAGTGCCGAAGGAGAGAACACAAAGTTGAGTGCTGTTGAGACAGATGTGGGGCATTGTGGGACTGCTTGCATGAAAGGAGGGGGGACCATGGCATTAATGACATAACTCCTGAGAAGACACTTGCTGAAGTAAGAAGACAGCCCTATGTTTCAAGCAGTCAATGGTATTTTTTGACACTCCCAGTGACATTCCCAGTGACACTCCACGGCTACACGCAATGGAGACTTACAGAAAACATTGTCACGGCTCCAAGGAGCTTACCAGGTAGTTGATGAAGCATAACAAACACTACACATAATCAGAAAAGATGACTATATAGTAATGCATAATTGAAGACCAAATTGGGTGGCCGTTGGATACCCTAGGAGTCCAAAGGTGAGAAAAGTTAACCCGAAGGCAGTAACCACCATTTTCATCAAGGACGTGAAACTTGAGATAGGCCTTGAAGAGCTGAAAAAGTTTGGTTACATGACTTGAGGTTACTGAAATCATCATTCTGGAACTTAAAACAAAACAAAACAAAAATCTAATGGGCATAAGTGCAGTAGTATGCCAAAGACAGTTTCTGCTGGCATATTTTGCAAATTTGGCTTAGGATGGCTGTCTTTTAGAGCCTGTTTTTTGGGTTGTTTTTTTTTTAAGAATTAAATATGTACAAAAATCAAGTGGCAATTTTTTTTCCAACCCACCTTTCGTGTCATTGGGGAGCCTGCTTTACAACTACATTTGCCCCATCTCAAAGGTCAAAGACACTTGCTGCATCCACCCTACCTCATTTTATTCCATCGAACCCATTGCTTTCCCCGTCCAAAACGTACTCCGAGCGGGATGGTTCTGGTCAAGGGCTGTATTTTACTAGCAAACATTTGGAGAGCCACAAGGGAGCCTTAACATATTTGATGCAGTTCTCGATTCAGTTGGGCCATTTTCTTCCACCAAACTCTGCCCACCGGGGACCTCATGAATCACCTGTCGCTCATCAAAAACCAGGAGCATGCAGTCCCCATAAGCAGCTAAAAATCTACGCACTCTTATTGCAAAACTAAAAAAGCTTTGCTTTTCCAGGAAGTTCTGCATCTGATTGTTCTGGAATGCGTTCAGAGGTAGGGTTTAGGGCCCAAGCTTGAGTCTCCTAAAATGCTGGAGCATTTAAGCTTTGTTTCCACTTACCTGAAATCTGACGTGTCCTTTTCCCAAAAGTTATCCAGAGAGCTACTTGCTACCACTCTCCCTTTTCTCCCCCAAAGAAGTCAAAACACATTCCCTATGGGGGTGAGTCAAATCTTTTATCCGCCTGATTCTTGTCCCCATTTGAGATGCCAAAGGTCACGCGTTGGGGGGGGGGGGCAGCAGGGTATCCTGCCAAGCAGAGAAAAGCTTGAAGTGACCCACAGAAAGCCTTCCCTGAGCTTAAAGCACTAGACTGAGGGAAATATCCTCAGCCCCTCGGAGGGTTGTTTTTTTTTTTTCTGACTCCAGATAGATAATTATTCTTTCCTGGACTCTCTGGTTTATTTTACCACCAGATCATGGACTCACCTGTTGATTAGAGAGGCCATAAGTCAAGTGATTTTCATTATGAGCTTTAAACCTGCTACTCAGTAGCCCAGCAACCTTCCAAGGGTGCATGAGATCACAGAGCAGCTGGGGGAGCTCTCGATTTGAAAGATTTGAACTGAAGAAACCTGCAGGCAGCTGGAGCTGTATTAAATTTTTACCATTTGGAGTTCATTTAAACTCTCGTTTCCCTCTTCAATGGGTGTGAGAGAAACATTCAACATTTTTTATTTAAGGAAAATAGATGGTGGTGCCATTAAAACGTTTTATATAAGAACTGGGGGGTTAAGAAATCGTAAGGGTTTGTTGGATGGATCCTGGCCCTGTTCCAAGACATGAGCAGCCCTGCCCTTCGCTCATGCGTTGTTTAGTCACACAGACTGAGGGCTGACGCCCAGCTGTGGGGACTGGGTGTCTCTGTCATCCACATTAATTTCCCGGTTGTTCCTGGGCAGTAACGACTGTATCCGGGCCCCAGGCCTCTCACATTATCCAGCTACCACAGCGATGCCAGTCAGGGCTTACGCGGCCTCACTTCCTTTCTTCATTCTGATGGAGGAGATCTTTCCGCCTTCCGTCCCCTTCTCTCCACATCTCTTCCTCCCAGGTCTGGCAGACCTAGATGTATCCTCAAAAGGCACAACCCTTTCTCTCACCCCCTCCAAGTACCCCTCAAAACCCCCTTCTGGCAGGCCCATCCCGGGATTCTGTGAAGATCCCTATAAACAAGCAGGAATCGACTTAGCACTGATGTCCTTCCCAATCTGGCTCCACGATGACTTTCCTTTCGTTAGAAATGGATGCCCGTGCCCCTCCACATATCTTGCCCGATTGTCTCTTGAGGCCACGGGTGGTGAGACCTGTCTGTATATATTTCTCAGTCCTCCCCCTAGAATCAGCGTATAAACAAAAGTTATGATTTTGGTGGACCTAATCCAAAAACGGAATCATTTAGGGGTGAACCTGAGGCATACGAGAGTCACTCAGAAAAGTTCAGCAAATGACAGTAAGGGTCTTTATCCTAACTACACGAAAGCTTTAGGTTTAAACGAAGGCGTTCATTTCATATTATGCTCGGGTGAGAGATATCTCAAGGCACATGCTACTAACTTCAGAATGACTAATGGACAAGTTGGTGCTATCTATATGATGGAAAATACTGCAGCCCTCTACAGTGATCAGGCCTGTTTAGTTTTTTTTTTAATTTTTTAAATTTATTTTTGAGATAGAGAAAGAGCATGAACAGGGGAGGGTCAGAGAGAGGGAGACACAGAATCCGAAGCGGGCTCCAGACTCCGAGCCGTCAGCACAGAGCCCGACACGGGGCTCGAACTCACGGACCGCGAGATCGTGACCTGAGCCGAAGTCGGACGCTTAACCGACTGAGCCACCCAGGCGCCCCTGATCAGGCCTGTTTAAAACAGACTCCTTTTTTTAAAAAATGTGTGTGTGTGTTTTTTTTTTAATTTATCTATTGAGAGAGAGAGAGAGAGAGAACACGAGCAGGCGAGGGGCAGAGAGAGAGAGAATCCCAAGCAGGCTCCGTGCTGTCAGTGCAGAGCCTGACACGGGACTCAATATCACAAACTGAGATTCATGACCCAAGCAGAAATCCAGAGTCAGACACTTAACTGACTGAGCCAGACGCCCGAAAACAGAGTCCTCGTGAGGCAAGGGGAAATCATGGACACCCAGGCCTTTAAGCTTCCCAATATCAAATAAGTAAGTGATCTGCTGACGTTAGTGTCCTCTTACAGCTGATGCTCTAAAAAACTTTGAAAACTACATGGAAGAGTATCCCCACTGACTGCTATCGTAACGGCGGGTATCGCTTAGTTCTACCTCAGCTGGCCTTGACCACACCACTGGGTTCTGACAGTCAGGGCGAAGACAACTGGCCTCATGCTGGGCCCTGTGCTTTCAGGCAGGTCACTTGAAGACCACGGGGAAGCAGAGCTAAGCCATGTAAATCACTCATTTATCATATTTTCCCTGGGTCTCCCCCTCCCGCCCCGGGAGATAAGTCTCTAAAGGGCAGGGAATTGTACCTGTTTTGCTTGTTGACGTATCTCTAGCACCTAGGATAGTTCCTGGCAAAGAGAATTTCCTCAACAATACTGGTTGGGTGAGTGAATGAAGGAGGGCATCTATGTTTTCATTGACTTGGGGCAGAAGCAGTCCGCCTGTCTATGAGAATGAGCTGGCAACAATTGCCCTGATTGTTATCAACTTCCGTGCTTTCAAATCTGAATGGGGGAAATGGCAACATATTTCACTTCTCCTTGTCTTGGCTTGATTTTCTTCTGGATTTTCCAACTGCCTGCTCTCCACCCACAATGCAGCAAAATAAAGAATGGGGTTCATCACGTCTAACAGGCCTGTCAGCTTAAACTAGGCACAAATTTCTTTTCCTTTTCTTCACTGAGCTGTTAATCTGGGTGTTTCACCTAACTGTTCGATTTCAAGAAGGGCAGAAGTGATTTTCTGCATGTATGGTCCATGGATTTAGATACGTTGGGGACCACAGATATTTTACTTTCCCTTTCTTCCTTCCCTTTTTTTTCTCCTCCCTCTTAAAAATGTATCTGATAACAATTTATTGAGCTCTGCAGAGTGGCTGGCATTGTGCTAGGCACTGGGGAGAAATACAAAAATTAAGAAGACATAGCAGTTACCCTCAAGCAGCACAGTCTCAGACAAACAATAATGACAAGACAATGTGATCGATGGTATAGAAGAAGCGTGGAGAGAATGGTATGATGTACAGAAGAAGGAGGCAACCACTCTGTCCAGTCAGGAAGAGTGAGAAAAATGCCTCACAAAGGAGGTGACACTCAGGTGTAGTCTCTTTTTTTTTTTAATTTTTTGAAAAATGTTTTAATGTTTATTTTTGAGAGAGACAAAGCGTGAGCAGAGGAGGGGCAGAGAGAGAGGGAGACACAGAATCCGAAGCGAGTTCTGGGCTCCGAGCTGTCAGCACAGAGCCCGACGCGGGGCTTGAACCCATGAACTGTGAGATCGTGACCTGAGCCAAAGTCAGAAGCTTAACCGACTGAGCCACCCAGGCGCCCCAGGTATAATCTTGAAGCATGAGTAGAAGTCACAAATCAGAGAGAGGTGAAGGGTTCTCAGGCAGAGGGGTGACTGTGTGGAAAGGTTCCAACTAATATTCCATGTCATAGAAATCAGCGAGAGGTGCCTAGTGAGTGGTGGGTATATGGAAACATCAGGAGATGTGCGTGACAGGAGCACTGCCTGGTGTATCTATGAAGAAACTATTCAGCCTTTTAAAACCTGAACTTCTGTCTAGATACTTATATTCTTTTTTTTTTATTTTTTTAACGTTTTATTTTTATTTTTGAGACAGAGAGAGACAGAGCATGAACGGGGGAGGGGCAGAGAGAGGGAGACACAGAACTGGAAGCAGGCACCAGGCTCTGAGCCATCAGCCTAGAGCCCGACGCGGGCTCACGGACCGCGAAATCGGACGTTTAACCGACTGAGCCACCCAGGCGCCCCTAGATACTTATATTCTAAGCAGAGGAGTGACATGTTTTCAAAGTTAACTTTGGCAGTAGGGCTGGGGATGGACTAGACAAGGAAGGAGTAGAAGCAGGGACCTATTGCCGTTGTTTTCAGGAGGAGAGATAGATTTAACCGCTACTTGGGTGGAGGAAGTGATACTTCAACGATAAATGAGGAGGGCACAGATCCAGAGAGGAAGTACTGAGATCTGCTGTGAACATGTGCTCATTAGTGACACAAGAGAAGATGCCCAGGAAGAAGGTAGAATGGTAATTCTGCAGCTCCAGAGAAGGGTGAGGTCTGAGGACAGGGATCCAAGAGCCACCTGGGAACAGATGGCATTTATAAGAGAATGGGAACATCATGAGGGAATTCCCAAATGAACAGGTCCTCTTTGTAAGGGTTAACTTACATGGAGGATGCCCGTTTGGTAGATGAATTTCATTTGTTTAGATCAGGGGTCCATGGAACCCTAAGAAACATTTCAAGAGGTCTGGCCACACCTGATATTTTAAGTAAAACTTGGTTTCAATGTAGCTTTTGGTGGGGAAACTATAGCTTCTACCAAATTCTCAATAGGTTGTGAGCCAAAAAAGGATTAAAACCTATTGTGTTTTGATAAATAGACATATGTATTTGTATAGGTCCAAGATACTTAGGACTTGAACTGAATTAAAGAAAGGTTTGTTTTAGGTTAGAAAATGAATGTAATATAATGGTTTTGTTCTCATGTGCTCCTTTTTGGAAAAAGAATTTGGTTCCACCAGTGTTTTGGAGACAGAGGAAAGAAGAGGGGTGAGAGAGGAGAGGGAGGTTGATTGGCGTTGTGATTTGGTAAGAAGAGATTCATATTTTTATTCTGTTCACATCAAATCTCCACAAAAGAAGGCTTCAGATTAAATATGTTTGATTGATCACTTAACAAAGTAGAGAAGTGAAGTAATTGTCTGTATGGTTTAAAAGTGTTACCTTTGTCATTCTGAGTAAGATATGTATTTTAGAAATTCCCAAGTCACCATTCCTTCAGATCACAACCTGCCCCCTGCCCCACCACCATGATTACCTACAATCTCTGGTTTGGTTCCATATGTTGAACTTGACCCAAGTCTCCCACTTGACCCTGATAGCCCACAGTCATAGTCAAGGCTTTTCTCTATGCAAAGAGTAGTCATTGAAGACTATACTCTTAATAGAATCTGAGCACAGTATAAAAATTATCATTTCTTCTTTGCATCAAAGAACACTATCCAAAAAGAGAAAAGACAATGATGGAATGAGAAAAAATATTTGCAAATCAATTATCTGATAAGGGCCTAGTATCCCACACATACATATATATATATACCCACAGAACTCAACAATTAAAAGACAAATAACCCAATTAAAAAGGGACAAAGGATTTGGAATGGACATTTCTCCAAAGAAGATACACAAATGGTCAACACGCACATGAAAAACTGCTCCACACCATTAGCCATTAGGGAAAGACAAATCAAAACCACAGTAAAATACCACTTCACCTTCATAGGATGGCTAGAATTAAAAAAGAAACAAAGAAACAAACAAAGAGACAAACAAAAACCAGAAAATAACAAGTGTTGGCAAAGAGATGGGGAAATTGCAACCTTTGAACATTACTGGTGGGAATGTGAAATGATGCAGCCACTGTGGAAACCAGTTTGGCAATTCCTCAAAAAGCTAAAGATAGAGTTAACGTATGACTCAGAAATTCTACTCTTAGGTATATACTCAAGAGAATTGAAAACATACGTTCTGTTTGCACATGAAAAAACTTGCACACAAATGTTCACAGCGGCACTATTTATAAAAGCCTAAGTGTAGGAACAACCCAAGGGTCCGTCAACGGATGCACAGATAAACAAAATGCGGTACATTTTTACAACGGAATATTATCCGGCCACTAAAAGGAATGGAGGACTGTCACAGGCTACAGCACAGATGAGCCTTGAAAACATCATGCTAGGTGAAACGAAGCCAGACCCAAAAGGCCACAGATTGTATGATTCCAATTCTATGAAATTTCCCCAAGAGAAAAATCCACAAGAGACAGCAAGTGGATTTGTGGTTGCCAGTGGGTGGAGAGAAAAGAGAATTGGGAGGTGTGGGGTTTCATTTGGGGATGATGAATGTTCTGGAAGCATATAGCGGCGATCATTGCACAACACTGTGAATATACTAAAGGCCACTGAATTGCACAATTTAAAATGGTTAAAATGATGAATGATATGTTCTCTCTGGGGTGCCTGGGTGGCTCGGTCGGTTAAGCATCCGGCTCTTGGTCTCACAGCTCATGAGTTCAAGCCCCACATCGGGCTCCACGCTGAGAGTACACAGCCTGCTTGGAGTTCTCTCTCTCTCTCTCTCTCTCTCTCAAATAAATAAACTTTTTAAAAAAGGATCAATGATATGTTCTCTGAATTTTAACTCAATAAAAAATACAAAAGAAAATTGCCGATTGATGTTAGCTCTACCCCCAAAATAAGACAATCAGAATCCACAAGCTTAAAAAAAATCTTTCTCGTTCTTTGCAGAAGTTAAATATTTTCACATGGGATGAGAACTCGCCATCATTCTGAGATCAGCAATATTTATTCTGACCCTGTTGAAAGCTCAGACACGTTGAAACCCTCACTTAGTAAATAACCGAAGAAGTAGAGGAAATATGAGCATGCGTTTGCTTAGTGGGTACGTTTCCAAAATTTGAGAAAAATAAAATGACAAGGCTTTCTATTAAAAGCCTCTTCACATTTATAAGAGCATTCTCAAATGCAAAACTCTTTGGAAGTGATGGTAGTGAACAGGAAGATAGGAATGCAAACTGCCAACCTCTCCTCCCGACTCTGTTTCTTGGGGAAGTGAAAGCCAAGGTCATTCTGGTCATCGAGGTACTTTGGAATTCTTTTGCATCTCACACTTTTTTTGGACTGACATGCTGTACTATTGCATGTGGAACATGGAATACCATAAACTTCCACCTTGCACAATCCTCCTTGCATGGTCCCCAAGAAAGCTCACTTTATCTCCATTTGTCTTCACGGCATACGGCAAGGGGAAGAAATTGTGTGATGGAGAGGAAGAGAGGCTGGTAATAGTGTTCAATAATGCGCAAAAAGTGGGCCAGTGCCAGGAAGATAGTTCGATAGCCATCAGATGGTGGGAAAAAAAAAATGACAAGAATTTTCTTTTTTTTTTTTTTTTTTTTGCAAAGTAGTTCTCTCACCGTGTGTGCACCCACCTCCCCTGGCAACTCTTTAAGGACCCTGTTCCTAAACCCGAGAAGCTCTCTGAGCCTCGGGCGGGAGCAGCGACATTATCTGTGCGGTCCAGCGCAAAACGAATACGTGCAGCCCCTTGCTCAGAAATGATCCAGGTTTTTCAAAAAGTCAACAGCAAAGCGCGCACCTAGCTGTTGTACACAGTGCAAACCCGCGGTCTGGTGGAAGGGGTTTGAGCAGACAGACGCTCCTGGCTCCTGGTTCCATCACATCCTTCCTGCGATTAGAGGCAGGTCACTAAGGTCCTAGAACCTCACTTTCCTCCCCCAAAACACGAGTTTAATAATCCCCATCCCTTCCGTTGCTGCCGGATTTTTTTTTTTTTTTTAAGTCTCAAGCTTGAAGGCTATTGTCTAACGTGTTTTCAATGTTTCCACGGGGAAGAGAGCGCTGTATGTTTCGCCGGGGTGTGAATGGCAGGAAAGCCTTTTGGTGGATTAAATATGGGTCCTTCAAAGATTAAGGAAGGGGGCCGAGGGGGACTGCACTTCCTCTCATCTCCTAGCTGACACACTTTGCCTCTCTCTGTGTTTTTATTAGCTCGTGTCCTCAGTACATCAGTGGCAAGGGTGATGAAACCGGTGGCAGATTTAACTGCCAGGCAGCTGGGTCACTGCCCCGTGGGTCTTGTTGTCATGCTGCGATCTTAAAGTGACCACGGCTGTTTGGGCTGCTGCTTTCCCAAAGGCTCCGAGAGAGACCACTGAATAGTTAATCGGTGGGAAAGGAAAGGAAGAGGCTGTTGCTTGCAGAAAGCACAGAGAAGCCGCTTTGAAAAATCCCAAGGTGGCGGAGTATCAAGAACACGGTTCCTGCTGTGGGCAGCTGTGTGTGCGAAGGGCAGCCTGAGGGCTTAAAATCAAATCTCCAGCACGGGTTGGTGCCCCTCCCCTGGGGCCTTGGCAATAGAGGCCGAGGGCCTAAGCACTACAAAATGAAGAAACCCTCAATGCTACGGGATGAGGGTTATCATTTAGAGTTATCTTTATTGTTAGCAGCATCGGTGAATAATGTTTTCTAAGGCAGAAAAAAAAAAAAAAAAAAAGAAGCAAGTGCTAAAGACTGGGAAAACAGGATGACTTATTTAACAGGAAAAAAACCGCAGGCCCCTTACCTGAAACCTTCTCATGTCCCTCGGGTTTCCTGCTGTTTTCAAACAATTCTGATTGCACTTGAGGAAAAATTTGAGAAAGAATCTGCGAAGAGAAAGCAACGTGTTACACTCCGGAGTAAACAGTTTTTAAGAGAAAATAGATCTGCATTATATTAGATTTGATTGGAAAGCGATTGTGTTTCAAAGTCTGGGGAATTTCAGCCAGCCGCCTGGGAAGGAACACCCTGCCCCAACCCACTGCAATTTGCAAATTTGGATGTTTGCAATCCCAACTCTGCTCCATCACCCGTTGAGGATTGTGAGGTGGCTCCCAAGCTGGGCTCCTGGTTGTCTACCCGCCCCCCCCACCCCGAGTTGCAAGGGCACTCTGTCTCCCAAAAATAAGCCTTCCAAGGCAGCAGTGACTCCTGCCGCGCAAAAATGTCTTGCTCCGGGGTAAAAAAAAATGGCATGACTTCACCCAGAATCCTAGGGTTCCTCACGCATGTGGCTTTCCGCGGGCCACACACACCTTCACGCTCGCACACCTCACACATATCCCCTCACCCACAAAAGGGCCCCTGATATTTTTAACCAATGTATATAAAAATCAGAAAACGGTATGTTGCCATCCAAAGGCAGATCGGTCTGTGCAGGAATACACTGGGGTTTTTATGATTAATAACAAGTGTGAATGTCCTCTCAGACCATCTGTAGATTATCCCGAAAAATACAAAGGCGCAGCACAATGGTCTGAGGTTATCATTCATAAGGCATATTTTAAAGCCCACAGCCTCTGAAATAAACTATTTGTGCAGGTTTAAAATTGGGAACCTTTAATCAGACAAGGACATGGAACAACAACAACAACAAAAAATGGCAGAGGTGGTCTTTTCAGCCATTTACCTATTTCATGTTTTGGATTTTGTTGCAAAACACAATAAGTTTCTCATTTATTTCACTTGCAGAGTCCTTTTCCTTAAAAAAAAAAAAAAAAAAAAAAATCCAGCTTTTGCAGTGTTAAAGTCCCAGGTGAGCTAGGCCTATTTCCCTTTCTGTTACTATGACAACGAAATTTTACCGCAGTCCCAAAGTCCCTCCAGAACTCTCACATCCATGCCTTGAATTAGAACTTTAAAGGAAAAGATATACATTTTTTTCCCAGGATTTACCAACAAAAATAAGTGGAAATCAACAATGCTTCCAAAAATTCTATTTTAAAGCAACGGCTGGTGAGATGCTCTCAGGGTGACCTTCTGTTTATTTTCATTTTTTTTTTTTAAAGAATCACACAAAAGAATTAGAGCGCGCTCCGGTTAATTGTATGTAGCACTTAAAGAAAAAAAAAATAATAATAGCCCTGATGGAAAGATAAGCAGTACACGATAAAGGAGGAGAGAGTGGGAAAAGTATTCTGCACAGTGTTTGCTGTGTTGGAGTCTCTTTTACTCCAGATTCGCTAAAAATATTTGGCCAAGTGCTCCTGACCCCTATCTATGAATAAGGTGGGGTGTGAATTTGGAAATAACAGCTAAATTTTTTTTCGTTCTGTTACGACATCTGCTTTTCACTTCTCTCTTTTAATCTTTGCTGGGGCGGGGGTGGGAGTGGGGCGTGGGGGGTGGGGCGGGGCGGGGGTGGGCATTACTTCCGGTGCCATGCAGCCACCGGGGGTCTCCAGCCGGGGTACCTCTGGAATGACAGGGCAGAGAAGATGCCCCGCACTGCTTTTTTATTTTTTTTTTCTTTTGCCCCTCACTGCTTTACGCAGTGTCCAAATTCACCACCTGCCTTTGCTCCCTAAAATGCAGTGAAATGCCTGCCCGTAGCACTCGGAGACCGAGCAGAATTCAAACCTTTGATTTTTGTGAGGGGAAATGTCGCTCCGTTTGTACATTCTCCGCAGAGGCAGCTACTGCCACTCACGACTCACGGAGATCCTTTAAAACTTGCTTTTTCTCACAGGAGTCCCCTTGCAAACAATAGCCCTCCCCCCCCACCCCCCATGGGTGATTTACACCTTTTCCCCTCCTCAAACCAAATCAAGTGCCTTTTCTTACCAAGTCCTTGATGTTTGGAAAGTTTTGCTTCAGCGGAGCTCCTTATAATGCACTCTCTGTGTGCTAGACTTTCCCTTACCTGCCCTACCCTCTCCCTGAAACGTATCTGGTGAAGACATTAATGTTCGCGAAGGCATTATTACGCGCATGGTGTGGTAGGTGGAAAAGTGCAAAAAAAATAAATGCTTACAAGAAATCAAATTGATTGGGGGAAACGAGGGGCCTGCCGAAAGGCTCGATTCATTTTCAATTAGGAGTTCTTTGGATGGAAAGTTTTGACTCTTTTGCTGGCCTGGGATTGGAGTTTGTAACCTAGACAGCTCCCTGCACAGTAGGGATATAACCCTCTGTTCACAAAGGAGAAGGGAGTGGTGGCGGGGGGCTGGGGGTAAGTCAAGCGGGGAAGGAGAGAGAGAAAATTCTCTTACATTGTACAGTACTTTCTAAAGGAAGGCACAGCGACTTCTAAATGGCTAGCTCCAGAAACTATGGCCTGGATATTTTATATGTGAACCTAAAAATTAATGTAAAGGAATTCTGGGGTTTACTGATGTCTCCAGTTTTTTCTCTTCCTTTTCCTGCTGTCTTCCACCTCCCTCGCCCACACCCCCTCCACCCACCGTGCTCAGGGGCTTGCTAGAGAACCCTTTACTAACTATACCATCCATTAGCCACAGGCAGGGAACAAATCCCCTGGGTCTGGATCCCTCCGAAGCCACAGCTGCCTGGAAAATGTCAGCACTCTGCACTCAGAAACGGGAAACCAAAATGAATTACAAGATTCGGACCAAATGTGCAGATTCTCATCAGGATGGATGTTGTTATTTCCACTTTCTCCAAACAGCGTTGACTCCATAAATATTATAGCCACTCAGCATATAGTACACTTTGCAAGGCTTCTGATCTCATTCCTGAGGAGCGAACTCTAACAACTGCAGGACTGTCCTTGTTTTATAGACCCGGGGAGGTGGGATCAGAATGGGAACTCGAGCCATCAGCTTTCAACCTGGTTCCTAGGTCCGCTGAGGCAACCTAAGGTACCAAAAGGCATTCCTGCACTCCACAAATATATATTAAATGCTGCCAGGATTCTAGTCTTGACCTGCTACCAACCAGCTATGCAGCCAGGTTACCTCACTTCCCTGGGCCTCAGTTTCTTCCGCTGGGTGTAACTGGATGATCTCCAGGGCTGAGGCAATATTAACGTTCTATGATCACAAAGTCAAGCGTGTAGAGCCGAGAGCCCTCCAGAAATGGCTGCACTGATAGAAGAAAGCACTGAAGACAAAAAGACCCCGATTTACTAAAGTCCAAGTGGGATGTTTGCAGGGTTTTCTAGAGATAGGGCAAACCCACTGATCTGAGATTGTGGAAAAATAACTAACTAAATAACTAAATAAGGCAGGACAGCTGATGGATGGAAAGTGAGGCATCTTAGGTGATGCCTTGGTCAGAGCAGGTGGTACCCTGGGGCTTGGCAGGCAAACTGCTGAGTGTCCATTCTCTCAAGACCCCTTCTGGATGCTTCTGAGTCAGGGGAAGGTGGCTCAGGAACATCACAGGTCAAAGCCACCTCTGTCCCTGCTCACCATTCTGGGTTGGACCAGCGGCTGAAGGGTGTCGGGATCACAGAAGGGACGGAAAGGAAGTTTGTCTCTTCTGTGCAATATCATGAGCTACGTGCTTCATATACAGCGCGTCATTTTTTTCTTGCAACAACTTTATGACTGATGAATCGTCTCACAGCCACGAAAAACAAAGGCACCAGATTTTTCAGACACTTGCCCAAGATCACACAGCTTGTCCGTGGCAGAAACAAGGATTTGAACCTGGGTCTTTCTCGCAGCAAGCTCCATCTGGCGTTCTATGTTTCCTGAACCAATTAGATTACGGCAATGATTGCACAGCTCTGTGAACAGGTTAGAAGGCATGGCGCTGTACACGTTAAATGGGTGAACTTTATAGTGTGTCAGTTATATCTCAAAACAGCTGTTTTAAAACAGAAAATGCTCAGGAAGGAAGGAAGAGGGAAGGAGGGAGGAAGGAAGGAAAAGGGAAGGAGGGAGGGAGAGAGGGACGGAGGGAGGTAAGGGGAGGGGGGAGGAAAGAAAGAGAACCACGTGAAGGATTCTGGTTTCTTGGTGAGAGGGCTATAGCATCGCAAGAGGGAAACATTAGGTCCAAGATAGTTGCATGGAAGTCAATGCCTACTAATGAAAGTCATGTATTTACCTATCTGATCGACTGCAAAGTATATAGTAAATTCCACAAAAGTTCAAGCACCATGGCAAATAAGATGGACAAAATCTTTGCCCTCATGGAGCACACAATCAACCTCTTCAAAATATACTTCTTCAGATTGTGAGAGGCGTCTGGAGACCCCTGAACATGGGTCTACGATCTCACGGGATCTCCTAGTACCCCAGAACTCTTCTTCTCCCAATCTGGAATACTGGAACACACATCACTGTTAAGAATAGAATGAAAGTTCTAGAAGGGTGGGTCTAGAAGTGTCCTGAGCCCTTCCCAAAAGGAACCTGAGTTTAAAACCAGTTGCAGAAATAGGGCGCAGAGTGACGGCCTGGAGGGTGGGAGAAGCGGGGCGGGCAGGATGTGTCTCTAAATCTAAGGAAGGGCAATTACTCAGTATTCACGCCGGATTCCAGAATTATAACCAACAATCCGACTAGTACGAAACACAGCAGAATTCTGTCCAGATTTGTGGTAGAGGTCATTCAATTCACCTCCCATTTGAAATCCGAGATCTAGCGCCTTCTAAAAAAATTGCAACACGAAAAGTGTTGCGGAGAGCACTGTGGGAAGACATGAACGTCTGCAAGGAAAAGATTAGACAGGGATGCGTATCAAAAGAATGTGAACTAGGGGCGCCTGGGTGGCTCAGTCGGTTGGGCGTCCGACTTCGGCCCAGGTCATGATCTCGCGGTCCGTGAGTTCGAGCCCCGCGTCGGGCTCTGGGCTGACAGCTCAGAGTCTGGAGCCTGTTTCGGATTCTGTGTCTCCCTCTCTCTCTGCCCCTCCCCTGTTCATGCTCTGTCTCTCTCTGTCTCAAAAATAAATAAATGTTAAAAAAAAAAATTAAAAAAAAAAAAAAAAGAATGTGAACTAGCACCAGTAACAGCCACCATCAGGTAAAACCTTACCCTATACAAAATAATGTGTAAAATACCTTTCACTTTGAAACCTTTTCCCTTAAAAAAACATATCTAATTCTGCCTATGCTGGAAATAATTTCTGCAGTACCATGATCACATGTTCCACACCACAGAGATGAGAATACCCCCACCCTCTCCAAAAGCCAAGAGCAAGGGGTACTCTCTCTGGTTCTCTCTCTCTCTCTCTGCCACGATGGCCACATAAGCAGGCTGGCTCACTGAAGCCTGAGCCATATGTAGACTGGATATGCCTCACAAACCGTGTAGGTGTTTAAAGGCCGAAGTCCAATGATTTTCGAGGAAGACACATGTTATCTGGATTAACTACTAAACCGCCTTTTCTAGAGTCCAATAAATTAAAATACAATTGGCTCCCACTGCTTGTGGGTGCTCCTGAAAAGAAGGTTAACTCCTGTCCTTTAAGGCACTCATACCACTTCTGAGAACTATCAAATGTAGGGAGAGGCCGGATCATCCAGTCACATTTGAAAGAAATGAGCAGTTGCCTCTCTTGTCCCAGGGCCCTGTCACGCTTGGATCCTCGGGGGACTAGGCAGGATGAGGGGCCGCGCTGGATGGACACACCTGCGGGGGCCATTTTCTCACTCAGAACGTCCAACATGGCAGCTCCCTCTGCTTTACAAGGTAGGAAAACCCCTAAGTGCTGGGTTTCCACTTGAGACCAGTAAAAAACATGATGATAATGCTCCAGCTTTAATCTAGGTCTTAACTGTAACATCCTCTTTGAACCTTCTGACAACAGAAAGAACGCATTTTCCTCTCCCAAAAGCCTACAACAGAATCCAAACCCAGGCGGCCAAAGTGAGATGAAGGGCAGCAGTGGGCCCCATGCTTGGCTCAAAGATGACATTGTCCTTGATAAATCTATTGATTGTTTAGGTATCGGCCCAAGGAAGAAAGGGCCCTGAAGCTTTAAGGGCCTTGTGAAGGGTCTCATTCAAGTCCACAAAAATTAAGAGACTCTGGGGGGGGGGGGGGGTCAAACTCCCCATTGGCTCTTGCTATGCCTTAAAAACTTGACAATGGGGCATCTGGGAATAGTTGGAACTTGACATCTGCTTGGTAAGATGACAGCCAACACAAAGGTTCAAGAAGATCCATGGAAAGGGGAGATAACTGAAAAATGTTGACTGACTGGGATCTTTAGGCTTAAATCAAATACTCATTTCTCTAAGCTGATTTTCTAGGTGATCTATTTATTTAAATAGTCCCTTAAAATGTAAATATAAATACATGAACAGAGCAGACAGAATCTTTAATCTCCACAGGCATCCCTATGGAAGAGTTTTATTACCATTAAAGTTTATCCACTTAGACTGCTTCGGTGAGAGGTCATTTCAGACCTGAAAAATGTAAGTTTACGGAAAATCTGGAAGCACTACATTGTCTTACTTACAACTACACTCAACCCCCTCACTCCCGATGGTTGAAAGACTAATTACGGAGATGATTGTAATAACAATAAATAAATAACCCACATTCATCGACCTCATATTATGTGCCACGTGTGATTGTATTTAACCCACCCACCTCTGACAGTAGGAGAATTAACATCTCCGTTTTACAGGGGAGAGGAACAACACTCACACAGGTGAGATTACTTGTCCAAGGTCAAACAGCTAATAAGTAGAAGAGCTAGGAGAGGAACTCCGCTTCGTCTGACTCTTAGAAAAACATGGCTCTGGTGGGAGGTTGGCTGTGCTTCTTTTTTTCTTGTTGTCTTTAATGTTTTTAATGTATATTTATTTTTGAGAAAGAGAGAAAGAGTGCAAGTGAAGGAGGAGCAGAGAGAGAGAGAGACAGAGACAGAGAGACAGAGAGAATCCCAAGCAGGCTCCAGGCTCCGAGCCAGCAGCACAGAGCCCGATGCAGGGCTCGAACCCACGAACCATGAGATGACGACCTGAGCCGAAGTGGGACGCTCAACCGACTGAACCACCCAGGCGACCTTGGCCGTGCTTCTTTTGAAGAAAAAGGTAGGACATACAGCCAAGTGGCTCTTTGCTTCAGGGACTAGGGCCTCACTGATCTATGGGGGGATCATGTGACATCCTTCACCCTATTCCATGGAAATGAGAGTAAAGTCATTCTTCATGTCACAGAACAAAACAAGCAGACAAAAGTCTATCAGGTATCCGAAAACAAGACATCCCAAGAACCCACGTGGTCCAAACATGACATGACCCAAAGAGTTACAGCCTTCTAGAAAAAGAACACAAAATACTGCTTGAGTGGATGATGAAGATTAGGGGTCGTTTGTCCATCAAGACTGTGGAGGGAAGGGGTACCCGGGTGGCTCAGTCAGGTAAGCATCCAACTCTTTGTTTCAGCTCAGGTCACGATCTCACCGTTTGGTGAGTTTGAGCCCCGCATGTGTCGGGCCCTGTGCTGGCAACGTTGGAGCCTGCTTGGGATTCTCTCTCTCCGTCATTCTCTGCCCCTCCCCCACTCATGCTCTCTCTGTCTCTCTTAAACAAATAAATCAACTTAAAAAAATAAAAGACTATGGAGACAGAAAAGGCTGGGAGTCGAATGTGCAACATGAGCAGTTGAATTAAATCTTGGAAAACATTTTTTGAGAGTCAAGTCACCAAGCTAAATTTTGAAAGCATTACCCAAGGGACCGAGGAGGCTCTCCTACATTGGAGATTTTTTAATAGACCAGCAAGTTCATTTCTTTGGCCGCAGATAATTTCGGTCTTACATGTGGCAGCTCACTGGGGTGTCCCCACCAAGTCACTGCCACACGACATCAAGGCTTCTGCAATTACTGTTATTATTTTTTGCTTGCTTTGTATTTATTGTAAAAAAAGTTAGGGACCTTCAGTTTCTTCCTCTGTAACCTGACCCCCTGCACCAGTGGCGAGGATTAATTATCCACGCCAAGTGTTTGGGTAAACACCTGGGCTGGGGCATAGTAACTTAGCGCCCTCACCTTTCCATAGGCGAACTTACGGCACCTCGCCCTGAATTGCCCCTTCCTCGCCACCACATGTGAAAATGGTTCATTTTCTAAACAAAATTATACCAGAGGGAGTTGCCATAAATTCAGATCTGGTTCTCTCTGCATTGATTACCTCTCCAGTATTAATATATACTCTACTGAAAGATCTTCCCTTAATTTTCAGGGAGAGATCGTTTGTTTGTTTTTTTTTTTTTTAAGTTTTTTAATGTTTATTTTTAAGAAAGAGAGAGAGAGCGTGAGCAGGAGAGGGGCAGAGAGCGAGGGAGACACGGAACTCAAAGCGGGCTCCAACAGCACAGAGCCCCACATGAGACTTGAGCTCATGAACCGCGAGATCAAGACCTTAACTGACTGAGCCACCCAGGCACCCCTATTTTATTACTTTTTTAATGTTTATTTATTTTTGAGAGAGAGAGAGAGAGAGAGAATGAGCAGGGTTGGGGAAGAGAGAGTGGGGGACAGAGGATCTGAAGCAGGCTCCGCGCTGACCACAGCAAGCCCGATGTGGGGTTCGAACTCACGGACCAAAGTTGGATGCTCAACTGACGGAGCCACCCGGGCATGCCCTGGAAAGATACCGTAAAAAGAAAAACAAAAATGCCATTAAATCTGTCACAACAGATCGTAGGAAGAGAGCAACAGCAGAAGACCGTGGGCCAGAGTCCTCATCCGCGTTTTCCGCAAACTACGGTCAGGCAAAACAATTCGGTTCCTCACTGGCAGCGGGCCCCATCAGATCATTTTCTATTCAGCGTTCACTCCAACCACAAGCTCCTGGAAGTGGCACTTCAGTTTGGCACTTCAGTTTCAGATCCTTCATTACCAAACACACTGCCTCTCCAGTGGACCAGGAGGGAGCGACTTCCCCCACTGTGTCATTCTGACTCTGTATTGATAGACTCCATTTCCGAGCCATTTCGGCATTTCTTCCGAAGTGAGGGTCTCCCAGAGCTCAAGTGCAAACAACCGACTGTCAACAGTCGCTGAGTTCCCAAAACAAGGGGCCACTTTGATTCTCCACGTCTGACCAATAACACCCTATAGTTTCTGAGGACCTGGGGTTATGTGGCGGGAGGTTTTTTTTTGTCTTTTTTTTCCCTTCTGGAGTCAGACACACATCCTCACTCCCCTGAATTCCATTACTTGGCAACATGAGGTTCGTAGGAAAAGAATCTCCAAGGAGAAGTCCTTGTTTTTGCACTCGGATGAAAATCTGACACCATTAATGAAAATAATAATTGAACTCTTTGGGCTTGAATTGGAGTGAAACAGAACGCTAAGAGCATGTTTGTAATTCCAATTGTTCTCAGAAAGTGTCTTTGGAGGGCTCTTGGCAATGTGCGCTGTTCCAGCTTTTCCTTTTGTTTTTTGTTTGTGTGTTTGTTTTGCTTTGTTTTTAACCCGCATCCTCTTTTTGGCCGGATCCTTCCCTCTCCCTTCAGATCAATAAGAGGAAAAAAGACGGAGGGAAACCGAACGTGGTACCGGCTGACTTCAGGAAGCATCATTCAGGGAGACTTCAGAATTGGAATACAAATCTCTTTCCCTTTCTAACGCCCACGACGACTCGGATGTAGGAGAGAAATGAAGTTATTAGCCAGCCATCAGCTTAATGGGTCCTTACCATCCTATTTCCTTAGCGCCCCTTCTCCCCTTGGACAGCCTTCCCCTCCCCCTCCCGTGGCTCTGCCCTCCCTGTGAAGCTCATCTATGCTAGGCTGAGCAATGAACACCAATTACACCAAGAGCCCTTTGCTGCTGCCTGGTCCGCTGGTTTTACTGTTTTGCCAGATGGTTGAGGCCAATGTGTAAAACTCTCTACCCTACCATTAATTCATAACTTGGTAATAACTTTCCCACGGCTCCAGGAAATTGAAATGAAGTGCAAATGTGAATATTTGGAAAGGGAATCAAGGTTGGACGACTTTTCTACCTGCCAGCACAGATAACGGTCGGACAAAAAAGATATCCCTTTCTACACAGGTTGGAAGGTTACTTTCCTGAAACTAAGGCGGACCGACCCAATATGCAATATTGGATAAAGTGGCGAGCAAAGTTCAGAGTTTGGGTCCCTCCTATCACCTCTTCCGCCCGCAGTTTTTAGCTTTATACTTACTGCACCTATGGGTCAACTCACTAATGACCTTGAGTTTGAGCATCTATGTAATGCTATATTCTTATGACAGAGTCGTAGATTAGCAGATATGAGCGCATTCTCTTGGTAAGACAGGACACCATCCAATGTTTTTTAGCATCATTAAACTAAAACTGACTTTTCACCTGCTCCCATACCATATGCAGCTGCAAATTTTTAAATTAAACTATGAAGCCATGCATAAATTTACATATATTACAGACTAGCCTCTCCATTTAACATGCAAATGTACTCCAATGTTTCAGAACACCTTCTGTCGCTAATTAATTTGCTGAATTATAATTAGACTAATCCTGCATAATTAATAAGCACAGATTTTTTTTTAATTTGTAAGCAGCTTGAGGAGATCATTCACTTCCTTCTATAAACTGCTAAGTAAGTGTTAAAAAAAATCTGGAAAGAACATGTGTGAAAAGGTATGTTTGATGTCGCATACAAACTCAAACTAGTGTGGAAGATACAGAAGTCAGTATTGATAAAGGTACATATTTGAAGCCAACATTCAAACAATCAAAAAAATCTCACTCAGAGGATGGGGACTAATTCTCCCTTTGTCTCCTTGTATATAATGTTTTATTCTTTGCCGTCTATCCGTCGGATCTTGCAAGATCACAGAGGCGGGAGAGGATTAAAGTAACCGTATGTTGTATTAGGAGAGATAATGATATTAACACTCCACTGTATATCAAAACACTCTGTGCATGCTGGGTGCTTATAAGCCCCTTTGATGGTATTTGGAATCATTTTCATTTTGGCTGCCAAAAACACCCGAGATCCATCTAGTGGAAACAATTAAGTTCCATTAGTACTGTATCCATTCGGTAATGATTACAATGAAGGGTCCCTCTTTAATGCTGAAGAGTACAGTCTCAAAGAAACGCACGCATCTGTGCGCTTGAAAACGTGAAACTATATAGTTTCACGACCGAGCACGAGGCTCAATTTTGACCCGGAGAATAAACCAGGGGCAGGAGAGTCCAGGTATGGGTCGATAACTTGTTTGAAATTTTGAGGCAAGGCGGGAATCTGGAAGGCCAAAGTGTGCTTAACAGTCACACAAATCGAGGACAAAGCTAGAAACACAAAGTGGGAAATGCATGTTCTGGCAGGGGGGAGTGATCAAACTTTCAAAGAGAGAAATAACAGGCTGGGAGAAAGCAGAGAGGTCCTTGGCCCTCCCACTCTGCGAAGTCACTAATAGTAGCAGCCAAAAAAGATCGTTAGGCCAAAAGGACGGGGCCACTTGAAATGTGCCTGGCTGTCTATCGCTGGAAGGCAGGTTTTCACAGGGAATGCACACAACAGCAACTTCCGAAGAAGGGGAAACATTTTCCCAGGTCCGTTACCAAATACTTCCTCATTACAAGGCAGCCAACATTTTTTTTTTTTTTTTTTTTTCACAAAGCTAGGACACAAGCTAGCTCAGGAGTGGAGATGAAAGTTTAAATGTTCTTTAACGGTTATTATTTATCTTTGAGAGGTGGGGGTGGGGGGAGGCGCAGAGAACAAGGAAGACACGATCTAAAGCAGGCTCCAGGCTCTGAGCTGTCAGCACAGGGCTGAAAGCAGGGCTCAAACTCACAAATGTTGAAATCGTGACCTGAGCCCAAGTCGGACGCTCAGCTGACCGAGCCACCCGGGCACCCCAGAGTGGAAATGCAAGTTTAGACGTGCACTAGCCCCTCAGAGGCCTGTGGCCACTGCCAGGAGCCAATGCCAGGGGGTCAGACTGACAGGCGGCTCCTGCTTCTGCCCTGAGAGGCATTCATCTTATTTTTTCTTTTTCTTTTTTTTTTTAATTTTTTTTTTTGAGTTTATCTATTTGTGACAGAGACAGAGAGCGAGCATGAGCTGGGGAGGTGCAGAGACAGAGAGGGAGGCAAAGAATCCAAAACAGGCTCCAAGCTGTCAGCACAGAGCCCGATGCGCGGCTCGAACTCACGAACCGTGAGATCATGACGAACCGTGAGATCATGACCTGGGCCGAAGTTGGACGCTTAACCGACTGAGCCACCCAGGCGCCCGAGAGGCATTCGTCTTAGACCCCGGCTACGGCCTGGGGCTACTGCAGTGACTAAGCAGACTGAGAAAAATATCTTGAAAGCACCTGGAAAGAGTGCAACAATTTTTCTGAGCGAAGTGATGTTATTACTTGGATAGTTTGGAAGCATAAGACACTGGGACGGGTTTTCAGAGTCAAACCATAGCTTTTGCCTTCGGTTTCCACCTGAGGAGATTAAAATGGTTTTAGGCAGGTTTGTAAAAGCCTAAAAGAGAGGGAGCTCTCTGTGTATCTCGTAGTGACTCAGAAGGGACATAACAACAGCTGGAATAATGCTATTAATAAGAGGCAACAATTATCTTCGGTCAAAAACTACATGCATGGCCATGGAGATCCCGAATAACACCTTCATTTTCAAGAGAACCCACTGTAATATAGCGTGCTCGTCTTTCAAACTCCCCACATCCCATTTTTGATGGTTATAGTAGGAAACCTGGTTTCTGTGTAGTCGGGAACGGGTGCGGGTCTGTTTTGCTAAAGCGAGGAAAGGGCTTAACCGTTAAATTCTGACTGAAAGGGAGGGCCTCCCCGCTTCCTCCCTGAAGTGTTGGACCAAGGACGCCACATCCTCTCTGCAGCAGAGCTTAGAGATGGAAAGAGCCAGAAGGTCACCCAGTCAAACCCCACGTATGGATAGGCAAATGATTTGGTTTTGGTTTTGGTTTTCTTGGATATTTTCTCCAGCTTTACCCAGCCAATTTCAAAATACTTACCAGGGGGAGAGAGCCGAGAGAAAGCAGTTGTGGCCCATGCACAGTCAGGTTTTGAGACATTCCTGACAACTTATTAGGGAGAAAGAGAAACGACTTTGTGGCCTTTAAACACTAAGGTGTAAAGCAATTCGTTAACAAACCCACATCACTTGTGGCTAATGGGTTTTTTTCCCCCTCGTATATACATTCCAGGAAATTCCTCTAATTTTACTCTTTACCGGGAAGATCTTCCCCTCCCTTGACTATCACTCCCAGTTTCTTCTCGTGATTCATTCTGTCTCCATCCCTCTGTCTCCCCAGTTCGTAAATTCAGGATGGCATGTTGTGCTTTTCAAGAGTCGTGGTGGGGAGGCGAGTTGGGAAGAAGGGGTGGCCGGAGCAAAGAAGCCGAGATGATAATGACATCAAAGCTCTACCTCATCTGAAATGTATGACGGCTTGCCTCCACTGAAGCCGGGAAGACCCACATTCACAGTTAATGCAACCTTCATGCCAAAAAAAGGAAAAAAGAAAGAATGTGTAACCTGACAGGTAGCAGGTGGTACATATGGAATTATCATTGGCTATTAACACCAGGTCGGGTATCATATTAGCCACTTTCAGACTGCATTTGCCAAACCCACATAAAAATATAAAACCAGGTATTTCAATATTCTGTCACTCCCTTAGCAAAACAGATTTTCTTATATTACTCATAGTAGAGTCAGCCGGCTTTCATTAGAATTGTTTTAAGGTTTTTTTTTTTTTTTTTCCTTAAAGGAAGCACTAAACCTAAATGATAGAAGAGAGAAACTAGGACAAAAATCAGGTCAAGAATTTGATACAAAAAGCATCCAGATAAAGCTAATAATATTCCAGAGTGTTGTCAGTATCGCGGCCGATGATGACATTTGTCTAATCTCAACCCAACCCCTAGATCTACATGAGGTCCCAGGAATCAGGTATTATTTCTGATTTTTTTTTTCATTCAAACTTTGCTGATTCTAAAACCTCTCTTTACTTTCTGGGTATCACTCACTTTCTGGAAACTTCCAAATCTTAGTACCAAAAATGGAATCTTTCTTTTACATGCCACTAAGAGATTTTTTTTTAATCTGTTCCACTTTTTTTCACGCGGGGCTCGAACTCACGAGCTGTGAGATCATGACCTGAGCCGAAGTTGGACGCTCAACCGACTGAGCCACCCAGGCACCCCCAAAACTCTAGTTTCTTAAATAACTTCCAAACTGATGAAAATCGGTTTTCTTTCTTTAGCCCGGTTTTATGATATGCAGTGTTTTACAAGTCCAGACCATTTCCAAAGGTAAGAGTGGATTTTAGGTAATTATCCCTGCCCTTCATTAAATAAGATCTGTTCTTTCAGCCAGGGGAGTAGAATGCGTGCCTTCACAGTACCTTCACTTGAGGCCAGAGAATCACGATGACTCAAATAAAGAAAACCTTCCTTCAGAAAAAGATTGCAAAGGTGTTGGGTATCTACAGAGATCCTCAACTTTAATGGTTCAAACGCTCATTTCCTTCACCGGAACAGATACCATTGCCACGTCAAAGTACACAGCACACACACACACATACACACACACGTGGTAGCACAGGAAACAGGGTAGCACAAAAAATGCATGAAAGTTGCATATAGTCCCCAAAACTCTGTTGAGACTTTCAATGCCATTGGCTTTCTTACTCTCCAAAATGCCTTTGAAGTAAGTGCTGATAAGCCAAATGGACCCACCGCAAGTTCTTTTGGGAACATGGCGGAGAATTCAATGAATGACTAAAATTTTAACACCATGAGGGGAAGAAAGGCTTGATCATTGACACGCTCAATATTCAGCAATCTGCAAAGACTAAAGACTTGGATTGCCTCATATGAGCCGTCCCTTTCCCCACAGCTTAGAGTTGAGTTTGTGGTTTCTCCTCGTGCGGTAGATCATAGAACACAGTCATTAATGAAAAAAAAAATCACTTCCCTTGGGGAGTCAGCAGCTGACCTGGAAGTAAAACGTCTCAGCCCTTCCCTCAGAGGCCACAGAGCCTGTTCTGCTTTCTCAGGGAGCTGCCAGGACTCAAGCGAACAGTAGGACTGGGTCCAGGAGCATGGGAAAACGAGAGCCACAGCTCCCTGGGGAAGAAGCACAGAAGGTCGCACAGCCACGCTGGGAGAAGGGCAGCTCCGTCCAGCCCGGCATTTTCTGCTGACTCAGACCCAGGGATCCAATGCCAGCTTCTCCCTGGCAAAGCCATCGGCAGGATCACCACCCCCAGAAACGGCCCAGAAATGCCTCTGGTCCAGCACCGTCACAAGGAAGTCATCTTGGCTCCTGGATGACTCAGAGCTGATTGGCTGCACATTGGCCCCCAATTGAAGCTACAATTCTACTGTTCCTCCTGATAGAATCCTGCCTTGAAATCTGACAGGACAGGAAGAAGAAGGCCCGTTTTTGTTACCATCCCTCAGCTTGCCAAGGTGATTACAGTTTAGCCATGCTGAGCAAACAGCTAATCCATGGCTAAAGTTCTTTGTTTTCTAAGAAAAAGGAGATTTCCTCACTCCCAGGAACATGACTACATTAAGTTTTCTTTAGATAGTGCAAGTTCTGAACCGATCAAAATGTGTTTCCACCCCCCTGCTTTGTTAGCCAAGGCCTTGAGTTGGGGGTAAGGGGAGCACTTGAGTTCAAGTTCGAGATAGAGTCCAACTGAAAGGCCCAGGTGTGGTTCGTGGCCTTTCACAGTTTGTCCTCATCTATTTTTTTATCATTATTTATTTTGAGAGACAGAGAGAGTGCGAGTGGGGGAGGGGCAGAGAGAGGGAGAGAGAGAGAGAGAGAGAGAGAGAGAATCCCAAGCAGGCTCCGAACTGTCAGCATAGAGCCCAAGGCGGGGCTCGAACCCACGAACCGCAAGATCATGACCCAAGCCGAAACCAAGAATCGGACGCTTAACTGACTGAGCCACCCAGGCACCCCTTGTCCTCCTCTTTAAGCTTATCGTTTTATTAAGAATACATTCTATTTTGAGGCTGGCCAAGATTATGATAGCAAAGCCTTGCTCGGTGAATGAAGCGAGGCAGATGAACTTTTACATTACGATTTTAAAAAGCGATAATGCAGTTCTCCAAAATTAGCGGACTCCTTTTGGTTTTAACTCGGCTATGTTAACAGGGGCTGAATGTTTACCCTTCTCCTAATGAGATGACTCACCGAAAAGTGAAGATAAATGTCACCTACTTTTCATGTGATCTATAAAATTAATCTCCCATGCTTATGTTAATACCGATAATGTAGTGTAGGAGGCAGTGCGACCCACAGGATAAAACTTAAGAGGAAAGCGAGCGTGTTCAATTACTGCCTATATTACTCACAATATTTTCACCTCTCTGTTTCACTGCCTACTCTCGGCCCTCGTACACGTTCCCTCACATATCTTCCCTGTAAAATTGGGTATTACCTCAGGGAGATGCCGGGAGAATTACTTAGGTGCTTTGGGAAACAACTTAAAACACCTTTTAGAACTTTCTCGTGAAACAGCAGATATTGTTAACGTCCCTACCGTCGCGGCAGCCTTCGGTAAATAACCATGACACATTTAGCAAATTGTCTTTCTACTCGGTGAAAGACGATCCCACACAGGTAACCCTCCACCCAAAGGGTTCCGTTTATTTCCAGAGAATAAATTACACAGAAGGAGGGCACCATGGATAATAATTAAGTCACCAGGAAGAGATCAATGCTTACACTTCAGGGGTTAAACCAAGAGCTGATTACATCGAGAAGGAATTCATGTTCTGTATTCAGCTGTAAAAGAAACTGGGAGTTCTGTGTTTGGTGTCTGAAACATCTTTCGGAACACTAAATCAATTTAATATCAATAATTGCCAGATATATGCTAGATTAAATGAACCAACACAGATAGCTTTGTTCACAGAGAAAACAGGGCCAAATGGCCTTCATTAGCATGACTAATCCCAAAGTTCTGTGTTTCGATAATCAGATGTCTAAGCCTGAATTCTGACTCTTGCAATATATAGTTTGGCACAAGACATTATACACCCAGCTATTCTTTGCCTTTCACGTGCATGCAGGATGTCGGAACAGCAAGGTGACATTTATAGCGTCCGTATTAGCCACAACTGCGCCCACTGGTGCTTGGAAACATACCAGACGCACAGAAAATGAGGAACCTGCTCTTCAGTGCAGGGCTGAGGCTTTTCCCAGACCCGTTTCTGGGGTGCTTTAGAAACACCTGCTTTGGCCTTGGGAGCCTTAGGGGGACCCTCTTAACAATAGTTTCAAAAACCAGGCCTTTCTTCATAACAACTCTCCAGCAGCCCCATCCTGCTGGTCCCTTTCCTGCCATGATTATAGGACCAAATGGGCCCTGTAACTGAAGGGTTGGTAGTATTTTCACCTCGGACCTGAGAATAGTTCCCTTTTTTTTGAAATTCTAACGTATCTTTTCTCCTTGCGACTTCTCAAGTTTGAAAATTATAACAAATTTTGTCCCTAAACAACCCTGTGAATTTCAGGGTTTCTCTCAGGATCTCTTAACTAGAAAAGAATGGCTTTTCAGAAAACCAGGGGCGTAGAAAATGAGCTGAGGAAGGTCATCAGAATGACTGGTGTGGGTGGAAACTAGGGAATCGTCAGGGCCCGGCTTCCACCACGGACAATTGGATGTGCAGGAAAATGTTGGCAGAGCACTTAGAACCTTGTGGAAGGGGGCTGTGGACATTATCATTTGTCGGCCCTGGTTTTCTAATCCTCAAGTCCACCCCCTCACCCCCAACCCGCCATTACATCACCTCAGCCAGTCCTTGTGAATATACTTCACCAGCTGCCCTTTGAAGAGTGAGTGAGTGAGAGTGTGTGTGTGTGCGTGTGTGTGTGAGTGTGTGTACTGCCAGAAACACAGAATAGCTCTTCAGGGCCTAATCACAAGGCGGCCAAGCCTCTGGACAGTCTCCTTTGGAGGTCTGTGAGCCTCAGGTCAGAACAGCTGCCTCTGAGTCATGGTGGGCTGTGGGGCCCCAAATGCCTTCATAGCTGATCTCTTCAGAGCTGAGAAAATACTTAATTTTCATTTCCATGATAGAAAGGAAGTTGTTTTTTGTTTGTCTGTTTGCAAAACCCTTACAACCCAGGCAGGGAATTATTTATTTTGAGCAAGGGGGGTTGGGGGTGCACAAGCACAGGAGGGGCAGAGAGAGAGGGAGAGACAGGAGCCCAAGCAGGCTCGCACTACCAGCACACGGCTGGCTGCAGAGCTCAAACCCACGAACCCCAAGATCATGATCTGAGCCCAAATCAAGAGTCGGCCGCTTCACTGAGCCACCCAGATGCCACAGGGAATGCATTTTAGAGGCAAGGGTGACTGTCCCTAGACTGTGGCTTTGAAAATCACAGACTCCGATTATGAACGTTCCTGGAGCACAGCTCGTACGCACAAGTACCAGCCATGTCCTTGCAGGCTCTACTCTCCTTTGCTACGCGCGTGTGCACACTTGTGCACTGTAACGGTTCTCTTCCTTTCCCCCATTGACACAGCGGCAAAGAATTTCTCAACTGCCCCGCCTGGCAGGTGCTCCAAGGAGTCTTGACTCAAACGTGCAGTCAGCTCAGAGGGGCAGAGAGAGTCCTTCTGATGGGAGGCAAAACCAGCAGGCAAGGGCTCCACGTCCCCAGGTACGGGGCCACAATACAGAGCGTGAGGAGGACGTCTTTATCCTCGCCACATGGTAGCCTGGCTGAGAAGTCAAGTGTTTCTGTGAGTTTTCTGGGACCGAATCCGAGGCAGGCTGGCTCATCCACTATAGATGCTATTGCAAAGAAAGGTATTTATTTATTTGTCTGTTTGTTTTTGAGAGAGAGAAAGAACAGGTGTGTGTGAGGGAGCAGGAGAGGGGCAGAGGGAGAGAGAGAATCTTAAGCAGGCTCCACACTCAGTGAGGGGCCTGACGCAGGGCTGGATCCCACGACCTCGGGATCATGACCTGAGCCAAAATCAAGAGTCAGGTGCTCAACTGACTGAGCCACCCAGGCGCCCCCAAAGGAAGGTGTGGAGGAAACATCATGTCTGGCCTATGAAATCTGTCCGCCCACCCCACCTCTCCCGTCTTTCCAACGTTCTTCTCAAGTCTCGCTAAGAGTAATGCACTAAGCGCTTGGACCGGATGGTGGCGGAATCTCTTGAGAAGCAATCTGGAGGGGAGGGCAGGCCTGGTGCCTTTGTGAGTGGAACCTCAGCCTTTACACCTTGACTTTGGCAAAGGAAACACAACTTTCTCTCTGGGCATCCCCTTTCTCTGATTCTGAGCAGGCTGTATTAAGAGTTTTCATTTAGTGAGAAAGTGTGCATTGTTCCTACTCTCCGTGACACTCATCGATTCCCCCAATGTGTCCCACCAACTCACAGAGGCCTGAGTCCCTTCCACATATCGAGGCTACTTCCTAAGAGATGCGATCACCGTCAACGCTGGCGATAGTTTATTGTTGCATGTAAAATTTGAGAAGCACCCCGGAAAATTCTATTCATAATCTTTGCAGCCATCTACGTTCACCACACTTCCCAGAAGAAATGAGAAGAGAATCGCCACCAGCTCAGAAAACCCCTGAGATCAAGAAGGACGTGCACGTGATCTTTGGGGGCCAGTAAGGAGAGGCAGAAGTCCCAGGGAGAGTTTCAGGACTGTGACGGCTAGTGTGGAGTGTCAACTTGGCTGATGGCTAAGCTCCACTGTCCAGTTATTGAATCGAACATTAGTCGAGGTGTTGCTGTGGAGGTATTTATAGGATGTGGTTAACATCTGTAGTCAGTCGACTTTAAGTAAAGGCAATTACCCTCACAATGTGGGTGCGTCTCATCCAGTTACTTGAAGGTCTAAAGCAAACACTGGCATTTCCTAGATAAGACATTCTGCTTCAAGGTTTACAGCACCAACCCCAGCCTGAATTTCTAGGCTGCATATGGGTTTTGGACTTGCTAACCTCACCGCACCAGTATATGAGCCAACTCATATATACATATACATATATACACACACATATACACACACATACACACACATATATATGTATGTGTGTATATGTATATGTACATGTATGTATGTCCATGTACCTATATATATATATGTATATATATATATATATATATATTCTCTTATTGGTTTCTCCCGAGAGAGAACTTTTATCATTCTAGAACTTAAAGATGCAAAGAACCTAAAAGTACCAAAGAGTAGACACTTTTCTGCCTGAGTGGATAACTCCGGGGTGAGTTGTCCTATTCTTGGTACACAGTAAACCTTCTGGGGACATTCCTTCTGAGTGGTACAAGAGGGAGGTGGGGGAGAGGAAGGGGGGAATATTTCTGTGATTCATGCTGCTGTGGCCTTATAACAGTAATTTTTACATACCTGACTGAAAAGTACTCAATTGGAACTTAAACCCTAAACAGAGTGAGTTTACATGACATTGTCGTTATTATGGCCCAGCTACAATCAAATTGTGTCAAGTACCACGGGCTTTCTCTCCTTCTCTGAGAAATCCCTATATTTCTCTGGAAGAGTTACATAACTCTGATGAGAAAACCTCGTAGAGAATAAAACCTGGCCTTCATGGTCCAGGACAAGACCAGAATGTATGTATTCCATTCAATAAAGATAGAAATAGAAGGAATCATGCCCGCTGTATAAAGGACGAAGGCTTGTCCCCTCCTCCCCACGCACCTGTAGCTAGAAGTTTGGAAACTGTCAGAAATGGGTTTCCACTAGCTTAATGGGAAAAGACATGGGTTAGAATCTGGTAGGGGTGAATGTTATTCTTTAGGATGAATTCAGTTAAGAAAAAAAAAAATGCACCGTTAGCATGTATTCCTGAACTCTTTTCCCCACTTTCTTGAGGCTATTTGGCATCCTAGATGCACAGGTTGGGTCTCTACAGGCTGTAGGAAGAGAAGAACCTTTTAGATACCTGGTCATTACCGGCTTAAGTCTCAGTGCTAACTGTGGAAGAGAGAAAGAGAACCCCACAGACTTTTCACTTGCTCTTTGACCCCTTTCACCTTGGAGATGGAAACTGGAAATGACGTAGAGATCAAGCCTTCTCCACCAGGAAGTAGACCACACTTGGCCAAACTACAAACACACCAGGAAATGGTCCCTCCTTTCCAAGATGAACCTGCTACATAGGAGGCACCTACTGTACGGAATGCTTAGCAAGATGCCTCCACATCAACACTCGATACATGATAGTTGTTAGTACTATTAGTTTTAATTCAAAAAGAACGGTATGGGGAGAGTTCAACTGAAAATAATACACCTGGTGAGGGAACCCTGCGGGGCCAGGGGTTGGGCCCACTGGGGTTGGCGGTCTACATGGGCAGAGTTCTCCCCAGGAGTGTTGTGAGATGGGCCAGGGCCCAGATGCTGCAAGCTCACATTCCATCAGTGGGGCCCAAGGCCGAGGGCCCAGGTAGAGTCCATTTAAAAAAAGAAGGAAGGAAGCAAGGAAGGAAGGAAGAAAGAAAGAGAGGGACAGAAGGAGGAAGGAAGAAGGGAGGGAGGGGGGAGGGAAAGAGGGAAGGAAGGAAGGAAGGAAGAGAGAGAAAGAAAGAAAGAAAGAAAGGAAGGAAGAGAGAGAGAGAAGGAGGAAGGAAGAAGGGAGAGAGGGAAGGAGGGAAGGAAAGAAGGAAGGAAGGAAAGAAGGAAGGAAGGAAGGAAGGAAGGAAGGAAGGAAGGAAGGAGGGAAGGAAATAATACACCTACCTAGTGCTTACTGGATGTTGACCAGTGATCTGCTTCTAGTTCATTTGAATACTCGCAACAATCTTGTGAGACAGGTAGCCATGATATCCCCATTTTACACAGATGGGGAAACTGAGGTATAAAGAGGTAAAGGCACTCACACAGGGTCCCATAGCGACTGGATGGTGGAGAAGGGACATGAGCCCAGGTATCCTGGCTCCAGAGCAGACTTGTTTAACCACAGCACGAGGGTCCAGCTCCCCACCTCGGGGAAGAGGGAATCGTTGCCATTTCTTTTTTTTTCCCGAAGCATTTCATCACAGTTTATCAGGTGATTTAAAGCACTCGGTACACTGTTTATTGAAGGCAGACACTCGATACAGCTATTCATTATATGATTAAGATTTTAAGGCAAGAGAACTTCTCCATTTTAGTATTTATTCACCTTGTTCCTTCAATGCCTTTCTATTGGGTACTTTTTTCTATTCTGCTTTTGAAACCTTGTAAGTTCTACCCATCTTTTGGGACACACACACACGTCCTCTCCTTTATAAATCCCGATCCTTCAGTCCACGGTGTTGTTCTCTCCTTGGCATATCTACATATATCCATGAGGAAAATAACACTGGTCCTGGGCCTCCTTCACAGCTCCTTCCTCCTCCACCCCACCCCCCGAGAGCTGGGCCTTACCCAGATCCAGATAACTAGTGGGGAGAAGAGTAATGGAAGGACTGTGTTAGGAAGGGCTAAGGTTTGGGGCACCCGGGTGGCTCAGTCGGTTAAGCGTCCAGCTCTTGGTTTCAACTCAGGTCATGATCTCATGGTTCAGGGATTCAAGTCCTGTGTCAGGCTCCATGCTGACAGCACGAAGTCTGCTCGGGATTCTCTCTCTCTCCCTCTCTCTCTCTCTCTCCTCTTCCCCAGCGCCCTCTCTCTCAAAATAAACAAACAACTTAAAAAGAAAAAAGAAAGGACTAAGGTTTATGAGAAACACAGAGAGAGAAACAGAGACAGAGAGGGAGAGAGGGGTAGAGGGAGGGAAGGGAAGACGGTGAGGACTTGAGAGAATGGACAACAGCAGTGAATATACAGAACTCATGGCGGCTAAGGACGGGAGAGGGATGGAGAATAAAATGATGAGGCAAAAGCTTATGAATTGAATTCCCTTTCATTACTTTACTGTTCCTTAAACTACGCCCGGAAGAAAATGAATTACTTGCAATTACTTTTAGCCGCTGAAAGGTTTGGATGTGAGACCATGCGGAGACAGGCACGCACAGACTTTTGGTTTTATTCAGACTACACTCCAAGGCTCGGCCATGGTCATGGGTACTGCTGGGCTGCACCACTCACGGAGTACTTAATCTTATGCTGACTCACACTGTGTCAAGTAGTGTCGAAAACACCAGTGCTGGAAGACCCGGGCTAGAGTCCACCACTTCAAAGCTGTGTGACCTTCGGGAAGTCGCTGAGCCACTCTGAGCCTCACGAACAATTTCTGTCTATAAGAAGCAATAGGGACAGTATGTGTGGAAGCGTGCTGGGAGCCATCGAGTGCTACCTACACATCACTTGTCTCTCAGTGCCTAGCAGGGACTCATTAAAATCTTGCCGATTGACCAACCGATTGATTAACTCTCTGGCCAGCTTCCTTAAGAGTTTCCTCATTCAGTTGAGAAACGGGATGGCCATTTGTTGTACGACAAGCAACACCCGAGACAATCCACTCGGCTCTGCAGCAGCTGAGGCCAAGAGATGTTTTAAGCTTATAAATTCACTTGCAAACACAACTTCTGCCGTTTAATGAATTTCACCTTGGTTGGGACGATGAAATTTGTCAAGAGAAAGGACGATGTCACGTTGGCTACGTGCACGTTTGAGCTTGGAAGAACCCGGATGCCAAAGAATCTGAGTGCAGACGGCAAGAACACTAGTCCCCACCTGCCTTGCCCCGCCAGCTCCGGACTGAGATTTTTGAGAAACACCTCAGGGCTTCCCTGACCTCATGAAAACAAAAATGACTTGAAGTTAAATACAGTTGAAGCGAATGAAACTTCAAGCCACATTTTATTGAAATTCTCTTCATTGTCAGCCGACATTTTCAATTTCCATTTCCCTGCCTCAGCCCATTTTGCCATAGAAACTTGGATGTTTTCATTGAACGGCAGCCAGTGAACATTGGACTGAAGGGGCACACTATAAATTTGGAAAAATAAATAAATGCTTCAGAACTTCCACTTGAAAACCACAGCTAAAAATGAAATCAAATCTGACCCACCCCTTTTCTTTTAAATTGTGGGAACAGACTCAGTCTGCCTCAATTTTTAAGCCCATATTAAATTTTATATAAGCACCTTGGAGATCAACGCATGGCCTGGTCTAAAGCAATTGTGGAACTTTTGACTCATACAGCAAGGTTGGGACGACTTGAACCAGAAGGTATCATCCCTCCTCCACCATATTCCTTAATAAACATGTGTGCTTAAAAAATAAAAAGGGAAGAAAAATCAGTTTATGGGCATAGAGAGAATAATTCACTCCAAATTGCTCCTTTGATGAATGTGGACAAAAGAACAAAATTTGTCACCCAGCTAATATTACCATCAATATTTTGTCCAGCTACATTCCTTCCAATTTAAAAACAGTTCAATATCCCTTTTACCTTCAAGTAGCAGCACTTAATAAACAGTGATGGATGGTTTTTATTTTTGTTCGCATTTCAGTCTTCCCTGCTTCTGTTACAAGGGGACTATTTTGCTTGGGGGAAATGTAGATCTTCAGTCTTTCTTGCATTGACATGCATCCCTCAAGGAAAGACGGCCATATTTAATTCATAACCCCCATCGGCTACACAAACATACAACTTCCCATCAATTAGGCAACACAGAGATGTTGTTAAAAATCAATGAGCTTATTATTAAATATATTTTTTTCATGTAGCAATAATAGTTATTGCCGCACTATTGTTATTACTGCAATGACAGCTGTTTAGGCAGCTTTCAGAGAGTTTGATTGGTTTTGATGTTGCTCGCAAGGCATTCTATGAAACGAGGGATCGGGGTGAGGCTTTCCTGTTCTGTCCCCTGCCTTCCCTAGAAGCCATCAAGAGAAAAGGGGGAAGGAGTGCTGTAGGGGAAGGAGCCCTGGAATGTTGGCAGAAGACCTGGGTTCCAATCCCCCCTTCTGCGCATAACTAGCTGTATGACCGTGGGTAGACCCCTTCTCTCTCCTGGGGTTTAGTTTCCTCATTTTTAAAAAGGGAGAGGGCCACCTACAGGATGGCTGAGGGCCCCTCCATTCCAAAATTCAGGATTGTTTCATAACTTGTTTTACCAGCAAACAAAACAGGAAGAAACTGGTACAATTCAGCAGTTCTCAGTCGTTCCTTTTCAAAAAAATCCTGATTTATAAAAAAAAAAAAAAAAAGACGGAGACAGAGTGGGGCTGGGTGGGGGGCGGTGGGGGACACTCCTGAATCTGGAACAGACGTTAAATTGATCCGAAGACCAAATACGCCCATATCTGTGTTTTCATCCTCGTTGTGTGTTTATTAAAAATAATTTTGATATTTTGACACATGCCACTAACTGTGGGAGCCTCCTGCCTACAAACAGAGATGTTAAAACCGTGCCAGCACATGCAAAGGTTAAAAACAACATCGCACAGATTTTGCCAACTACATCATGTGCTGTCTGGCCGCAGCTGATCTGAACTGAGTCCCCCGTAATTACAGGAGAAGGTGGAACAGGTTTGCTGCTAATTGGAAAATTCTGCAAATGGCAGCACTGAAGAAAATTGACAGTCGTTAGAATATTAGCAAAATGAGAGTACTGATTAGTAAAAAGCTCAGATGCAGACTCTTTTTTTTTTTTTTTTTTTTTTTTACTGCCGGATTCTACTGGCAAATTGATAATAAAAGCTAAACTTAATAATAACAGCTGTTATTTGACCTGCTAATATTTTTTTTTAATCTGTTGCTGTTCCCAGACCAATAACACATAAAAAAAAAAAAAAGGTCTGTATCCACTGTTGCAAAATTATTTTGAATCCCAAAAGGTGTATTCAGACTTCAGACTCAGTGAAGGAAAACTGCTTCAGGGACAACCCATCTACAGGCACATCCTAATGAAGGTACGTTCACCTGAGAAGCTGTCGCGTCGTCTTGCATTTGCCATCTTCCAGCAGGTCTTGGTGGGCATGCCAGGGTGTTACGTGTCTTTTCAGAACTGGGCCCGAGTCCTACCTCTAGGACACTTTAACTCTGTGACTGGCGGGGCGCCTGGGTGGCTCGGTCGGTTAAGCATCCGACTCCTGATTCCGGCTCAGGTCAAGATCTCATGGTTCGCGAGTTCGAGCCCCACGCCAGTCAGGCTCTGTGCACGGACCGCGTGGAGCCTGCTTGGGATAGTCCCTCTCCTCTCGCTCTCTCTGCCCCTCCCCCGCTCATGCCCTCTCTGTCTCTCTCTCAAAAAAATTAAATACATAAATAAATAAATCTGTGACTGGTAAAAAAAAAAATATCAAAGTTAACTTATTTTTCACTTTAAAGTGAATGGGAAAGGAAATTAGACGTTGTCAGACAGACCATGAGGCTCCTATCAGCACTGAGCTGTTTCCAACTACTGCAGGCAGAGAAATACAGAGGGGGGAGGGATTTGGGAATATACGTGTTAATGAGAATTGTGGCCATGAATCGATGGACTGTTCAAGACTGTGACTTCACCACACGTAGTTCCATATTACGTGGACACACATGGATAGGCCCAGAAGACCTCCATTTTGGTACAGTCTTCTTGGCTGTATGGCAATCTGGGTCAAGAATCTTAAACCCGCATATGGCCTTTGACCCAGCAATCGTATTTTAAGGGTTTGTCCCAAAGAAAGAGACTTGGAAATGCCTAATGCTCCACCTCCAAAAGATATTCCTTGCAGCGTTGCTTAGAACAGCGGAAACCACATTTGTCCTGAAATGAATCATTGTCTCTGATATACAGAAGAATTCTACATAATTATCTAACATATCCTGTAGAATATTTAATGACACTGAAAGATAGTCTAGTAAGTTAAAAAAAAAAAAAAAACAGACTACAGAAGAGCCAACATAGGATAATCACTCTTTTTTTTTTTTTTTTTTTTTTTTTTTTTAAATTTTTTTTCAATGTTTATTTTATTTTTGGGACAGAGAGAGACAGAGCATGAACGGGGGAGGGGCAGAGAGAGAGGGAGACACAGAATCGGAAACAGGCTCCAGGCTCTGAGCCATCAGCCCAGAGCCCGATGCGGGGCTCGAACTCACAGACCGCGAGATCGTGACCTGGCTGAAGTCGGACGCTTAACCGACTGCACCACCCAGGCGCCCCTAATCACTCTTTTTTTAACTACAGAGAAACAAGAGCGGAAGAGGGCTGGCCAAGGGGATTGGTGGTTATTCCCGGCTGGTGAGCTCGCCGGTCGTTTTCATTTTATTCTCTTTTGCCTGTCCGTGTCCTCGAAATTTTCAAAAACGATCACATGCTGTTTCAGTCGGAAGAGAACGTATGCATTATTTTTCGGAGAAAAAGAATCTTGAGGCTTCCCGTTGTTATTTTAAGCAAAAATTCAATCTGTGACGGTGGGAACCAACAGCACTGCTGAAAGCCAGGTTGGGTTCTCTGCTGCCTTACACAACGTGAGCCCACCTTCCATCAAAGTCAGGAAAAGGGTCAGCTGAAAGCAAATCTTAGAACCCCGTGTGAAGAACTGGCCTGCTCATTATGGTTAATCACGCACACACACACACACACACACACACACACACACCTTTTTTGATAGGTACCTGTTCTCCAAAAATGCAGGTAGGTCAGCAACACTCTAGGCCCATATACAGACAGATTTCCTGTTACGACTTTGGACTTCACACTCTGCTAATTTTGCCATTTCCTTCTGCTCTTATTATGGTAACGCAGAACCTCCCTTATTTTGAATCAGTGCAGGAGGGAGTCATTGCCATTTTCAAGTTTTATCTAGCCGTTAGTCTAGGGGGACTGGAGGGGAGTCTGGGGGTTGGACCCACACAAACCCAAATCCAGCTCACAAAATACACCCCGTTCTTGCATTATAACAAGAAAAGTTCGCTCCTAACCAGACGCGGTCGTGCTGCACAGGGCCCTGTTGACGGATCTCTGCATAGTTCACCCTCAGCAACAAAATATTAGCGGCTTGAGCTCTCACAACACTCCCTGCACTTGAACATCAGCCAAGAAGTTGAGTGAGGCTGAAGCCTTTCGGAGCCGGCCCTACAGCGCATGTACGTTTGCAAAGATAGACGCATTGCATTTCTTAACAGGTCGGCTTTTTAAAAAAATTCGCATTAACATCCTACGGGCGCTGTGGCCAAAAACATAGAATTCCAAAGGCAAATCCCCCAAGTTCAAGCGCTGCCAGAACTGGTCCGACTAGGCTCTGCCCGGGGACTGTAAACTGCCAGTTTCTTCCAGCGAGGAGCACAAAGCCCACGCCATTAGTTTCAGCCACAGGACCAAGCCACTTTCAAGCTGCTTCTCGCCAGGAGTGTGGGTGGGCAGCGGGCAGGATCCCAGCGCGACAACTAGACTCAATTGACTGTAACCCGGAGTTTTTTTCTAAGCGGCTGTTTTGGACGGTGGCACCCAGGCCCCCCATCCTTCCTTCTCTCCAACAGTTATGCATCAGGAAAACAAAGCGACGAGGAGGGGGAGGTGGGGTGTGGCGGCAGCCAGTGTGTTGCCAGATACAGTTAAGGGTGGAGAGGGAGGGAGGATTGGAAAGGGGGGTAAAAATCAAGTCACTTTCAATCAAGTGTCGCACCTTTAAATAGTGGTTAAATCTTTGCATTATGCAGCTCATCCCTTTACAACATGGGGTTCCCTTAGAGAATTCCCTGTTTACACTGGGAATTCCTCCAGGGCCACATCAATAAAGCTGAACAGATGTCAGGGTGGGATGCCAGCGGCAGTGGCTGTTGTCAGGGGTACTGGGGAGGGAGGCACAGAACAATGAGAGAGGCATCTGCTACACAAAGCCCTCACGCGTGGGTCAGGTTCTGCCAGTGTGTAGAGATTCCACCCTACCCTTTGTCTGGGCACATTGCCTTTCTTGTTTCTCGATGACAAGGGTTGACACATGTCACCGGCCCTATCAGGAGTGTTATTTGTTTGCCACTTGCATATGCACCAGCGTTTCTGACCTCCCCCGCATCTCCGCAGAATGCAGCGAGCAATGCTGAAACTCTCCAGCGCTGCCCCAATCTACAATTTCATTATGCACTTTGAGTGGAAAGTGGGATGTAGATGTCCTTCTTTTTAATTAAAAACATGATTGATGAGACTTAACTGACAGTAGGAAATGCAATTTAAATATTCCTTAAAGAGGCACTAACCCTGTTTGTGTGGTGAGGGCTGCATTCTGCCTCCAAAGTTGCAACCAGCGGGAGAAAGGAAATTAAAATAAAAGCCCCGTTCAAGTCCGCTCGGCTGTGGAAGGGTGGTAACGGAAGCCAGCATCTGCAGGCTTGTAACCAGAAACTTCTGCACATTAGGAGCTAATGTGAGGTGTTACTCGGTAATGGTAATGTTCAGTGTGATGAAAGGCCGCAGATGAGTGGAGAAGAAGACGATATGAAACCGTGTCAAAGCAAAACACAACTACTTGACCGTATTGCTAAGGGACAACCGGCTTCTAAAAGACCTTCTACCACAACTCCCCCATTTGCCGGCTCTACAGAAGTGGTTTTTGCCTTCGCTGCCGTGTTGCTGGGTTCCTCAATCCTTGACTCCTCTCTTGAGCTCTTTTCCTTACGTTGTCCTTTAAATACGTGCATTTTAAGGCAAGTCCTGGATGCCCCGGGAAGGTTCATCTCCAGCCTGGACTCAGGCTGCGGCACTAAGGCAAACAGGAAAGCATTCACAATTTTGTTTTAAAGGCCTTCTCAGATTTATTCCCTCGGCGACCGCTAAGTTATTAGGGAAAATTACGCGAACCACAGGATGCGGTAATTCACAAATCATGGGAACCCCAAAACGCAATAGTCGGAGTAGGTTTTCCCAATCACAAGGCCTTCGCGTTGATATTTTCAGTCTAGAAATAATGGGCGACGTCGAATCTTGGTCTGTACCAAAATAGCGTTAAGCTAAACACCAACAACGATAGCCGTTCAAAATGTATTTTCAAAATAAATCTGCCTTCTTTTTCTTGGTATCGTTTACAAAGGGACTTTTTTGTTGTTGTTTCCGGACGTTTGTTTTGTTTCGCTTTGTTTTCCATGGAAATAGTTATTTTCTGAGAAACAGCAACTTTGAGTCAAAAAAAAAAAAAAAAAGAGAGACTTTTTCCTAAATGTATATGCAAGAGTAGCCGAGTCTCTGCTATGGAGCCTACTAAGAGTCTGATCTTTGTATGTTGTTTGTGCCTAAAGATTTTATTCTATGTCGTCAAAATCCCCCAAAGAGCAGTAGATACCACACAGTATAGATCTTTTCCACTTAATTCCTAATTAAGGACTGATAAAAAAGAAAAGCTTTTATTGAAACGCCTGGATTAGAGGAAAACAATTGGAGTTGATTTTTGGTGAGTATTTAACTAGCAAAGGTTAATTAGAATTGTAGCAATGAGATGTAAAAGAACAGATTCTGATCAATTGATTAATGAGATGTCAGAAGGTACAAGAATTCACCTTTGGGAGAAACATATTAAAAATGAAATATATTTGCAAAGCCATAATGTCTTCCCTCTTATTGGGTTTATTAACACTAGCAGCAGCTGTAGATGCTTTTCCGTCTATGACAAGGTACAGAAAATTATGGCCCCCAAATCTACCAAAAGTAGCACCAAAATATTCCGGTTTCTCCTAACCAGGTTCTCCTAACACCCATAAAAGTTCACAGAGGCTCTAGGAACAGGGCAAAATCTTCAGCAATCCCTTTCTCCGTCCCTCTCTGCCTGTCCTCCCCTCCACCCCCCCCTCACCCCCACCTATTCCCTTGGCTTTATATATTCAGATTAATTTAAAAGATAAGTGGTTTTGAAGTTCTGGATTTGAAATTATTAAAATAGGGCATGTTACGCCCATTCTGGATTTATTGATTCATTAGCCCCACATCAATTTCACTGCCGACAAGGGCGATGGGGTAGGGAATGGGTCTCCCCAAACGTTTTTCCTTTCTCAACTGATGGTACCGGTGAACAGACACATCTCCCTGTTTGTGGCATAGATGTTCTTTGTCACAATAAACCACAGTATATTATGTTTATATATGTCCTTCAGGCATGTCACAACAGTTTGGCATTCTGAGCGGCTCTACCACTGTGTACATTAAATAGTCATGTAGTTACATTAAACAGTGGGGAGTTCACACTTCACAACCACTCAGTGTTTTAAAACAGATGTGGGCTGTCTGTTGTCAGACGCTGGTGGAAAAGCTCAGAAGGATCTTGGTGGGAATCTCCAAATGATTGAGGGCTCCCCAAATTTTCCACCCAAGTTCCCTCATCCCCACCCCGGCCTAGAGGGTGTGGGTGCGAGAGATTTGGGGGGAAACAGATGAGACAAGAAGGTGGGGGAAAGCAACAACTCTTATGTCTTATAGTACAGAGATCTGAAAAAAAAAAAAGAATTCAGAATTCGGAATAGTTTGTGGCATGGAATATTTTGAGCGGGGTGGGCTTGCCGGGGTGTCGTGGGATTTACTGACAGGAGAATTTTTGACAGTTGATGGACAGATGAATTCCGTCATGGAAGCGTTAGTCGAAAGCGGCAAGGCCAGATGGAAACTCACAGCTTGTCTTTAATATTAATTTTCTTTTTTTTTCAGGAGATCAGAATTCCCTAATTCCCTAAAATGTTTCAATGCATCTTGAGGTATTATTTTTCAGATGCCTTTCTCCACCTACTCTTAGTAAGAGTGTTCCTTTGTGTTAATGTTATTTTTCCTCCCTTACTTTGAAAAAGAAAAAAAAAAAAGCCCGGTTCGTTCTTTCTCTCTTTCTTTCTGTCTGTCCGTCTTTCTTACGGGAGTCTAGTTGTACAGCTGTTGAAATTCTTCCATCGTTTCCAGTAAATAGGGAAGACACATATCTTAACCTCATAAGATGCTAAATCTAAATAGGAGAAATGCTCCCAAAGTGGTTGTGACTTTGCACCGTGATGACTGAACGAGCTAATGGTAAGATTTTCTTTGTGGCCGAATGGGAGACGGAACTCTTCATGCTTTCGGGGGGTGGAAGGGGCCATTGTTTTTAGGGTGTCCATCTCCTGGATGGGAAGAAGTCATCTACTCTGTTCCGGGATGCAGTTGGGACTTGCTTACTGACTGAGTGGTGTTACACAGGTCACTACACTGGCCTGGCCCTCGTTGTCTCCCCTTGTAAAATACGGTTGGTATCGCAAGGAGGCAGCGAGGCCCAAGTGTCATGTCTCCCTTTAGGACGCTCCAAATCTTCTGAGGGAACGCCGAGTACTCATACCCAAAAGTCACAGACTGTGGCTTTCCTCCACTCACCGCCGAGCCCCTCGGAGACCGAGGCAGCCCCTCCACAGGAGCTCAGCGAGCAGGGACAGCGCCCCACCTCTACTGTCACCTTTTTCCTTCTGTTCCGCACGAAATGCCATGCATTTCTCTGTCACGGTGACCTCCCTCTTAAGACAAATATCTAAACATTTAAAACTAAGTGACCCGGGGTGACATTCTATATTCTACCAAAACAAAGCTCAAATGCTCCTAACGTTTCTGTTCTATGATCTTTCCCCCCTAGTTCCTTTATGTTACATCACTGGATTCACTCAGGTTGAGAACATTACTTTAGAACTCAGAGATACTTCTTCTATGTCTATGTATTGCCTATTTGCCTAACATCGTTTCAAGTTTCATGTAAAAACGTGAACGTGGGACAGCTTTCCCCAGAGTTTCCGACACATCACTTTGGTTGTATGTCGGTTCTGTGTGTGTGTGTGTGTGTGTGTGTGTGTGTCCGGACACACACATATGTTAATAAGTTAGTCTTGGTCAACCAGCAAAACCTTTTACAATTAATGTAATGAAAACATTTGGCCACACAAAGGAACTCAAAACAAAGCAATGGATTGTGGTTTGTTGGCAAAATGAAACAGAGACCTCCCCACATAAGTTCAAAGAGTGTTTCTATGTGTCTCAGGAGGGGTGGGCAGCAGTCATGAAACCTCGTGCAGGAAGCTGTCACCATACCCTGATGTGTCCCCACTATGTAATCAGGGATGAGTCACTTAACTTTGTTCTTTCTCCTTAACTGCGAAGCAGAGAAAAGTTTATTGACCCAGACAAGAGAGATAGAGTGAACACAAATACCTGTAGGTTGTTTAGGGTTCCCGAGGACAGAAAGTAGGAGCGGTGGGCAGGATTTACCAAGGACTAGATCTGGCCCATTAGGAAAAAAATTTGGCTGAAGTGTAACACTGCTCAAAATCACATTTGGTCCCCTGGTGACCCGATTTCCCCACCATGATAACTAACCCATTGCCCAGAATTCCTTAAAGATAATCACTCTGTGACTTTGCACGTTCGCCTAGATGACATCTAAGCCCCTTCTAATTAAAAATACCTATCTTTGATGATTCTAAGACACATAGCTAGACAATGGGGTGTTTCACAAAAATACCCGGAAACATCCTCATGAAAGAATAGACTATTAAAACTGAAAGAGACCTCACGGGGTGGGGGGACTCTAGGCAGTCCCTACACCCCCAAGAAGGCGGTCACGGACCCAGAGACAGCAACAACCTACATCTGAAGAGTATCATACAACCTCTTTTGAGCCTCACAGCACCCTTCTAAGGTGGAACTCACGAGCTACACGTTTTACTGTCATTGAAATCAAGGACAGGGAGGTTACATGGCTTGCCTAAGTCCAGGCAGCTAGCAAGGGGAAGAACCGAGGCTGGAACTCTGAGCAGCTTCCGTCCTGAGCTGTCCCCTCTGTCCCTGGCACTTCTCTTTCAAGGACCCGTGAACATTTCTCTCTCAGCGTCTCGGCAGCATCCCAGACATATGCGTTACAAATGATTAGCCACAGAGAATCGCTAACTACCAGAAAGGAAACTCTGTGGTCATGACGCTCCGTCCTTTCATTTACAAAAGGTAACTGAGGCTTGGAGGAGTCGTCATTCAGCAGGCCACCTGAAATAAAAACCTTGATTTAAAAAAAGAAAGAAAGAAAGAAAGAAAATCTTGATTTCTGCAAGGTTCCTCAAAGACCTTAAAATAGGCACCCGCCCCCTTGACCAGGCAAGTAATGATTTAAACCAGGTGAGTGCGAGAATGATTTCATACATTGCATTTTGCATGTGCCTCTGGAGGGAAGGCATGTGTAATACGTATATGGAGAGAGACCCCCAACCTCCATGGCCTCCCCCTTCTCCCACACATGGTAGACTAGTAAATGTTTGCTAGCTATTTGTAAGGCTGACAGCAGGGATAATTTTTCCCATGTGCCAAACAACTTCATCCTAAAGGAAATATTTTGCTCTGGCGAGATTTAATAACAATTATAATGATACTTTATATTTATATAGCACCCTATCTCTAAAATATTTTTTCAAGCCTTATTTTATTGGTGAGTTGATAGGGTGTGACAGCAAACCTCACGGGTATGAAGAGTGGTGTGGCAGTAATGGCCGGGATACAGGCCACTCCTCGCCAGTCCCTGGGGCCCTCCCTTCCCCATGCTTCCCCAGCTACCGAGCTGGATGACAACTGGCATCCCCAAAGTCATTACTGCACCCCCTCTTTTTCACTCACTTTTCTCATCTGAGATTTTGGGGGGGGGGAGAGGAATGGGACAACAACACTACAGGAGAAGCAAAGGAGTCTGGGAAAGGAAGGGGCAGTAGAAACCGTAACTCCTCTATTACCTGACCCCCTAGTCTGTGCCTTATGCCATAGAGAAGTGTTAAAGACACCCAGGTTGACCAGAAGGATCCAACAACAGTCCCAGACCACTGGCTGCTGATAGAGGGGCCAGACTCCATCCACACTGGCCATTGGTTCTGTCTCCTTCCCTTCTTTACAAAACTCCCCACTCTCACCTATGCATTGCTTATAAACACTCCAACTTGTTAAACTTGTTAAAATATGGTAGGGGGTTTCCAAAGTCAACCATTTCCATTCCTAAGATGGCCTGGGGTTTTAGTCCACATGGCAGCTAAATTATGGATCACTTGTTGATTCAACAAATGTTTATTGAGTAACCATTATTTGCTAAGACCTGTGCTAGAGACTGGAAATAGAAAGGGACTTACGGTCCAACCGAGGAGATGAACACTGGAGACAAAACTGTAAGATGGTGTGTTTAGACCCAAGACAGAGGGGAGTCCACGTTGCGGTAGAAATGCTTAAGAAGAACAATGGACTTCGCCGGGGAACACAGAATAGTCCTCAAGCATACCTGCCAGTTTGAAAACTAGACTTTTTTTTTAAGTTTTATTTATTATTTATTTTGAGAGAGAGAGAGCACAGGGGAGGGGCAGCGAGAAGGAGAAAGAGAATCTCAAGCAGGCTCCGCACTGGCAGCACAGAGCCCAACGCAAGGCTTGATCCCCCATGAGATCATGACCTGAGCTGAAATCCAGAGTAAGGCACTCAACCGACTGAGCCACCCAGGTGCCCCCAAAACTAGGCTGTCAAGAGCCACCTCCAGCAACCTGAATTCTAATATAACCTTTCCCCAGTTGAATTTGGTGTGTGTCTGAGAGGAACGAGGTCTAGTTAGATGGTAAGCTAAATCAGACACCTCTTTTTTTTTTATTTTTTTTAACATTTATTTATTTTTGAAAGACAGAGAGAGAGTGTGTGAGCAGGGAAGGGATGGAGGGAGGGAGACACAGAATCCAAAGCAGGCTCCAGGCTCTGAGCCGTCAGCACAGAGCCCGACGCGGGGCTCGAACTCACGAACCGCGAGATCATGACCTGAGCCGAAGTCGGACGCTTAACTGACTGAGCCACCCAGGTGCCCCTAGACACCTCTTTTTTGAAGAATGTACAATTCAGTCACCTACGTATAATGCTGGCACATTGTCAGTCCTCAGTCTGAGGAGCAAAAGAAGCCCACAAGAAAAAGAGGTGTTTCCAGGATGGGGCATAAATCCTACTATGTTGCTAAGCATTCAGTTTCAGAGAAACTGATTGAAATACAACCAATTTGTATTTGATACAAATAGGATCAAATCCTATTTGTATGATATTGTTTGGATATCATACAATATAGGATATTGTTGGGAGACGTTCATAGGATATTGTTGTAGGATATTGTTGGGAGACGTTCATAATTTGCAGTTCTGAAAATTGGTGACAAAAAATATTTTCATTTTAAAAACCAGGTAACTAAAAAGCCTTATACACGGGCCCATGCACTAACCACCAGGTACGGGAACAGTATAGGTTTGTGGATTCACTACGTGACAGTAACTCTGGGCACTTACTTGGGCATGTGTGCACTCTGCAATTTGACCCTGTGAGCGGCTTGCATTTCATGCCTATTAAGTGCCCATGCTTCGATCCTGAAGGATTCTTCGGAGGGACACAGTAAGTGTCCTAGTACTTGACATGAGAAAAATATAATATATAGTATATAACATGTATCATACATAATAATATATAAGATATAGAACATAATAAACTCCATAAATGCTTGTTGGATTGATACACTTACTAATATATTCAATAACTGTAGCTGCTCCCTTTCCAGCCCTCTTGGATTTGGGAAGCAGTTCTGACACAGTAAAGAGGAGTCTAAAGCCATCTCCCCTCCCTTTGCTTTCCTTCTCGTATTCTGAGGCTTCCCCAAACCCCTATTCTCCTTCCCTTTCCAGGGCTGAGCTCTTTATTACCTGGAAGTTCGTGGGTCCTTAAATAGTCTGAAAACTGGTTCACCCCAGTCTGGCTCGGGATTGAGAGAAGCTGCAAATTCCTCCATCCAGAGAAGAGAAAGTCTTCAGGCTGCAGCGTCCTGGAAATACACTGTTTTCCTTTTCGCTTTGCTGGGAGGGGCATTCCTCCAGCGCTTGGGGGGTTTTCAAAGCCTTTTACAGTCATTAGTGGACTGACACCACATCCCTATGGGGCTTATCCCCCTTTTAGAGAGGCTCCGTGGAGATTAACCACTGTCTAAGGTCACCCAGGGCAGAGTCTAACCCCTAGCCCCCTCCTCAGGCAGCTTCAGAGATACATATATGGCAAAAATCATTCTGGAAATAGAAACTGAAAGCCTTTTCTAGCTTGACCTAAGCCTAAATTGGAGATTCTACACATATCTTCTATCTTTGATAATTAAGTGAGGAGGTGGGGGCTGGGAGGGCCAGAGCAACTGCTCTGTAAAATGAGGAGCACTGCTCATGCCCAGTGACCCCCCGCCCCCCCCACTTCCCAGCTCAGCGGCCGCGTCCCCTTGGGGCCACAGAACTTAATGACTATTGTGTGTGCTCTTTCAGTGGTCAAAGGCTGCTGTGTGGACTTTTGTGTTTGGGAAATGTTTCCTAGGCGTGAACGTGGTAAGTTGCGTGTGTTTTAAGTCAATGAAGGGGTAACTTCCTCGGGCACAGGGTTTTTCTCCACGAAAACTCAAGTTTACATCCATGAGTAACTTCATAGGACTCTTGTCTCTTGAAGCCTAGCACCTTGCCTCCCCAGCTGTGTAGGAGCTGAACTGGACTAACGCCAAATATTTGTTTCTTTTGTGGAATAAAACTGTTCAACTAGAGTAGAACTCCAGAGGCCATCCAGTGGAAACACCTCATTTAAGACCGAGGTTTCCCGGCTCCTAATTCACTGTCCTTTTCTCTCTACCATCTTGAAAGCAAAGAATCTCGTATGGGGTTGCCCGTGACTGCTTTAATCCTGGAGACCTAGTCCACGGGTACGTGACAACACTCAGCCGCTTACAATGGAAACCTCTGGGTTTATCTGGGAAGCTGGACAGCCCCAGAAAAAATACAGTTCTTCCTGAAACACCAAAACACCACGAAAGAAGCCTACGGTAATCTGGAACGTTCTTCTCCTCCTTCCCATTCCTTGGCGGAAATAGAGCAGAATAGGACACTCGAGGATCCCCATGACTGCCGTGATATCTGGAAGGATCACAAATGTCCTTCACAGCTTTCGAGCAGAGGAGAAAGATCTAGGGGAGAACAGGGCTGCAGGGTGCTCCAGACTCATGGCCCGGGGCCACACGCAAATAGACCCTGTTCCCCTTTGAAAAAGGGCTTATCTGTGTGAACAGATAAGCTGAGAAAAGAGGACGTCTTCATAAAAAATTCATCCTCTTAAAATTTTTAATTTAAGTGACGTTAAGCATTTGTCATTTGCTTGGTTCACAGTGGGCACTCTACAGGGGTAAGAGAAAAGCTGACGGCCAGGTCCCAGCCCTCCAAGAAACCACAAGCTAATGAGAGGAAAAGACACAAATGACAGAGAGGTAGAAAGAAACTTATAACGTGTCTAAACAACGGTGTCACCATTCAGCTGAAGTTAACTGTCCTCGTCTCTAAACTCCCAAGAACATCTCCATCCTGCTTCTCTTCAGACCTCCGGTCGTTGCCTGCTATAGACAGTTCACTCCTCGTGGGTATCAGTTTTCTCTCCCCTGACAAGACTACAAGTTTTTGCAGGCAGAGGTCAAAGGATGCTGTTTGAGTCACCCTTAGCATCTAGCATAGGACTTTGTACATGGCCGGCCTTGTACACACACACACACACACACACACACACACACACACACACATATATGTAAATATAAATATCTATAAATATATTTATTTATTTATATTTATAATTTATATATTATATATTATATATATTTATAAATATATATTATATATATTATATATATTTATATATTTATATTTCTAATTTATATATTATATAATATATATTATAGTTATATATATTTATATATTATATAGTTATATATATTTATATTTATAATTTATATATTATATATTTATTTATATATTTATATATTATATATATTTATATTTATTCAAATATATATATATTCTTAAGTGCAGTGTTATATGCAGCCAAGGAGCCAGGACCTTAGTGGTATGCTTTTCCAGGCCCTCTGATCCAGACTGTGGGTCCTATCACCTGCACGATTCCAACTCTCTCTTTGTCATAGGCCCAGTTTGTCAATATTCTTCTGCTGTGGCCCCCAAGTTGAGCTCAATACTTCTGCCTTATTTCACACAAATTGCTTTTGGGCAATATCTCCCCTTGTTCCACATCATGCGGTGGTTGAGATCAGAAAATTTCTAACGTAATTCCGTGGGTTGCTGACTTCCAGGGCAGCTGGCCTAAGGAAATCCAGGCAAAGATGCCCCCTTCTTCTGTATTTTTCCCGCATTTTATCCTCATTTTATTTAAGCTCTGGGCTTGAATGAACCTTCTTGCATCACCAGGTTAGAGAGGCAAAAAGAGTCACTCCAGGTTCACCCAATACTCAAGGCCTCTTATGCCAAAATCAAGATGTGAGAGGCATCATTTATATAGAATCAACTATTTCTTTCTCCTACTTTATGTCTCTTCTGTGTTTGGCTTCAGGGGTACCGTGAAAGCCTATGAAGTTTGTTTCTGATAATGCAATGCTTTGAGGGCCCCTGAATAATGGGTCTGTAACTGGGATTATGGGGAAAAGACAGAGAGGGTTGGAGGGAAGGTGGTTCTGATTCCACCTCTGTTAAATGTTTCATGCTGCCGGAGGGTAACTAAATTGATTGGGGTAAAAGGGAATTTTTATTCCTCGTGCTGTCTAAGGATTCAGGGCTCCTCAACCTCTTAAAATCGTCTCTCTTTCATTCCAAAGATGGGAGAGCCTTTTGCTATTCATAGAGAATGTTGAAACGTAGTCTCAGAATGAGCAGTTGGAACTGGAAGGGGGTACTCTCTACACCCACTGCTATGCCTTCATCCAAGCCTCCCTCACTTCTTGCCTCAATCATGCCAACGCTCCCCTAATTGGTTGCCCTGCCCCAGGCTCTCCCCTCTCATGCAACCCTCACTCCATACTCTAGCCCCAGTCAAAGGCAAATCCATTCAGGCTGTACCCCCTTTTAAAAACTTTTGATTCTTGTCCAACCACCCTCAATGCTGCCACCGTGTTCAGACCAGAGTCCATACTCCTTTGTTTGGCCTAAAAGTCCCTTAATAACTTGCCTCTATTGGCAAGAGCGCTAGTTGAACTTTTGCAGTGTGGCCCATTCCCCCTTCTCTTTTGCACATTTTGTTGTTCCTTCTACCTGGATGCTGTTCCTTTCTTCCCTGCCTTCGTAGCACCTTTTCATTCTTCACCCAGTCTGGGCATCACACACTCTGATCATCCCTGATTCTTTTTTCCCGAGGCAGAGGTATGTAGGAGCCCTGCCTATAAATTTGGTACAGACCTCTGATAAACACTTTCATGCTCTTCGGTCATTTTTGGTTTCCTCACCTGTTTCTCTAACTGAACCGGGACCCCCTGGAAAGCAGCAACTACGACACTCAACTCTCTCCATAGAACAGAAAATCTGTTCCATGGAAGATGCGTAATAAATGTTTCTTAATGGCATGATGATGCCAGAAAGTTCTTCCAAAGAGTTTAGTTGGCCAAGCATGCATTGATTTGTTCATTCATTCATTCAGCCATAGGATACAAGCATCCTATACTTCGGAGGTAGAATCTGATTAGAAATTAATCCTAAGGGAACTGGTTTTCTAAGTGATCTGATTTCTCCTTGGCCTGTCTTGAAGGAACCAAAAATGACAACGTGCAGTGTCTCTCCTGCCACATACACTCACCCCAGCTCAGGAGTTCTGTGGATGAATGAAAACTTGAGCGGGTTATTTCTCCAGAGAGCAGGCATTGTTACTCTGGGGAAACAAACCAATTCCATGACTTCGAGCAAGCATCCATGTAGAGCAGCTTAGACGATGATTGGCAAGAAGGCACTCCTCTTCCAGATACCTCTCTGGTCCAGAGGAAGCAAACCAGCTCATTGCTTCACCTTCCCCAGTTACAATGTCTGGTGAGGGATGGGCCCAGAGTCCCACTCTAATTATACCCTGTTTGACTAGGAAACAGAGTTCCTGATCCATTCCTAAATCTCAAGCTGATGTGACATTTATAACTACGTGAAAAAGGAAATGTTCTTTGCTGTGTGCCTTCACCTGAGATAATTGCACAGTGATAACACTGCTGAGGGGCCTGAGGCCCTTCCCAAAATGACAGGAGAGAGCCATGACTCATAAAAGCAGAGGAAACAGTAGTTCTCTCCCGGAGCCCTGGACACAAGGGAAATAAATGGAGCCTTCGCTGAAAGATGGACATATCTCGGAGAACTCCTGAATTCTGGAAATCTCGGGGATCCAAAGTCTAATCCCGCATTGGTGCCAACTACCTCTCCCTTCCCTGTTCTCTGCTAAAGGGGACCAACCAGCGTGTGCCTTTAATACAAACTCCAACTACGATTGCGGACCTCTGGGCGGCTGGGGCTTACCGCAAGTGACCTAGGAATCCAAACACACACCAAAAATCATAGCTAAACAGATAACAGGTCTTGCACAAATTTACCCTTCTACTTTTCAAATGCTTTCAGTCGTGACCTTCATCATCATCATCATCATCATCACCCTCACCATCGCTTCCCATACGCCAATTTTCAAACACCATCCGCACATTAACTGATTTAATCCTCTGAACCACCCAATGAGGTACATGGCCCTCATTGTTCCCATTTTACAGATGAGAAAACTGAGGTACAGAGAGGTCACGTAACTTGCCCATGTCTCACAGCTAGAAAGCAGCGGAGCTGTGATTCAAGACAGGCAAGCTGGTTCTAGCATGCCTTACCCCTATTGCATCGTGCTACCTCTTCCGTTTCTAACAGTTATTATTAAAAGTACCCCCCCTCCCATAATGGCATTGGGAGTCCTGATTTTTCTAATGTTTTTTTTTTCTTTAACAAGGTCCTCATGTAGTTTGGAACCCCTAATTGGTTAAATAAGAAGGTTGCAGGAGCTACTCCCTGACAGATCATTCCTACCAATGCCTGAAAGCTGGCCATCGGAGATCCCTCCCATGGGTTTAAAGGTGGCCATCAACATGTCCTTTTAAAATGCAAGTGCCCCAAGGAGGGTAATCTAAAAAGTCACTAGTACTTTAGTACCAGTGAGGTTTCTGGATCATTCCTTTATTAGCATGGAAGAAAAAATCAAGGGCATTAGAAGGATAATGTTGGAAGTAGAGGAAGGGGGGTGGGGTCCGGGGGTGGGGAAAAGAGAAAAGGAAGGTGGTCCTGAAAAGGATAGAAAATGACCACATTTGGAGGCAGTCAGGGAAGTCAAAAAATAAACTTGGCCTACTTCACAGTTTTGCCTAGAGCTGGCCTCGGGGCATTCATCGGTACCACACGGGACGTCATTTTTGGTGAGGTGTTTTAAAACCAGTTAAGGGCCAAATCATTATTTCTAGAAATATTAACTTCATCACCTTTTGAAATAAAAACTGTACCAATAAGCAAGAGGCCAAGTAGGTCTGGGATTTTACAGAAGACAACAGGGCATAGTTCGTCAGCCTAGAAATGTATTAATGGCCATGGTCTGAAGACCAGCTTTGATGAAGGGCCGCCTCCTTAACCAGAGCATCTGAAATGAGCCACCTTGCTGAGCTGGCTGTTTCCCCTTTTATCACTGACTGATAAAGAACAGACTGCTAGGTTCCATTACTTTTGCAAAGACCTTTTCCTTCAAAAATCATACAATGGCCCCTCAAATTCCATAGTTTGCTAAGAACAAGAAGGCTGCCGTCTCCGATGCCCATCCATATGAGATTTACACATTTTATTAAAAAAATAATAGAAATATACAATAAAATTGGCCTCATTTTTCAATCACAATAAAGGCTGCAAAACACATGTGAAGTCTCGGCATAAAGGATGCTTCTGCAACACATGGGTCCGCAGAATTTAAATGCCCCTATGTTCCAGAAGGTTCCTGGCTGCCGAGGCAGGTAACCAAACCACCTTTGGCCACTGCCCCAACCATCTCATCTACCTGGTTCAGAGGGAAACAAAAGTAACTATCAATGACACTTTACTCATTGCTGCATCTGAGGAATAAGATTTACTAGAGCTAAATGAATAAGAACAAGATTGGGCCTCCATCTGGGAGGAATGGGTTAAAGTCTGTTAAACCATTGACCCTGGGTCAAAGATGTCACCATAATTGTTCATCAACTGCCTCAGGCATAGAACTACAATCTTGGGTTGGGGCAACCTTCCGGCAATCTTTAATGCCTCGGTGCTCCAAATTGTACCAGAAATGCATAATTCACAGGCCAGTTAACAAATGAGGCCAGTTCTCCACAATTGTAACACAAACTGACAAGAAAAAGCTAGAATGAAAATTAACTGTAACTCAGAAATAAAATGAAAATAAAAGGGTTTTTTGTCCTCCACTTACCCCCACACGGAGGGTCCCAGTCCAGGACAAAGTGGTTTTTTATAGATTTTCAAAGGAAAAAAAAAAAAAAATCTCCAAGCATGATGTATCTCTTTCTCTCCAAATGAAAACCAAAAGTAGATGCTGCTTCCCTAATCTATCCGATTTGGAAATTATTTGGCATTTTTAGAAATTAATTTTTCCAGACAATTAAATTAGCCAGGAATTTGATATCACCATCTTATGTCATTATATAGAACACATGCTGAAATGACACACAATCCCATTTTCATTTATTATTTTTGCAAATCCAGCGCACATAAAAAGGTGTTGGATTGACTGTGCCAGCAACTAGAATCTTCCCTCCTAGCTGGGGGAGCTGAGGAGTGGTTACGTGAGCTGGAGCCCAGGCCCATCCGGGCTGGAATTACCAGCTGTGAGAGCAAGAGCAAGTCCCACATCGGACAGGACAGCCCTTCATTGCCTGCTCCAGAATCCTAGTTGGCCCATCCAAGTGAACATGATAAATGGCGCCACCACTGGATGGAATCCACCCCCTCACTTCCCAATGGCCACCTGGTATTTCTATGATGCCTGTGTCCAAAGAATTTTTAAACACTTTCCAAGTCATCCAACTCAGTTCTCCAACCCTTTTAGACAAAGACAGATCTTTGAAAACCTGGAAATTCACTTGGGAGGAGAGAGAACACACACACTACTACAGCAGAGATGAGTGAGTTTTTTACTTCTGTTCAGCCGGTAAGGGTGAATTGTTATGTTCTACCAAAAGCAGAATAAGGTTGAAGATTTCACTGGGCCCCGTAAGTCCCTAGGAAGAAATGAAAGCACCAAGCGTTTCATGGGTAAACAAAGGCACAGAAAAGAGGAGCGATGACTTCCAGCATGTGCCTAAGACAAAAAGGCAAGGTCAAAGTTCTGACATTCAGAAGTCATCAGAAATGATGAATACTTGTTTAATCATTCTTAATATGGATACTTTGAAGAGTGTTCGAAGGGGGCTCTGGTAATTACACCAGGAAAACAGGTATGTAATCCAGGCCTGTCCAGGGCTACCTGAGACATGTGTTCACCCTGTATAGGTGGAATTTACAATCCGGCTGGGCAATCATTAGGTTAAAAATGATTACAAATCATTTCAGCCTTTTGGCTCTTCCCCACTCTGCCATGTTCACTCCTTCTGCAGGCTTTGTTAATCTTTCCCCAACTCCCTGACTAGAGTATCCTCCCTAACCTGCCCTTCATCTAAGCAAATCTTACGCTTTATTTAAAATCCAAATGAATGTCCACCTCTCCCACACAGCTCTTTCGGCCTACTCCAACTCCTTCTACTCTTTCCCCATTCTGAATTTTAAAAAATATTTATTGTATGTATCATATAACATAGCACTGACCTACAAAATACTTTGGATTTTTTCCTACTTGCTCTGTGAGTATGAAGTTCTTTTTCCAATTAGTCTTTAAGTCCCTGGAAGGCTGAGATCTTTCTTGTACTTTTCTTGCATCCTCCATTGGACAGCCTCACAGCTGATTCAGGAAGTTAGGATAGGAAAACAGACAAACAAGATTCAAAGAGAATACCCAGTCAAGTTGCAGCTCAAGAACCTGGGATCTCCCAGCCCTGACATAGCCTGGGATAGAGTCCCCTGGTCCATGGGATCTTGCGCAACTCACTTCATAGCACACACATTGTGGTATTTCTTTACTGTAATAATTGGGTGGTAATGATTTGTTTACGTAGCTGCCCATCACTATATTGGAAAGCTCCAGAGGGTAGGAACTCTGTTGGATTATCATATCCTCAATACGTAGCCATAATACATAACAGACACTGAGTAAATATCGGTTGAGTGAATGACTGAAGGAATGAATGAATGCATGGTTTTCTTTAAAGTAATAAAATAGGCATTTATTGGACTTAAAATCAAATTATTCAATTTAGTCAGGAGAGGAGAGACAGAATCTTCTCTTCCCTACAAGAGAAGAGACAAGTCATAGGAAGCAGACTGGGATGAGATAGCTGATTCCTGGCTTCTGTTCCTTCCACACTGGCTAGCAGAACCGGTTTCCACTGGCTTTTCAGCCTCATGCCACGCAGGGAAAAAGACACCGGACTCAAAGCCAGAGCAACTACATTGAGGCCTGCCTTCCACTGAGTCTCTGCACCACCAGCAGCAAGACCTTGTGCTTTGGACTTCAGAGTCTCCACCAGAAATAGGGGAAGCCTGGCCCCAAAGACTATAGAAGCCCCTTCCAGCCCCCGAACTCCCTGGCCCAGAAGCCTACTCACTGAGCACTCCTGCAAATAAATGGTGATTCCCAGGCAGGATAACACTCCATCAGGGCTGGATGCACAAGGGCCTGCTCTCCACAGTCAGGGATTGACAGCTCAGCAGACAGAACCTCTGATTCTCCCTTCAGCTGCTTCCCAGTGGGAAAGTGAGCCTCATGGTAGCACATTAGGTTGCATATTAAACAGATGGGATGCCGATTTGAGACCTCTTAAAGGTGGGGGCTTTTCCTTTTTTTTTTCTTTCTTTTTTTTTTTTTTTTTTTTGTATAAGCTGTTGTCAAGGTGCGTTAGGATCTCTTTATTTAAACAATCTCCGTAGTCTTGGTACACAGAGCTGGGACTCAAAAAAAAAAAAAAAAAAAAGAGTAGAATAAATAATCTATCATGCCAGCAACATAATTATAAGAACATATGTTAGCTCAAACTAGCTATATTCTAGTCATAGTAAGGGTATGTGTGGGAGAGAGAAAGATGGCAGGAGAGTCTCAAAATAGTTCAGGCGGAGGAAGAGTGATATTGGGATACATGGAAACCCAAACTGCTTTCCTGAAGCCTCCATCGTGGCGCCCAGAGCACCCCAGAAGGCTGCCGGCACTGCTTGCAGACTGCTATTAAATGCAGCCGCCTGGGTCTGGAGCTCAGCAGCGTCTTGCTGCTCGGCGGCCCTACCTGAGTGCACAGGCCAGGGGAGCTGTGTGCTCCCGCTCCCCCACCCCCGCCCCCGTCTCTCTCCATCAGGTGTACAGATAGCACAAGTCCAAGGAGAAAGATCCCCAAGAGGCAAGGGCAACCTGTGGGTCTTGGTTCTCTCAAATACCTCATACTTTGAAGCGCGAAAGAAAAAAATCCATACATTTGACACCTTCCTCAAGGGAGTCAATAGGAAAGAAATATATACTGTTTCCACCGCGTCTTCCTCTCTGCTCATCTAGATTTTACCTGCCATTCAAGGCCCCACTCAAATCTCCCCTCTCACTGCCACCCACCTCCAGCCCTCCCCAGCCCCTCCCCTAGGGAACTCTTGCTCATCCCGCAGGAAGCCTTTCCTGCTCCCTGCCCCAGTTTGGGTCTCCTGGTTATTTGCTGCTGCAGCACCCTGTGGTTCTGGATGATACTAATACCCACTGCACTTTTAATTATACCATGTCGGTCTTCCCCGAATGGATTGCAGCCCCTGCGAAGGTAGGAGCTGTGCCTAATTTGTTAAGCACGGTGACGGCTGTGCTGGCTCTGGGAGCTGGGGTCTCCGTGCTGAGGATGCAGACACAGCATGCCAGCCTGTGAGACAGCTGTAAACAAGGTGCCCCGAGAACTGAGAACTGCCGTAGGCCGGGAGGATCAGAGAAGGCTTGCAGACAACAGCCCAGTGCGCATCCCGGAGAAAAGCTCCAGGCTGCAGCAAAGTGGAGAAACTGGACCGATCGCTGCCAGCAGAGAGAGCCACGGCTCTATCTTAGCCTGACCGAGCCAGGGACCAGGACTGGGGGGGGGGGGGGTTGGGGGGGGTTGGAAGGGCTTTCCTCGCAGGCACTAGGAGTTGGGGTGGGGTCCTGACACAGAGGGCAGATGCCCTCAAGTCTGTGCTCTAGAAAGTTAATTTCTGAGCCAGAAGAAGAGCCTGGAGACAGGAAACTGACCGCAGGCCATTATATTTGCCATGATAAGAGATAAGGGCCTAAATTAGCGGAGGCCTTGGGAATGGAGAGGGGGATGAAATTCCAGAAACATTTGGTGAGACTCTAAGCATTCTGGGGTCTTAAAAAGTTGAGGGCATAATAGAAGTTTAATAAATATTTGCCATCCTATAAAACGCATACACTCACGTGTCCAGGAAAGTATAAGAATGGAAAGGGATTTTTATGAAAATATTTTAAAGCATTGTAATTTTAACACATTTTCCATATTTTTAGATAGCCCACTGATGTTGTTAAAAGGACAAGAAATAAAGGATCTGAAGGAAGAAAAAAGAGAGCACTCCGGAGAGCCAATTCTTAGACACTTAATATTTGCAACCACAAGCCACATTCAAGGGCACGTTCACCTAAACTATTCCCATTGAAGCCGGAGCCCTTTAAAAGCTATGATTTTGGCACATTTAAGTGCTACCTTCTGTGTTTGGTGACTACTGATACAGAATTAGGGTACTGATACGCCTTTCCTTCCCCTGGAAAGCATGACCCCGAGTAGTAGGATGTGCCGGTAGGTCTGCAGATGGAAAGGAGAGCCATGATTTCTGACCCAGGAACAGCAGAGAAAGCAGAAGGGCAAAGGTGGAGCCCTACATGGGGACGGGTGGCACAGCAGTGACAGGGAAGCTTTCACGGTCACCTGCCCTCCAGTTCTCACCTAAGGGTCGTTTCAAACGCTCACATGTAAATGGTAGTCTTTCCCAAGATGACAAACCATCAGAACTGAATGTAACCCGGACTATTATGTCCATGGCGCTGATAAAGAACACGTGACATCTGGGCTTCATCCCCAAGGAAACACGGCTGCCCATCAAGGAGAGGAAAGGAAGAAGTCCAGATTGACATATTACCCACCACCATGCAGTTGCCAATATCCATATTGAGAAATCGGGACATTTTGCCAAGGACCACGGTGACGGCCACATCTTCCACTGCTCTCAAAGCGCAGGACGGAGGTGGGTCAGGGCACACGTCAAAAAGCCCTCACTTTCACTCTTTGAAAGAAGGGTACCAGTAGGACTTCTGTGTCCACACTGCCTTCCTGCCTTGCAGCGCCTCACCTCTCTCTCTAAAACTGCTCTCTCGCTTCCAAGAGCAAACTTTCCCGCCCCACAGATGACGAAGAGGGTAACACACTGCACAAGATGATACAAGATAGCCTGCAAGACATTTTCACACGTATTCCTTCACAGGCGTCTCCCCAAACAAACGTGGATCTCTAAAAGTCACTGGGAAGGCGCTGTTAGTCCTGCTGGGATGGCAAAGTGACCCTGTCCAGCTTCGCCCTCCTATTTCAAAGTCAGAGACTTTTCCACTCCCCCACGGGCCACCCCGTTACCATCCCCCCTGCCTATGAAGCCCTAATATCTGGCCGGGCGTCCTGCGTTATTGAATTATACCCAAGGCCGGACAAGGAATAGAAGAGAGCGGGATACAACCAAAAAGGAGTTCAAGCCATCCTTGCCAGATGGGGGCGGGAGTGGCGACTGGGACAGAACCAAACTGGCCAGGCTTCTTCTCCAGAGCCAACAGAGAGCACGACCGGTAGGGAGGGTCGGAGCTCCTGGCTGCACGTCCTTCCACGAGGTCCCCGGACAGACAACAAACCTGCAGGATGACGCGGGCTCTCCAGAGGTGGCGCGGTCATTTCTAACTAAAGACGACGCGGTGCCTGAGCAGACCCCAAACAGAGACCAGCACCTGGCTTCAGCCTGCCTCGCACTGCCCAGAGCCTCCCCGACAGAAACAGCCCCGTCGGCCCAGAGCAGGAAAAGGTAAAAGTAAATAAACGCTGCCTTAATCTCTCCCGTAGATTGGAACAATCTGAACCAACCTGTAATTTCATCCAGACACGCGGGGAGAATAATTTTTAAAGCTCTGCTGCACAAATGCACCTCCACTCATTATGATTTCCCCGGCATTTTTTTTTTTTTCCTTCCTGCCCCCTTCTCCATCTGCACTTTATTCAATGAACACATCTGCATTCCTTCTCTCTCTTTTTCTGGCCAGAAACTCTATACAACCTTATCACTGACACCTCTCTGCAGTTTCAAATTCCAACTTTGTGCCAAATCCCCATTTCCTGCTGCTTAATTTCCATTCATTTACTCTTGTTTTTGCTTCTTCTGCCATTCCCAGCATGGACCAGCTCCAGCCCAGCTTCTTCTAATTTTTTAAGGAAGGCTCCCCATCGAGTGCTATTGGAATCTGAGCCTGCACTCCATGCCAGTGACTGGCCATTGTTTATACTACCTAACGACAGTTGCCAATAGGAATGCTTCTTTCTCTTCCTTTGTTTCACTCCCTGCGTGTGTAGACTAAGGCCCAAGAGAACTTTTCCCCACATATGGTGACCCAGTAGGTCTGGTTTTATTATTACTTCAGTAGACTCTGAAGTAGCCTCTTTCCATCTTTTTTTCGAGAGGAAAAAGGAAAGAAAATCGAGTCTGGGAGCTTTGTTTACAGTTCCGTTAGGAGAATGCTCAGCCCTAGCCCCTGCTAACCTGCTGTAAGGACTGGGTCCTTGGGAGCCTCATCAAGGGAGGCTCAGGAAAAAGATGAGGGAAAGGTACTGGGGGTCAGGGGCGGGGTTAAGCTGAGGCCGAACTCTACAGAGATGTGGAGGGATCACCGCTCAGTATTTCTTAGGCTCAAGGATGACTCGTTAAGATTGTTCGGCAAAGCCAGGAGCACCCTCAGGTTGGTTTCCAGGCTTCCAGGGATAGAACTCCTGTTTAAAATAAGCTCTTCTAGGGGCGCCTGGGTGGCTCAGTCGGTTGGACAACCGACTTCGGCTCAGGTCATGATCTCACAGTTCGTGAGTTTGAGCCCCGTGTCGGGCTCTGTGCTGACAGCTCAGAGCCTGGAACCTGCTTTGGATTCTGTGTCTCCCCTCTCTCTACCCCTTCCCCACTCACACTCTGTGTCTCTCTGTCTCTCGAAGATGAACAAACGTTAAAAATTTTTTTTTAATAATCTCTTCCAAGCAAATGACTTGTGGTTTGAGAAGGTAATGAATATTTCACTTCCCACAGTGGGACTGATCCTGGTCTGGTGTTTACTCAGTTTTGTTTTTTATTTGATTCTTCCTAAATCTACAGATGAACAGAGCTCATCTGCCAGCTCTGTTCGTCACACCAGAGCCATTTTGCCATCGCCCCAAGCATCTCTACCCCCAGGTTCTGTTCGCCATTCCTTTCCCACTGGTTTTCATCACCTACAAACTACATCTCCATAGCCCTATCGAAAACATGGCATCCAGAGCTAAAACACGGCATCCAAAATGGAAGGATGAGAGGTCAAGAATGGAGATGACTCGTAGCAAATGTCACCAAGGAGCAAGAAGAGAAAATCATCAGTTATTGCAAATGCTTAAGGGACCCAAACACTCCTGACTATCTCTTCTCCCATCTGTCTCTGCTACAGACTCTAAATTGTAGACCAGCCTCCCTGAAATCATACCACAACCCCGCCTTTGGCCTCCTGAGACAAAGATTCTCCTATATGGCATTCCTTCTCTGAAGCTATAGTTAGAACATTCTGTATCAGGAGGAAATCTCCATTCCACAAAGTTTGAAATGTTCTCAGGCATGTTCTCTCTTTCCCCAGCTCGCATAGCAACAATATTACTTCTTAAGAGAGCAAAAGGAAGGTGCTGTTTTATGACACAGATGTGCCTGTAAAACATTACCTTTTGTTGATCTACTTTATTCACATTTAAGAGCAAAGTCCTTTTTCCAGTAGAGCAGAGTTGGGTTATCCTCTTGACCCAACTCGGGCCAACAGTCTCTCAAATGGTATAATTCACACTCGTATAATGCTAAAGACTTGAAAGCATTTGTCAGATTTTTAAAAAGTGAGTCGGGGGTATCTGGGTGGCACAGTCAGTTAAGCGTCCGACTCTGGATTTCAGCTCAGGTCATGACCTCAAGGTCATGGGATCAAGCCCGGCATCTGAAGTAGCTCCACACTCAGCATGGAACCTGCTTGAGACTCTCTCTCCCTCTCCCTCTGCCCCTCCCCTGCTCATGCTGTCTCATAAATAAATAAATAAATAAATAAATAAATAAATAAATAAAAGTCTGTGTGTGTATGGTTGGTCCTTCTCAAGAGCAGGAATACTAATTAGGTAATAATGCTCCATTCTGCAGATAAGAAACCAACAGTTCAGGGTTGTACCCAAGGTGGAATAAACACAAATGATCCAAATTCCTGGTTTCTGATAGAGCTACCTTTGAACACATCTGTCACCCTGAAGCAATGATCCTCAAGCATCTAAGGTAGAAAGTGAGGGACCGGTGACTCAGAGATTATGACCATCCACCCTTACTTTGTTCCTCCAGTGCTGGGGTCTCCACGCCATGACAGGCAGATTCAGCCCTTGCTGTAGGAGTATTCAATACCATGGCCTCATTTCAGTTCCCGAGTGACGGAAAGTCTATCATCAGATGGGCCGTCTCGTTTTAAAGAAGTGGGATTCCAACCAGAAGAACCAATTCCATGCCCTCAGGCCAGCTGTGGCTCTCTTCACAGAGCTCAACACAAGGTTCCTAAAGCTAGCTTGTAACACATGCAATACCACTCATTCGTCGTCCCAACCAAAGCGAAACCACTGTCTCTGACAATGAACTTCACGTACAAATCAACAAATAGATGGCCAGGATAAATATTCATCAGATTTCGCCTGTGTAATAAGTGAACGAGGAATTAAAATCGGGAGGGTATCATTTGTCACGTCAACAGCCAAGGGGAGCCCCATTGGAAAGGTTCAATTTACTGTAAATTTTCTTCTTTGCTGGGGGATACCTGTGGGTGCCTACCACAGCAGATGAATCAGTAAAAGAATGGAAATCCTTTGCCTGTTCAAGAGCCTTTATTCTTTCCCTAAAGCACCATCAAAAAGTCTCCAGAGAGCTGGGTATGTTGGGTTCGGTAGATTCTTCAGAAAGCCAGAGTAGAATATGTACTTAATTAAACTCACTAAAATCTATCTTCCCCACTTCTTTCGGTTCCCCAGTTTTAGACTCTTCAACCTATGGGTATGGTACTTACTAGTGGCATATGCACAAATATATAAATATAAATATGTATGCACCTATCCACATGTGAGTTTCTCATTATATTATTCTCTTTGCTTGTACATGTGCTTGAAGTTTTCCATAAGAGAAAGTTTAAAATGTAAACTTAGAAGATAAAAATTCCGCTCCCCTGGAGTCAATAAAATGAATTTTATTAACTTGATAATTATGGGACATTTCAAGTAATCCACATGGAGACCCTTCCTCATTCTACTGGTTTTCCTAAACGGCTCTCAACTTTTTGAACAGGAAAGAGTAATAATGAGTCTTTTTAGAAAGGGTCTATGCACCAGGGCAGCCTACAGTTGAAAATGGGCGGAAGGTGGACCAAATGGTATTGGAAAATGCATTTGCCATTATTCTTACGAAGTTAAAAACCCTCATTTTTAAAGAATCTTTCTGTAGATTACACCCTCTCCAAAACACCCGTAGAAGATTTATAAGCCAAAGTATATTTTCCATAATTCTAAAATGTCCTTCTACCCATTGCTGAACTGACCTGGGCATAAGGCATGCAAATTCTCTGGAGTAGCCAAATTTAAACAAAACTAATAAAGTTTTTGGGGACGTGCATTCTGAATGCCAAATACAAATCCTATTTGTTTTCTGCTCCATTCAAACAGATATTGTAAGTTAAGGTGTTTACACATGGCAGGTAAAACAAAGAAATAAGAAGGTGGCCCAAATTTTGGTTCTAAGTCCTATCCGGATATGAGCACAGGGTGTTGGTAGTATTAGCTCACTGATGCACCTGGTTTCCCCTGGAACCCAGTTGCAAGAGGGCTATTTTGGATAACAAGTTAGTCCCAGGATAACAGGCCCCTCCAGAAGCAAGAAGCTATGGCCTCAATGTAAATACCCTGGGTCCCAAGGGCCGGCAACCCCCTCGGATCAGCTTCTAACTATTATCCAGACATAACTGAATCTAGCCTCTGAACCGAAACCCATCCATCTATCACGGGCAACACTACACATTTTCTTGGATCCACACAGCCTGACTCCCCCTTCCATCCCCCCCCCCAAAAATTCCAGCAAGTGTGTGACATCAACATGTTTTCCTCAGCTAACAAGCTTCTCTATTCACCAGCAGCCAAAAATTTTAAGTGGCTCTTAAACAAAGACAGCCCAACAAAGAATAATGATGTCAAACCCAAACCATAGTTCCGTGGTGTGAACACAAAATCTACAGGACTCAAGTTAAAAATGATTTACACACAGTTTGATCAGAGTCAGATGTAAAATTGTATCTCACTGGAGACAAGCCAGTGGCTATCAATCCGAATCCCCTACAACAAGTGATGTCATTAGTCAGAATCAATACATTATGGAGACAATTTTCTCTTTTTGTCTCTTGGCCCAGGGAATTTTCTCAGTTGAGTTTCATCACTAGATTGCAAGGCACTCAGATTACAAAGCGGCTGACAGGCATCGCAACCAGGACTCACCCACGTGGCTCTTCTGGAGGAACAGGGGAAAAGTTAAAGGAATAAATCCAATGAGACATGGGAGACTGAGAATAACAAGTCCAAGGTCCTTGTTGGCAGGTCCATTTTGAACTTGTCTAGCCCATTCCTCTTGTTTTATCCCTTTTAAGGTCATGACTTTGGATTCTCGGGTATAAGAACAACATTAGGGAAAATGCTTAGTTCCCCATCTCCCCTGGAAGGAACGACCTCATCACGTTGGCTTAGCCACGACTTAGAGAAAATGACTCGCTGATGAAGTTCAAGACTTCCAGGCTTTGACTCTGGCCTATATGCCCTCGTTTTTCTCCTGTGTAACACCAAACAGTCCCCATTTACCCAAAAGATCTCCATGCCCATGCTCTCCTCTTTGAACCCTGAAAAATGGCCAGGATGTGGCCATCTAATATGAGGGTAGTTCTGTAAGATCCTTCCCAGGTGTCACCAGGTAAACAGGTACTTCTTCCATCATTAATGTTACCAAGGACCTCTTGCCTCCCAGCCTTGGTGCCATCTCGTAGGACCTTCCAAAGCTCGCTTAAAGGCATGCAAGAGAATAAGAATGAAAACACAGGAAAATTAAAGAAAATGAGACTCTTGTTTCCTTATTGCCTTCAAGCTCTTCCTAAAGAAAAATTCTCTATTCAGTCCCATGTGCAACTCCAACACAGGATATTTTTCCAGCTCACTGGTATTTCATAAACACCATTTGTTGTCATGTGGTTAAATTAAAACTGAGGATATCAAACATCAAACAGTATGTTAATGTCAAGTATGCTTGAATAAATAGTAAGAGTTCAACTGAATGGAATATGTGGATTGCTAGCTAATTAAGCAAGAAGCAGGTGTGAAAAAAATCTAATTTAGGCAATTTTTTATAATTAATAATGTTTACTTGTAGTACCCTTCTAATGGGGCTCTAGTTTAGCCTCTTGTGAATTGCTAGGAGTTTACTCCAGTATTTTAAAATTATAATTGAATGGATAATTTTACGAGATATCAGGTTTCCTTGCTGATGGTGAAGCACGATGTACATAGAAGGTTCCTGACGGTACTTTGTATCAATAGGATCAATTAGCAAATCGCCCCCAGCAATTAAAACTTCAAACACACACAGGCTCACGTCCTCACCGAAAAGTTCTCTTGTAAACTCCAGCACCAGTGAAGGTAGAAGGAAGCCTGGATGAGCCAATTTGAATGAGAATACGGTACCCATTCCAACGGATTGTTGGACATAGATGGTGAGGGCTTTGGTGAATGTCTGCAAAGAGCCGCGACAGCACATTTTGTTACAATTAGGTACAAAATATTAAGATCATATCTAAACTGTCCTGGCAAATTGCATACCAGCAATCAATTAGTCCAAGTATACATTTAAGGTTGGTTTTCTTTCCAAGAAGCCAAATGGAAGTAGAGGAGGAGAAAATGTCCACAGATGCGAAAGCAGACCTGGAATATTTCATGCACGTGACATATCTACTGCATTTAATTAAAAGAAGAATGTATGAGAACAATGTATCCTTCTCAATCCGGGCGGAGGGAACAAAACAGGACTGGATTAGATAGGACAACTGCAATCTCTAGAGACCGTCACATGTTTAATGGGAGCGCCACATGTTTGATACGTAGGGAAGTAAGTGGGTGTCCTGGACATAGTCCACTATTCATCATAATACCACAGCCCTACTCATTCCCAGAGAGGAGACTTAAAACCATGAAACCATATGTAGAATATTAAAAATCATTTAACGTTAAAATACACATTATGAAAGCATGTACTCCGGGCAAGGCTGCAGTCCAAGAGAGCTCTGAGAAATCTCCAGTTCAGGAGATAATGGTTGTAAAGGTAAACACACACACACACACACACACACACACACACACGGAATTTCACAGAAACCTGGCCCTCATCTCTTCAGTGCTGCCTTTTATCACTCTGTTTTCCTTACTGATTTCTGCAGTGAGATCAGTATTAATAATTGATGGAGAAATGATACCTAGGGCATCAGTACATTAATTTATAATTAAAGATGAGAAACACCAGCTCCTCTCCCACCACCCATCATTTGGAATAGATATATACGGCAGATACTAAATTGTTTCTCCGACAGAGTCAATAACCTTACTATATTTTCGTGGTCTTTTCATTGCCACTGAGTTAATCACAGCCCTGCCCCTAACCACATAGAATTTTATTTCCCATAAGAGCGATGTTTACTTTGGTTTACTTTGTTGGAACTCAGAGTACTTATTCAGTCTATAAAGATTTAGTGTAACAGATTGTGTTCAGCAACGTTAAAAGCGCTCCCTGACAGATCTTGTCTTACGTTGCTTTGCTTCCATGCAGATTCTGTGGGCTTTCGACGTCATCCAGTGCTCCAACAAGGTCGATGCTGAGGCTAGCTCCAGTTGCGTGGAAATGCCAACAACGCCTTTGGAGGCAGAGAGTTCTAGTTATTTTCCTCCGTCGCCAAAAATAATATATGAAGTGAAAAGTGAATGCCACGAACCTGAGCATGCCCCCAGGGAGAAATCCTATTTGTCAACTTTTGGCAGGAGATGACAGACACCAGAGACGGTACCAACTCAAACCATCGGTACTTTCATTCTTAACCATTCCAGCTCAAAACAGAAGGACAGACGGCTGTTGTCAAAGTTACCAGAAGAATGAGAGCCCCCTGGTCAAGGCGACGCGCCTCCTTCCCCATCCCATCCATAAATTCATTGTAGGACCCTAATGCCACCCCTTCTGCTGGTTGCCTCAGTCTCCCCGGCTGGAGGATGGGAGGATATTTACTAGAAGGGCAAATATCAGATCGGGGGAAGCAGAGAGAAATCCAGAGGTCGGTACCTGACCAAGAGCAGCACAGCCATGACTTTCCGGGACAGGGCATCAGCAAAGAGTCTCCTGCCCTCAGCTCTATACTGCTGCAATCGGCCAGTGCACTCTGTGGACACAGCATAACTCATTCAAGAGTAACTATGGGGCGCCTGGGTGGCGCAGTCGGTTAAGCGTCCGACTTCAGCCAGGTCACGATCTCGCGGTCCGTGGGTTCGAGCCCCGCGTCGGGCTCTGGGCTGATGGCTCAGAGCCTGGAGCCTGTTTCCGATTCTGTGTCTCCCTCTCTCTCTGCCCCTCCCCCGTTCATGCTCTGTCTCTCTCTGTCCCAAAAATAAATAAACGTTGAAAAAAAAATTAAAAAAAAAAAAAGAGTAACTACATGTGGAGAAGGAGTTTCACATCCCTATCTGTAAGGTGGGAGAAGCCAAGGGGAAATAAGGATGGGGAACTTCTAGCAACCCAGATATGGGTACCTACTCCACCCCACCCTGGAACAGGCTGGCCCCTCCTCCAAGGGAAAGAGGGCCTTTGCCCCAGGCCCAAAGTCTTGGGGACGGTAACATCTTTCCCATCAGAGAGGGAGCTATATAGGTACTAGAGATTTTGATGAGTAGTCTGGCACTAGAAGGACGGGAGTGTTCACAGCTCAACACCCAAAAAGCCCAAACAATCTGATTTTAAAATGGCCAGAGGACCTGAATAGACGTCTCTCCAAAGAAGACATCCAGATGGCCAACAGACACATGAAAAGATGTTCAACATCACTAATCGTCAGGGAAATGCAAATCGGAACCACAATGAGATCTCACCTTTCACCTGTCAGGATGGCTAAAATCAAAAAGACAGGAAATAAAGAAGTGTTGGCAAGGATCTGGAGAAAAGGGAACCCTAGCGCACTGTCGGGAGGAATGTAAATTAAGGCAGCCGCTGTGGAAGACACCATGGAGGCTCCTCAAAAAGTTAAAAATAGAAATACCATGTAATCCAATCATTCCATGACTAGTTATTGACCTAAAGTAAACGAAAACAGCAACTCAAAGAGATGTATCCATTCCCGTGAGTATTGCAGCATTATTTACAACAGCCAAGATAGGGAAGCAGTTTAAGTGCCCATCAATAGACGAGTGGATAAAGAAGATGTGGTGTCAACACACACACACACACACACACACACACACACACACACACACTGGAATATTACTCAGCCATACAAAAGGGATGGGCTTTTGCCATTTGTGACAACATGGATAGACCGCGAGAGTATTACGCTAAGTGAAGTAAGTCAGAGAAGGACAAATACCGTTATGATTTCACTCCCATGTGGAGTCTAAAAATCAAAACAAATGAATACACAAACAAAAAAAGCAGAAGCAGACCCGTAAATACGGGGACCAAACCGATGGTTGCCAGAGGGGAGGGGGAGGGGGAGGGGGCAAAACGGGCGAAGGGGAGTGAGAGGTACAGGCTTCCAGTTATGGAATGTGCTAGTCGCGGGAATACAAGGGGCACGGCTTAGGGGACGTCATCCATGGTATTGTAATAGTGCGGTGTGGTGACGGAGGGCAGCTACACGGAGCACACAGCAAAGGATGCAGACTTGGAGAATCACCGTGTTGTATGCCCGAAACGAATGTAGCATTGCATGTCAACTCTACTCAAATTAAAAAAAAAAAGTTGTTGTTTTTTTTTTTTTAAAGAACAGGCCTAGTTGATATAAGCCATTCAAACCCGCCCCTCGCCCCAAGCAGAGGGAGAAAGGAAGGTATGGCAGGGTGGTAGGGCACCTCTTTGCCTGCACACACTTCCCACCTAAGCCCAAGCTGTTCCTAGGAGACCCAAAGGAAATCATTTCATGGACTCTGCCCTCACCCACACACTTACCAAACAACAACAACCAAACATCAATCTAGGTAGAAAGAAACGAGCAGTTGGTTGCAAGAATGTTACTGCAATCTGAGAGGTGTGCCGTAAACAACAGGGGGTGGGGGGGGGGTGGGGAAGGGGAAGGGGGAGCTGTGTTCCATCATATAAAGCATGAGGCAGAGGCTTCTGAAGGAACCTGAGCTCCTTTCCAACATCCTGATGAGATGGGCCCTGACTTCCCTGAATTCTTGAGAAAAGACAGCCCATTCTGCTCCCTCCTGATGCTCCCACCTGCCTGCCATTTGGGCGGTGAAAGAATTAACAGCACAAGGCCACCCACTCCTCCGCGAATGCAGTCAGAAAGTCTCACTGTACAAGAAGACGAGGAGGAATTCTCTAGACCAGACAGCGACACTACAAGCCTTAATGCCCTGCCAGGCACGAGGTTGGCCAGAGATCATTTTCTGTGGACCGTCTATAGACAGCTTGCCCAAATACCATCCCTGCCTGTGTATTCATATAATTTCTTGAGACAATGTCAGCTAGGGACGGGAGAAATCATAACGGATACGCTGCAGTCGACGTAGCTACAATAACGGAGGGGAGGCTAATCAATAAATTCGTCAGTAATGATGCAAAAAAAATGAAGATGAGTCTGTATTGGTTGGGAAAGCAAACCTCTAATAAATGGCACACACACACAGCATGTTGCTTGGTGGGGGCTGACCCTGGGCGGAGGCTCACAAGAAAAAGACGCCATATACGCGTATTAAGTCATCGCCAAGGACGGAGGCAAGAGGGGAGAGCTGACGCACCTGCGGTTGGGTGCGGATTCAAAAATAGAAAAATAGAGCGCCCCCTTGCGTGGAGAATTGGGATGTCTGTGGACATGTGCTGGGGGCGGGTGGACACATTGAATGGCTGGGATCCTCACCCACTTTCCACGAGAGACCACAGCGCTGGGGCCAGACCTCCTGGGTTCACACCCTGCTTCCCCCATCTGCTAACTTTCTTAATATCTCTAAGCCTTAAGACATCCACATGTATAACGTGGGTAATCACACAACCCGCCACACAGGAGTGTTGTCGGGAAGACGGAATGGAGCAGCTAGATGAAACCCTTATCACAGTGCCAGGCACGCAGCGGCGACTCACAATAGCACGCATGCACTGTCTGCACGCACGCCGCGCAGCCTGCCTGAAAGAATCCGGGCAGAGCTCTGTTTTAAAAAATATATACGGGCTGCAGGTGGTACTTTTTATGTTCACTGGCTATTTAGTGAAAGACGAGGCACTTGAGACCTACTTAAGAATCTCAGTGAGTCACATAATCGGAAAGTCCTCTTCAAATGGAGATTACGGTCCCGGTCTCTGGGTCCTCCCAGCATCAAAGACTCCTCCTCTGAAGACACCCCAAAGTCAAACCCTGGAGAACAAGGAACTGTCCAAGAAGATTTAGGTTCGAGTCCGACTAACGACAAAATCCATCACTGAAAGTTGCCAAATTCCCCCATCCCGTATGTGAATTGCTTCCCCAGTGCCCAGAACTGGCTCCATTTCTGGTGGGCAGCCTGGGAATCGGGGATCAAAGAATTCAGCAAGCAGCACGAGCCAGAAAGGGAGGCTCTGAAATCAATCACCTGTTTCAGAAAATGGAAGGCAATGGAGACTCTTGTGTCTGGTCTCCCCAGGCTTCCAAGGGCAGGGCCATAGACCTACGGACCCCTCTGAGTTCCACCGGGCCTGGGGCACTTTCGTGGCCGGCAGGAAAGGCGGTAGCGACGCGTGTAGGGCCCCCATCCTGAGAAGTCACTTTCTAAACTGAGACCGTAAAAGGGCAAAGGAAATTCTAAATGAGAGCATGTCTGCTTAACCAGAGCATCTCTTAGGACATAGCAAATGCATGTTGCCACTGGAGTACTTGCAAGTTCTTTCTCAGTGAGTCTCACTTATGACGGAGCAGTTAAAAGCTCAGGCTCGGCAGTCCGAAGAGGTCTGGTGGCAGAGGAACCATGGGCAAGGAACGTAATCTCTCCTGGCACCAGCTGTCTCATTTACAAAACGTGGATGACAACGTCACCTATTTCTCAGGATCGTGGTAAACATTCAACGGGGCGATGGGTAAAACAGGCTTCGTACAGGGCCTAAAACACAGCAAAGGCCTGGCGAATATAGAGACGCATGCTTGGATAATGCTGTCCTGTCTGCACTGCTCCTTCTTCTGGTTCCATTCTTTCTGGCCCACGCTCAGAAGAGGCCTTCGGATCCACTGACAGGCCGGGCCAAAGGCCCTGGTCTCCGGATACACCAGGAAGCCACCTCCAGGTTGGCTGCGGACTTTCCTATCCTAGGGTAGTACCCAAATGTAAGGGAAACGCTGTGCCCCGTTCTTCCATTTGCCTCGACAGGGACCCTCATCTGCTCTGCCTTCTGGGAGACTGTCAGTCTCGGAGCCCGGCACTGAAGCAGGTGCGGGCGTATTTTAAGCTCCAGCAAATAACTTTAATTGAGCTCTCCTGTAGACATATGACCCACAGAGCGATTTTTTTTTCTCTCTCTTCTAATAAAAAAAGACCCACAACAAACCAGATGGGTCTCCGTCCCTCCCAACACCCCTCCCCGCTCCTCAGGCTCCCCTAATAAATCTTTACTCTAAAGAAATTACCTTTCTTGGAGTGGGTATTTTATTTGGTTGCATATGTGGACCCAAGCTGCCTCTGCGGGTCAGAATGTGGGTCAGAAGGATGCAGGCCCAGAAACGAGGCCGGAGGATTGCAGCCCACTGGTTCAGGCCCGGTTGGTACTTGAATTATGACTCAATCCGGAACTTTTGCCAACTGCCTCCCTCTGCCGGCTCCCCTCACTCCTGGCTCCCTGACCACCACTGTCGCTTCCCCCATCTCTCCTCAGATTCAGCATCTTCACCTAAATCTTCACCTTTCATCGTCCTGACCTAAACTAAAATCTCCACCGCGGTGTGGGCCTTCCAAAGCCGCAGGCCAATGCACGTGGACCCAGACGGAATCTCTCCACCGGGAGCCAGCGTAACTCCTCGGCCCTGTGTCCAGAAAGAGCGACAAAGAAATAAGCCTCCTGTCACCCAAACAAGGCAGTGTGGGGCATGGGGGTTCTGTCTCATTTTGCAGATGTGTGTTCTTTTTACTGTCCCCTCCGAAGATGGCAGCAGGGAGAAGAGAGAAATGCAATGTGAATGGATTCCAGACTCCCCTAGAAAAAAAAAAAAAAAGACTCCGAGAATCGCCCAGGGCAAGAGAGAGAGAGAAGCAACAACGCTCTGGGTTCTGATTTATGAGCACTGAATTATTGGTAGGAGGGCCCAGAAGGAGTCGTTTACAACAGAAATATTGCAGGCAAATGTTGGTTGGTATTTTAAATCACTCACTAATATTGATAGGTTAATGCCTGTCACACTTGCTTAAGGGTCATGGGGGAAAAAAAAACCCACACAACTTTATCTTAGACTTGTTACCAGCTAAATATAATGATAAATACACCTTTTTGGCTGCTTTTGGGGTGGTTTTTTTTTTTTCCTCAAGCAAAGCTTGCTGTATTATTTACGGTTTCTGAGTCACTAGCTGTCGCCTGTATCTGGATTTGAAAGGTTGATTTGCAAAAAAAACAAAAACAGGGCACCCGTCTAGTGAGGCTGGTGGGAAGGGAGAGCGGCCCCTCCGAGGACCCTCGTGCCGCAGCGGCCTGGGCGCCTCAGGCGGCGGGGGCCAGATGGCCAGGGGCGTATTGTTCCCTTTTGGTGACCGTCCTGCTGTGGCAAATAAAGTTAAATCAAAAGGTTAGTGCTCCGCAAGAGCGTGGCTGCAGCCGACAAGGAGCAAGGACGCCGAGCAGTGAGGACACAGCGACGGTCCCCTCAGAACGCAAAGGCAAGGCCGCGGCTGCACACGTAGAGAGGAAGCCCACGGATCTCAGAGGCCTTTCCTTCCTGGGGCCTGAGAAGAGCCGAAAATATCACCTGGGTCTACCCAGGTCAGGGGCTGAGGGAGGTACAGTTGCTCTCCGTGTGTGCAAGCTCAGAGGACCGATCTTGACTTCCCCCAGACAACAGCGCATTCCTCAGGGGCGGTGGGGTGGGGGGTGATCTGGGGTTATTCTGAGAGGGTCAAGTGCCTGCCACTGTTGTGAGTGGAACAGAACTTTGGAATCCAGGCAAGCAGCACGAGATCACCCTCATGGGCGCATCAGACTTTTAAACGCTGACCACAGAATTCGCGGATTATTTCGTTGCATGTCAGAGCTAGAAAGAAACTGTGGACACCCCCCCCCCACCCCGCCACACACACACGTTTTTTACAGATGGACAAAAAGGAGGCCACAGAAGCGAAGCGATCTGCTCAGGGCTCAAGGTCACATGACAAGGAGGCAGAGCTGGCACCAAGCGCCAGTTTTCTGCAGTGCACCTCCTGGGTGACCGTACCGGGAGGATACATGGTGGGGAGTGGGGTGGGATGGGGGTGTCCATGTCTGCCAGGGATGTGCAAAATCACAGGACCCACAAACCGCAGCATGTGCCAGTTTTTTTTTTTTTTTTTTTTTTCAACGTTTTTATTTATTTTTGGGACAGAGAGAGACAGAGCATGAACGGGGGAGGGGCAGAGAGAGAGGGAGACACAGAATCGGAAACAGGCTCCAGGCTCCGAGCCATCAGCCCAGAGCCCGACGCGGGGCTCGAACTCACGGACCGCGAGATCGTGACCTGGCTGAAGTCGGACGCTTAACCGACTGCGCCACCCAGGCGCCCCCAGCATGTGCCAGTTTTAAATGGTGACTGAGAGATGACGTTTTCCACACCAACAGATACAATATACAGTCGAATGCAGTACTGGCAGTGTTTTTGAAATCACCTTTTGATAAGTCATGTTTAAGCTCCTCTTACACTTCAAAATCTGCTACCCCCCTCCTCGGCTCCAAAGGTGGATCTCCTGGTTTCCTCTCCTCCCTCCTCTGGCTCCGCCCCGCGCTCTCACTCAACGATGCACAACTTTACGCTCCTTTTTCCGTGGAGTTGCCAAAGCACACCGTTTACCCTCGAGGCCTGCAGTTTCCAGGGCTTGGAACACAATTAGGCGGTCTGCAAAAGCATTTGTTATTTACCTGTGAGACTCGGGCCATCCTTCAGTGCCAACCGGTCTCACGGGTAAATATGAACTTGGGCAGACTTTAAAAAAAGGCAAACATCAAAAGATTGTATTTAGGGATTTTAAATGCTGATTTCATTCTTTTTGGTTAAGCACCTTTCTTTCCACTTCCATCCCCCCCCCCCCAACAGAATATCATGTATGCGATTTCAGTGCTGTTGACGCTGTTCTAATCTAGACCACATTTACGGGTACTTGTTTCCTGCCACGTTCAACCGGCTCGAAGGCACAGCAATATTTCTGTTTCTGTTAAGTGATATCTTGACTTCCCTTTGAAAATATAGGAAAAGGGGGAATTTCCAAAGGTATGTAAACTCATCGATGCAACAAGTTTAACATTTTTTTTTTTATTTTTTTTTAAATTTTTTTTTTTCAACGTTTATTTATTTTTGGGACAGAGAGAGACAGAGCATGAACGGGGGAGGGGCAGAGAGAGAGGGAGACACAGAATCGGAAACAGGCTCCAGGCTCCGAGCCATCAGCCCAGAGCCTGACGCGGGGCTCGAACTCACGGACCGCGAGATCGTGACCTGGCTGAAGTCGACGCTTAACCGACTGCGCCACCAGGCGCCCCAAGTTTAACATTTTTTAAAGCGGGAGCTACATTTCCATTCAAGCAGAACTTGAAAACAGCAAAACTCTCAGATCACTACATCTCCATCCTTAAATCTGCTTGGTTAGGTTGGGTGACCCCCCTTGAAGCTACTCAAGGTGTGTCAGTTCCATTAGGAGACTGTACGGGGCTCTGTTCCTTTGCAAAGCACATGAGGTCACGTGCCACATCTCTGTCTATTCCGAGTTCCAAATGGAAACTATCTGAGGCGGTTTTGACTTCTTGCTAAGGATAAGAACTTCAGAGACGGGAAGAGGCAGGTGAGATTGTGCTGTCAGACTGTGATTGTTTTTCAAAGCTTATTTATTTATTTTGAGAGAGAGAAAGAGCACAGGAGGGGCAGAGAGAGAGAGAGAAAGAGAATCCCAAGCAGGCTCTACGCTGCCAGTGCAGAGCCCGACGCAGGGCTCGAACCCATAAACTGCAAGATCACGACCTGAGCCGAAATCGAGTCGGACACGTAACCGACTGAGCCACCCAGCAGCCCCTGTCAAACTCTGACTTTACAGATGAGCTCAGGAAATACCCAGGTAATGGGCATAGATCCCAGCTGGAGTGGGCTGGACTGAGGCCAGAGGCCAGTACCCTAGTGCCTGGACTCCCTCACTCCGTGCTCTTCCCAGAACTCCCACTGACTTCCTAGCCCCCCCGGTCATGATGGGAGCAACCAGTGACTTTATATTACCGGCCTGACGGCCACCAGAAAATAAGAGGATCTATCAAAGTCCACGGCATCCCCTTGTACTTACTAGTAGCTGAGAACACTGACAGATAGCCTGGTGATCAAAGTGAAAAATAGGGGCGCCTGGGTGGCTCGGTCGGTTGGGTGTCCAGCCTTCGGGCTCAGGTCATGATCTCAGTTTGTGGGTTTATAGCCCACGTCGGGGTCTGGCTGAGAGCTCGGAGCCTGAGCCTGTTTCAGATTCTGTGTCTCCCTCTCTCTCTCTCTCTCTGCCCCTCCCCCACTAGCACTTTCTCTCTCTCTCTCTCTCTCTCTCTCTCTCTCTCAAAAATAAGTAAACATTAAAAAAATTTTTTTTTAAAGTGAAAACCTCCATCCTGATACCTGTATTTGGACAAACCTCTAGTTTGGACTAATGTCCCACTGTCTAGCCAGTGGCTAGAGCTGAAAACTGAATAATCTGAGTTTGAACTTTTAATGTTGGGAGAATCAAACAAGCAACCGAGAATTTTACCATTCAACTAAGTATTTTTAAATAGATGTTATAATTAATATTTTCAAAATATTTTCTGACCATACACAAACACATTAGCATGACGTAAGTAGGACTTGAACTACAAATAATGAGCCCTGCTCTCCTTAATACCCCCACCCCCTCCACTCCCACCCCAGCCAAAAATACAGTTTTCCAAGAACTGCATTTTTCTGACATCTTGTACATTCTGATGTCCGGGGAGACTTCCCATTTTCTACACTCAGCACTTTGAGGGGTCATCAGGGTCAAGGCACCAGTATTCCAAAAGATCCCTGATAGTTCATCCAGAACAATCACGCTCCTGGCTGCTCCGCCCCTCTTGTTACTAGCGGATGCCAATTTCCCAAATAAGCATTACCTTTTTGTTGTTTTCGTTGTTTACCAGAGATCCAAAGCAAAAAGATTAGAGACACTGAGAAGTTGTAGCAGTTCCAGACCCTGCTCTAAATCCTATTCTTTAAACACCAGGTGCCCAAGTTTAAAAAGAAAACAGAAAGAAAAGAAAGAAAGAAAGAAAGAAAGAAAGAAAGAAAGAAAGAAAGAAAGAAAGAAAGAAAGAAAGAGGGAAGGGAATAGGAGGGGAGGGGAGGTATCTCTTTACTTTGCTTTTTGCGTTTCTCTTTTCTTTTTTTCTTTCTTTCCTTTCCTCCCTTCCTTTCTCTTTCCTTTCCTTTCATTTCACTTGTCTTTCCTTTCCCTTCCTTCGCCCCCACCACATCCTGGTCTCAGCTTCTGTCAGCACAGGAACTACTGTACTGAACTGCAAATCACATCTTCTGCTCAACTCTGTGAGCAGGGACTACAGGGGAAAAGGAAAGAAATGGTCCATGTTTCAAATTTTACAGGAGTTTACATCATGCAAAATGGGAAGGGCCTTAGTGGTTTCATTTTGAAGCATGGTTGGTACAGAATCAAAGAGGTCTCAGGAAAACACGCCACAGGCACATTATGTAACATAGGCAAACATCGAAAGCAACATCAGATCCCTTTCCTACCTTCCTTTATCATAAAATTTAGATGCACATTTTTACTGGGACTATTACTTAAATAACGGGACAGGGTTAAAGCAGCATTCAAGCATTCGTAAGTTGAGTAATACGCTTTGTAGGATATCAGTATGATCACATACATTGGCTTTGTTAAATGAAATATTTGATTCATTTAATACATAAATACATAAATACACAGCCTGCTTTTTCATTTCTTAACACTGTGTGTTTTAAGCCTGTATGTAGATTTTTATATAAAACAAGGTACATATTTCGTGTGCTAGATATCTTTATATAAGCAAGATTCTAAGAATCTTTCGTCGTTTTCTTGCCTAACCCCAAACTGCAGTATGACGTAAAATAAGTAGTTTTTATATTTCCAAGCAACATGCTGTTAATTTTTTTTTCTTTTCATTTCTACAGTAACTCAAACTTATCCCGAGTTGTAAAAATTGGCATTGTGTGCAGAATTACTGAGGAGAATTAATAGGCAGAAAATCATCACAGAATCTAAAAATTGTGTTTAAGCAGAGCTGGTGACTGGTGATTTCAGACCTAAATTTGCACAGCTGCCAAAGGAAAGTTAAAAATTACATCTAAAAGGATGAACAGCTGTGGTCAAAATTATGCCGCAGTGTTAATCTTTATGAGCTGCTTCGATAGGATTCAAACCAATGCCAGAAATTTCCAAATAGATTCCTCTTAGAGCATGAGTCAGAATCACCATGTTCTGAGGTTTGGGTCTTCTTTAAAATAAAACAAGAATAAATTCAATGACATTAAAACTCTCCTCAGACGAAAATGAAAAACTCAACTCTGTTGCATCATGCGTTTTTATGAAGATGAATTAAAATGTCTTCATTGCTTTTAAAGGATGTGGTTAAAATTATTAAGTTATTACTGAATCTCGTTCTCAAAAACCACTCGCAGCTTTTTTCGCATGTTCTTCCACATGTTATAAACGGAGATCCCTAAAATTTTGCCAATTTGGCAACAGGTCCCATAGATGATTATTAAGCCGTGCTTGACTATTCAGCTTTCTAACTTCTATAATATTTTGTAGTCCTCCATAGAACTCAAGCTGCCATTCGCCATCTTTAGAATCACTCATAACGTTCTGGGCAAAACCTTAGGAAAATGACACAGCGTTAGACTTAGCTGCCAGGACACAATATATTTCAACTGAAGACTAATAATATTTGGAAACGATTTCCTGTATTTCTTTTCTACTTATTTGTTAATCTGATATAGTTTCCAGGGTTTGGACTGTTTCATAGCCTTTTGTGTTCTAAAAAGAGATCAGGGCTCCCGGAGGAAAAAAAAAAAAAAAAAAAAATAAAAAAAAAGAATCAACTTACTTTCTCTTAGCTTGATCTCGATGCTGAAGGTCTTGCAAACCTTCTAAGTAAACATAAATGTGCATACATTATGGGTACTTGCTTTGGGGTGGGGGGCGGGGAAAGGTTGGCCTTTTCCCTGTAATATGGACTCTTAAGCCTCTAAATGATTTGCCAAACCGAATCGGATAATAAAGGGTTTAAACTTTGCCACTTGGGGTTAATGTGAAAGGCTTGTCAACATCAGATTGTTTAGACATTAAAGGAACGGCGCTGTGCGCCTCCTTTTAAACCCCAGGTTCACTGGAGTTGCAGCTCCCAGTGAATTTACCCAGCTGTAAGTGATTCCAGATGCGCCGCAGTGACAAGCTTCAGGTCTCAGGGTACTTATTCATTTCGCATTAAAATCTCATGTTCCCAGGTCTGAGCCGTTATCTGACTGAGATCTGATTAGGGAATACAGCAAAGAGCATTTGCAAAGCCAGGAGCCTGCCCTCGCTTCCCTGGGCACGGATCTCTGACCAACAGGCACCTCCGATCCAGGGAGAGGTGCTGGGGGCTCAGAGCCACCTTTTCCAAACTACATCCCATACGCCAAGTGCTCCTCCCAGGCTATCTCATTTAATCCTGGACAGAGCCGTTGACATCTCAGCTCGGCTAATTCCTCAACCAAACACCAACTTCCTCCCCCCGGGGACTTTGTCAGCACAGCACCCACACGCGGAAGGGCTCACAATCGGTGCATTATGAGAGATGATGGATTTGCCAAGACCCCGCAAGCCTTCCATTCATCTCTCTCTCTTGCCCCCAGCTCTGTTCGGACAGCGACAGCATAAGGAAAGTAGAAGCGGTGAGGGGAGGAGGAAGAAACGTAAAGCAGGTCGGGAGCCCGGAGGAGCACCTAAGTCACCAAGTAGTCGTGCCTTGTTCCCCGGGCAAAGGCAGTGATGGACCTTCCCGGCCCCTAGAATGAAAACAGGGTACTTGGTTCTGAGTCCGTTTATAACTTCTCTAACCCCAAGTGCCGAAGCACAAATGCCGTTGTCTGACACTGTCTTCCATGACACGTGTCACAGACACATGGCTGGAGAACTAGAAGGTGCGCTGAGGACTGTGACAGAGCCTACAGGTAATGGGGTGCGTGTGGGGAGCATGCTTCCTCCGTGATGCCCACGAAAGGCACAAAAATTACGGATCATTATTATTTTATTTTCCTTCCAGGCGGCCCTGTGGTTTGCTTTGGGCTTTCCTGTTTGTTTTGTTTTTCTTTTTGCCTACTCTTCCGTTGTCACTTTGAAGAGGTAGAGAGAACCCCCAGCTGATCGACTGTGGTCACAGGCTGCTGGGCAGCCCCAGAGCCCGTCAGAAGCTCCTGTCACTGGACTCCCGTCACACTGGAAGCCCCGGAAAACATGCAGTGAATACCGTAACCCCCTCCCCATGGGCTCAGTCTCCCCAAGAGGAACAAAAAAGAATCACTCAAACCCCAGATTCGGAAGGGAGAGGATTTAAAAACTCAGGGAATCCCCAGACCGCCTTGGGGAGACGGGGGGGGGGGGGGGTCTTGAAATGCCGGCGGGGGGTGGTGAGGGGGGAATGAGCTGGCCACATGGAAGGAGAGCAGCGGCATTTGGTTTGGCGGTGGGCAGATTTTCTTTTATGACTGCTAAATGCCTGCCTTTCTCCCCAAGCAATTACAGTGCTGTTTCCCATCAAGATGGCTGTTAGCAGCAGATCTCCAAGTTGCTGCAAATAAATCACGAATGCTATTGGCAGCTGTCGGGGACTGTGGCCTGGCTGGTCATCCTGGTCATTCCATCACAGAGACGAGGGGCATGGCAGCAGTGGTCCGAGCTGAACCGTAGTCCGCAGCTCAAGAAAAGAGGGTGGCAGCCCTCCCACGGCCCAGATGGGCGAGAGGGGAAAGGTAGCCTTCGCCCTCTTGCTGCGGGGTTCAGAGCAGGGGCACCTACGAACTTGAACTCCCCGCCAGGGCCATGCTTCGCCCAAGGAAACACAACGAAGGCACCTTCCTCCGGCACACAGACCGGCATCAAGTGCTGTCATTACAGTTAATTAGAAGCAACACAAAGGGGCGATTCAGCGCACCGTGGACACAATTCATCCAGTAACGAAAGCTTTTAAAAGACCGTGCCGAAGACGCGTGTTGGACACTGAGGGCGACTAATGGCTGTGACATACGGGGACTTCTCTCTACAACTTGCCGTGGCTTCCGGCTGGAACACAGGCAGCTCGAACCTCCCAGCGCCTTTGATCTTCTGGTGGCAGGAAGGGTTCTCAGAACCTCCGGACCGGTCTTGGTGTGGATGAGCGCACACCCACGCGAAGGCTCCACATGCCAAGGGAGGGTGAGGTCCCCGCATGGCTGCAGGAATCTCTGCTCCCCGCCACACCCATGGCCCCCCAAAACCACTGCCGGCAACTTGCTGTATGCCCCACCGAGGCAGAAGGCATTTCCTCCGCGACAGTGTTTGGGGGTGAAACGAGAGTAAATGATTTGGGAAAGCTGCCAGGGGTGTTGGAGGCCAGGTGGCCGTGTCCTCGATGGGCAACGCGTGCTGGGCTAAGTAGCGGTCCCCGCACCGGACAGGCTCCGTGTGCCAGCTGCAGACCGAAGCCCCGCCCCCGGCCCTCGAGTCACATTGTGTCGTGCCACACAGCCTTCGGATCAGGAGACGGCTGTGGCGTGCTGCATAATATTTTTAAAAGCCCATTTCCCTGTTCAGGGGGAAGCAGGTGGAAAGCAGGACCCCTGAAGGGCAGATACTTTGAAAGGCCCCACAGGCAATTCTCCAATAAAAGAGCGAGCAAAGCTGGCATATATCCCAAAGTTTCAAATTGACCTTCTCTCTTGATCTGGGACTTAATGCCTCCAAACCAAACTAATTCCAAAAGTCACCTTCTCAACTTCTCTGCACAATTTTTTTTTTTTTTTAAACAAATGAAAGCTCAGGTACAGGCTCCCCTCACAGCCCTTCTGACGTCCTTAGCTGCTCAAATAAATCTGAATGGTTCGTCTCTTTTTATTATACGATGGGCCATATGTCACCAAAATAAAAACCCAGCTGAAATCCCAGTACAGATAAAGGGCATGAAAGGCTGTTCCGGCCACAAAATAGAGACCCTGTTTAAATCTTATTAAACAATAACACCCACCCAACCGTCCCCTCCCCCTCTGGAAAAAAAGTCAGGAAGGAAATTGTGGTTAAATCATCTCATAGTTTGGCAAAAACTTCTACCTCTGAAAAATGAAAAGGAAAAAAAAAAACTTCATTCTGAGCTGGACTCACACAGGCTAATAAAAAGCAGGACTGTATTGCTTTGCACTGTAACTGTCAAATTCTCAGCAATGAAATACAGATCCTGAGTCTCCTGGTCCCTCGAGTCCTACCCCTCCAGACCACCAAAAACGGAACGGCCGGGGGCGGGGGGCCTGGGGGGGGGGGCGGAGGGGTGGGTGCATTTATCCTCTCCCACTCCAGAGTGAATCTTGTTTGTTGCTTTGTTTTATTTTTAATTTGGGGGTTCTGGGCCCGCGTAGCTCCTTTTCCTGAATAAGGTTTCCAACTGTTCCTACCAACACAGTTTGATCGATGTGTCAGGGGATGTTTGGGGCTGCCGTTTTAAAGCGCTGTAATGCTCACTCTCGCCAAGACACCACACACGTACGTTCAGAGAAGTCCAGGCATTGCCACGACGGTATGTGTGTCTTTAAATTAAGAAAAAAAGAAAGAGAGAGAGATCAAAAAGAAAAAACATTTCCATTTCACAAGGTCCCCCAGTGGCCTCAAACGCTCCTCCTCCACCATCAAAAATTCATAAAGGGGATCAGCATTCTTTACCGAATGGATCCCAGTGGCACCATAGACCTTGTTGGGGAGAGAGGCAATAAATATCGAATTATACACCTCATGGGAAGAAAGGACTGAAGACTCGGCTTCAAGCCCTCCACATGGTCCCTGGGGGAGCTGGGTCCAGACTCAAGGTCCAGCACAGAAAGGAAATGGGTCAAGTGTGTCAATTTCTAGACTGATGACCTTTGACTTGCTTAATGACACTAGGAGGCCACCACAAAAAAAAAAAAAAAAAAAAAAAAAAAAGATGCCAAATGCCTTGGAGGAAAGACATGGGGGGGAGGGGGGGGGGTTGGGGGCCACAGGGAAACTGCAGCCACAGCACTGCCGTGGAGGATGGTCCCCGGACCCCCTGCTACCTGTGATCTGTCCTTGTGAAACTCCGACCAGGTGAGTGGTAGACAGTCCATGAACGGAGAACTTGAATTCCCACCCACGTTTGGTTCCCGGCCCCAGGAACACTTCACCTTCTGACTGAAACTCCAAGAACATAGGTTTCCCACTGAACCCCCAGAATTTGCCCATGCAGAGACTCCCCTCTCCCTCTCTGTCTGCTGTGCCCCCAGAGCCCTCGTCTTCACCCCCCACTAACAACCCCCGCTTCCAGCGGCCCCCCCACCTACGCTCAACCGTGCATGTGGCCTCAACGCTTTGCTGTTTTGCACCACCACCCCCCCTTCCATGTGTGGGTTTTTTGCCATCTCCCCACTTCTAGCTCCCAAACAGCAGGAGCTCCCTGCCCCCCCCCCCCACCTCCTGCCCCACACACTGTGTCACAGACGCTGAGTCAATGCTCTGTCATCCACGTCCATCGACCGCTGCACAGGAAAAGGAAGAGTCTGGCTTCCAAAGTGAAAATTAGAGGGCAGAGAAAGTGGGGAAGAAAGCAGACACGAACGTGTTCACACAGCCCGCATCTGCGTTTTTCCAGTTGAGGAAAGCAATGCAGTTATTCACTCGATAAACAGTATACAGAAGAGGTACCCAGGACTCCTTTCCTTACGTTGAGCGATCTAGATTGAAATTTCCAAAGTACTCTCACAGCTTCAATGCAAATTAGGAGCCTCAAAGTTGGTGAATAAGACGGAATAACATTTTTTACGGACCAGAACACTTTCAGGTAGTCTTATATAGCTCATGGACTAAGCTTTAAAAAAAAAAAAAAGACATTTGGCCGCAGTTGTCCCAGAGGGAGGTCTCAGTAGCTAAAGCCCCTCATATTATATATAAAGTTGACCCAATTAGAGTTTGGATCGGGGTGGGCATTTTTAGCTCCTGCTCTCAGACACCTGGGCTGAAGTTGTCGTTTATGCTTCAAAAACGGTTGAAGTTCCTCACCCTCTAGCTTTCTGAACTCTACTGACAATTCGGTGAGCTAGTCCTTCAGACATTCGCTAAAGGGTAAGCGGCAAGAAACCTGCCCAGAACACCCACACTGAACTGCTGTTTCTCCCTGTTCCCAGAACTCAGGCTCGGTGGGAATGAGCCTCAGCCCTCTGCCAGCTCGCCTGCGAAGCGAAAGCTTCCCACCCCGTTAGCCGTGGCCCTGCTTCTCCGTCCTTCACTCCTCCTCCTCGCTTCTTGTCACTTCCTCAGTGCATCTGACCCTCCACAACCAGTGGGCCTGGGAAGTAAAAAGTGAACCTCACACCAGTCCCAGGGGAAGAGGTTTAATGCCAGGCTCCATGGGGAAGGAGCCTGGGATTACTATCTCAAAGGAAGCTGGGGGACTGTGTGTGGATTTCATTGATCCGTGTTTACACCGCCCTCCAAGACCATTAAGAGGCTGTTCGCCAGCCCCTAACCTTTTTTAAGAGTGGTAACACACTAGCGCTGTCAGATTTTACCAGCACCTTTCCTTCCTCCCCTTCACCTCTACAAGGGGAAAAAGTATCCTATGCTTTTCCTTTTTTTTTTTTTTTTTAAGTTAAGGTTGGTTTAAATTATTTTGGTTTTTAGAATACGGAGCCAGTCATTAAATTGAACAGAAACACACAAGGGTGACATATGGACCAACCTTTTTGTGTTTATATTATGTTATTACAATATACATATACAATACAGATAGTGTATATAAATGCGTAATTACATATCACTATATTATATTGCCATATGACTAACATGTGTATATATTTCTAAATTTTTTTTAATGTTTATTTATTTCTGAGACAGAACATGAGTGGGGGAGGGGCAGAGAGAGAGGGAGACACAGAATCGGAAGCAGGCTCCAGGCTCCGAGCCGTCAGCACAGAGCCCGATGTGGGGCTCGAACTCACGAACTGCGAGATCGTGACCTGAGCCGAAGTTGGTCGCTCAACCGACTAAGCCACCCAGGCGCCCCACATGTGTATATATTTCTATTTATAAGGTTCATATTTATAGGTAAGATAGATACAATCATCTCAATTCCATGGTGAAAAAAATGAGACTCAGTAATTCTCTCCACAAATCACCTAGCTAATATGTGGCAGGATAAGGACACACACCTTCATCTTCTCGAATGAATATGTTCATTACACCATTTTTAGAAACAACAAAAAAATTAGAATTTCTATATACCAGAAATAATGGCAAAATGGTTATGCAAACTATGTCACATTCGTCCACTCGGTGGGATGGTATTTATTCATTAAAAAAAGGATGGAGAATATATAAGAGCATGCCAAATGCTCACCACTCAGTGTGGAAGTTAAAATAACAGAATACAAACTCCTAGGCCCTCTATCACGCATAAAAATATGCCTATTTAGAAGACTGTAGGGAACACACAAAAGTGCTGAGAGTTACAGCGATGTCTTTCCCACTCTCTTCCAGGCTTTGCTTTTGTGTTGCTGTTTCATGTTATCATTGAAAACATGGAACAAGCCTCTCGATCCAAGCTCAGTGCTGCCTCCAGTGGGGAGACATCTTTTACACTCCTGTCTTCTCCCTGGGGCCACCTACTGGCGCCCAATTTGGGAACTGGGCTTTGGGTTCCCAACACTACCCAACGAACTGGAGTCCAAGGAAGAGCCAGAACTCCTGAGCCCCAATCTCCAGTGCCCGCCCCCCGCAGCCCCAGCTTCCCGGGCACTACGCTTGGCTCTAGCTGTGTAGCCCCAGTTCATCAGGGAGGGGCCTCTCGGCTTATGAATTATGAAAGCTCTCTGGGTGTGCCCACTCGTGCATATGGATCAGCTGAGCCCCCAGTGCTGGAGACATAACCAAGGATTTCCCTCCTTGGTATCAATGTCAATTTAAAAATCAGAAACTTTAGGGGCGCCTGGGTGGCGCAGTCGGTTAAGCGTCCGACTTCAGCCAGGTCACGATCTCGCGGTCCGGGAGTTCGAGCCCCGCGTCAGGCTCTGGGCTGATGGCTCGGAGCCTGGAGCCTGTTTCCGATTCTGTGTCTCTCTCTCTCTCTCTCGGCCCCTCCCCCGTTCATGCTCTGTCTCTCTCTGTCCCAAAAATAAATAAACGTTGAAAAAAATAAAATAAAATAAAAATCAGAAACTTTACTTTGTGATCTATATCCTTCCACGTCAGTAGGGTGTGGTGTAAAAGGTACCCCAAGATAACTGTTCAATGATTGCCTCAAAAAATAATAAAATCTAAGCATTTTTTTAACCAGTGGATGTATTTCCCCAACATTTGTCACGCGGCCGTATGCCGGGCTCGCTCCTCCAATCGGATGGTACCAGGGTCAAGGAGAATGAAAAGTAAGCCAAGAGGTGTGTACCTGTGTAGGTTTATGTACACACTTGGGTGCAACCTGGAATCCATAAAGGTTACATGTGGAATGTGAAATCGAGGAGGAGGTGGGTCTCCAAATTTACGAAGACTGTAAGAACTCAAGCATTGCATGGAGCTGTGCAAAAAAAAAAAGGGGGGGGCTGTTTTGCTGAAACAATCTTGGCTGACTCGATTTGAGTGTCAGATTCACACACAGTTGCATTCACCATATCATTAAATGCATACGTAAACAGACCCCCAAGCCCCAGGTTTACCAACATTTACAAGCAAACAAGGCACAGAGCCTGGGAAAACTCAGTGAAGTCCATCAAGCCCACGAGCACCTCAGAAAGCCCCGTTTCCGGGCGATGAAATTTGCCCAACGTTCCTTGATGTCTAAATTTTGGGAGCAGCCCAGGGTTCTTTCTTCGGGTAGAGGCTGTTAGGTTTTTACAGAATGAGATGTGCAAAGCTCAGATCTGCAGCTACCCGTCCTGGGTGTTCTCAAAGATTTTTATCCGCCTACTCCCTGAAATGGAGAAACTTTTCAAAAAACGCATCTTCTGCCAAAAGACAAAAAAAAAAAAGAAAAAAAATACACTTCTACAATAGGCAAAGGGAAAGGTCTCTTTCTTCTGCCTCCAGATCTCAGGGACAGTAAACTCCGCTCTTAAGGGAAAGAATTGTTTTATATTTGAAAAGTGATACAAACAGAACTGAGCGGAGCACGGGCTGTGATGGGAAAGGAGTGTCACCAAGGTGGGAATTACCCAGTATAATTCAAGCCTCCATTGAGGTCTCGATGTTCTCCAGGGCTCCATGTGGCCAGTCCCCTTTCTCTGCCAACATCATGGAAGACAAGCCCTTTAAAACTGGCTGGGAATTTAGCTCCTGTCTTCTCTGAAATACCCAGTGGCTACATATAAAATATATGGTGCCACAGCAGATTTCTTCACACATGATATACACATAAAATTTCAGCATATTCCGTCAGTAAACCAGGTGGTAGGCCTCCGGAGAGCAAAGATGACTAAATGATCCAGCGGACTGGAGAGGTTTCCAGAGTCAACTTGGCCGTAATGAGAAAGCCAGGCGCTTACTTGAGAAGCCAGACTTCGGAACGAAGAAAATGTTATAGTGCTGCCACCAACTAGCTGTGTGACCTTGGGGAAGTCACTTAACCTCCCCGGCTTTCAGTTTCCTCCTCTGTAAAGATATACACTGAAGGTCCTTCTCAAGGCCCCGACGTTCCCTGAAATGCTACTCTTGGTCCGGCCGGGAGAGAAATTAAGGAGGACAGAAGGTAATGGGAATCTTGCTACTGAAAAATGAGGCGAGGTGCTGGAAACGTTTTATGAGCTTAATGGTGACGTTACATGGCCCTAAGATGTGCACTCGTTTATGTAAAACATAGTCGTTGAGGAACGATTATGTGTATATAATGGAGTGCAAAACTCCATGGTTCTTGCCTTCATGAAGCTTATGGTTGAGCATGGCCACGGTCTCTGAGCCTATCAGGCACCCTCCTGGATACTCAGATGTGCCAGGGGGGTTCACCCTGTCTGCTTTTGCTCATGCTGCAGCCGCCACCTGCAATGCCCTCTACCCATTTCAATTCTACCTCTGTTTAAACCCCCAGCTCCTCGATGAAGCCTTCCTCCACTATTAATGCAGTCTACCCTGGCTTCTTTTGCCTCTGGGCTACCATACTTCTAGGAGCACCGTTGAATAGGAAATCGTATCGCTTGTGAACTGCTGGTAAGTGTCCCCAAATTGTCACCCTACTAGATTATAACCTCCCCAGAGACAAGGACGTGCCTTCTTTTGTCATGTCCCCCACGGCACCAAATTTAGCTGTGTCTCAGGACCTATGCCTTTGTTCGAACGCTATTATTGCTCCCTATTTTGCAGATGAGGAAACTGAGGCACAGAGTGGTTCAGAAGCTTGCCTGCAGTCACAGAGCTGGGAAGTAGCAGAGCCGGGAGTGGACCCCAGGTAGTCTCAAGAGTCCTTCTCGTACTCACTCTCCGCCAGCCGGCTCTACGGATCATTCAAGCGTTCAAAAACCGTCATGCCACCTTTCACTTGCTCCACACTTCAGAGTTTTCTAAGAATTTTTATGCATGGTATCCCATCTGAGCCATTCAGCGATCACGTATGAGGATTATTGCCTTAGTTCTTCGGCTGAGCAAACTGAGGCACACAAAGGTGAAATTCCATTCACAGTAACGAAGCCAAAGCCAAACCTAGGTCTCCCGGCCTCTGAGTCCAGTGGTTTTACACCATACTAACCTTCTCTAAAACCAAACTTCACAAGGACGCCACACCTATTTAATGCCCCTTCAGAAAGCTTCTACCGTGTTCTCTAGAAGCGTCTCCTCCCGGGTGGTTCCAAGCATTAACTTGGGCTCAGTGTCTGCAAACACATCGTCAACCACTCAAGTATATTTTATAGTATACGCCCCAAAAAATAATTAAAGAAACCTCTTGAGCTTTGCTGATTTGGTAGGTTTTATTTTTTTTTTGTTTTACAGGTAACCTTAAAATACAATGAATTCTTTTGTGACACAGGGACACTCCAAGGACAGCGTAGTGCTGTCCAAGGGTTTTGCAAGAGACCTACTCTCTTAGAATTACCTACTCCTCCCAGCCTGGTACGTCTTGTCTAGAGGCCCATTCGGCCGGCCATTGGATAGAAGGTTGAAGAGTGTGGAAAGGTGGGAAAACAGAGTTGGGGCACACATTCCCACCCTGGGGCCCTTACCACAGCTCTGGCGGCCCTGGACACATCCAAGGGCTGCCCACAGAGCTGCCACAGGCACAGACAAGTAGAACAGCTTTGATCTTGCAAAAATACCATTGGTCCCTGCACATCAGCCATCAGTGACCCCCCCCCACAACTAATAGTGAACTCCCCACACACATGCAAAAATATTCTACATGGTCACTCACGCACATGTTTAAATAAATATTACACAGCCATGTACATCCCTATGAATGTTGATACATACGTGTATTAAGAAACATTTTTCAATCTGCCAAAAGTCATCTCTGGGATGTCACCATTTGGATGGAAACGTATTATGCACAGGGGGGAAAAACACAAAGGAATGGGAAGGCATGATCTCAGCTTTCCATCAATCAATAAGTCAATCAGCTTATATGTATTGCATAGCTTTTATGTAGGTAGCACTACATTAAGCTACAGAAATAGAAAAGGAACGTGACGTGATCCAGCAAGAAATATACAGTCTAGTTCATGAGAGAATTATAATAACCTTTTACATTTTGCATAATAGTTTATGTTCTATACGATGCTCTCCCAAACACCGTCCCCCACCCCCGCTTTACAAGACATCTATCACAAATCAGAATGGATTTTCTCAAAATTGCACAACTAAAGGGTCGAAGAGCGAGAATTTCTGCTCAGTTCTTCAAACTCCAAATCCAAAGTTCTTTCACAGAAACCACACTGCCAAGCAAGACTCGCATGTGAAAACTAAACAGCCAGCATCGTATCATCCAATTATATTAAACTAATTGTGTGAGACACGACCATGAGGGGCAGCTGAGATGGAGAAGAACTGACACGGGACTTAGGTAGAGTCAGACAGCTCGGACTCTGTCCCTGGTTGGTAAAAATCTATGACTTCACAGAAATCCCTCAGTCTCTCTGAGCCTCAGTTTTCTGTAAAATGGGAATAGCGGCAGCTACCCCGGAGAGCCGTCGTAAGGCATAAAGGCCATAATGTATGTGAAGATGCTTTACAGGCAGGAAAGGAACGACTGAATATGACTCGTTAGGGGCGGAGGGGTGGGGAGCACAGTAGGAAGGGCGCTCCCCTCTGCTGGGCATGGAGACAGATGAAACACTCATCACATGAGCCAATGGCAGGTTAGAGCAGTTTCGCCGTCTCGCGTGTGGCATGGAGGGCCAGGTTTTGGCTTGCGGCGCATTCAAATCTGGGCTATAAAGATCTATGTTGTAGTGAACGTGTGAGCAAGACCTCATCTGATCCACCTCCGAAGATGAAAAATATACAATGTGCAAAGCACATTGGGTGCCATGTGAAACTCTGGTTCTTTAAACAAATATCCATGTAACCAGGAGGTTGGGAGAGTACAGGCATTACATCGTGCGGTCTCATATACCCGAGGCCCCTGGGAACGGTTCGGATATATGACAATCCAGATATTTGCAGAGAACTCGCCCACACTTACAAGTAGTCTACATTTTTGCTGCAGTCTCTTCTTAGCATTCCTGCCACAGAAAGACGCAATGTATTCCATATAATAATAGGGAAAAGGGCAAGAGAGCTTCCCTTTCCACAAGCTCAGTCAAGTTGCCTTTCTGGATAAAAGGGCCAGTGGGTCGCCCTGTTCCTCTACTTACCAGTAAATAAATGTGATGCAGGAGGAGAACCTGCCAGGAAGCCCTCCATTGAGGGTTAATGGTTTTCCTGTCTGCCAGTTCACTTGGCATCAGGGTCAACTTCTAGAGCATAGAGCTGCATTAGGATTAGCAGGAGAATTCAGCTCCTGGTGACTCCTCCGCCCAGCCTCGAAATTCGCAGATAGAAAAGGAAGCCCAAGGTCAGGAACAAGAGGTATAGTCGTCTGCACATAGTAGGTGTACAATAACATCTTACTGAAACCACAGTTTTACACAACCAGTCATCCTACGTAATTGTGTCCTTATGCACACGCATGCATAGAATACACTGCTCCGGATGTACACACACACACACACACACGCACACGCACACACTACACGTAATCAACATACCCATTTGTACAATAGTGCATCTTCCCTCTGAGCTTAAAATATTCTATGTATATGTGCATTGCTGTATTAAATAATAATTTTAAAGGTCTATAAATAGAAACTTTATGAGATCATGTACAGTCCTGTTTTAAGCAGAAAGCTTGAAATGCACAACGTTGGAATCATCTGAGAACCCTCCTTGAGGCCAATCCGTAATGAAAAATAAAAAGCTAGCTCCAGTCTTCCTGGGGGCCAAGCACTCGTGTCCAGGTTCTTAAAGACGGTGCGGCAGAAAAAGAAAAAAAATTGCCTGTCCTTCTTATCCCAACAAAAGCCACCATCTCCAGAGCTGAATTCAAATCCTCTGCATTTTTAGGCCAAGAAAAGGGAAAGGGGCTGTCCTTACCACAACAACAGAATAGCCTGGAAATATTAAATTGACTCAACCCATGTTTTATTAGACACAGCTTAACAACTCTGAGTTTACAAAACTCAGCCAAACAGCATCAGGCTTCAGCATAAACTTTTGCTAACTAGCCCACATAGTTCCCATATGCTATGAGATGTTGTTTGAGCCAACTCGGTACCTTATAATTATAAACACACGTCTTTCAGCTCTTCTGTGTATTCTTCCCAGGCAGAACGGAAATATGTCACTTAAATTAGCACTTGGAGTACAGAGTGGGTGCCAAATTTGGGTTAGCACAAACAGGGTAAATAAAGCAGCACCAAATTAAAATGGTAAAATAAACTTCTTTATGCTCCAGTGGAAACTGCTAAGTCCTAGCTGAATGGCAGCTAATGGGTCTGGGAAAAGGATATCCCTCACACTGTAGCTCTTGGCTTTTGAGTAAGATTTTCTCATCCAAGAATCTCGAAGCAATTTCTTGCAAAACCCGAGCAGTGTGAAAAAAAAAAAAAAAAAAGGAGATGCCATCATTTTTCTTCATCATTCCTTTCCAATAACACTGGGAAGGTTTATATTTTTATCCTTATACAACTCGCGAGGAAAAAGAAAGGTTTTAGGGGAATAAATGAAGGCAAATAGGTGTGACATAACTTGGCAAAAGCCGCAGAGCTAGAAAATAATGCAGAAATCCAATCATAAAATATCTTCCAACTAGAAGCCTCTATGCCTTCTCTGTACAATCACGACTACCACTTATTGAGCACCTACTGTATACGAGGGACTTACTTGGGAGCCTTTCATACATTACCTCACTTTCTTCACAACACAACCCTGTGAGATAGGAATTATAGCCACACCATGAAGTATCACTTGGGCAACCAAAAAGGAACAACTATTGGGGGTTGGACAAATCTTAAAAACATTGGTCTTTTTTGTTTGAGAGAGAGAGAGAGAGACTCGGAAGCCTGACATAGGGCTTGAACCCACAAACTGCAAGATTATCACCTGAGCCAAAATCAAGAGTCGGACGCTTAACCGACTGAGCCACCTGGGCGTCCCTTAAAAACTTTTTTCTGAGTGAAAGAAGCCTTCCAGAAAGGAGTACATTCTGTTGTTTCCATTTTTATGACGTTCTAAAACAGGCAAACAAATCCAGAGTGGTAAATTGTCAGAATAGTGGGGGTCTCTGGAGGGAGAAAGGGGGGACAGGGATTGGTTGTGAAGGGGCATGAAGGAACTTTCTGAGGTGATTGGAAGGTTATCTGTCTTGACAGGGGTCTGAGTTACCCAGGTGTATTCATCTGTCCCAACTCATCCAACGGCACACTTAAGACCTGCGAAGTTTATTGTGTGTAAATTGCAGCTTAAAAGTGGGAGCTGGGTGGGGGCGTCTGGGTGGCTCAGTCGGTTAAGCGTCCGACTTCGGCTCAGGTCATGATCTCACGGTTTGTGAGTTCGAGCCCTGCGTCGGGCTCTGTGCTGACGGCTCAGAGCCTGGAGCCTGCTTCGGATTCTGGGTCCCCCTCGCTCTCTGTCCCTCCCCCACTCATGCTCTGTCTCTCTCTGTCTCAGAAATAAATAAACATTAAAAAAAAAAAAGTGTGAACTGGGTAGCTCAGTCAGTTAAGTGTCTGACTCTTGATTTTGGCTCAGGGCATGATCTCACGGTTGTGGGATCGAGCCCTGTGTCACACTTTGTGCTGACAGCACGAAGCCTGCTTGAAATTCTCTCTTGCCTTCCCGCTCTGTCCCTCCCCGTCTCCTGTGTGCTCTCCTGTGCACACAAGCTCTCGCTCGCTCTCTCTCTCTCAAAAATAAACCTAAAAAAAAATGAGTTCCCTCCTTTAAAAAAAAGGGGGGGGGAAACTTTAAGCAAATATTGAATTCTAGCTAATGATACACATACTAAAGTACTCATAGGGAGTGTACTGGTCACTGATACCCGAAACTTATTTTAAGATAAAAAAAAATTATAGATTTCTGGGTGGATACAGAGATAAACAGATATGTAATTAACAGATATGTACATTTCATAAGATGTTAACAATGGAATCTGAGTGTAAGTATACTGGTATCACTGTAAAATTTTTTCACCACTGTATACTTGAACATCTTCATCATAAAGTGTTGGGAAAGAGCAGGAGGATTGGGAGAGAAGACAGAATATGAGGGAAAGGACAGGAAAAGAGGACAGGGAAGTAAAACATTCAAGAGAGGTCTAGGAAAGGAGAAGCAGAAGGAAGTCAAGTGGGCGGAGGCCGGAAAACACAAACAGAGATCTGGAAGGAAAATATAAAGAAAGGAAAGACAAAATAAGAGGGGGCAGGATATGTGATAAGAAAGGAGCAAACTAAAGGCAGATGACATGGACGGAATGGGACATAAAGGAGAAACGCGGCATACAGACTGACGAGACGTGTAGCCTAGGTCTTGTCCAAACCACCCAGCTCAGGGCAGCCGGACTGTGACTCGTGCGGCCCATCTTGCAGCTGCCGTGCCACGTGCATCTGGTGATGCACTTGGTCAGAATCTGGATTAAGAGGGTGGAGAGGATTCGAACGTGTTTTATATTAAAGCCACTTGACTCATCAAGCCCAAGACTGGAGGCAACGTGGGATCCTGAAATGGTTGTCAAAATGTATCATTCATCAATAGAATCTCTTTCAATAAAATTTTATATGTATAGATTATAAGAATATAACCGGCAAAGGGGGAAATGCTCTGGCCAACATAGAGGTCACAGGGGCCAGGCCCTATGGGTAGAGTTGACCTGCCACCTCTCCCTGCCCCTCACCCCACCCTCAGTGACCATTCCAGAGTTTCTGCAGAAGCCCAAGGTTCTGAATACACTCAGTAGAAAGTCCACTGCGCTAAAAAACAGAAGATGAGGTCATGATTCCGCCACTAACTGTGACTTCGAGCAAATCATTGAACTGCCCAGTATCTTAGTTTTATTATGTCTAGCTGCACTGTCAACCACTCTGGGTAAAAGGTTCAATTAAGGCATTACTCTATAAGTTTTAAAGCACTTTGCAAATGTCCAACTATTAAGACTCTTCTTTCCTACAAACTTGCCACAAGAATCCGTGAGCCAGCTTCTGGTTCAAAATGGCCTCCAGCTAACAGCTCCCTATCCTGTTTCTGCTACCTTGTTAATATCAAGATCCAGAAAGACAGAAGAAGAAGAAGAAGAAGAAGAAGAAGAAGAAGAAGAAGGAGGAGGAGGGGAGGGGGAGGGGAGGAAGAGGAGGGGAAGGGGAAAGGGAAGGGGAAAGGGAAGGGGAAGGAGAGCAAGGAGAGGAAGAAAGAGGAGGAGAAGAAGGGGTAGGAGAGTTCACAGCAACATGGAAAATTACTTATAAAATGTATCTCAAGTTCATTTGTTTCTTTCCTTCTGTACTGCCACCACCCTGGTCTGTGCCTACAAGAGCTACCATAACTGCTCTCCTCATTGCCTCCATCCCAAACTACCTTCCAATCCATTTTCCACACAGCATCCAGGGAGAAAACTAAAACCACTATGTGGACCACCAGCTTGAAATGCTGTCCTAGAAAACATAAGGAAAGGGCAAAATAATAAGGAAGAAACATAAAAAACATAATAAAGAAATATTTTTCTAACTTGAAGAAATGTATGCAGATTTTAAGAGTTCCTTATGTTCCAGGAATAATCAATAAAAGCAAAGTATTACCAGACTTTCACATCTCAACATTAAATACTAGAATACACTGGGCTATGTCTAAGTAGTTTTAAGTGGAAAGGAGTATGACCCAAGAGTTTTATAGCCAATATCTTATAAGTGAAGACCTCAGAAAAAGACTCTTAAGTATACAAGTGTCAGAAAATATATCACCTATACACCCTTCCCAACAAATTTATCGAAGATGTAATCCAACTCCTGAAAAACAAAACAAAATTAGAAGCTCAAAAATGTGGGTATTATAATATGAAGGAAGTAGTTGAGGATGCTGAAACCAATTAAAATAGAGACATGCCTAACAATACAAATATCACTACAAATTTAAATATAAATGCCAAAAAATAGATATTCAGAGGAGGATATATAATGAAAAAGTCTGATGTAATCACATGAATCTGGTTATAAAGGCCAAATTTATTATTTTAAAAGACTAAGAAATGACATAAGAAGAAAAGGGGGAAAAGGTGATTATATAAATGCAAAATTGTGCTAAATTATTTGTATCAAACACAGAGAGAGAGAGAGAGAGAAAGAGAGAGAGAGATGCATTTCGCTTCTGGCTGACAGTAATAGAAATACAGCTTAGGAATTATTTTTGAAAAAATTTTGACCAATAGTAAAAGTAAAAGAAGACATATACATTCAAAGATATTTGAGATTAAAAACAAAGAAAACAAGATCAATATACAGAAAGAGAACAGGCAAAGGAAATGAAGTAGAACAAGATGACAGGTGTTTGGCCAAAAAATATCAGCTACAACAATAAATGTAAATAAGTTAAACTTTCATATTAAAAGGATATTGAATGAGATATTCACATTGAATCAAAAATACATATTATTTAAAAGAATACGCAGATGTCCCATAACTCAATTTATTAAAAATCAAAAATATATACTTAAGGGGTGCCTGGGTGGCTCAATTGGTTAAGTGTTCAACTTCAGCTCAGGTCATGTTCTCGTGGCCCATGGGTTTGAGCCCCACATCGGGCACTGTGCTGACAGCTCAGAGCCTGGAGCCTGCTTCAGATTCTGTCTCCTCTCTGCTCCTCCCCTGCTTACACTCTGTCTCTCTGTCTCTGTCTCTCAAAAATAAACATTAAAAAAATTAAATATTATATACATATATATATATACACTTAAAATGGGAGGATTTTATTTATGTCAACCCTACCTCAATAAAACTGTTTTAAATAAAAATAATGCTCAAGTCAGAGATTAGAAATAAAAGGATGTGCAAGTGATTCTGAGGCAAAGGTAAACAAAAATAAAGCTGTCACAGGGCACGTGGGTGGCTCAGTCGGTTGAGCGTCCGACTTTGGCTCAGGTCATGATCTCACGGTTCGTGGGTTCGAGCCCCGCGTCGGGCTCTGTGCTGACAGCTCAGAGCCTGGAGCCTGCTTCGGATTCTGTGTCTCCCTCTCTCTCTGCCCCTCCCCTGTTCATGCTCTGTCTCTCTCTGTCTCAAAAATAAATAAAAACATTAAAAAAAAATTTTTTTAATAAAATAAAGCTGTCATGAAACTAATGGTAGACAAAGTAAACTTAAAGGCAAACAACACTAAACTGGATAAAGGAGATAAGTTTATAAACTTTATTGTTATAATAATAAAAAGAGCTAACATTTATATTGAGAATAATGCATAGTAATCCTGAATGCAAATGCACTACATGAAAATATATGAATCTTACAAGTATTAGAATTCTAAGGATAAATTTGCAGAATGATAATTATAGCTAGAGATTAACAGAGCCCTCTTGCTCCTTGGAAAATAAAATAGACTAAAAAAAACAAGGTTGGAGATGATGTGAATAACATTAATAAAGTTGTGGGGTTTTTTTAGAATCACCCAAAATAGAAATGGTCCAAACCACATTTTCTAACCAAAATGCAATAATTCAAAAACATAAAACAAAACAAAACAAAAGCCAAAACAAAAACCATTCAATCACTTAGAAATTGAAACTGCAATATGAGTATTTATAAATAAATAACAATTAGAAAGAAAAACGTAAAAACTCACAAAAACTCATGGCCAAAAAATGAGGCCACAAATTTTTCTTGGCCACAAAACATGAGGCACACAGAGGCCCCAAATTTTTCTTTTCGCATGGCCCCAAATGCCTTCTTTGAGAAAAAAAAAAGAAAAGACAGAACAACTAAAAAATAAATAAACTAAAAATTCAATCAAGGAAACTTGAAAGTGAAACAGACCCACAGAAAGGAAGAAGATGGATTTGGCAGAGACGAAAGCAGACCATAATTAACTAGAATTGACAAAGAATTTTAAATAAATAATTTAAATGTAAATTAGAAAAACCACCAAGGATGATAAGAGAAGAGAGGGTAAGAAAGTGAAAGAGAACAAGAACACAAATGGGTCTAACTCCTCAAGAATGAAGGACCTGGGGAATTTACCCTCGCTTAACTGGAGATCTTTAAAACTGTAGGGGAACAATTGCGTTAGGGCCCCTGGGTGGCTCAGTTGGTTAAGTGGCAGACTGTTGGCCTCACAGTTTTGTGAGTTCAAGCCCTACATCAGGCTCGGCACCAGCAGCGTGGAGCCTGCTTGGGATTTTCTCTCTTCCTCAGTCTCTGCCCTGCCCCTACTGAAGCTGTCTTTGTCTCTCTCAAAATAAACAAAAAAAACTTAAAAATAATAAAACTGTAGGGGAACACTATATACAATTACACGCTAATAAGTGTGAAAATGTTGACTTAAGTCTGCTACTTTTGGGATAAGACTGCATTTGAGAATAAAACGTCTTCCAGTAGAAAATGTAAACTGATCCAAAATCATTATGAAACTGGAAACATTTTCAAAAGTCATCCTTTTAAATTTTTTTTCTTATTGAAGGATAGATGGCATATAACATTGTATTAGTTTCAAGTGAATAACATAGTGATTGGACAATTCTATACATTATGCGGTGTTCACTGTGTTAAGTGTAGTTACCATATTACTGACTACATTCCCAGGCTGTACATTACATTCCCGGTGACTTATTTATCTCATCGCCAGAAGCTGACACCTCTTAATCCCTTTCACCTCAACCCATCCCTTCCTGGCAATCAGCAGTTTCTCTATATTTAAATCTGTTTCTGTTTTTCTGTTTGTTTGCTTGTTTTGCTTGTTTGTAACTGGTGAATATATGCAACGGAATATTACTCAGCCATAAAGAAGAACAAGATCTTGCCATTCACGACAACATGGGTGGACCTAGAGGGTATTATGCTAAGAGAAATAAGTCAGAGGCATCCTTTGGGCGAAGATTTTGTATCACAAGTGGTCAGGAACAGACGGGAGGCGGAGGAGAGGAGGGGTCAGCATGAAATCCTGGAGACTTGCACAGCTAGAATGGACCTCATAGGTTGTGTTGGGTAACCCACTCCCTCCTGCCCATCCCGTGCTAAAACTCATTCTATGTCCTGGCATGTTTCATTCCACTGAGATCAGTAGGTCCCAGAGCTACATTTCCTCAGATTATCACCACTGTTTATGCAATCTTAATTTTTTTTTTTTAATCTAACAGACCAATTCTAACCATCTCCATGGGACACGGGGAATAACAGGAAGAGCTTTCAAACTGGGGCCCAGAAGCCTGAAACCTCGTCCTGTGCTACCACTAACAATGGTTTGTACACCCTCTTGGAGAAGGCAGTTTCTCTCTCTTGGCCCTGAGCTGGCGCATAAGGTTCACTTTGAACGTGTGATCCACAGAGTTAGCTTTCAAACAAAACCTGAGAGGAAAAACAGCATTGTTGGTCCCAAAAAGCAGTTCCCTGTGCACACATATTTTATACCTTTTTCCCCAACCCCCTCACCCTCCTCACCCTCCATCGCATTACTGAAAAGACTGGACAGAACCTAGGAACTTCCATCTGGAAGATCACTGGACCCCTACGATGCAAAATAAGGTAAGACATAACCCTACTTGTGAGAGGCTCCCAATGTCATGGAGGGGATACAACTGACAACATCAAGCAGTGACGGACAAGAGAAGAGAATTAAGTAACCAAACGGGTCGTTTAGGCAATAGTTGTGAAAACAGACAGACAAGGATCTTGGCGCAAAGGGGAGTGAGTGCGGGCTGACTCCACGGCAGAAGCCAAACTTGAACTTCCTCACAATATTTCAAGCAATACACAAGGAAGGGACTGTCCAGTCTTGAAGGAGTCACAGGCAACATGAAGAGAGGTTAAGAAAGTGCATTTTAAGTGGTTATTTCAGTGCCAAATTGCCCTAATTTGAATGATCTCTGCCTTGTAACGGAGAGGGATCATCCCACATAAACTCCTCTTGGTAATGTTCTGCTTTCTTCCCATTTATTTGTAGTACTTTCTGGGTTGTGTTTCAGAGTGTCATTTAATGTCATTTTATGACTCCCTGGTTGTAAGTGTCTGAGTATTACCAGGGCTTAGAGATTTACAGCCTATTTTAAACTCAGATAATGATGTTTAATTTGTTATTGGCTGTGTAAAGGTTAACAAAGAAATAACTCAAATTATCATCTCAGGGATAACACATTACAAGAGGGCAATTAAGCGCAGTACCTGGCATTACACAAAAGATTGATATCTCGTTACCAGAGTGCAGATGAGTTCCGATTTCACAATACAGGAAGTACACTCGTCACCACCATCCCTCTTTGAATAAACAAATAGCAGGTCCCACTTATCAGCGCCACTGAGTAACCAGTAGGGAAGAAAACAATTTGCCAGCAAACGAAAGACTGACATACAGCCAATTTCTTGGAGAAGAGCTGGAGACGAAAGAAAGAAGCTTGGCCTCCTAGCGAAATGAGGTTGATGCTACTCAAGTAAAAGATCGGGTTCCCTCTTGGTTGTAAACAAACGACGCTAAGGGGCAAGCAAAACAGACATGGGGCCAATAGGCCCTTGAGAAGAGGAAGCAAAATAAATAAAAGCATCAAAGCCAAATTGTTATTAAATTGTCTCTGAAATGGAAAATGAAAAACAATCTATTGCAATAATCATTTTTGTCTCTTTTCTTCTCCCCCAAACACCTTTCTATGATGATCTGGTCTGCATTCCATGCATTTCCATGCCAATGAAAATATAAATAGATAATATTTTTTAAAACCCATCAGATTAAAAATATATTTGTATTTCTCAGCTCCCTCTTTCTGGGGTAAGCTAACAAATGCAGCATGTCGCATAGAAAGTCTCATCTAACTCACGTTCTATTTATCTCCCTCAAAGAGAACATCCATCTTTTTTTTCCATATTCACTTTCCATCTCTTGCCTTTTCTTCCCTCTGCAGTCCGGGTCTCTCTCCATCAGGGTTTGTAATTTCCTCTTTCGTTTCCCTTCGCATCTTTCGCTTTCTTCCAGACTCTCGCTCTACACCCCTTCTTTCCTTTTTTGCCCCCGTTGTCTCTCATTGCCCCAACCTACCCCCATGTGCTCACATCTTCTCTTCCGTGGGCGTCCCGCTTCCTACCTGTTACATTCAGTCTTCCTACCCAGTTCTTCTTTGTCTGTTATTTCTACTATGCCATTCTTCAGCAATTCTCTACTCCTGCACCCTTTTCTTCACTTCCCACTTCCCATCAAACTTCTCCAGTCCAAGGTGTGTGGCTCAAACCTTGCTCCATTCAGACCATGACATCTAACCGAGGTCTCGGGAATGGGTGTTCCCCCACTTTGCTTTGACCTCAGAACTGACGGGACCAGCAACTCGAAAACAACAGGTCTGTCCGCCATGGCTGAAAACACCCCAGCAGCCAGAAAACTCAGGTCATGACAACTGCAGAAATCACAGTGTCATTGTCTGGTATGGTTGGGGGGAGAAGCCCTCCCCCCCGCCCCGCAAAGTACAGTCCAGTTAGAATCTGGCATTTTGAGTCCTTACTCCCAAATCAAGCTACCACTGGGGATTTGAAGCAGGCCCAGCTTTCTGTCTGGCTTTATATTGAAAGAAACAAGGGCTTGCCACCAGACATCACGTGTTCGGCTTGCCCAACTGGCAAAGCAACACAAATACGAGCAAACACCCCCTTCCTCGACGTCGTCGAGGAGCGTTTACGAAGCACAAACGTATCTTGCCTCTGGTGCCAAGCCTTGTGGGAAACAGAGGGAGACGAGACACGGTCCCTGTTGTCAAAGTGCTTATGGCCTGGACACAGGTACCGCCAGCAATGATCGCCAGTGCTGAGGCCACACTGTATGAGGAAAATCAGATAGTCAAATTCAGTAAGTAGCCTCTGTTGACACATAAAGGAACGCGCTATTCATTTGTTCCTTTAATCAACTGGCTGTGCCTTAGTTCTGTAGCCCCTGATAAATGGAATTGTTCGTATTTCATAAGGATGTGTACATTCTACCAGTCACACCAGGGAGTCAAAGCCCAGACAACACTGTCATACGGGAACACCTGGGATCAAGGGATAACGCATTAGTTAAGCAAACTAACCTTGCGCTTTTGGAACTGAAATATCAACAAAAGGATAAAATAAATGTGCAAATTGTTCTTCCCTGTGGACATTAGCCAGGCGTTTGTTCTTTAGCCAACAACAATCAACAGGCACAACACAACCGTAAAAATGCCAGCCGAGGAGCTAATCCAATAAATAAAGAAAACTCCTTGTATTATGGATAGGCCACCAATGGTCACGCCGTCGAAAGTGAGCAGTGAATTCAAACAAGAATGGGGAGGTCAGAGTCAAAGTCGGACCTACCTCAGGGAGGGGCTCTGACTGCTAACATAAATTTCAGATTTAACGCTTTCTTTAGCATATGATTTCTAGCCTGCAAAGCAACCATATGCCACGTGGGGTACCTAAAAAAAAAAAAATTGCAGTAAAGCCTAACTCAGTGAGTGCTGAGTGCATACGGAGAGCCAGGCACCATGCCTGGCATTGGCTCGCTCGGCCCTCAAAAGGCCAAATCCTGCCAAGCCATTCGTGTAAGACCGGAAGGGAAGGAAAGGTAACCATGAGTCAGCATTTTCTAAAAGTGGCTCCCCCACTTAAAAAATGCTTGACCCTTGAACAACACGGATTTGAACTGTGTGAGTCCGCCTATATGCTGATTTTTTCCAATAAGATACAGGACTCTAGGTGTATTTTCTTTTGTATTATTTTCGTAACATTTTCTTTTCTCTAGCTTATTTCATTGGAACAATACAGGATATAATACATACAACAAACCAAACATGTGTTCGTTGACCATTTTATGTTATTGGTAAGGCTTCCAGTCAACAGTGGGCTATTAGCTGTTAAGTTTGGGGCAAGTCAAATGTTATACATGGATTTTTGACTAGAAGGGGGGCAGGGAGGCCCCTGAGCCTCCACATTGTTCAAGGGTCAACTGCACTGATAGGAAAAGAGGACAGAAGAAAGGGAAGAAGGAAAGAGGATGGTACGGATCTAACTAGATTAACTATGTATCTGGAAAGATATTAACCAAACGTTACTAGTGGTTAATCCTAGCTCATAGGCTTATTTTTTTCCTTACAACGTCTGTAATTGCAAATCATCATTCTCCATTAAATACAGAAGGTGTAGAAAAGAAAGTAAGCTTACTTAATATATTTTTTTCCTCTTTTTCTTTCTCTTTTCACTTAATATATTTTTAAAACAGCTCTGTTTTCCCTCCCCCGCCTGCTCCCCAAGCAGCCGCCGGATCCTAATGATGCTGTTCACATGGGGGCACCAGAAATAGGAAGGATGAAGGACAAAAGTGACCTGAAATAAACTGAACTCAGCAAGATGGTTATGAAAAACAAGACAGGGGGCGCCTGGGTGTCTCAGTCGGTTGAGCGTCCAACTCTTGATTTCGGCTCGGGTCACGATCCCAGGGTCGTGGGATCGAGCCCTGCACTGCGTTCGGAGCTGGGCATGAAGCCTGCTTAAGATCCTCTCTTTCTCTCTCCCTCTGCCCCTCCCCCCCAAGTTAAAAAGAAAAGAAAAAGAAAGAGAGTTTCCTTTTATGAGGCTTGGTAGCCAGAAGAACCCCAGCGCTCCCTGACCGTTAGCTAGCATGGATGAGGTGAGTGAAGTGTTCAGAAAAAGGAAAACAGGGATTCGGGGCCTCTGGCCCGAAAGCTGCACTCAAGGTCCCAACCAGCGCCGGGAGCCCACATCCGAGCCCGTGACCTCCTTGTCTGCGACTCCACTGGGAAGTCTGCCCGGGTGGGGTGAAGTGAGGGAGACGGTGCCCAGGGATGGGCTTGATAGGAGATGGATTCTATTTGTTGTTCGGTTCCCGGAGAAGGGTGTTAGGAAAAAATTATTGATGAACTACTTTGTCATCGTTAAGAGTATTGCTGACACGCTCACAGCAGGCCCACTGCGAGGCAGACAGCGCCAGTCTACCCAACGCCTTTTGTAGCCGAGACATGTGCTGTGCATTAGGCAAGGTGTGTAAATTATGACAGCCCGAGTTCTTCGGCGAGGGCCCGCTCTGAGCCCTCTTCTGCCTCCTTCTCCCTTCTGTGTTCTATTTCCCCACGGCGCTCGCCTCAAAGCAAGTGGCGCTCCTCGGAGAGAACGTTAACAGGCAGAGGCTCTGGCTCGGAGTAAATATTGCAGGATTGAAATGCGGAGGGAATTATACCTGCTCCCTTGCAGACTTTGGAGTGCTGGGTGAGTAATAAATAATGAGGGTAATAATGGGCCCGGTTCTTCTCGCCTGTGCCTCTTCCCCCCCTGGGCGTCGAGCGTCTTCTAAAGTCGGTGTGGCTGTTTGTGGTTATGGATTCGATCTTGAAGCCAATGGACAGGCAGTCTTGGTCAGGAGAGCAGGTGGCCAGAAGAAGCGGGGCTCCGGGACAGTTCCCAGATGCTTTCATGTCCTCCCTGTTCCCGGCCTCCTTTCGCAGACAAGGGGCCCAGAAAACAAAGAAACTCCCTGATTGTTTGGGGGAAGGAATATGATCCTAGCTTGCGTTCCAAGAGACTATTTGGAGTCACTCCTTCTGAAGCCAGAGTGGGAGAGCCTTGGAACTTTGAATAAAAACGGCACACTGGAAGGGGTTTGAGTACCCTTTGTGATGGATACGTAAGTGGTATAGCTCATCCGTGGGCACTGAGCCCGTGGGAAGCCCTGCTAGAAAGTGGTTAGACACTTCCAGGCCCTTGGAGAAGGCACTGAGTGTCCCCCTGCCTCTTCACCCCTACCCCTATTCAACGACTGCTGCGAAATTGTTTTCTGTGAGTGAGCATTTTCAGAATTCCTCCGATAGCTCTGTCTTTTCCCGCTACTCCCGATCCTCTCTCCAAAAGAGGGCAATGGAAGTCATTTACAGTTACTTCTACGCAGTGAAAGCAGCAGGTAGATCGATGTCCTGCACTTGAACTTCTGGAATCAAATCCAGCCTCGGGAAGATAGAGCCTGCAGCCTCAGGAGGATGGAGTTGTTTCTATGGTGAGTGCAAGCGGTGCAGGAAGGAACCTCCTCCTGGTCACTGGCAAGTTCAGGTTGAAATCTGAAACACCGTACGAAGCAGTACCTCCGGGAGGTGTCCGGAAGGCAGCTCTCACCGTGGAGAGCCTGCGGGTCAATAACCGAGCCGGTCTTAGAACACTGGGCCATCAGGACAGGTGAGCGAGCGATGCCCCTGCTTCTGCTCAGAACTGACCCCTAGGAGCTGGTGACGGTCAGATTCGCTTCCAGCCGTGTCCTGAGAGGGCAAACGTTGATGGCCCTTCCCACTACCTCATTCTCAATTTCTTTCATCTGAACTCACGTTTTCTCCTGAAAAAAACACCTCTCTGGCGAAGCACCAAGAGAACAGTTAGGGATTCACCGAAGTGCTACCTCTTGCCAGCAAGAGTTTGGACTCTCAGGGGACCAGGGGCAGTTTGTACCAAAGCTCTTTGTCTCTGAAACTCCTTCGTCTTTGTTTTCCATCTCATTAGGAGATGCATTTTTCTTTCCACCGTGCAAAAAGACTTTTGCTTCTAGGTGTCATTGAATTGTTGACTTAGTATTTTCCCCATGTCCAAAGGCCTTAGGACAATAAGTGACCATGTTGAAAAAAAGGGGGGGGGGTATTAAAATCACTCAAAATCAACATATAATTGTTGTTACTATTGGCTTCAATATCTATAATTCCTTCACACACTGGCTTTTCCTAGAACACAATTTTAACCCCAGTGTCTCTAAGCCAGCATCCATCTGATAAAATTATTGCAAGAAAAATTAACAAGGCAGAATTTTTTTTCCTGATTTTTATTGATACTCAACTTCCACATTGCACTCCAAGTGCAAATTACTTCAACTTCTGAGACAGGACTAAAATCAAAGTGGTCCCTTATATAAAGTTACCTATAAAAAACACTCCACCAAAATTAAAAACATAATTTTTTAAGCACAACAATCCCCTAAAAGACACCTAAGCCCCTCGACATTCCATAACCAGGGCTGAGAGATGGGTATCATAGCTCAAATTGAGCCCCACCTCACCCCACAATATAGATAACAGAATTATCTTTGATTTCTTCATTCATCCAGAACAATGGAATCATACACAACAGTCCCGTGGGGCTGCTGATATTCCTTTGAGGCACACAGGAGACACGGAGAAGATAATTGAGGCACATAGACGAAGAACCACCTGTCCACAAACACAAATTTAACAGCAAAAAATCAAATTAAAGTGCAGGATTTCCTTTTCTTTCTCTACCAGGTCACAAAAAGCCTGTGGAACATTGCTAAGGAGTTACTTGTATGTTGGAGAGCAGCTGGGCTATTTTTTTCTAAGAGATGTTTTCTGCACTGATGTACCCAGCAACGACTCTATTATGAGACAGAGTATCCTGTGTGTGTGTTTAATGGGAAGAGTTTAAAATGATACTAGAATCTGGACCCATTTGATAAGTGATGATGTCAAAGCATGAGTCTTCCCAAAAGTAGCCACAATTTAATTTCCATTTTCAAATGGTCAGGGCCTCCATGTAGCACGTCTTCACTGGCATCTTGGTTCCTCCTTAGCACGAGAAAAAAAAAACAATCCCTTCCTGCAGGATAAAGATTCATTTTTTTACAAATGGCTAAACATCGTGGAACATGATGAACCCAGAGTGGGAATAGAAAGTTAAAACATACTCTGGGTCAAGATATCGAAAAGCCGGTCCGAGTGATCCTTCTTGGGAACATTGGTTGTAATTTACATTAAGGCAGGAGAATAAAAGTAGGAAATAAAAAACAGATCCCCAGCCATAACTGCACCACCTTAACCAGTGACTGTTTTGACTTTCTCTGCTTCCTGGGGGCATACTTTACAGAGCAGCAATCTGTGAATCCACGATATACATTCCATTTTCCGCTAAACATCTTCCCACATTTGCTAGCCAGCCCCCATAATCCTCCTCAATGGCTGTTTAGGGGTGCATCCAATTGCTGTGCTATCACGTGCCTACTCGTTCTCTTTCCTCTACAGGATATGCTTTGGGTCGTTCAGGTCTTAAGTTAGAGGGAGGGAGGCAAACCATAAGAGACTCTCAAAAACTGAGAATAAACGGGGCACCCGGGTGGCTCAAGTCATGATCTCGCGGTTTGTGGGTTCGAGCCCCGCATCGGGCTCTGTGCTGAACGCTGGCTCAGAGCCTGTAGCCTGCTTCAGATTCTGTGTCTCCTTCTCTCTCTGCCCCTCCCCCGCTCATGCTTTGTCTCACTCTGTTTCTCAAAAATAAATAAATGTTGGGGCGCCTGGGTGGCTCAGTCGGTTGAGCGTCCGACTTCGGCCCAGGTCATGATCTCACGTCCGTGAGTTCAAGCCCCGCGTCGGGCTCTGTGCTGACAGCTCGGAGCCTGGAGCCTGTTTCAGATTCTGTGTCTCCCTCTCTCTCTGACCCTCCCGCATTCATGCTCTGTCTCTCTCTGTCTCAAAAATAAATAAACGTTAAAAAAAATTAAAAAAAAAATAATAAATAAATAAATAAATGTAAAAAAAACAAAACTGAGAATAAACTGAGGGTTGATGGGGGGTGGGAGGGAGGGGAAAGTGGGTGATGGGCATTGAGGAGGGCACCTGTTGGGATGAGCACCGAGTATTGTATGGAAACGAATTTGACAATAAATTTCATATTAAAAAAAAAAAAAAGGTTGTTCAGGTCTTTACTATTCCAGATAATAAACAAGGTAATGAACATCTTCATGGAGGGAGGGGGTTTTTTCTGTTACGCGATCCACTATGAGTCTATTTTTAAATAAACAACCTCTTATGTATTTCCTGGTGGGAAAACTACATCGTCCGGTTAATCACCTTTTCTGGACACCCTCTCCTTGCCAGTGCTCTGCAGGGGTGCTTTTGAAGCAAAAATGAGAAGCCCACTTGCAAGGCTGATGTTGGCTTTACTGAGACATGGCATCCTGCCAAGACCTCATCTCTCTGTTTCTGAGACCGGAAAGAGTATTTTCACTGCTGACTTGTGTCTCTTCAGAACCAGAGTAATTCCTTTTCCCCTTAGAGGTCGTGGGACTCGGCAATATGAACACAGCAGCACCCACTTAGCACATACTTTTCAGGCCACAATCCAGGGCCATTACCATCAGGGAAGCGCTCCTCTGGCCATCTTGATATTGTTACCTTTGTGTGGCCCAAGATGACTGTGAAGTCTTCCTCACCAGATGAGACAAATAAATTTATTTGTTACTGAAGAAGTGACCTTTCCTCAAGCCATAGTAGCAAAAAAAAAAAAACTGAGTTAATAGAAGCCTTAAGAAATATTCTCCATGTGGGGGGGGCGCCTGGATGGCTCAGTTGGTTAAGCGTCCGACTCTTGATTTCAGCTCAGGTCATGATTCCACAGTTCATGAGTTCGAGCCCCCCATTGGGCTCTGCACTGACGGTGTAGAGCTTGCTTGGGATTCTCTGTCTCCCTCTCTCTGTGCCTCCCCCACACATTTTCTTTCTCTCTCTCTCTCTCTCTCTCTCAAAAATAAATAAATAAACTAAAAAAAAAAAAAGAAATATTCTCAGTGAGAAAGGAAGTATAACCTAATGAGACCTACTGTTGATCCTTGCTCCTCCGGGCCAAGATTCTCCAGCGAAGGTTGCTCCTGTGGCCTGATCATTTCACATCACCAGGTTTTAAGTGACTAGGCCAACAGGGAGAGAGGCTGGCCTTTTGGTGAGCTGTCAGGACACCAGGCTTTGTGTCCTGCCTTCTGCACTGACTCACTCCACGGCCTTGACCAAGTCCCTGAGCACTCCCTGTGGCCTCCGACATTCTCTACTCACAAGATATGAATCATTTTGGTATCAGCTCCCTTTGGGGAACTAGAGATGCAGTTTGCTTCATCGTTTTTCCTGCCGATATTGTCATTTACGATTTGTTCTCCTCTACCACTTGAGTTGTGCTTTGCAAATCACCTAATCCAGGCTAAGACTAGAACAGCCTTATGGAGAAAACAAAAGAACTCGTGGAGGAAGCTAGGAAGGGTGAGACTACGAGTATTCAGAAGTGTAAAAGACACTAAAACTTCGACACCCTTCTATAGAGGTCCCAGATCACACTGGGCCTCTAAACCAAGGGGTAGAGGATGGGCTGCAAGATTGGGGTCATCCTGGATTCTGAGATCAGACTCAGATCTTGACACCCCCTGCCCCCCGCCTTAAGGACCATCACTTTCTCATCTGCTCGTGACTTTTTGCACGCCACCCACACAACATGCACACACCACAGAGAAAGCGGTTCCCAAGGTCACACCTAAGCCCAGCCTGATCCTATTGGAAAAGTAAGACACACAGGTTTCCCTGAAAACATAATTTTACCAGATATCTCAGCATTTTTCCCTGAAAAAAAAGGAAGATATCACTGCATAGTTTCCAAGTGAAATCGTTTTAAATGTCCTACATTTGGGCCGTTCACAGAGGCTAATATTTGAATCCACTTGGGAGACTGTGTCCCCAATTCCGATGCAATCATCATGACCAGCAGGGCCTGGGATATCTTTGAGGTCAATACGAGCTTTCACAAGTTGTGTACAAGACAGACTTCAGTGATACGTGGGTGTGGGCCTGTTTTCACCAAGCGGTATTTACAGCACATGGCAAGAGGCAGGGAAGTCTTCTAACGCCCGGTCCTCAGGAAGGATACGGAAAATCACAACACGTGTGTCAGCTGCATTTATGCTTTTTTTTCCACCTTCTTTTACTGCAGTCCCCTTCACACCTTTCCTAGTCTGCATTTCACCACGCAACTGTAAAACGCGTTCTGCCTTTGTCACTGCGAGAAGCCTCGTTGGACAAGGACCCGGTCAGGTCATGAGTCATGCCCACAAACCCGATGTTTAAGCTAGCGTTCAAGAGCAAAATGTCAGCCTTTGGGGGGCCCCAGAGACAGACTGGGGTGCTGCCTGAGCTAGTCAGTGCCTCAACCTACTCGGGTAACCATCAAGATACTGCGATAACTGCAATTAAGGCGGGGGAGGGGGTGCTCTTTAGAAAAGTGCCGTAAATGCAGTTAGAACAAAAGTTATGACATTACATTTTATTTTCCCCTTTTGCCTGAAATCCTAATGCCAATATTAAGTTAGCGGCATTTGATCATGATTTGCTTTTCATATCCCAGGCATTTGTTCCCTTAGAAACTAAACAGAGGGAAAAAACTGACTCTATATAGAAATACACAGTTAACTAACTCTCCATCCCCAAGATAAACAAACTACTCTTGGCCTTATTTATGCACCACTCAAAAACAAAAACCTAAAACTACAATAAAAACAACAACACACCATGTGTGTGCAAAATTGTAGGCAAAGCTAGTTAAGCCACAGAGTTTGTGATGTTTTATACAGCAGGCTCACAAACTGAAAACAAATTTTTGATTGCTTATATATTCTGAAGTGTTTCCTGCCTACATATCCTCAGAAATCCCAGGAGCTTTCCTGGACACATGGAAAATTTCAAGTTGAGCCATTTTTAAGTTATCCATGAGTGAAAGGGGAAAAAAAGGAGGAAAAAAAAAAAAACCCCAGCACATGGAGTGGGAGTTTGAATTTGTCATAAAAAAGAAGAAAAAAGTTATTTTGTTCTTTGCCTGTCTTTGAGTTACTTGACAATGGCTGAACATACTTTACCCAAGTTTTTTTTTTTTTCATTTTTTTCAGAAAGAGGAGAATCACCTTTGTGCCGCAGCCAAGTATGAACATATTCAGCATGTTCTTTCTATACAAGTGCGCACCAGGGAATTCTTAAGGCAGATCTACGTGTAACCGTAAAACTAGCACTACCAGGCACAAATCGGATCGCACGTCATAATGACAAATAACTACCAGAATAGGAAAGCAAGCGTGCACTTGGCATCCAGCATCCAAAATAAGAATTCGACTTTTAAAGTTACTGTACAGCATTTAACGTGGAAATAATCACCTCCGTGGTGGAGATCGCGGACGGAGACGCGAACCCCGCAAAAACCCCGGCGACCGGGCGTAGACAGGCTTTTGCGCCTTCCCGCCGCGCCTCGGAGAAACACCGCCCCCGGATTCAAGGTTTCCCAGATGCTCTGCGCACGGCATCCACGTGGTAGATGGCAGAGCCTAACGGTGGCTCGGGTGCCCGTGACAGGCGGGGCCGGGAGGCGCGGAGATTCTGGAACGTTTAAAGTGAAAGAGTTGAACAAGTTAAGTAGAGGGCAGAGGCCAAGACTGTTTTTGCAGGGAAACACCCCACTCAGAAATTCAGTTCCTGGCTTCATTTCCCGAATCTCACATAAATATCTGAGGACATTGCCGGCTTCCTAGAGCCAAGAGGGAAAACATGCATTGAAAAGAACGAGCAAGAGGAGCCAGATCGCGGGATGATCGTTTCGCTGGACGCCCTCCCCTTCAGACACCGTTGGCTGGGGCTCCCGGTAAGAAGGGCCGGAGAAAATGGATGAGCGGTGCTCCCTCGCCGGGAAGGGAAGAAACTCTGCTTTTATAAATAAACTTGTCACGGAGATAGGCCACACATCAAAAAAGGAAAGTAGGGGGAAACCTGGAAGGACAGGGGGCCTGAGGTAATGGAGCCCTCCTGTCTCCCATCGCGGCTGGTGCGCACGGCGAGGGGAAACCGAATATTAGCATTGTCTGGCCCTGGCCATTTTTTCCCTTCTCATAATATAACTTTGTGAATATGTTTAAGAGAGTGTCTGCTGTTATTGGTCTAATGAGCGAACTCTGAAATCTGAGCTAAAGACAGCTCCCTAGTGGCTGCTCACTGTTCCACAGACCGAAAGGAAACTCCTTTCAGGGGCCCATCAGGGCGAGCCACTGCTGACAGCTTGGAACGGCACAGCACACAGATTTATTTCACAGACAGCCACAGACAGGAATTTAGCACCCTGTGCTGGCCTCCTGCTTAGTGGAGAAGGTGTTAAAATGCAACCATGCAGAGCTCTCCCTTGAACAAAACCCAGTAGCGACTAATCAAGCGGTCACCCGTCCCCCGGCAGAAAATTCCGGGTGCCGAGCAGCTGAGCGCCGAGCGGGAGCACCATCCTGACAGCTGCTCGGCGGCCGCTGCAGCTTGAGAGCTGCCTCGGAAATCGCTAAATATTTTGCGTGACCTTTCAACTTACAAATTAATTGATTTATAAACAACGGCAAATGTTATTTATTTATTTATGACATCTTGGAATGCCTTCCCTCGATTTAAGGGCACAGAGCTGCCGAGAATATTCCCTGAGGCCTCCGGCGGAGCTTCAGACCCAGAGGGTGGCGGCTCTCGCTGTCCCTCGCCAACGCGCCTCCCCTGAACGTGCGGCTGAAAGGCGGGGACCAAAGTGGGTGCTGATGTGTAAGACAGTCACCCGCCCCCACTAAGCAAGTCTGAACCGTGGTGTCACCTGCAGAAAATAAGCACACTAGCTTTGTTCTATACGTATATAGATAGATAGATACATATATGTGTGTATTTCTGCGTGTACCGTGTGTGCATATATACCTGTGTGTGTACATGCGAAATATACATACACACATACACATATGTCTCTAAGGCAGCCTTCACCTTCAGATTTGTAGCCAAAGTTACTCTCTCCCCACTGCTGCAAATTCTAAACAAGTACTCCACAACTGATGGGCTGAGCTATTTAGGGATAAAAGCGAACTACATTTATCGAAGCGATTGCTACCGCATCCTGGTCGCTGGGGGTCGTTCCTAAGGAAACTGCACACAGTCGGCAATATTGTCTATATTGATTAGTTTGCTAATCTCACTCTCCCTCACGTATGCCATGCTTTCTCATACTTAGTTGGTGTGTTTATGAAACTACCGACTTGTTCTGGCAAAAGGAGGAGAGGAAAAAAAAAAAGAGAAAGAAAACAAGGAGAAGGCAGGAGGAGGACCAGAAGAAACATTTTTCTTTCGTATTTTCTGTGCTGGAAGTAAGCCCCTGGGTCTCTCGTTTTTAATTCCATTTGCAATGGCTCTGAAAGCTGTCCTCGCCTAGTGTATTCCCAATAAACGTATCCCTTCAGCTCGCTTCTCTTTCTCCCCACCTCAACTCTTAAAGTTTGCCAATCGATAAATAATAATGACCAGATGCTCCCTCAGTCCAGTGCTGGAACCATGCACGATGCCAAAGGCAGGACACATCGGGTCAAACAACGATCTGCGTCCCAGAAGGTCTTTAAAGCAAGGGACACAAGAGTGAAACGCGATGGCACATGGACCGAAAGGACCCTGCCCGAGACCCCAAAATGCATCTTCACAGAACCAAGTCTACATTTGTTGCGACTACCCTGTGGCACCCCCTCCCCTGTGCTATTTGCTAGCATTCTTAGAGGGCAATAATATTTATTTGGACTTTTTTTTAATGTTTATATATTTTTGAGAGATGAGGAGAGACAGAGTGTGAGCAGGGGAGGGGCAGACAGAGAGGGAGACACAGAGTCCGAGGCAGGCTCCAGGCCCTAAGCTGTCAGCCCAGAGCCCAACGCGGGCTTGAACCCACGAACCGCGAGATAATGACCTGAGCCGGAGTCGGATGATTAAGTAACTGAGCCACCCAGGCGCCCCTTGACTTTTTTTTATTTTTTAGGCCAACATGTTATCAAATCTTGCAGAGCCAAAAAAAAAAAAAAAAAAAGGGCACAATATGAATAAGAAACTGATGCCTAGGCAAGTGCCCCTCCCAGAGCTCCTCCTCCAGAGTGGTAAAGCTTTCCCCACCTCACTGTGGTAACTTTACAAAGGGAGCCTTGAAAGAACCAGAGCGTTAGAAAACCAAAGTGGGGAAAGAAACCTCATCACCTTAGGAAGCCAAATCCGTCTGCTCCCATTCCAAGACAGAAGAGAAAAAATTATGCCCTGTTTATTTTTCTACTTCTCCCACTTCTTTGCAAGCATATCATTTTCCTAGAATTCTTGTGTCGTAGGCTTTGGTTAAAGGGATAAGACTGTATTTTTGTCCCTGAAGTCAAAAGGGGTGTGTGTGTAGGGTAGTGGTGTGGAGGAAAGAGGAAGAGAAGCCACAGGTACGATGTGACGGAGGAACTTTGTATGGAAGGTTCCTTTGCATGTGTATATATATAGATTCATATATACATATAGATTCATACATACATACACATATATAAATATACATACGTACATATACGTTCATATACTTACATATAACATATACATATATATTCATACATACATACACATTCATATATAAATATACAGACATACATATACATTCATATGTACTTACATATACATATATTCATACATACATACACATTCATATATACATATATGTATATGAACGTAAAGTTCACATCACACTTACTAGTATAGGGAACGCGCAGAAAAGTATATTTTCACTTAGATGCAAATAGTTTATAGGAATCCTATACAAAGAAAAATGCAACCAAAAATAAGTAGCTTGAAACAGAGAAATTTGCCTTAACCCCAAGTTGAAAACCATCTAAGTGATTCCTGATGCACACTAAGTTGTCCCTCTCACTCTTACTCCCTTGCTCTCTTCCTGGAGTCGGTATTTCGTATATTAAACAGGCCCTTTCATTCTATAAATGTGTTTGCATTCCAGATGAAATCTATTGAGGCAAGAATGAAGTGCGAGCCAAGATGGGCAGAGAGGGTTCTCAATTCTTCCACCAGTGGACATGGTTACAGTTTTTATTCTGGACTTACATAATATGTTCTGCCTTTGAAATACTTCCCCGTTGGTGCTGGTTGCTAGATTTCAAACAGGTGCTACCAGTGAGGCACCCAAGGTAAAGGACATGTCCCTGTCCCCTTGCCCAGTGTGCATTATGTATACTCAAAGTGTCCCTGAGACCCCTGACCACTAGAACATGAAACAAAGACTTCCACAATGTAGGTCTTCTTTTATTCATTAAATAAACGTTCATTGGTACCTACTATGTGTTAGGCATTATTCTCGATGTTGGGGATGAACCGCTAAACAGAAAAACAAAACTCTCTGCCCCTTTGTAGTGGGAGTCAGCGAGGGCAATATACACAAGCAACAAATGAGAAAATACAGAGCACGTTAATTAGTGAAAAGCATGATGAGAAAAATCGAGCACGGAAGGGGGTTAGGAACTGCAGGATCGAGGAGGAGGATCTTCACCGGGGTGACATTTAAGACCCCAAGGACACTGGAGCAAAAACCTCACATTGAAACATACAGTCCCGGGGCGCCCGGGTGGCTCAGTCAGTTAAGCGTCTGACTCCTGGTTTCAGCTCAGGTCATGATCTCACATCGGGCTCTGCGCTGACAGTGTGGAAACTGCTTGGGATTTTCTCTCTCTCCCTCCTCCCTCTCTCTCTGTCTCTCAAAAGATAGATAGATAGATAGATAGATAGATAAACAAACAAAGAAACATACCGTCCCAATTAAAAAGTAGATATGAACTAACTAACGACAAGGATTTTTCCGTTGGTTTTTATCATGCCAATCACAGCCAATGGTAAAACAGCTGAATTTCTCCCCATTTTCCCTCCAGAGACCAGATTGTGCTTTCCCGCACCCTTTGCTGCTTCCTTCCCACTGAACTTGCACCATTTGGTTCCTGCTGTCCTAACAGTAGGTTCTGTCATTCCTTTAAGTAATATTTGCTGGGTGTCTACTCTGTGTCAACATTTGAGGAGGAAATATCAAAATGGTGTAAAAGCAACATCTATGAAGTCTTCCCTCCTCTGTCTCTCCCCCCAGCTCCATCATACCTGCTCCCCTTCCTACTTAAGGCAGAAACATTCCAAGATCCCAAATCAGTACCTGGGAGTTTTAATTTCAGGTGCCAGTTCCTACATGGTAAATAGATGTGCTCCAGTCACGGCAATTCAGACTCCCTGGTTTTCAGATACACCCTCCTAAAATCACATGTCTACTCACTATTAAAAAATCAAGTCAAGCCACAACAAAATGACTCCATGCAATTGTGTATCACAGGTAAAAGAAAACCTTGTCGATATGAAATCAGACAGTGTAAATCTCTCCCAGAGGAATCTGGCATTATTACATCCCCCATCAATCATGGTATTGTCTCTCCAACAACTGTATCAGATGCAACACCCAGATATTGCTGTCATCCCACCAATTCAGCAAAGACTCCAGATACCATTACAAACAATTCGGTCCCACCAAAATCTAAACTCTGCCTAGAGATTTCAGAGTCCTCACTTGTTTCCAACAACTATGTCCAAATTCCGGGACTTTGCCATTGAGTGTAATGGAATTTGACCTAAATATATGTGTATGACCTACACATGTACATTTATGAGGAAATCATGGATCTGACCTTGGCATATAAAAGAAATACTCTATACACATTATCATAGAATAATATCTGACAATGCATTATTGGATGGCATGTACTCTAAATCTTACCAAGATCGGTTCCTATTCTGGGCATGCCATTTAACGACAGGCAATGATTCCCCCCAGCCCATATTACGGATCACGCTATCGGAAGCATCCAGGCAATGCTCCAAGTATACAGGATATAACAGGTAGACACACGGATGGACCCAGCAAAGCGTCTGCCTTCTGAATTTACTTTTTTTTCCAGTAAGGAGAGAGTTTTGGGTTTTGTCTCGTCAGATACTCCCGATGTGGGTGAAAATCACAAACCAAGCTTAAACTTCAGTGCAGATATCAGGTGAGCATTCAAATCACCTTCTCTTTATCCCCCAATGCCATTAGGATAAAAACACTTCCCCCTCTCCTCCTTCCTGCATCCTCACGCACATATGCACACGCACAAAAGTTGACTCTGAAGCTTTCGATTTCGCTTAACGTCTTCCCTTTGTCCCCGCCACGGATAACCCAAAGCAAACGAAGTGAGGATCTTGCCTTGGCCCCTGCACAGAAAACACCCACGGTACTTTCACCTTATGTACCTTATTTATAATCCTCTGTAAATTCACCCAAAAGTCATGAACTACATAATACTAATTCTTATAGGTTGACATATTTCCCTGATCTTTCATGAGCCACATGGGGAAACAGTTTTCTCCTGATCTGAATGAAGAAGAAAAACAGTGATCCTAATCAACCATTTGCCCTTAGTGGCTTCCCTAAACAAATCTGGGAAAGCGCTTAAAGGCTTGGGAATAACCATGACCCTGCTTGATGCACTGTAATAACCCTACCTAATTATACTGATATAAAACTAATTGGAAAGATAGCAAATGTCAGGGTAAGATGCAAATCGTAGGGTGTTAATTGCTGAACAGGTGCTGGAATAGAATTAAATGAGCATTCTGATTAAAAGAGTGGAGGAAACAAATGTGGACCCCCGATACAAACTTGGCCATGTGACTTCTTCAGCAGTCCATTCCACCAGGAAAAGGTCATGGTGCTGTGACCTCTGTTCTGTGATGGGTGGACCAAGAAAATAATAGTGACCACAGAAGAAAAAAAAAAACAACAACCGAGCAATAATACCAACATGACTTCTAGAACCGACTGCTTGGTTTGAGCCCCAGAGACATGCAATGTGTTTTAAGAGTTCTCAGATACAGAAATAAGCCTCGCTAGAATCAAGAATGCAGAAATGCTCGCCTTTCCCCTTCCACCTTGGACCAGAAGTGCTCCTATCCCGCCCCCAAGTACAGCACTACACAGTGCTAAGTGCTACGAGGGACTCACAACACACTTGGGAGGGACGGAGTGCTTGATTAATTAACTGAATCCATAGCATCGCTTGCTTTGAATAAGGTGAAGCCGTATACGAGCCATGGCATTGGAGTAAGACGACATGACAGAGAATATATCGGCGGTTCCAACTGCTATGAACTGCTCATTCTTATTGCAAACAGCATCTCTTGATGCTCTAGCCATCCAAACCGTAAACTGTGTCTATAAAGGCGATTTTCTCCTTAGCCCGGCATGCCAATGAAGAATGCTTCCTCCCAAATGCCTGGTGCCTTGGTCAAGCTCTCGGCCAATCGTCATTCATCTCCTGAGATTTGGAGAAGCCTGGACCAACAGCGCCTGCATGCTGACACCATCCAGAGACGAAACCCTGAGGGCAGCCGCTGCATGTGGGTGCTGGGTGACAGAGATACAGCTCCCAAGCTCCAAGTCGATAGGATCCCTTCCCAACACCATGACACCGTCCATGCTCCCACCTCCTAAAGAGGCCCTTTGCTTCGGCACCCCCTTCGAAGAAATGCTCTACGTGAAGTTCCTACCCCTTTTCTCGACATACAACCACAAACAACCCAGAAGGAAATGATCCCTTTCCAAGGAAGGATGCTGCAGCATAAGGGTTCTTTTCTCCCGTAGTTTGCGGGGCTTTGAGATGTATGATGCTGGACACCTAAACTAGCTCTTCAGTGCAGGGAGAGGGAGGCAGCGCAGTTCTGCCCTGTTCTACTGGTGTTTCTCACGCTGCCCTGCCCCGGGGTAGAACAGCAATTCATTTACAGTGCTCGTTCCACCGGGGGGGGGGGGGGCCTCTTCACCCAGTGGCTGCCAACCGCACACCATTCTGCTTACCTGTATTTGCTTTTGGTGATAGAGCCCAGGGACGGCAGGGCGCACAAAGCGGCAAAGTTAATCCTTCTAACTCAGACCTACGTCTCCTAGAGTTAGAGCAGAAAGCGCAGCAACACAGTTTGCTTCCTTTTATTTATTTTTTTTCTTTGCACTTAATAGATTTGGCCTCCACTGACAGTGGGCAAAAGAAAATAATACGATGGTGACACGAGACAATGCATCAACTCAGCAGCCCAATTTCAAAGTGCAAACAGAGGAGCTCCCAAATGCTTCAAGAGGGAAATGTGGGTACAGGAGGCATGGGTGAGATTTCACCGTGTTTATTTATGCTTTTATAAGGACACTGAGAATAATAACAAAACAGGATGGGAAAGAGAAAATTTTTGCTCCAGCATGGAGATGGGGGGGGGTGGGTAGAACTCCTTGCTCTTTCCTTTTCTTTGATCTTAAGAGAAGCTCATCTCTTGTTCACTCTTCTCTTTAAGGAAAAAAAAAAAAAATAAACTGTCTCCTGAGTAATAAAGTCAAGACACTTGCCAGTAAAAATTGGTTAAGGTCATCACTTCCAAAGGTCAAACGAGTTTTAGACAAGATGCCATGTGGGATCGCCATTCAGCACATTTCGTTAAATGGTTAAAAATAATAAAAATAATGACAGTAGTGGAGTTATTTAAAAAAAAAAAAGCACAGAAGTCAGAGAGAAAATGAGAGAACCAGATGTCTTGAAGGAATGCTGGGAAATGCTTAAGAGGAAGATTTCTCCCACCCCAAACAAAAGCTTCCCCAAGGATCTTTTGAGATGCGCTGTCAGTATCTGATGCAACACCATATATCTTTTTTGTGTTTTGCTGTAGGGTTTTCTTATTTATTTTTATTTGAACAAAGAAGACACAACAGGGCAAACTTTTTTAAAAGGATGGCGATTCAAGTTGCCCCAAAGCAAGCATTTCCCCAGATCCCTTGTGCATCGGCCTTGTCGAAAGATCCAAAAGACGGCAGAAGTGATGTTGTTCCAACGGTAGGTTGGCATAGAGGGGCCAACCTCATGCTCAGCCTTTCTGAAAATGATACCATCAATTTAAATGAGAAGATACCACGATCCATGCAGGTTCCGAAAGAAGAACTCTGCTTTAAACAGGTGGAGGCCAAGAGACTGTTACGAGATGCAAATGAACTCTCACAGGAGACCTCCATGGCTCCAAAAACAAACTCGGAATCCACACTGATAGTGCAGCCCGCGTTCCAAGTTATGTCACATCCTTTCGCAGGGCAATAGTGGGCCGTCAGGCCTGGTGCTTTTTATGATCCGTTTGCTTTTTCAGGCCACAGCTCACCCACGGAACCAAAAAGTCTCTTGTGCCAAGGGATGCTTTAAAACTCCAGTGAGGCCACCGCAAGACTCCGGTTCCAAGTACTGTTCGTTGCCAGTGACAATTAGAACAATCTGAAAATGTTCCTCCCAGAAAAATACACTCTTTTTTTGTTGTAACAGGGGTGTAAACGCCAGCCAATCTCTTTTGGCACCCAGTGCCGTAAGAAGTGCTTTCACTGTGCCACCTCTCGACAAAAACGCCCTCAATGAGTGTCCTCTGAGGACCAGCTTTGAAAAGGGGTTTCGCGTATCAGGTTAATGCATGCACTTGGCACGGCCCAACTTTTGCACCAAGGCTCTGGGGTATGGGGGTGATAAGAGCCAGGTTCTGTTTGTTAACGATAAGGCAATTATTTCTTTGGTACTTCATAGGAAAAAAAAAATCTTACAGCAAAGATTCAAACAAGGATCCCTAGGGAGACAACGGAACTCGTAGGTTGGAAAAGTTTTTTTTTTTTTTTTTTTTCCTGCACAAGAGCAAACAAATGGGCCATTGAGAGCAACAGAACGGCTGAGACCAAGTTCCCGACAAACACACTGGCTGTCGGCTCCTGCACAAGTCCGCGATAACTTGGGGAGGGGAAGGCAGGCGGCAAGGGGAAAGAGAGACAGGAAGAAAAGGCACAGAGTGAGAGGAAAGGAAAAAGAAAAGGAGGCAAGAACAAGAACAGAATAGGAGTAAAGAGGCAAGAAAGAGAACAAAGGAGTGGAGACGGGATAAGAGAAAAGAAAGGGCACAGTACATCACTGGTGGAACTTTCGATGTGTTTGGGGATGGAAGAGATCCATGAACTTGGAAGGGTAAACAAATTAGATCTTTATTTTCACTGCCCCCTAATTGAAATTTAGCATCTAAGCATCTCTTTCCATTTTAAATGTAGACAAGCCCCAACGGGATCAGAGATCCGCAGGCTTTCCTGGACCATCGACGGTATCCATGATGAAAAAGGAAGGGATGTGGTGGGGGAGATGAGAACGCCAAAATCTTGGAATGGTATCAGGCAACCTTTCTCTCCATAGACATAGTATTTCAGAGGATAGATATGTATGACTTGGGTTTGGAAAAAAGGTCCTTTCATTTACTCCCTGGGTCTGGTTTTCTGCCTTCAAGCCCTGGCTCCCTGACCTTCCCTGGAACCCTCTAACGTGCAACAAGTCTAGGCTTCCCATGCCAGGGAGCTTTCAGGAAGTTTTCTCAAGGTCATCACATCTGATTAACAGCTGAGAGTCAGTTCCACAGCTCTGCAGGTCAGGTCAAGCATGACAATCTTTTCGGACACAATTTTGCCCAGCTGGTTCCTGCTAAGGTCTGTAAAACTCAAAAAAAAAAAAAAGAAAAAGAAAAAAAAGAAGAAGAAGGTAGGCTGTGACTTCCCAAAGAAGCATGTCACTGACGCCTCATTTTAGTTTTCTACTAGGGAAAAAAAAAAAAAAAATGCCGAAGGGACCGAGATTAATCTACAGACAATGGGTCTCAAAACAACCAGCCTTCTGGGGCACGTAGATGGCTCAGTCCGTTCAGCATCCAACTTCAGCTCATGTCATGATCTCACAGTTCATGAGTTCAAACCCGCATCCGGCTCTGTGCTGTGGGTGCAGAACCCCTTCGGATTCTCTTTCTCTCCCTCTCTCTGTCCCTTCCCCATGCACATGAGTGCTCTCTCTCTCCCTCTCAAAATAAGTAAATAAACTTAAAAAAAAAAACAAAAAACTAGCCTTCTGTCCAACCTTCCTTGTCCTCAGAATTACATCACAGAATCCCATTTCCACGGAACTTCAAATCCTGCTGTCAGGGTAGACTAGCATCCCGCAGTCAGTGGACCACTGACCCCATGACCTGTGCCGTAATCTACTAGTGGTTATGCCCCTTTACAGATGTGAGTGGGGAACAGCTGAGCCCCTGCCCTTGGAAATTCCCACCTCCTTCCTATTTCAGTATCACAGGTCAGCCTGGCCCGACCAATAGAAATCATGCCAACTCATCAAACTGATCTCCCTGCCCTCATCTGCAGATGCTTAGGTTTGGGCTCTGTTCCCAGAGGCTCCAAGCCAAAGCATCCCCCCCACCCCCCGTCTTCATGAAGCAAGAAGACCTAACACCTTGACTTGGGGCTTCTTGGTGCTGGACGTTAGCATAGGTGTCCCACTCAAATCCAGCTGTCTGCCCAGGGGTTAAGAATGAGGGAGGCGGCCTGTTTCAGGCCGATGCCAATTTTGAAAAAACGTGACATACTTCTCTATCTAAGGAGGGAGGGTCTGAAAGGACAAGGGAGGGCCTCCCAAACAGGCGCCCACCGCTCCACCTCTTTGGAGAGGGCACGTTTCTACCTGGCAGTAAGAGTCCATGGGACTCCAAATGATAAGTTACACCCCCGTGTAGGCAGGTTCCAGCCATCAGAGTGGGGGGGTCAGGCCGGCACGGGACGGAGAAAGACGCTAAACAAGATACACCCTGACCAAAACCACATACCGGCTTACCTCGCTGTCTGGTTAATTTGCTTCCAGTCTCAGTGATGGGAATTAGGCAATTGCTTTAAAAACTCAGAAGCCACCATAAAAATAGAAAATTATTGCTTCCTGTCATGACCAAATATTAAACACAGTGCACACCTAATGACTCTATCCCTCCCCAGGGAAGAAGCTTTATGAACAATAAAATCCCAGCAGACTTCTACTGTTTGGGTTTGGAGGTCTCATTATGGGCTCACTGATCCAATACAATTTACAAGCTCAATGGACTCCACTCGAAGTGAAAACCGCCAAGCCGGAGTTATAAACAGAACACCTACAGTGAAGCCAGCGTTTCATTCTTCATCAGGGAATGAAAAGAAGAAAGAGGGGATTGAGGAGAAAGGCACTCGGGTACCAGTTGCTCCCGGAAATGTTTCTGACAGCCTGTGTCTGACTCAAGGTTAGACACCTCACTAAAAACGCAAGGCAAGGTGGGGGGAAGCTAAGGAGTCCCTAAAGCCAAAGGAAGGAGGAAGTAAAAAAAAAAAGAAAGGTCAGCAAAGGAAAAAGAGGGAGAGGGGGTCAGAGTGGGGTGCGACGGGAGTGAGGGAAGAAAAAACGCAGATTTTAAAATCTGCCGTCCGGTGTTTCGACACAGGTTGACTCAAAAACGACACCAAATTTTCAAAGTTAGATTTTTTTTTTTCAGCTCACTAAATTACCCAGATATATGTCTAAATGGTGGTGATCCTTCATCTTGTGACTCAACATCTGGATAAAATGCATTAGCCACTCTACATTTACTTGGGCAAGCATCAAGTGGACTGCTAGCATTAAATCGAAGTCGAGTCTGGCTCTTGTTCAAACGTCAGCCAAGACCAAGTGGGGAGAGAGGAGCTTCCCTTTACCTTCAACTCCGTGCAATTTATCACTCGAGCCTAAACAGTCCCACATGTTTGAAGCGCTGAAGGAGACTTGGGGAACGCTGAACAAAGGCTTTCAGGGAAGTCAGTATAAAAGTGAACAGTAGGTAGACAGTGGGCACTAAACAAACCAATGCAGGGGAGGCGACAAGTCTATAAAACAGGGTCTAGACAGAGCATGAGAGCAAGGCACCAAGAGGTGACAAAAAGAGACAAGAGACAGAGCGCCGAAGAGGGGGCCTGGGTGGCGAAACTGGCAAAGACTGGCGGGGGGAGGGGGAGGGGGAGGGGGAGGGCCGGCAGGGACTGCTGACGGTTCCCATAATGTTTTCTGTTCACCGATCAGCTTCCTCACTGAACCCCCTAAGTGTGAATCAACTTCCACGTGGACAAGAAGATCATTATGAGCCCTGCACGAAGGCAGAACACACACACACACACACACACACCACACACACACACAAAGGAAGGAACTAAGCCAGCATGAGCCCATCATGGTACAGGGCTCTCTCATGCATCATCTCCCCATCCCAGCACCGTGCGACAGTCCTCATCCCCTATTTTCAGATACAAACTGGGATTCAGGTAGGGTTGCCAGATAAAATATAGGATGCCCAGTTAATTTTAAATTTCAGACGACAACGAATAATTTTTCAGTATAAGTATATCCCAAATATCATGGGAAAGGTCTATAATGAAATTGCATTTGTTTTTTTTTGTTTGTTTGTTGTTTTGTTTTTTTTTTTAATTTTTTTTTTAACGTTTATTTATTTTTGGGACAGAGAGAGACAGAGCATGAACGGGGGAGGGGCAGAGAGAGAGGGAGACACAGAATCCGAAACAGGCTCCAGGCTCTGAGCCGTCAGCACAGAGCCCGACGCGGGGCTCGAACTCACGGACCGTGAGATCGTGACCTGGCTGAAGTCGGACGCTTAACCGACTGCGCCACCCAGGCGCCCCAAAATTGCATTTTTTTTATCTGAACTACAAATCAAATTAGGGCATACTTGCACCAAAAAAAAAAAAAATCATTCATGTTTATGTGATACTGAAATGTGACTGGACATCCTATATTTTTATTTGCGAAATCTGGCAACTCCGGATTCAATGAGAGGGAGGAAATGAATGAATGGGTAAAGGCATGAATGGTATAGTGGAGTGGTCAAACCCAGATCTGAAGCCAGATTTTGCCAGTTATCACACTCCAGGAATAACAACCACTTCAAGTACGCAACCCACATGTCATAAGTCTGTGTTACGTGCACAACCTTACTTCTTCTGAAGAAAGAAAAGGCCTTTTTTCGCAGAACAAACTGGCTACATACAAAATTACTGATTATAGGGAAGCAAAATGTCATCAGTCTGACCCATGGCATGGTGCTTGAAAGGTGATGAATCCTCCAAAGCTCCGGTCCAGTTAGAAGCTTTGCGATTCAGCGACACCCTATTCGTTGGGAATGTCATTGTTCCTCCTGTCCTCTCCTTACACAGACCATCACAGCTGTGTCCTGGGAGTGAGAGATCTTGTCTCTAATCCCAGTTGAGTCTTTGACCTGCCTGCTACATGGCCACTGAAGGAGTTGCTCTTCCACGGAGTTTTCTCATCTGAAATGTGGGTGACGGTCCCAGTGTATACCTGAGTCATGTGCAAAGCTTTCAATCAATCAGGAAAATGTCCTGTGCAACTGTGCAAATCTGGACCAAAGTCAACCAACCAAAAGGCTTGCCCTTTCTCTCCATAGAGAACCACCTCAGGGCTTGATTGGAGGACCTATGTGTGAAGGACAGCATACAGAGCTACGATGGCCCAGACTGCATGACCATTTTGTGAGCTCTCTTTTCTAAAAGTCCTGGCATCCTATGTGCCTTAAAAAATGCAGGTGTTAACCCCAAAGTGCTGGCCGGAATCCAGATGGTTCCATCCCTGCAAATTCTTCCATTCCTGCCATGGTATCAGTGGGATTAGGAATTTCTCCCTATTTCCTTTTCAAAAGCTCCTGTTATATGTGAGCAGCTGCAGCATTTCTCACCAGTTCTGGCTCCTTGGTGGTCTTGAGGGGGGGAGAATTTGAGTTTAGAAAAAACCTTCCTGGAGGACAATCACTTAATTAATTACCCAGTAGAGACTGACAAAATGCTGACTCCTTATAGACTTGGGTCTAAGCTGCCTGACGTGCTTTGAGCCTCTTGTCACTCGACCACTTTCCTTTCGATCAAATGCCCCCTCCAATCGCAACTCTAGGTCAACATGAAGAACAGAGCAACAAAGAACATTTCCTATAAGATTTCAATCAGCATATAATCTAATCAAGTCCTAACAGGTAGAGCCCTGAGTTTTATAAATCATCTGTGGATAGTTCCTTCCTATCTCCTTAGGATATGTCATATTTCCCAACCGTTTGGCCTGTTAGCCTCTTGGCTGGTCATAAATGACCCAGAAGAACTCCTCTAGCCCCATTTGCTCAAATAGAAAGAAATAACTGGGAGTTCTAGAAAGTTCTCTCAGGATGAACATGTGGTCTTAGCAATCTTTCCCAAGTTCTGGGTCCTTTGTTCCCCCTAAAGCCAGCTAGACAACTCTGGGAAGAAATACCTTTCCTAGAAACAAACATCGATTTCTTATTTCCAGCATTGAACAACGTCACAGTGCTGTCTACTTCTCCTGACTCATCCCCTTTCTGGCAAACCTGCAACTTAATCACATCATACAATTTTATACGGGAGAAACCGGAAGTTGAAGCATACCATTATTTTGCTCCGCATAAGCATACATCCACTTGGTCCTCTGATTTTCCCTGGGAATTGATCCAGGGGACCTAACGTGAGCACTTCGAATGAGAGAATGCTAGTAAAAGTGAACTGGTTTGGGTTTTTCCCCTTTTTTCTAAAGAATTACTTGCAAACGGTTTGGATTCCGGCTTCCGAGTTCCTGCTCTCTCACAAACATCCAGGCTACTAAAAAATTCACAGATTGCCAGATGGTACAAGCAGTTCTTTGCAAAGGATCTGAGCTTTCCAGTGAAACAAAGGACGCGTACTCATGGGACAAGTGGCAACATCAGCAAAAGCTTTGGAGTGGTGGGTGTATTGGGGGAGGGGAAGTGAAATGTGGAGAGGTGAGAAAATGGGCCTTTACCTCCAGTGACTGGTATCTGGCAGGGAAAACCCAACTCCCAGCCACTGCTGATGGTAGGAGGGAGCATATCCAGAAGAAGATAAAAGAAATTAAATCAGAAACTAGGATATTGGGGCACCTGGGTGGCTCAGTCGGTTGAACTTCCGACTTCGGCTCAGGTCATGATCTCACGTCTGTGAGTTCGAGCCCCGCGTCGGGCTCTGTGCTGACAGCTCAGAGCCTGGAGCCTGTTTCGGATTCTGTGTCTCCCTCTCTCTTGCCCCTCCCCCGCCATGCTCTGTCTCTGTCTTTCTCTCTCTCTCTCTCTGTCAAAATAATAAACATAAAAAAAAAACTAGGATATTTTATAGGAAGTCACTAAATTTTGAAGCTGTGCCCATTTTCCCAATTCCTGGTGGTGCAGGGTGATAGAAACAATGCCCAAGTTTTTGGCAGGTAAACTGATACATTCCCAAAAAAGTCGCAAGAAGCAAAGCATCCGTGAACTATTTTAACGCCTTCCTACAAGTTTCCCCTACTTCCATTCTCCATTTTCCAATTCATCTTCAAAATCATCCCTCCAAATATTGACCTGACCATAAAATTGCACTACTTAAAATCCTCTAATGTCTTTCCATCACCACGAAGATGTCAAAATACTTTTGTCCAGCATATAAAGTCTTACAAAATCTGGACCCAAATAATCTTTCTAGCTTCTCCTACTGCCCCCCTTCACATACATCCATGCACTTCTAAACTATGAGCAATTTAGAAATTTTTTCCTTTCCATGTCTTCTCCTACCCACTTTCCTCCTAGAATGCCCTTTGATCTCAACTATGAATGTCCAAGTTATATCGTCACCTCTCGCACCTCTACCTAGATGAAATAATCTCCCCGCTACAGGTCTTCAGAGCTTTAATCTCTGCCTCTCTTATAGCAGTTTTTTCTGCACACTTTTCATTTTTTCATCTGAACTATAAGCTCCTGATGGGAAAGCTTTGTGTCAATTCAATTTTATTATTCCTAACAGCACCTTGCAAAGTCCTTAACATAATAGACCCTTGATAAACATTTACTGAATGATTCATTCTGCCTCACAACCCTAGATATCTGTTCTTGGCATTGTTTTGTTCCTACCTGTCCCTGGGGTAAGACTGCTAAGCAGCAGTCAATACAAGTAGTTACAGGAAAGGTCCTATATAACTGGCAAAGACTCAGTCATCCAAACTCTTCAACGCTTGGCAGTCACAGACTAATCTGCCAACTAATATTTACTGAGTGACTGTAGTATCCAAGCCACTGGACAGATGTTACAGGAGATACAACATAATAATTGCTATGACTTTTTAAAGCATCTATTCAGTCATACGCTATGGGGGCACCTTACACTAATATTCTTTTTTTTTTAATTTCCAATAGATGTTTCTTTTTTTATATTAACATAATTTTTATCAAATTGGTTTCCATACAACACCCAGTGCTCAACCCAACAGGTGCCCTCCTCAATGTGCATCATCCACTTTCCCCTCTCCCCCACCCCCCTCACCACCCTCAGTTTGTTCTCAATATTTAAGAGTCTCTTACGGTTTGCCTCCCTCCCTCTCTGTAACTTCTTCACTACAAGTGTGAAACCTACAGATAACACAATGACTCTAAACCCATATCTTCAATATATTCTTAATGTGACTCATTGAGAAAGAAGTATTATTAGCACCATCACAAAACCAAGAAATATCAAAGACTTAAGCCACATATGATGCCCGACATCCAAGATTACAGTGTACTTGGAATGTAAGGCAAACCCAATAGGTAGAGATAACAACATCCAAACATCCCTAGCAAGAGGCACAGGGGGCAAATGTCAAGTGAGAAGACTTGGGCTATAGATTTGATATCTTTGAAGAGGCAGAATCTGAAGCAGGTCTTGAAAACTGATAGGATTATATCGGCAGAGTTTGGGGGGGTGTTCCAGGCAGAGCTGGTACATGCAAGGGAGAGAGGAGACATTTCAAGGTCCTGCTTGATGAAACAACATTTGATTCATGGGGAAAGACATGACTGAACTAGAAAGTTGGAAC